>NC_058080.1:200100231-200809398 GCF_014858855.1 Bufo gargarizans
TTGACATTGCCACTGAGCTCCGCCCCCAGGTCCCCAGAGAGAATAAGGAGCGAGCCCACGAGCGCCAGCCAGCAGCCACAGCAGACTCAGTCTCTGCCAGGGAAGGCCCACGACACAGCCTGAGGCTGAGCCAAGTTCCAACAGAAGTTACAGCCTTACAGGTATTTGGTAGTACAAAGATAACAACTCATCTGCCACTGGCCTATGATGGAGTGGGAGGGGGGGGGGAAGGAGAGATGTGCTGCTGCCTGCTGCTGCCACTGGCCCATGGAGGGGAGAAATGTGCCATGGGGGGGGAGGGGCTTATAGAGGACAGGGGGACAGTGTGTGCTTTCTTTCCTGCTACTACATCAACCCCCCCCCCCCCCAGGGATTTTGGGGGCCATTAAGGGTTGGACATTAACTCCTCGCTGCTGATATTGAGTGTGCCGCCAATCATATTCCCCTCCCCCCAGCACATCAGTTACCTTTAGGAGGGGGGGTTGATTGGTGGCTATGTGCACACTCCGCATCATCCAACCCCTAATGCCCCCCAAAATGCCCGATGGGGGGGTGGTATGACAGGCAGGAGGAGCGATGTGTATGCGGGCCCTTGCCCTGCACTCGCTCAGCTATGCTCACATACATATCGTGCCCTGTGTCCACTGTCCTGTGCCCACTCTGCTAAAGCCTGGTATAGCCCAGCTATACCAAAGCAGACAGGCAGTATGTGTGTGTGTCCGTCCCTGTGTGTGTCCGTCCCTGTGTGTCACCATCACCATGCCCACAGTGTTCCTATGTCTTGACGCAGCTGCATCAGGACGTTCTGTGCGGGGCAAGAAGAAGAAGAAGAAAGAGGAGTCAGCGCCAGCATGGAGTCCGTGCGATAGACACAGGGAGACACACTAAGGACGAAGGTAACACTTCCACATGATCTACACTAGTGTTATCTGTGGTTTTACATAGGACTGCAGGTAACATTTCCACATTATTCAGGACTAGTGTTATCTGTGGTTTTACATAGGACTGCAGGTAACACTACCACATTATCAGCACTAGTGTTATCTGTGGTTTTACATAGGACCGGAGGTAACAACACTACTACATTTTCGGAAATCAGAGAGCCATCACTGTGTTATCTGTATTCAGAGAGCTATGTGTTATTTGTGGTGTTACATAGGACTGCAGGTGACATCTACTACTACGGGGGGGGCGCCACAAGGTTAGCTTGCACAGGGCGCCTGAACGCCTAAGGCCGGCCCTGTATAGCCTCAGTGCTTGGGCACATGGGCACACTGTAATACTGTCCAACCAGTGCTGCCAGTGCCACTCTCTGTAAGGACACACCCTTTTGACAAGGGTAATCATAACACCCAGTTGGCAATTTATTCATAAATTTCTAGGAGGAAACACAAACCTATGAGAAGAGCTACTCCATAACTGGGAAACAGATTTACTAGAGCCAATGTGTCAGGGGTCATATGTGTGTGGGATATTTCCCGTGAAGTTTAATATGAATATTTATTTCCATCCTCATGGTCAACATTCTTGTCAAGAACATTATTCACATGATTTTATTAACAACTTCCAACTTTTATTTTGTTTGAGGTTAATTCATTAAGTCTGGGTTAATTCATTTAAAAATTGCATCTGATCGATAGCCGTATAAAAGAGAAGGCTTCACCTGGAAAACCAGGCTTCTTTCTAGAAAGGGTCACAGCCGACATGCACAGCCTTAGGCGAAATGTATTTCAGCAGATACAAAAGAGATAAGAACATCAACAAAAAAAGTACAATAGGCAAAATCATAACTCATACAGTTTTAATTTAGTGTATCTGACCTATCTCCATGCTGTGTGCGTTGAAGAAAAAGAAACATGTCACTGCTCTGAAAATGTCTTTTCTAATTCACTGAATCCACGTATTGTTATAAATCTGTTTCCTTGTCTTGCCCAAGTCACTAAAAGATACAACCACAGGAGAACAAGTGCCATCATCTCAGATAATGAAAAGGTTCTCCACCATTAAACTGTCACTTTTGTGAAAAGGAGGCATGCAAAGATTTAAATAGGCGAGCGCTTCATACATTAATTATGTCTGGAATAGCAATAGACTGGCAAGACAATTCTTGCAATCTATTTTAGCGGTACCTGCAGGCAAGGCAAAATGCCAATTCCCATCTGCTACTTTTAGGGAGGTCTGAGGATCTGTCTGTTTTGAGATGTGTTGGGAGGATTGTGATGGGACTGCAGGTAAAATTCCATCCTAAGAGATTCGGATGCGTGAGCATTACAAGCTATACATAGAGAGGAAAGTGCGAGCCTCCACAAAATAGCATCCTGATACCTCTGCAGCAGACGTACAGTGCCATATTTCTACGCTTTGATGAAACTCTGAACCCTAGTTGTTTTTACATTCACTTATCAAGAGGTTAAAGAAGCACAAATGATTATTCAGGTCATTAATCTGTGAATAATCACATTGATTTGTGGCATGGTGGCTCAGTGGGTAGCCCACTGATAAGTTAAATGGGTTTTCTGATATATATTTACACTGATGACCTACCCTCTGGATAGGTCATCAGTAGCCGAATGATGGAGGTCTGTCACACGGTACCTCCGCCAATCAGATGTTTGAGAAGGCACTAGAGCTCACAGTAGTGTCACGGCCTTCTCGCAGCTTAGCCTAGGCGTGACGTCACATTCTTTGCTCATATGGCTTACGTATTTAAGTGAATCGGACTGAGCTGCAATAACGATCACATGGACAGCATTGTGCTTGATGAGCAAAGAGAAGGCAGCAGCGCTACTGTGAGTGCCGATGCCTTCTGAAACAGAGGATGGGTCATCAGTAAAATTATCTCAGAAAACCCTTTTAATGGAAAACTAATTATGGAAAATACATACAAAAATAAAAATGATTGGAGTATGTATTCCTATATCTAATTTTCAACATATTTGTGCTATCTCGGTGCAGTCAAAACTGAGAAATATTGTAAAATAAATCTCTATGTTTCCTTGGAGCTCAGCCATCTCCTCCTCCTTCCAAAGATCTGGTGTCTGGCTATAGGACAACTGGCTTCAGAAGGACATTCCTCCACCCATTGCTCTGTCTGCAATAAGAGGCAAGAACACTAAGGCTACTTTCCCACTATTGTTTTTTGCGGATCCATCATGGATCTTCAAAAACGCTTCCGTTACAGTTAGAGATGAGCAAATGTCTCAAAAATGCGATAACAGTACCCGCTGACGATGTTGGGTGTAAGAAAGAGCACTTGGCATCAAATGTGTGGCATCAGGTGGGTGGCAGCATCAGAATAGTAGATGAGGCAGGAATACATAAGAAACCGGTCTCTTTTGTCAAGGTTTGGGTAAGGCAGCATGGATGATCTAATCTGATGCATCAGGCATTGGTGGGTGGAAATCCTGGCTGATCCATGCCTGATTCATCTTGACAAAGGTCAGTCTCTCCACATTTTGGGTGGACAGGCGAGTTCTCCTTGGGGTAACTATGGCCCCCGTCACACTAAACTCCCGCTCTGATGACACTACTGGATGGGCAGGACAGCTTTTCCAGGGCAAACTCTGCCAGTTGCGGCCACAAATCCAGTTTGGCTGCCCAGTAGTCCAGGGGATCTTCAATGTGGGGTGGCAGGGTGCTGTCCAAGTATGCCACCACCTGCTGGTTCAGGTTCTACTCCAGGTCTTGCTGCTGCTGCTGGTGAGTAGTTTCTTCACTAGGCGGGTTAAGAAAGCTGCTCATCATTGACTCTAGACTCAAGCTGCTGATGATGGAGCTGGAACTGCTCCTATCCCGCCACCCCACCACATCAGACATGGCAGTGGAACGAGAGTGCAGAGGGCCCCCTGGTGAGACCTGCAAGAGAATGGACAATGGTAAAGATAGGCAGTGGCCAACTAACTACATAGGATGTCTCTAATAGTAGTTTAGTTTGTCCTCCCTCTGAGCAGGTGTAAAAAAGGCCCCCTTTTTGGACCGGTAGCAAGGGTCCAACAAGTTGGAGAGCCAGAAGTCATCCCTCTGCCGAATGGTGACAATTCAGCTGTCACTACCCAAGCAAGTAAGCATGTAGCGTGCCATTTGTGCAGTTGACTCAAAGGGACTCCCTACCTCCATCTCCACTGCATACTGCCACGGTGTGCCTGGGTCATCTGCCTCATCTTCCTCATCTCCCTCTTGCTCCTCCAGCTTCACCTGCTCCTTCTCTCCTGTCACCTGTGTAGAAAAACCACCCATTTCGCTACACATTGCTTGTGCTCCAATGTCCTCATCCTCCTCCAAATCAGCCCCCACAGGGCTCATGTGGCCGTGAGATGTAGGCGCCATGTCTCTAGTCCCCTGACCAGCCAGATTTACCAGCACCTGTTCCAGGACATGAAGCAGTGGAATGATGTTGTTCATCCTGTAGTTCTGGCGACTGACAAATAATGTGGCATGCTCAAAGGACCTGAGCAAAAGGCAGGTGTCAAACATGAGCTACCACTGGCTGACATCGAAGTAAAACAGGGGAGTACTCATGTCAGCTTATATCATCAAGAAATCGTTTATGGCTTTTCTCTGTTCATATAGTTGGTCCAACATATGAAGGGTGGAATTCCAATGGGTGGATACGTTGCATATCAGCCTATGTTGGGGGACGCCATTCTGCCACTGCAGCTCATGGAGTGTGTGCTTGGTGGTGTACGAGTGGCTGAAGTGTATGCAAAGTTTCCAGACCAGTTTTAGGATGTCTTGCAGATGGGTGGAAGACTTCAAGAACCGCTTGACTACCAGATTGGCTCAGCCCTCCTTGACGCAGCGCCGACACCATGTTCTTCCCGTTGTCGGTCACCATGGTTCTGAATTTGAGTTGTCGTGGAGAAAGCCAGGATTCGATTTCGTAATGAAGGACACAGAGCAGTTCCTCCCCTGTGTGACTCCGTCCGCCCAGGCAAACGAGGTGTAGAACAGCATGACGCCGCCGTGCTCTGCACATGTGGTATGCTGGAGGAGCAGTGTGAATTGTCCCTGCAGTGGAGGCTGAGTACACGGTGGTGAATGAGGAGGCAGAGGCGGACATTGTCGAAGGACCAACGGCGTGAGAATGTGGACGGGGAAGCGGCGTCACCTGGCCAAGTTGCTGGTTTGGCTGGGCAGGAACCACATTTACCCAGTGGGCCGTAAAGGACATATACTGTCCTTGACCGTAGTTATAGCTCCACACATTGGTGCTGCCGTGCACTTTGGCAGACACTGACAGCCTCAAGGACTGGCCCACCTTTTGTTGCATATAGGTGTGCAGGGCTGGTATTGCCTTTTTGGCAAAGAAATGACAGCTTGGGACAATTCACCTCGGCTCAGCACAAACCATAAGTTCTCTAAAAGGTGCAGAGTCCACCACTTGGAAAGGGAGGGACTGCAGCACCAGCAATTTGGCCAGGAGCACATTCAGCTTCTGTGCTGTTGGATGAGTACAAGCATACTGTTGCCTCTTAGCAATCGCTTTGGTGAGCAATTGCTGATGGAATGACTGATGAGGAGTAGGAGGGCAAGGAGTAGGAGCATCAGGACCAGTAGATAATGGGAAGGACAGACAGCTCCCTTCGGCTGAGGTCTCGGAGCCTTGACTGCCTGAAATCAGGTGCGTGCCATTGGGTCATGCAGCGGTTGCTGCGGAAGGCTGGACCATAGTAACCTCCCTTCTTGCTTGTGTGCCAATGAGAATGCTGCAATATCTTTGTCAGTGCTTAGCAACATCTCTAGCAACCAATAGGAAAGTTGCCTACCCCTTTGCTATATAAGAAACTCCCCAGCAGCCATGTTCTGCTGTTTTCTTGCAGTTCTGAGAGAGAGAGCACTGACATTGCTGTGCTCTGTGCTTTCATCTGGATCCTATTCCTGATCCAATTACATTAGATAGTTAGCTCATATATATAATACAGATAATTAGTGGGAGATAGTCAGTGTAGGTTAGATAGTGATATAGTGTAGCTAATAGGTTCCAGTGCAGGGTGTTAGTTAGTGTGATAGGAATTACTGTTTCTCTGCTGTAAAAAAAAAAAAAATACATGTTACAGACATAGTGCTGTTATATCACAACAATACTTAGTGCACCAATCAATAATATCTACTCAGACATGATGAAATGTGAAGTTGCATGTATTGCACAAAAAATATGCGCATCATTAGTGCCGATTTGCACAATCGCAAAAATAATGACTGGAGATAACGAATTCTAGAATTCTCAAATTTATTGCGAATATTATACGAAAAATTCTCGAAATATTGCAAAAACAAATATTGACTATGTTATAGTATATACTATTATAAAAGGTTTTAGAACATATAACTGCACCCCTAAACGGCAAGTAAGCCCTTATTTTTTTCCACTAATACATGCCAAAAAAGGCTTTAGAACATATAACTGCACCGCTGAACGGCAAATAAGCCCTTATTTTTTTTTTCACTTATACGTCACAAAAAAGGCTTTAGAACATATAACTGCACCGCTGAACGACTAATAAGCCCTTTTTGTTTTCCAGTAAGACACACCAAAAAAGGCTGTCATTTTCTCACTTCACCACACAAGGGCTAATAAGCCCTGTTTTTTTCACTAATCCACCCCAAGAAAGGCTTTAGAACATATAACTGTACCACTGAATGGCTAATAAGCCCTTTTTTCTACTAATACACCCCCAAAAAAGGCTTTAGAACATATAACTGCACCGCTGAACAGCAAATAATACTTTTTGTTTTACACTAATACACTCCAAAAAAGGCTGTCATTTTCTCACTTCACCACACAATGGCTAACAAACCCTTTATTTTTCACTAATACACCCCAAAAATGGCTTTAGAACATATAATTGCACCACTGAACGGCAAATAAGACCTTATTTTTTTCTACTTATACACCCCAAAAATGGCTTTAGAACATATAACTGCACCGCACAAGGGCTAATAAGACGTAGAAATATTTCCTAGTAATACACCCTTTTAATGGCTGTATCACACAGCACTTGCACCCTAATAACAAGCAAGGTTTGCTGGAATTACAGAGGTATTGCAAACCTGAAAGCAGCAGTATAATGCCAATTTGGATCCCCAGTCAGTGCAGCAAGGTGTAGGATAGTTCCTACTACCCAGGCTGTAACCTCCCCTATTGGACCCTGTTCTCCTTTTATAGTGTGGAATAATTCCTACCTATCCTTTCCCTACACTTCTATTGATCTTACCCTGAACTTCTATTCAGCAAAATAAAAGTTTTAAAAGTCTTTCCTAGCACTTTCCCTAGTGCCTGCTAACGTCTCTCCCTGCACTAAGTATACTGGAAAATGGCTGAATACAAGATGGCTGAGGATATTTATAGAGCTATGACATCACAGGGCTGGCTGGCTGCTGATTGGCTGCATGCATGGCATTGTAGGCGATACCTTTGATCCAAGTCCTAACATGTGCAGCAGCCATTTTAGGAAAAAATGTAATTTGCTACCACGAAGCTTCAGGAAATTCGGATTCAGTGTGAATTTGCTCATCTCTAGTTACAATAATACAACCACATGCATCTGTCATCAACGGATCCGGTTGTATTATGTCTTATATAGCCATGATGGATCCGTTCTGACACACAATGCAAGTCAAAGGGGACGGATTTGTATTCTCTGCTCCGCACCACATTGCGGACAGAAAAACGCTGCTTACAGCATTATTCTGTCCATGATAGGAGCACAACCAAGCGGAACGGAATGCATTTGGGTACATCCCGTTTCGTTCAGTTCAGTTTTGTCCCTATTGACAACGAATGGGGGCAAAACTGAAGCGTTTTCATCCGCTATTGAGATCCTATGACGGATCTCAATAGCGAAATTGAAAATGCTAGTGTGAAAGTAGCCTGAGGGATATATTGCATTGCCCATTATTCAAACAGTTCAAGTGCTGATGGATGATAATACATCCATCGGTACTCGTTTAGGCTACTTTCACACTAGCGTTCGATCGGATCCGTTCTGAACGGATCCGATCATAATAATGCAGACGGAGGCTCCGTTCAGAACGGATCCATCTGCATTATATTAGCATATAAAAGCTAAGTGTGAAAATAGCCTCGGACGGATCCGTCCAGACTTTCAATGTAAAGTCAATGGGGGACGGATCCGCTTGAAGATTGAGCCATATTGTGGCATCTTCAAACGGATCCGTCCCCATTGACTTACATTGTAAGTCTGGACGGATCCGCACGCCTCCGCACGGCCAGGCGGACACCCGAACGCTGCAAGCAGCGTTCAGCTGTCCGCCTGTCCGTGCGGAGGCGAGCGGAGCGGAGGCTGAACGCCGCCAGACTGATGCAGTCTGAGCGGATCCGCATCCATTCAGACTGCATCAGGGCTGGACGGAAGCGTTCGGGTCCGCTCCGCTCGCCTCCGCACAGACAGGCGGACACCCGAACGCTGCAAGCAGCGTTCAGCTGTCCGCCTGTCCGTGCGGAGGCGAGCGGAGCGGAGGCTGAACGCTGCCAGACTGATGCAGTCTGAGCGGATCCGCATCCATTCAGACTGCATCAGGGCTGGACGGAAGCGTTCGGGTCCGCTCGTGAGCTCCTTCAAACGGAGCTCACGAGCGGACCGACGAACGCTAGTGTGAAAGTAGCCTTACAATGGCCTGATTATGCAAACCGATGCAAACTTAATGTGGGAGGAACAATTGCTCCCATTTTTGGTTCCAATTATTATCTGCAGCACATCCTTGATTACACAGGGAGATGTGCTGCCAATAATCAGGAATCTTTCATCCTGATAAAGCAATATATAGCAAAAAACAGGAAGGCGCTCACAGGGTTAGTACGTCACAGAGACTTATTCCGCAATGAGGATGTAGTCTGCTCACCTGTTTGAGTTTTGCTAAACTCCAGTGACGGCAAGATGCAAGGAGAACTGTTGGTGCAGCCAGGACTATCAGGAACCCTTGGGGCAGGAGCAGTGTCGGACTGGGGTACCTAGGGCCCACCAGTAAAATTTATTTTAGGGGCCCACCGTATGGATATATTCGAATATAATAAATAATTTAACAAGTTTTTTTTATATGAACATAGGCTGGTTGAGGTGCTGTACATTGAATATATGTATGTAGTGAAGTAAATCTAATGTGTTATGTGCCACTTGTGCAAGGGGTGGGAGACTAGGGGCCCACCTTGCTCAGGGGCCCACCGGGGGATTCCCCTGTACCCCTGTGGGCCAGTCCGAGCCTGGGCAGGAGCCAATCCGCTGATGGGGTACGATAGGATTATGAGTATTGGCAAAATTGATCTAGCCGAGCTTATGATTGACAGTGAATGGCTCAGTGCACAACCAGACATAAATATATGATGATTGCAGTTTTATTTTAGGTTCAGGAATACGCATTTCAGAGTACGGAGGACACCTTTATCAAGTCTGTATAAAAACTGCAGCTGTGTGTCTGGTGCAAACGCCAGCATGTGTGGCCGCTCGGACGTGCGGTCCGGCAGTGCTGCAGAGACACCTGCAGCGTTCAGACTCGTAAGCAGTTGAAACGCTCGTAGGGGGTTTCAACTGCCTACGAGCCTCAACGCTGCACCTGTCTCTGCAGAAGAGCCTTTATGGCTCTAGACCTAAGGTGGCTGGTCTCTTTCCTCCAGGGCTACTCTGGTGGCAAAGTTTTTTTTTGGGAAGCTATAGTATCAAAGAGAAAGATTAACTTTCTTGGGCCTAGTCTACAGGAGCTTGCAAATGTAAATGTTGTCTGTAGCTCTGTTAAATAGCCAGGGGGCAGACCCAGTCCATCACTCTTGTAACTTAACCAGTCTGTCAGTGTTTTCAGTTGTCCTCTGAGCCACTGGAATGTAAGAGATAGTGCTTTGGCTTACAGTAGACATTTTGAAAATGGTGAGCAGTGGAAACACATTAAAGGGGTTTACCAGCTTTGTCTATATGATGGTCTATCATGAGGATAGCCCATCACTAGCTGATCAGCAGGGGTCTGACAAATCGCATCGCTACATACTAGCTGTCAGGTTGTAGATGTATTACCAGAGTTACACAGCACTGTCAACATTGTAGTTAACAGTGCTCATTACTTCAGTTTTGCTCCCATTAAAGTCAAAGGGAGCAGCACTGCAGTGACAGACACTGTCCACCACAATGTTGACTGTACCGTGGATTTCTGTACTGACTTCCAGCAATAGAGCTTCATCCAAACATTTTTTTTCTGCTGGACCTTTGGAGCCCACTATGGTATTAGAACCTGGACCCACCGGTTCTAGTCCACCCCTGTGCAGGGTGGCAAACAGATGCTGATCAGCTAGTGAGGGTCTATAATGAGGAGGATAGGCCATCAAATAGAACAAGCTGGACAACCCTTTTACTCTCCTTTACATCTACAATAGCAGTTGAACCTGAGGAAGGTTTTAGTCCCAAAGTACGTTATATATTTGCCTTCAATCCAAATGATATCACAGATAAACATTTCTTTATCTCTCTCTTATTGCAAAACTTCAGATCTTCAAGAAGATTCTGCATATCCAGGTCTCAAGAACAGACCAGTCTACTGTTACCTGCCTGACAACATCTTATCGAGGGTGAGTGCAGTACATTTGAGTATCGCCTGGTGACATATATTTTACAATTAAGAACAATTTGTGCATGTCTCATTCCACCATTTCCACATGCAAATTAATTGGGTCTTTCTTCAACTACTGTGAGGGGGCACACAGGTGGACAAAACTACTGTGAAGGGGCACAAAGGTGGGCATTAGAGAAGAGCGAATGTCTTGAAAATTTGATTCAGCTAATTCGCTGAATTTCACAAAAATTGTTGCTTCGGGACAAATTTCTTCGCCACAAAGCACATTTTTTGTAAGTAGCGCGTGCAATATAGCACCGCCCCGTCATCGTACCCCTCAGATGCCATGTTCATACATGATCGCGGCATCTGAGTGTACAAACATTAGATCAAACTTACCGCATCCATTTGCACGCGACAGCCGCCATCTCGCTTGAAGATCTCGGCATAAATCACGTGCGGCGCGAGATTACGTCATCACGCCGCTGCTTTCAGCGAGGGAGCCTAGTGGAGCATCACAGGCCAGGAGGGGAAGGAGCGGGGAGCCAGCCCTGGGAAGTAGGTAAGTAATCTTCCCTTTACAGGTCTGGCCAAGTGAAGGGGGGGGGGGGGGGCAACCCCCCATATTGTTTAACAACCTCTTTAAGTAATACAAAAAAAGGCATCACTAATGTGTGGACTGGAGAAGTTAAGTACACTAAATTAAAATGAGTATGTCCTCACTATTGAAGAAGATAAGAAGCACATATTTAGTATGCTGAAAGGTCAGCCTTAACAAACCAAGTCAATTTACAATTCCTCATGCTTCAGTATATCAGAGGAAAACACACCAAATTAATAATGTTTGTTCCATCCTGCTCATATTCTCCATATTTCCATCTCCCATCTTCATTCAGTCGAATCATTTGTATTTTAATCAGTCTTCAAAGTGGAGTTTCATTAGTGTTTCAGTGTTTCCATGCTTGGGCAGGGATCAGAAGGACTTGACTAATTGAGCAATATTTCAAAAGTATTTCTATTTATTATGCTTTAAAGTTTTTTGTTTGTCATGTTTACTATCCAATTTAAACACTAAGCTCCTTAATTGCCAAACACACAGAGACAAAAAGCTGTTTGCAAATACCCTCAATACACGGTTTATGCATTGGATATGTTCTCACTCATCACAAATATGCAAAGTATTATGATGGGAATCTAAGTCAAGCCTTTGATTTGCTGCATGTATGCTAATTACTCGACTGTATTCAAGTTTCTCATAAATAAAAAAAATACCGAAAATAACAAATTAGAACGAACTCCATAACATTTCACAGGGAGGTTGTCTAGTCATATGGAAAATGTGACTGACTAATTTTTTCTGGTTCTGAAGAGAATCTTTGTACAGCTATGCCTTAGGCCTTACCACACGAGACTGGCCAGGCCGGTACACTGTTACATGACTCCTTTCAAGTTCAATTAAGGATCTCTTGATTATGATGAGGCATGGCATGCTAAATGAAATGATGTTATCCATATTAACTTAAGTCTATCTTCCCTGAATTATAATGCAACCCTTAATTAAAAGGTTTTTTTTTCCCTGAAGATTAGACTTTTTTGTGTCTGACTCTGACTCTAGGAATCATACTCACCTATTCAAAGGCCCTTGGACCTGTATCATAGAAAACACCACTAATACAAATGACAGGAGACTAGAATGCAGCATATAGTTCAAATTCATTATTTAAACTTCATGAAGTCCTTATACCATGTATACAAGCCACCAAACACCCGACAAACAAATGAGAGTTTCTTGGGCGATTGCATCTTGTATATGACATTAAAAAGGTATTCACATCTCCGACAAAGACAGCATATCGAGAATGGATCCTTGAAAATTGTGGAGGCCACACTGCGCATGCGCAACTGCCCTCCATTCATTTCTATGGGGCCACCAAGAAAAACACTGGCTCGGCTATTTCCATCAGTCCCATAGAAATGAATGGGAGGGGTTGCTGAGCAAGTGCAAGTGCGCTTCTATTCACTTTTGTGGGGAGAGCTTGGCGGTGGCCGGACCCCGAAAAACTCTGAGTCCTCAAGCCACCACCCTCCCCGCTCTGTTCTTAGTGTAAGTGTGGATGTGGATACCCCCTTAAAGCCCTACAGCAAGGGTTTATTTTTAACAGAACAAGTTCTATTTTTTTTATGGTACCATTTAATTTACCATATCTTGTATTGAAAAATTGGGAAAAAATTCTTTGTGGGGTGAAATTGAAAAATAAACACAATTCTACCAAGCTTACAGCATTTTGGTGTCTGTCTGGCGAAACTGAGCCAAACGGATCCGTTCTGACACACAATGTAAGTCAATAGGGACGGCTTTGTTTTCTCTGACACAATCTGGCACAACAGAAAACGGATCTGTCCTCTATTGACTTTCAATGGTGTTCAAGACTGATCCGTCTTGGCTATGTTACAGATAATACAAATGGATCCGTTCTGAACGGATGAAGACAGTTGTACAGACGTGGACAAAATTGTTGGTACCCTTTGGTCAATGAAAGAAAAAGTCACAATGGTCACAGAAATAACTTTAATCTGACAAAAGTAATAATAAATTAAAATTCTATAAATGTTAACCAATGAAAGTCAGACATTGTTTTTCAACCATGCTTCAACAGAATTATGTAAAAAAATAAACTCATGAAACAGGCATGGACAAAAATGATGGTACCCCTAACTTAATATTTTGTTGCGCAACCTTTTGAGGCAATCACTGCAATCAAACGCTTCCTGTAACTGTCAATGAGACATCTGCACCTCTCAGCAGGTATTTTGGCCCACTCCTCATGAGCAAACTGCTCCAGTTGTGTCCGGTTTGAAGGGTGCCTTTTCCAGACTGCATGTTTCAGCTCCTTCCAAAGATGCTCAATAGGATTGAGGTCAGGGCTCATAGAAGGCCACTTTAGAATAGTCCAATTTTTTCCTCTTAGCCATTCTTGGGTGTTTTTAGCGGTGTGTTTTGGGTCATTGTCCTGTTGCAAGACCCATGACCTGCGACTGAGACCAAGCTTTCTGACACTGGCTAGTACATTTCTCTCTAGAATTCCTTGATAGTCTTGAGATTTCATTGTACCCTGCACAGATTCAAGACACCCTGTGCCAGACGCAGCAAAGCAGCCCCAGAACATAACAGAGCCTCCTCCATGTTTCACAGTAGGGACAGTGTTCTTTTCTTGATATGCTTCATTTTTTCGTCTGTGAACATACAGCTGATGTGCCTTGGCAAAAACTTCGATTTTTGTCTCATCTGTCCACAGGACATTCTCCCAGAAGCTTTGTGGCTTGTCAACATGTAGTTTGGCATATTCCAGTCTTGCTTTTTTATGATTCGTTTTCAACAATGGTGTCCTCCTTGGTCGTCTCCCATGTAGTCCACTTTGGCTCAAACAACGACGGATGGTGCGATCTGACACTGATGTTCCTTGAGCATGAAGTTCACCTTGAATCTCTTTAGAAGTCTTTCTAGGCTCTTTTGTTACCATTCGGATTATCCGTCTCTTAGATTTGTCATCAATTTTCCTCCTGCGGCCACGTCCAGGGAGGTTGGCTACAGTCCCATGGATCTTAAACTTATGAATAATATGTGCAACTGTACTCACAGGAACATCTAGTTGCTTGGAGATGGTCTTATAGCCTTTACCTTTAACATGCTTGTCTATAATTTTCTTTCTGATCTCTTGAGACAGCTCTTTCCTTTGCTTCCTCTGGTCCATGTCGAGTGTGGTACACACCATATCACCAAACAACACAGTGATTACCTGGAGCCATATATATAGGCCCAATGGCTGATTACAAGGTTGTAGACACCTGTGATGCTAATTAGTGGACACACCTTGAATTAACATGTCCCTTTGGTCACATTATGTTCTGTGTTTTCTAGGGGTACCATCATTTTTGTCCATGCCTGTTTCATGAGTTTATTTTTTTACATAATTCTGTTGAAGCATGGTTGAAAAACAATGTCTGACTTTCATTGGTTAACATTTATAGAATTTTAATTTATTATTACTTTTGTCAGATTAAAGTTATTTCTGTGACCATTGTGACTTTTTCTTTCATTGACCAAAGGGTACCAACAATTTTGTCCACGTCTGTATATCTGAACGGATCCGTCTGTGCGGATCCATGACGGATCTGCACAAAACGTGAGAGTTCAAGTAGGCTTACCTATATTTGTCTGTGACTAAAATGATAACCGACCAGTATAAATCAAGAACTGTAAAGATAAAGATAGGTGCTAGAGATACAGATTTTATTGTGTTATTGTAAAGATTGATGTTATTAACGAAACAAGCAAAATCCTGCAAAATCTGCCACTAGAAATCTTCAACCAGCTGGGACCACTGCCTGGGTAAACATTAGTTTTCAAATCAATGGTCAGCAGTGGTTTGAAAACTGGTTTAGAGGTCTTTAAATGTATGGTTTTAATGACAGATGTCTACAGCCATAGAAAAGCAGAGCATCGGTATGGATTGAGTATATTCTTGCCTTTTGTCAGAAACTATACAGCCAAGTCAAAGTAACCCCAAGCGTTATAGCTTGTAAATTCATGAATCTAAAATGTACCAGCTATCAAATCATCTGACCTAATAGAGCTTTTGTTTCATTTCAAAAACATATGAATATTTTAAGGCCACAAAATGGTATAGCCAGCAGGACCCAAGAAAAGTAATTTGTTTTATAAAGGGTGTGATAACAGTAATCAACACCTTCTTCTACCGCCTCGCTTGTTTTCACAATTGTACAAGCATACTCAGCACAGCTTCATCCTCATGTATGTTTCACATGGTTTTGCCTTGGAAAATAGACTTTATTGACTATTCTGTACTTGATGTACTCTTAATCTTGTTCCTCTTCTGTGGTGTTGGACTAGGCAGGCTAGCCTTCACTCCTAAAGTACATAAATGTCTTCACTCCCAATCCATTTATCTAGCCATCACAATTTGGCCCTCGTCAAAGTCATACAGATCTTCATACTTGTCACAATTGTCACGGGTTAAGCAATGGTATTTCCCTTATTGCTGATTATAATTTCTAAATCTATGTGGGGAGGCTTAAAAACTGGCTCTGGAGAAAGCAGAAATGTTGCTGCTGTAATATGGGATAATAAATGTGGATTCTTTTTGAGTACTGCAAGTTCTTCTTATCTATTCAAACTGGATCGGGGAGTAGCTCACTTACACCTATCAATTGAATTACTTCCAAAAGCTGCTTCTCACTCACCCCTTATCAGATAATGCAGCAAGAATGAGTTGTTGGAATTAAACTTTCTATGTGTGAATGTAATGATAATGATATATATGTATATATATATATATATATATATATATATATATATATACAATATTAGAGCAAAAGGATATTTTTTATTGGGAAAAACTGTACAATTGAAGGAGGCTCTAGTTTCCTGTTGGGCTACCTCTAGCCTACTGTAGCTACAAGATGACATACGGTTGGGCATGAAGGCATAAAGCTTCCATATGTTATCCCGAGGCACATTTGACAACAGATGTTGCAGCTAAGCCTGTAGGTCCTGTGCACTTGTAGGTTGCCAAAGTTGGCATCCCAGCTAGTCCCATAAATCCTCCGTTGGTGATAAATCAAGTGACTGGGCAGGCCAAAAAAGTGATGCAATATGACGGAGATATTTCTGGAAAACCCTTGCTGTGTGTGGACAAGTATTATTGTCACGGATGTACCGAGACATACGAACATCCCCGCGACAGTGAGTGGCAGGAGATCTTTGAGACTGGCAACACGTGGTTTGGTTTGACATGTTTACCTTGTGGATCAATAGGCGTCTGTGTTTCTGGTACTGGCCCCACCCTTAACCTCCAGGTGTTGCTATTGTGGTCATTTAACTTTCCCTTTTTTTATATTTTTCTCTCCCACAATGCGGTTTATAGCTTCAGTTGGACCTGTGCATAGCTGGTGTTTGGATCTCGGCTGAGTTCCTGGTGCTGCCATAGCTTCTTGGAAGTTAAGTGTTACCTTTCTCTTTGTATTTTGGCTTTTCTGTGCATTTTTTTGTTGTTTTGTATTAGGCTTTAGGGAGACTCACGTTCATCCTTCCTTTTGAAGGAACAGGATGTCTCATTCCTGTCATTAGTATCAGGGTCTTTTAGGGTTAGATAGGAGTTTAGGTGTTCCTGTGTATGAACTGACCTACATCTGGGGTCTGTTCATACTAGTAGTCAGTAAGGGCTTTGATTAGGGGTTTCACCAGGAGGTGTCCATCTTCCTTCCCTAGTTTTCAGGCCTTATTTTGTTTTCCCTTTCCTTCCTATGTTCGGTGTGGGGGTTTCCCTCCCACACTAGAGCGTGACAATTATCCTGCTGAAAAATGCCAGTTGGAAGTCCTACTATGAGAAGCAACAAATATGGCTGCTGGATGTCCTGATCAATAATGCTGAGCTGTTAGTATCCCTTATATCACTACTAGGGGTGATCGACTGTTGTATGCGATAGCTCCCTAAATCATCACACCAGCAGTTGGAGCATTGTGTCATTCCACAACAAAGGCAGAATTGAAGCACTCACCCGCAGTCCTCTATACTTGAACCCAACTATTATAAAATTCCAAACAAAACCTGCATTTGTCACTAAAGACAATATGGTTCCAGTCCATAGCATTCCAAGTTTCTCATTCATAAAACCACTGCAAACTAAGGTGACATTGGTTGGCTGTCAATGGCAGGACACTTAATGGGCACCATGACACCAAATTAAGTACCTAGAAATGATCCGGCAGAGACAGAGGTGAGTAATGAAGGTCCACCTGTATATGGATGATGGACAATGAAGCTAAGGGAGCTGCTCATGTTTGTCAGCAGATCAAACAATCCTCTATATTGGTGGTCTGTGTGGGCCATGTCTGCATGCCCTTTTATAAGCACTGCTCCCAACAGCTCCTAACAGCTAGGTCAGAGCCGCCTAGATGACAGGCAATCCGTCAGAATGATCATCTTGCTTCTCTCCGTCCAATGATGTGCCTCTGCTCAAAGTCTGTAAGCTGGGTGAAATGTCTGCAATTGCATCATAGAGGCATGTCTAGCAGTCAACAATGTATCACCAAGTGGTACACTATCCAAAAGTAGCCTCTAAAAGTCATTTTATAGAGGAGCAGGGGAAGTACTTTTATGCTCTCTTGTGACCCAGTATCTAATCAGACCAAACCTGCAATTACTCACTTACTGTATCTACTGTATCTACCTGTGACATAAGTGCATGCCCAATTCTGCAGCAACATCTGAGGGCGTTTTTTTTTGTCATTGACAAAATCACCCTATGTATATAGGTTATAATAAATGTTCTCTCAATGTACTGCACTGCTTATTATGGGGAACAACTATCCTCAGTCCCTAACACACTGAATATCTTTCTAACTTGCTGAGGTACAATAACAAATGATAGATATAGCCACCTGAGTGTTAGTCATATACAGAACTGACTCAGACTTTGTTATAAAAACAGATATAAAAATAACAAAGAAAATAATATGAGTAGTGCTTTCTCCTTTGAGCATCACTTTTATCAAGAGTATCAGCTGCAATATAAGTGCACTGCTTTCCCAATATTAAAATATATAACTACTAGTACGGCTTCTATAAATGCAAAGCCAGGGATAGCATAAGCTGTCTAGTAGCCTAAGGCAAAGTCTGCAAAATGTGCTCTTCCCCCATGATATTTGGTGCTGAATATCACAGTCTTACCATTGTACAAGCTCTAGTATTTTTCAAAATAAATTTAATTTATAAAGATAAAGACAAACTCATTTCTTTGACCAATCCATATTTGTATAAAAATGGGGATGAGAAAATTGATTCTAAACTAATTGAATTAATTACAAATTTAACAAAAATTCATATGCCAAATGAATCCAGAGTTTTGGCTTTTTGTTTCTGATAAATCACACAAAAATGGTACCACCATTTTACTGTGAAAATTGGTAGGAAAAACAGGAGGGAGGATGAAGATGAAGGATCACATGACATTGGGATTGGGGAGAGCTTGCCCTGATTGCCTTAGAGGAAGCCTTATCAGCCAATCAGAGGCAGGGTCCTGAAGGTCCTTTTGCTGAGAACAAGCAACATGACATTCTGTGCTTAGCATCTGATCTCAAAGCATGTGCTTTTGCCATGTCTGCCAAAAAGCAATCGCAGACACAAGATAACAATTTCAGGTGTAGTAGGTAAAGTGTAAGGAGAGTATAGGGAGATTAAAAGGAGAGCAAAGTAATATAATTATGTAGATTAAGGGTTTTATCAGGTAAAGCACAGAGAGCAAGGGACTGGTCAGAGTTGTGAGTTTAATACAGCTGCATTACAAAACCCTGTGTCACAGCCACGTACATGCACACACAGGGGGGTAGGATACTGACACTGCGCTCCACCCTCACCCCTGGCCCTGCCTACTTGCCTCTCAAGTCCTAATGACAGGGGACAACTGGACGGCAGTCCCTAGATTAGAATACGTGCTGGGAGGACAGACAAGACAAACTACGGATAGTGAATGGACCGAGTCAATACCAAGAGGGCGACAAAGTACAAATGGAGAAGGCAGAGAATAGTCAGGAGAAGCCGGGGTCAAATACCAGGAGAGAAATGAAGTACCACAGGAACAAACAATAACAGCTCAGGTCACAAGCCGAAGGTCAAGCCAAGAGGTCACGTCAGGAACTAAGGAGCAGGCAGTAGCTGGTCAAAAACAGGTGAGAGCAGAGGTCATGTGATGTGGCCGGCGTCACATGACCTTCCACCCTTGTCAGTAGCCAAGCGCCAAGTGGCCAGCCCCTTAAGCGTAGCTATGGGAACGGGGGACACCGGCCGCACAGAGAGGAAGCGTGTGGCCGGGTGTTCTCCGCCCCCGTTACCCCGGCAACCATGCCGCCGAGCGGATCCCCGCTCGTTACTGCAACAGGACACAGCTTTCGAGTCTGCCGCCATGTCATCCCAGGGCGCCGGCGGGACAGGAGAAGAGAAGCAAGCCGGCGGCGCCCTGTGACACCCTGCAATAATTTCAATTTTTTTCTGTAATTGAACAGCCAGACAGTTTTATTTTTGTAAAAACCTCAAGTTTCTACATTCCCCAAAAAATATATTACTCCAACCGCGTGGAAGTTGAATATACGGAAACTGACAATTGAGGCTTGACCATTAATATCACGATAACACTCATAGGTAAATTGTTACCCTAATCTGAGTACTAGTGTACTGATCACCTATATGCTGGTTTATTAAATTGAACCTCTCAAAAACAATTCCAACAGTGTGTAAAAAGAATTCACAGAAACGGATGATTGAGTCCTGACGCGCAATTTGTCATTATCACTAACAGGAAAGTAGATTGGTGTAGTAGTACTGATCACCTTTATGCTGGTTTAATCAAATTGAACAAGTCCCCCAAAAAATACAATTTCAACAGTGTGGAGAATTAAATGAATGTTAACGGATAATTAAGGGCCAAGTCTCATGCTCAATTTCATATTAACGCTCACATTGCTGGCTGTGCTGTTGTTGCAGTGCCATTATAGTAGTGCCTTGCACTCTGAAATGGCGGAGAATGTGGGTCACTCCTTTCACAACATCCTGGCCTCCCTGAACCTGGGGGAAATAATACATGCTCTCTGCATAGCCTTTTAAAAATGCACTGACTGGCTTGTGCAAGTTGCTGGCATTGTCCAGGAGAGTATCCCTCTTTTCACCTATTCTCACATGGTGAGAAATACTCTCCTGGACTTGCAGCATCAGAATGGTATGCAGCTATACCACTTAATCTCTGACATTCAAACTCACAGGAATTCAATATTGCACATTCCCAAGTGTCTGTATGAGCAGCAGAAAGCCATGAACGATTTGGTCATACACCAGACTGCCTCAGCAGGGTGCATGTGTTGTTTCAAGCTCAGGCAGTGGCAGCTCATATTGTTCCTCATCCTGCAGTGGTCCCTCATGCCCCTCATATGTATTTTTGAAGAGATGCTAACAATCTTGTAAGGTGGCCCTGTAGCTGTTGGGAACCCACAATGAGAAACTCCCATGTGGAAAGAGGAGGAGGTGCTGCCACTTGAGGATGAGGAAGATGAGTCAGAGTTGGAGGAGGAAGAGGATGATGATGATAGTGACACTGGTCAAGACACCCAATCGTCTCAGTGGGGAGTGGAGGTGGAAAGAACTGGCTCTTCGGGTATGCTGGCCAGAATGGTGACTTATAGGCTCGCTTGCTTACACAGGGACAGGTGACATCAAGCAGTCTGATGATTACTGGATAGCCATGCTTTTAGACCCTCACTATCAAAACAAAATGGGGAAATTGTTTCCTCTCACAGAAAGGAAGTAAAAATTACATTATTACCAGAAAACATTGTGCACACAGCTTGCTGCAGCTTATGGCGAGCAGATGCCTGCCGCCAGCGTGTCTAAAAGAGAAGCCCCTCTCCGCCCCCTGCAGAGTCGTCGTCCCCCACCCCTACCCACCTCCCACAGCCAAGAGCAGCAGTAGACTGTTCAGTTTCCTCAATATGATCGAGCAGTTTTTACATCTGCAGTGCCAGGCTGAGGCCAGTCAACAAGCTGACAGCTCCTGCTTTCATGCCCAGGTTCAGACCTACCTAAACTCTGGCCAGTCTCTGTTCCCTGACCCCATGTAAATACAGAGAGGGCAGACAAATAGACAAATTTGTCCTCTGACAGTGTCCAAAACATAACTTTTGTCATGGAGGATTTTCACACTCTTTCAGGCTGAGGCCAATTAATAGATATGGCCTTACTGGCAGTGCCCTATCTTGCCACTGTTGCTGTCTGACTGCCTCCATTATGCCACTGCTGCCACCTTCCAACCATCATCTTCTATAAGGCTGCTGCCTCTATCATGCCACTGCCACCATCATGCCACTAATGCGACCTGACAATCATCACATTCTGTACGGCTGCTGCTGCCGCCAGCATCATACAACTGATGCAGCCTGCCTATAATCGCGTTCTGTATGGCTGCTGCTGCCACCTCCATCGTGCCACTGCTATGACCTGCCTAACATCACGTTCATGGCTGTTTTTGCTGTCTCCATCATGCCACCAACACCATCATGCCACTGCTGTGACCTGCCAACCATGATCTTTCATAAGGCTGTTGCTGCCTCCATCATGCTGCTGCCTTTCTGCCAATGTGTAACATATCGCTACTTTTTTTAAATCGTTTTATCTTATAACTCAGTGTGTGTTTAAACATCATCTGCTCCCGATATACAGGACAATATTTGGAAGCTTTGGATTATGAAAAAGCATAACACATGTGCCAGCGCAGTGTGATATTAACCCCTTCCCGACATATGACATAATAGTACATCATGGCGGCAGGTGCATTACCACATTTTGACTTATCATTAAGTCATGGTGATTGGGCACAGTGATCACTGCAGGGGCCCAGCAGTACCTGTTAGCTGCTTCCCTGGTGTATCCAACGGCATCACTGTAGAAGCCAATGCGGGTGGATTTACCCATTCTATGCCGCGATCAGTGCTGACCACGGCATAGAAGGGATTTGAGGCGGGTGAGAGAGACCATTGGGTCCCCGCGCTGCTGTGGCGGGGACCCGATGTGTGAGAAGGCAGCCCGATGCCATTCAAAAGCTTCCCAATGCCTTGCACAACATTGGGACCTGCATACTATGGGTGCCCAGGAGATCCAGCCTCAGGCTCAGTCTCCTAGGCAACCTGTTAGTGTATTACTCAGTGTCATACACTAACAGGCAATGCATTACAATACAGATGAATTGTAATGCATTGCAGAGGGGATCAGACCCCCAAAAGTAAAGTCCCAGAGTGGGACAGAAATAAAGTATAAAAAAAAAAGCCCCTTTCCCCTGATTTTATATAAAAAAAAAGAAAAAAAAGTAAACAAACACATATAAGGCTACTTTCACACTAGCGTTCGTCGGTCCGCTCGTGAGCTCCGTTTGAAGGGGCTCACGAGCGGACACGAACGCAGCCGTCCAGCCCTGATGCAGTCTGAATGGAGCGGATCCGCTCAGACTGCATCAGTCTGGCGGCGTTCAGCCTCCGCTCCGCTCGCCTCCGCACGGACAGGCGGACAGCTGAACGCTGCTTGCAGCGTTCGGGTGTCCGCCTGGCCGTGCAGAGGCGTGCGGATCCGTGCGGATCCGTCCAGACTTACAATGTAAGTCAATGGGGACGGATCCGTTTGAAGATGCCACAATATGGCTCAATCTTCAGGCGGATCCGTCCCCCATTGACTTTACATTGAAAGTCTGGACGGATCCGTACGAGGCTATTTTCACACTTAGCTGTTATATGCTAAAATAATGCAGAAGGATCCGTACTGAACGGAGCCTCCGTCTGCATTATTATGATCGGATCCGTTCAGAACGGATCCGATCGAACGCTAGTGTGAAAGTAGCCTTAGGTATTACCGCATCCGTAACGACCGGCTCTATAAATATATCACATGATACACCTCGTCCGACAAAACACCGTAAAAGAAATAAAATAAAAACTGTACAAAAAAAGCAATTTTTGTCACCTTACATCACAAAAAGTGCAATAAAACTGTCACCTCATCCCACAAAAAAGACCCCCTACTAACTGTAAGAAAATTCCCCAAAAATAAAAAACTATAGCTCTCAGAACATGGTAACACTAAAACATAATTTTTTTTTGTTTAAAAAATTCAATTATTGTGTTAAAGTGAAATAAATAAAAAAGTATACATATTAGGTATTGCCGCATCTGTAACAACCAGCTCTATAAAAATATCACATGAATTAACCCCTCAGGTGAACACAGTAAAAAAATTAAAATAAAAACTGTGCCAAGAAAAGCCATTTTTTGTCACCTTGAATCACAAAAATTGCAACACGAAGCGATCAAAAAGGCGTATGCCCCCCAAAAGAGAAAAAATCAAATTGTCATCTCATCCCGCAAAAATCAGCCCCTATCTAAGACAATTGGTCAAAAAATATAAAACTATGGCTCTCAGACTATGGAGACACTAAAACATAATTTTTTTTGTTTCAAAAATGCTATTATTGTGTAAAACTTTAATAAATAAGAAAAATTATACATATTGGACATTGCCATGTCCGTAAACGACCTGCTTTATTAAAATATCACGTGACCCAACCCCTCAGGTGAACGCTGTAAAAATAAATTAAAAAAACTGCCAAAACAAATTTTTGGGGTCATCTTGCCTCATAAAGTGTAATAATGAATGATCAAAAAATCATATGTACGCAAAAATGGTACCAATAAAAACGTCAACTCTTCCTCCAAAAAATGAGCCCCAGCACAAAACGATTGGCAGAAAAAAAAAAGATGGCGTTCAGAAAATGGAGACACAAAAACATATTTTTAAAAGCTTTATGTAAGACTGAAAAAAACAAAGAAAGTAGACATATTTGATATCACCGTGTCCGTAACAACCTGCTCTATAAAAGTAGCACATGATCTAACCTGTCAGATGAACGTTGTAAAAATAAAAAATAAATACAGTGCCAAAACAGACATTTTTTGGTTACCTTACCTGACAAAAAACGTAATATAGAGCGATTAAAAATCATATGTACCCCAAAATAGTACCTATAAAACTGTCACCTTATCCCCTAGTTTCCAAAATGGGGACACTTTTGGGAGTTTGTCCTGTGAGGGTGCATCAGGGGGGCTTATAATGGGACATGACATCTAAAAACCAGTTCAGCAAAACCTGCCTTCCAAAAAGCATATGGCGTTCCTTTCTTTCTGCAACCTGCCATATGCCCTTACATCAGTTTACGACCACATGTGGGGTGTTTCTGTAAATCACAGAATCAGGGTAATAAATATTGAGTTTTGTTTGGATATTAACCCTCGATGTGTTAAAGAAAAAAAATGGATTAAAATGGAAAATCTGCCAAAAAAGTGAAATTTTAAAATGTAATCAAAATTTTATTTTATTTCTTGTGGAACACCTAAAGGGTAAGCAAAGTTTGGAAAATCGGTTTTGAGTAGCTTGAGGGGTGTAGTTTATACAATGGGGTCATTTATGGGGGGTTTTCTATTATGTAAGCCCCACAAAGTGACTTCAGACCTTAAAAGGTGGGTTTTGGAAATTTTCTTACAAATTTTTTTGAATTGCTTCTAAAATTCTAAGCCTTCTAAAGTCCCCAAAAAGTAAAATGACATTTACAAAATGATGCAAACATAAAGTAGACATATTGGGAATGTTAAGTAATAAATATTTTATGAGGTATCACTTTCTGTTTTAAAAGCAGACAAATAGAAATTTAGAAAATTGCAAATTTTTCTAAATTTTTGGCAAATTTGGGATTTTTTCCTAAATAAATGTGAAATATATTGACTCAAATATATGACTATCATGAAGTACAATGTGTCACAAGAAAACAGTCTCAGAATGGCTTGGATAAATAAAAGCGCTCCAAAGTTATTAACGCATAAAGTGACACATGTCAGATTTGCAAAAATGGCCTGGGCAGGAAGGTGAAAACTGGCCCGGGTAGAAGGGGTTAAACATGCTGTTTATTAACGCCGTAAAATATGCTTTTACCCATAGCTATGTATTTCAGAGTCACTCAGACATCATTTACTATTGCTGTCTTAGCGTTCTAGAGCTTGTGGAGAGGGAAGGTAAAAAGAAATTAATAAAAAAAAATATTAAAAGAGATAAGTTTTCTTTAAAATTTTTAGTTCTAGGTGGCTATACTAACTTTCAAGGCAATTTGAGCAACCCCAAAATTAATCTCGGGTGACTGGCCTTATTGGCATGAAACATATTGACCCAGTGAGCTGTGAAAGACATGTACTATCCCTGCCCATGACAGCTGCTCCAGGTTTCCATGGTGCGGTGCACCCTCCGGACAGAAACAATTGCAAGAAGCAGCCCACGTTCTCCACCATATGACACTACAAGTTAGGGATGGCTTTTTTTTTTTAAATAATGGTGGCTAGGTACTATATCTTCCAATGAAGCTGAGTGCACACAATAGTTCTCTAAAGGCAGTAGAATCCACTAACTGGTACAGCAGTGACTGCATTTGGCTATGAGGGAGCATAGAGTTGTTTCTTGGCCACACATTCTGATATCGATGGCTGTTGATGGCAAGAAGGAGGGGGAAGATTAATCTGAGTGGAAGAAGCAGTAACCAATGATGATGGCAAGAACACTGTACTGCATGTGATACTTTTAGGAAGCGGAATAACAACGTGGCACTCACCCTCCGGTAGGAAAAAACTATTTTTTTTTATTGGAAACAGGGTACATAAGAAGAAAATATGGCATACAGCAGGCCGTATCGTGCACACCACACTTCTTCTGGCCTATAAAGAACACACCCTTATACAGTCCTGATCAAAAGTTTAAGACCATTTGAAAAATGGCAAAAAATCCTATTTAGCATGGCTGGATCTTAACAAGGTTCCAAGTAGAGCTTCAACATGCAACAAGAAGAAATGGGAGTGAGAAAACTTTTTTGGAGCATTCAATTTAATGAAAACAATGAATAAACTGAAACAGGCTGTTTTTCAGCTGATCAAAAGTTTAGGACCACATGCCTTTAAAAGGCCAAATCTGTGCAAAGATGTGGACTCATTGTCATTTTCTGTCAGGTAGTCACACGTTGTGATGGCAAAGGCAAAAAAAACTCTCCCTTTTTGAACATGTATAGAAAGGACCGGTAGTCGCTGCGGTAATAATTTTCAAATGTTTTAATGGTCACATACATGCAAGTGACGCGTTTCAGCTACTATGAGCCTTTCTCAAACAAATATGTTTGAGAAAGGCTCATAGTAGCCGAAACGCGTCACTTGCATGTATGTGACCATTAAAACACTTGAACATTATTACCGCAGCGAGTGCCGGTCCTTTCTATACAAGTTCGTGCGGCTCTTCCCTGGACACGCGCACCGCATCACTGAGAGACGGAGTGCCGCCTGTATCTTCTTTGGACCTTTTTGAACATGGTTGGGTTGTTGAACTGCATAAGCAGGGTCTCTCACAGCGCGCCATCGCTGCTGAGGTGGGACAGTCATTTGGAATTTTTTAAATTCTTAAATGATCCTGAGGGTTATGGAACAAAAAATTCAAGTGGAAGACCCCAAAAAATTTCATCAGTACTGAGCCAGAGGATCCAATTGGCTGTCCATCAAGACACTGGACGATCCTCGACCCAAATTAAGGCCCTTAAAAGTGCTGACTACAGCCCCATAACCATCAGATGGCATCTGAAACTGAAGGGCTTCAAAGACCTCGTCTCCTTGAACGCTACAGAATTGCTCGTTTGGACTTTGCAAGAGGGCACCAAACATGGGACATTCAGGTGGAAGAAAGTTTTATTCTCTGATGAGAAAGAATGGAACCTCGATGGTCCTGATGGTTTCCAACGTTACTGGCATGACAAGCAGATCCCACCTGAGATGTTTTCTACATGCCACAGTGGAGGGGGCGCCATAATGGTCTGGGGTGCTTTTTTCTTTGAGTGGAACACTGGTGCTTCAGGAAGTGCAGGGGTGTCAAACGGCCGCTGGCTATGTCCAGATGTTGCAGAGAGCATTCCTCACGGCTGAGGGCCCTCGTCTGTGTAGTAACGACTGGGTTTTTCAACAGGACAACGCTACAGTACACAATGCCCACAGGACAAGGGACTTCTTCCAGGAGAATAACATCCCTCTTTTGGCCCATCCTGCGTGTTCCCCTGATCTAAATCCAATTGAGAACCTTTGGGGATGGATGGCAAGGGAAGTTTACAAAAATGGACAACAGTTCCAGACAGTAGATGGCCTTTGTGCGGCCGTCTTCACCACTTGGAGAAATGTTCTTACTCACCTCAATGAAACGCTTGCATCAAGCATGCCGAAACAAATTTTGGAAGTGATAAACAATAACAGCGGAGCTACTCATTTCTGAGTTCATGTTTGGAAGTTGGATTTCTGTTTTGGGGGGAGTTTAGTTTTTTTGGGAGGTGTGGTCCTAAACTTTTGATCAGCTGAAAAACAGCCTGTTTCACTTTATTCGTTGTTTTCATTAAATTGAATGCTCAAAAAATGTTTTGTCTCACTCCCATTTCTTCTTGTTGCATGTTGAAGCTCTACTTGGAACCTTGTTAAGATCCAGCCATGCTAAATATGATTTTTTGCTATTTTTCAAGTGGTCTTAAACTTTTGATCAGGACTGTATATATGTCACAACGATCCACATAATTAATATAAAGGTATACACACCATTAAAAACATACATATAAACAAATAGGACAGATGCATACAAAATTAACCCAAACAGACACTCATATCATTTTTATAATTTAATCGTAAAGGTCCCGTTGCCTGAATCCTCATGATGATCTCAGTTTTCTTCATAGTAGTGTTTTATGTTCATCTGCTTCTATTTCCTGTGGTGCTATGTTAACTAAACCTAAAAATTGTATACATTTCTTGTCTCCATTATGAACCTGATTCATATGTTCAATCAGCCTAGGTGAACCCAATTTGGTGGCCAATGACCGAACATGTTCACCAAATGTGACCTGTATGGGTCGAATGGTCTTACCTATGTAGTAAAAACATGTGCACACAATTGTGTACACCACATACTGGAATGTACCAGTAATCACATCCAATACCTGTCTAAACCTATTGTAAAAGCAGGATTGTCCACACCCATAATTGCCACCAGGTAACAAACATTTAAGCCAATTACTATCTTTATCAGTATGTGTTTCTTCATATCGACCTCGCATAAGAACATCCCTGAGGTTCTTCGTCCGTCTAAATTGAACTGTCATAGTAACATAGTAACATAGTTTATAAGGCTGAAAAAAGTTATCCTGCAAGTTGATCCATAGGAAGGCAAAAAAAAAACTGTGAGGTGGAAGCCAATTTTCCTCACTTTAGGGGAAAAAAATTTGTTCCTGACTCCAATCTGGCAATCAGAGTAACTCACTGGATCAACGACCCCTATCTAGTAGCTATAGCTTGTAATATTATTACACTCCAGAAATACACCCAGGCCCCTCTTGAACTCTTTTAGTAAATTCACACTTACCACCTCCTCAGGCAGAGAGTTCCATAGTCTCACTGCTCTTACTGTAAAGAATCCTCTTTAGTGTTCGGGTGCTCTGGCCGAACACATCGGGATGCTTAAGTGCTCTACCGAGCACAGAAGTATAATGGAAGTCAATGGGAGAATCCAAACATTAAACCAGACACCCCCTACTCTGAAGAGGGGAGGGTGTCTGGTTCATAGGAAAAGGTCAGAAATTAATGGAAACACCACCGAAATGGTTCGGGAACAGCATGGGGAGGATGTCTGGATGCATCTTGGACTCCCAGGTCGCTTATGGGAACGATGTTGTCTAAGTAGCACGCCACTTTTACAGACTGACAATAATACGCACCAAACCAAAGATAAAATCAATTTTAGAGGGAAAATTGTTAGGAAACATTCTTTCCTGTATATTTACTTGTATATAAAGTGCAAGTGCTGCCAAAAATTACAAGGAAGAGGCACTCCGATACAACCTGTATATCACATAAAGGTGGGCCTCATTCACATTGTGGTACAATTGTTCATGTAGTGGGACTCCTTCACTCATAAAGGCTATGCACTAAGGGAAAGGGCTGCCAAAAATTGCAAGGAACCGGCACTCCAATACACCCTTTGTTACACATAAAGGAGGTCATCAAACACAGCCATGAAAAATTATGATTGATGGCCTGCTGGTGACCCTCAAAAACATTTGGAGCAAGGGTCTGCTGATCTGACCATCTAAAACATTATGGGCGAGGGCCTGCTGCTGCTTTGGTGACTCTAGATAACCTGGGGCAGTTCCATTCGGATGTCTGCCTTATCAACTTTCAATGTTATTTTCAGCGCAAACCATGGTGACCATGGGTAACGAGGAATCATGGTTCGATTCCGGAGAGGGAGCCTGAGAAAAAGCTACGGCTACCACATCCAAGCAAGGCAGCATGCGCTCAAATTACCTATTTGGTATAATTAGGTGAGGGCCTGCAGGTGAGCTGACCCTGTAAAAGATTTTAGGTGCGGGCCTGCAGGTGAGCTGACCATGTAAAATATTTTAGATGCGGGCCTGCACGTGAGCTGACCCTGTAAAAGATTTTAGGTGCGGGCGTGCAGGTGAGCTAAGCCTGTTAAAGATGGTAGGTGAGGGACTGCTGGTGAGCTGACCATCTAAAAGGTTGTAGGTGAGGGCTGGCAGATGAGCTCACCCTGTAAAACATTATATGCGAGGGCCTTCAGGTGAGCTGACCCTGTAAAAGATTGTAGATGAAGGCCTGCTGGTGAGCTGACCCTCTAAAAAATTATATGCGAGGGCCTGCTGGTGAACTGAACCTGTAAAAGATTTTAGGTGCGGGCCTGCAGGTGAGCTGACCCTGTAAATATTTTAAGTGCGGGCCTGCTGGTGAGCCGACCCTCTAAATAATTATATGTGAGGGCCTGCTGGTGAGCTGACCCTGTAAAACATTGTGGTAGGGGCCTGCAGGTGAGCTGACCCTCTAAAAATGTATATGCAAGAGCCTGCTGGTGAGCTGACCCTGTAAAACATTGTAGGTAAGGGCCCGCTGGTGAGCTAACCCTGTAAAACATTATATGCAAGGGCCTGCTGGTGAGCTGACCCTCTAAAAAATTATATGCAAGGGCCTGCTGGTGAGCTGACTCTCTAAAAAATGATATACGAGGACCTGCAGCTGAGCTGACCCTGTAAAACATTATATGCAAAGGGCATATATGCAAGGGCATTATATGCTATGAATAAAAATTAAAAATGTCGATATGATGTAAGAGGAGAAGGAGGATGAGTAAAGGAAGATTCAACCATATACCCTTGTTTATGGTGGAAGGGGTGCATGGGAATACAGTGTATTCAGTACATTATAAACAACACATTAAAGAGCCTTTATGTTCATCAGCTTTCCTCTGGTGAAGTCGAGAAGTCATGGTCAATCCAGGCCTTGTTCATTTTTATAAGAGTAGGGCCTGCAATCCTTGGCGTCGGTAGCACCTGTGCCATCCCAGGGTACGACTCGCTCCCAGCCTCCACAACATTCACCTAGTGTGCTGTCAGGGAAATGTAGCGTCCCTGTCCGTGGTTAAGTGGACCTTGCCAGTAACTTCGTTGGTCAGGGTACGTGTGATGTTACGGGACACATGTTGGTATAAGGTGGGCACGGCACACCTTAGAGAATTGTGGCCGCTGGGGACTGCGTAACGCGGGACGGCTGCCGACATCAGGCTGCGTAAGGCCTCAGTGTCCACAAGCCTATATAGCAACATTTCCAGGACCAGTAATTTGGAAAGCTGCACATTTAGTGCTATGGCTTGTGGGTGGGTGACTGGGTTTTTGCACTTGCATTCAAATGCCCCAGGTAAGGACATTTGTACGTTGCGCTGGGACACAGAAGTGGATGTGGTCTCTAATGGTGCTTGCGAAGGTCCAGGTGCAGGATGGGAGGCATCCGGGCCTGCGCCTTTGACAGGGGATTTGCCAGCACGTAACTCAGGGAAGAGGAGGCAGTGGTGTGACCCGCAAACACAGATTGTGGACCCAGGCATTCAGCCCACCTACTAGGGTACTTTGATGCCATGTGGCGGATCATGCTGGTGGTGGTGAGGTTGACGGTTGTTAGTGTTCACGCCCCTGCTCATTTTTGTATGCTCAATGTTGCAAATTACAATTATTTTGTTGTCCGCACTTCCCTCAAAAAAGCGCCAGACTGCAGAACACCTACCACTTGGCAATGGACATTTTCACAAGGGTGTGCTCCGGGGAACAGTTGCGGGCCTGTTTGGTGTGGCCTGCCTTCTCCCTTTTGCCACCCCACTGTCTTTTCCAGCCTGTTGCGATGCAGCAGATCCCTCCCCATCTGTACTGCTGTCCTCGCTCGGCTTTCCACCTTCCCAGGTTGGGTCAGTGACTTCATCGTCCACCACATCCTCTTCCACTTCCTCACTCTGCTCATCCTCTGACTTGTTGACCTAACCATTACCTCAGTTATTGAAAACTGCATCTCATCCTCTTCATCAACCTCTTGAGAAAGTAATTGCCGTTTAGTTATTGACAACTGTGTCTCATCATCATCCCCCTCATGAAACAGTAATTGCCATTCCCCACCGTCATCTTCTTGTGATTGTGGATGCTCAAGAGTTTGGGAGTCAGGGCACAAGATCTGTCCTTCTTCAAGAATGCTTGGCTAGAGGGCTAAATATAGGAATGGCACTGAAAAGAGCTCCTCGGAATATCCGAGTGTGGGATCACTTGTTTGCCCAGACTCTCCATGGTGGGAGGAAGGAGGATCAGGGTGAGGATTGGATTGAGCAGACTCTTGGCTACTGAGATTAGACTTAGTGGAAGACAGGGTGGTGCTTAACCGACTGGAAGCATTATATGCCCTGCAAACTGTGACATGAAGCTAGGTATCGTGGATGATTGTTTTTTCTAGTGCTCTGGCAGCAGGCACAATTTCTTTGCGCTCAGGGCCACGGCCTCTGCGTGCACCATCAGCATCACGGCCACTGCCCCGTCCCATACTACTCGCCTGATTCATATTAAATGTTATATATGATTGAAAGTCTTTCACACGTACGGTAGCGTAGTATTTGGAAGTGTAGGCACACTTTAGATGTAGCACTGGTAATGTCACTGTCAGAAGCGGACACCGTCTATTGAAAAAATACACTGGATGTCACAGATAATTTTTAGATACGCACACTTTACACTGTAGATGTGGCGCTGCTAATTTCACTGTCTGCAGCGGACACTGTCTATGGAAAAAGCACACTGTATGTCACAGATACATTTTTTAAGTGCACACGTTACACTGCAGATGTGGCACTGGTTATGTCACTGTCAGAAGCGGACACTGTCTATTGAAAAAGTACACTGTATGTCACAGATATTTTTGGGATGCACACACTTTACACAGGAGATGTGGCGCAGCTAATGACACTGTCCACAGTGGACACCGTCTACAGAAAAAGTACACTGGATGTCAGATATTTTTGGGATGCTCACACTTTACGCTGGATCTCGCAGGTCAAGGGCTTTTTTATTTACAATAATACATTGCTAGGCAGAAGCTTCTGACCAGCAGTGTGTTCAGTGACATCACCATCTCTGAAGGGCAGGCTCTAGTGCTGCCCTAGCCGTTTTACAAGCTAGGAGCAGCTCTAAAGCCCGCCCATCAGTGCCAGTGACATCACCAGGCACCGGGCGGAAGCCTCCACCTGGCAGCCCTAGGGAGAGCCCAGAATGTCCCCGGGTCTACTGAAAATTACTTTCTCCCGTGCCTTTCAAGGCAAAGGAGAGCATCAGAGCATGAAATGCTCCAATGCTCTTGTCAGGGGGGCTGCCTGGGTGAAAATATGGGTATGTCCAGGTTCTGCTCTGAACCTTGACAACCCCTTTAATACTAAGCCCTTTTTCTTATAGATTCTGTCTAAAAAATATATATAAACTGATTATAAAAAAAAACTGTCATCATTTTCACTGTTAGTAATTCTGAAATTGCATCAAACAAGGCATTCATCTGAAAAAGTTCTACAAGTCTTATATTATTGTAAAATATGGTTGAATTTGTGTAAACAAAAATCCTTCAAACCAAAGGAAGAATTGAGGCCTCATAGGTCTATTTTTTTTTTTGTCTTAAAATTTTTATTTGAGATTCCTTGTTATTTCTAAAACAAAATGTATGTTACTGGTCATTTTGCTAGAACTTTGTTTAAAAAATATTTAATATTTTCAATAAAAGCCAGTATCATTGTTCTGTCTACCTGTAACACCCCAGCGTTTGTTCTCCTGCACTACTGCACCTCAAAGTTTAGACATTGAATCAGAGGAAATTCATCTTGTCACAAAGTGACAACTGTAACTGATGAGCTGGAGGCTGACACTACAAAGAGAAAAGGATCCTTTGGAGGAGAGAGGTGTAGTATTACAATGGAAGTATTGTTATTGAAATAGTGGGGGTGCTGGATAACCTGTCAACACTCCTCGCTTCATTACTGAGATGCTTACAACATCCCTGGTGGTCTTAAACTGTGCTCACTTTTTAATGTCTGTCTCTCTATTCAGGGTTCATTAAACTGTAACTATATGTTGCTCACATTTGGCATTTTTATTATTTTTCTCTGGAAAACCTCAGCATCCAGATGTTACAGATGTGCAGAGCTGTAATATTATGCCACTTCCTGCACCTTTGTAAATATGGGGGCAGCAAATAGAGGCTGTGCAGCTGCACACAAGGTATGTGTGAGCCTTAAAATCATAATTATTGCCATTTGCCACCCAAGTTTTACTAGGCTTATGCTGTTGCATTCTGCCATGCCAGTATTAGCCAGTGGTATGAACAAGGAATTATAAAACTCTTCCTTTACCTGTTGAATAAAAAAAAAAAAAAGTTGCTAAAAATATGGTCATCATTCCAGTAATCATACTAGCGGCTAAAGGGATTTGCTTGCTAGATATCTTCAGTAATAAGATTGGCATTGTCCATGCTTTGCACCACATTTATTGTGCACTTTAGATACTTTTTGCTCTTTTGTTTAATGGGAAAGGGGTTTTCTTTAGCAGTAAACGGGGCATGTCTTAAGATGCACCAACATGTGCCAAAATTGCACCAAAATTTTGTCACAAAGTAATTCAATCAATAGGTGGGGTAAAGGTAAACAAAAATGTCCAAAGATGCACCAAACTTATAATCCAGCGTGAGCCACTGGCATCTTCAGACTATATGGAATGGGGTAATGTATGGAAGGATTGCTCTAGAAAAGTGGTGTATTTTTAGCTGTTTTGTCAATGTAGTAGGATTTGCAACAAATCTAAGTGTTTATGACTTTTTGCGGTTTGCACCATGCCCAGTATGTTCTATTTACTAATGAGGTATAGTTGGATTTTTAGTAAGTTTTATCAATTGTGAAACTGCAATTGCAGGAAAGATAAATTCCAGTGACCTAGTGGAGTAAAAACTGACAGTACCTTTATAATAAAGAAGATAAAAAGGGTTTATATATTTTTTTTATACTGATGACCTATCCTCAGGAAATGTCATCAATACATGATTTGTGGGTGTTCTGACTCCCTGCACCTCCACCGATCAGCTGCTTTTAGAGGCCGGCAGCTCCGGTGAGCCTCCTCGCAGCTTACCCTAGGCTAAAAAATATCAAGGTAGCATGAGATTGGTAATTTTGTGGCAAAATATTTCTCAAAAAGAATCACACACTCCTAAGAACAGACTTGAAATATTATTATTTAGTTGGAATCCAATTAGCCTATCAGTATCTTGTTGGATGTGGGAGGAAACCAATGCAGCCAGGATGAAAACGTGAAAACTCTAGTGTTGATCGAACATGCTCGGCCGAACACCATTTTTACTTAAGCATTGTGATGCTCGGCACTTCGTGGTATTCGGCCAAACACCGCGTGTGCTCGAGCGCGATGCTTGAGTTAGTGTATTTAAATCTAATTTAGCCTCTATTTCTGAAAAGTTTCTGCCAGGATTTGAACTCACAACCTTCTACATTACCGTCAAGAACCTTAACCAGTCAATGCTGCAAAATAGTGGAAATGAACTCTGCTTCAACTTGCCTTTCCCCAAACGCTAAGAAGACATCATGGGGAAATTTCTGCAATAGCTTAGAAGCATGTAACAAAGCCACGGTAGTGTGTGATCCTGCAGTCATATTCCATGCCAACTACTTCTTGATAACTTATCGAAAGTACAAAAAGCAGTCGGGGACAAAGTATGACCGCGGGATCAGACCACACATGGTTTGCTTGTAGTATGTTACCATGGAAACATATATGTCTGCCCAGGGACTGTAAGCTCAAACCAATAAGAGATTTTTAATGAAGACTATTTTTCAAGCTGCTTCCTATTTCTTTTTGGATTTATCAGAATGAAGGCTAAAAAATTGTTTATATTCTTAGCATCTGACATTAGCTATAAAAAGGCAAACACTTAAAGGGGTTATCTGACTCACAATGTACACACAATGTACTTACCTCACTCGCCGGAAACCGCATCGCTCCTGGTCTCCGGACACCGCTGCATCTCCCTATCACGCGTATGACTGTCTCTCAGTCAATGGTTATGATTGAATACACAGTAGCTTCAAATTACTTTGCCTCCTCAACAGGTAAAGGAGAGATATGTGGGGGTTTCAGAAGGTATAAACCCAGCCACTTAAGCAGTATAGAGTTGGTATTTATATGATTAATATAATTAGCAAAAAAGACTACAGTATGTTCTTAAAATGCACATTATAAAGAGGACTGAGTGGTGTAAAAATGCAAAAAAGAATTTTGCGCAAGTAAGTCCAAAAAGTCACAAATTCCCATGTTGCAGCTTTTTAAAGCCAAGAATCAAAAGTGAAGGTATGATAAATGTTACGCTGGTGGCCTGTATTCACAGCTCCAGTCACCATGTGTCTTTCTGTCCTATGTGTATATGTATTAGGAGCTTAGTTCACTGTGTCTCTACTCTCTTCAGTATGGCAGGGGTTACACCATTTGTTCCTTGTTGTGTACTCCTGTGCAGATGCTGACCAATGAACTAATTAACTCCCCTATATATGCTGGGGTCCTTATCCGAGCCATTACCTGATCTACAGGTTCTGTCTGGTTCTACTAGACCTTGCTGCAAGGGCTGTAATCTGGATTCCTGTACTTTGACTATTGCTGCCTGTCCTGACCTCAGCCTGTATGTTGACCATGAGTATTACCTGATCCCCCAGTGCCTCACATTGATGTCTCTGATCCCAGTGGGTCAACAGCCGACCACTTTGAGTGGTTGGTACAGTGGATCCACATCCACAACAGTAAGGTAGGGCAATAGTCTTAAAATCTGGAACAAAGCCTTTTTAACTGAATATATTGCTCAAACAAGGTTTGGGTAGATGTGTATGTTTCTCCTTGTTAATAGACTACCCCTGCAGTGTGTTCTCTTGGCCTGAGGAAACAAATAGCCACCAAAGACACACACTTTACACCGGACATTCTCAAACTGCGGCCCTCCAGCTGTTGCAAAACTACATCTCCCAGCAAGCTTGAACAGCCTACAGGTATCAGCCTACAGCAGGGCATTGTGGGAGTTGCAGCTTTACAACAGCTGGAGGGCCGCAGTTTGAGGATGCCTGCTTTACACCTTGCTATGCTTGAGAAAAGGTGGAACTAATTGCTGTAACAAACTAGTCAACAAAGTTATTGGCATGTCAAGAAAATTGCAACACTGATGCCGAATTGAGTTTGTGGTATTTTTTTTAGTTCTGGTATTGCACATTTCCTTAGATAGTACAGAGAACATAAAAAAAAAAATGGTTAAAAATGTAAAAGCACAAAAAGTGATGAAATTAAGGCAACATACCCTTTCCGTTTACTCCCCTAGCTGAGTTTTTTGGTGGTGGATTTTGTGCTGGGACAACTGACACATGTTAAAAGCAAACTATAAAATCTGGGTATTCTACAAGATACCTAAGCTACATAATCCTAATGCAACTAGAATAGCTAAGGTAAAAAATATGCATAGTCTAGAGCAGTGATGGCTAACCTCAGGCACTCCAGCTGTTGTGAAACTACGACTCCCAGCAGGCTCCATTCATTTCTATGGAATTCTGAGAACAGCCAAGCAAGTGTACATCTTGGAAGTCATAGTTTTACCACAGCTGGAGTGTCGGAGGTCAGCCATCACAGATCTAGAGCCATAATCTTAGTCATTTCATTGTTGCATTATCAAAGGTGGCCGGATCAGCCGTGATGACACTACTGCCAGTTTGGACATCGGGAGAGTGGCTTGACTAAGGTCCGACTTACACATAAGATAGCAGGCAAGCATGTATATTTATTTTAATGAAGACAGGCAGTTATAACCACTTCCAGACACTTCTAGCATTACCTTATCTCCAAAAACATCAAAACCTTCAATCCACAATTTCCCTCATATCTGCCATCAAGGGAAAAGTAGTAGGTCCTCTATATGCAATAGATTAAGGACATATTACACTGATTTAAGCAGGGTCTGTCAACTAAGTTCTCCATGGCTGTCTCTTGTAAGTCCCTGTTAAGATGAGCATACACATTCAATAGCTATTGGGTGAATGCTTATTTGGCTAAAAACTATCTCTCCCTAAATATCTGTAAAGAATAAATCAAGGCAACTGGACGTACTCTAGATTTCTTGAAAACGTTTCACTCGTTCTTCGAACGAGTGAAACATTTTCAAGAAATCTACAGTACGTCCAGTTGCCTTGATTTATTCTTTACAGATATATACCATGACCTGGATAAATGAGAACCTTCACAGACATATCTCTCCCTAAGTCCCCCATTCACATACATACTAAGATTGGCTAGGCATGTATGTGTTTTCAGTGGAGAGAGAGGAGAAAGTTGCTGCTCAACACTTCTGGTGGTGGCTTATCTCTCAGGAGAACAAAAAGATTGGGTGCTGAAATTCACAGCTTCTGATTGGAAGCACCCATACGTATTAGATTGCCAGCTGGTAGCACTAAAAATGATGGGTTCTGCAGACAATAGCTTAACAGACCCTGTCTGCATTAATATGCATAGACATAATGTACAACATACAAAAAAATGCAAATGGTAGTCAGTACTGCAATCATGTGATTTTTTTCACAAAAAGTCTAGCTGTGTGATTGCCCACTAATTGCCACGCTCATCTGACTTGCCATTTATTTCCTGGCTGCAATTGTGCAACCTTGCAATTTGCGGTAATCCATATGCCGATACCACTTCCGGGCCGCAGCATGTACGAGTGGCCTAAGGGCTCATTCAGGCAGCCCTAAGTGTTTTGCGTTCTGCAAAACATGGATGCCGGCCATGTGCGTTCCATATTTTGGGCCACTGCTATATAGAAATGCCAATTCTTGTCTTGGACATAGGACATGCTCTATAATATTTGTGGGGCCGCAGAACGGAACTTCGGATGCGGACAGCACACTTTTGTGGCCCTATTGAAATAAATGGGTCCTCACCTGTTTCAAAATTGCGGACCAGATTCGGACCCGTACATTACGGCCGCCCACCTGAATGAACTCTAAACAGGACACTTTGAAGAATAAAAACTACCAGATCATATAATTTATTTATATAAAGAGTGCGCTTTATACAAATTAACTGAACCCAGGTTAATTTATCTGGAAATGAAGCGCTAATTACATGAGTGGATATATGAAATTCATCTGGATAAGGCCTCTTTCACACTTGCGTTGTCCGGATCCGGCGTGTACTCCACTTGCCGGAATTACATGCCGGATCCGGAAAAACGCAAGTGTCCTGAAAGCATTTGAAGACGGATCCGTCTTCAAAATGCTTTCAGTGTTACTATGGCAGCCAGGACGCTATTAAAGTCCTGGTTGCCATAGTAGCAGTGGGGAGCGGGGGAGCGGTATACTTACAGTCCGTGCGGCTCCCGGGGCGCTCCAGAATGACGTCAGAGCGCCCCATGCGCATGGATCATGTGATCCATGCGATCACGTGATCCATGCGCTTGGGGCGCCCTGACGTCACTCTGGAGCGCCCCGGGAGCCGCACGGATGGTAAGTATGCTGCTCCCCCCTCCCCACTACACTTTACCATGGCTGCCAGGACTTTAGCGTCCCGGCAGCCATGGTAACCATTGAGAAAAAGCTAAACGTCGCATCCGGCAATGCGCCGAAACGACGTTTAGCTTAAGGCCGGATCCGGATCAATGCCTTTCAATGGGCATTCATTCCGGATCCGGCCTTGCGGCAAGTGTTCCGGATTTTTGGCCGGAGCAAAAAGCGCAGCATGCTGCGCTATTTGCTGCGGCCAAAAAACGTTCCGTTCCGGAACGGAAGACATCCTGATGCATCCTGAAGGACGGACTGTCCATTCAGAATGCATTAGGATAATCCTGATCAGTATTCTTCCGGCATAGAGCCCCGACGACGGAACTCTATGCCGGAAGAAAAGAACGCAGATGTGAAAGAGCCCTAAAGCCTCCACTATGCTAGCAGTCTAAGACACTTATGGTGCTAGAGTTTAGTTGCCTGCATGAAATGCTGGGGGATCTCAGCTCTGGCATCCTGCAGAATTGTGAATGCAGCTCCAGACTATAATACAGGCTCACTTTTCTGTAAATTAATTCTTCACTTACAACTAATGTTTCAAAGTGAATATTTATATTAAATTCCTGGCAACTAAACTCTAGCGCCATAAGTGTCTTAGACTGCTAGCATAGTGGAGGCTTTATCCAGATGAATTTCATATATCCACTCATGTAATTAGCGATTCATTTCCAGATAAATTAACCTGGGTTTAGTTAATTTGTATAAAGCGCGCTCTTTATATCAATAAATTATATCCAGGTTAAAGCACTCAGAATGGTGCTAAGTTCAAGGACAAGTCCTTCTGGAATGAAACGATCAGCTTGACAGTGGGACAATTGTGAAGAAGCTCTTGTGTGGTTTTTTTTCCTTTCAACCATCTTGTGTGCTATGAGATTTTCTTCCTTCTCAGTCCTATATCTTGAAATTCAATCCTTTTCTACTTTGGGAAATCATCTCTTCTCTTTCTCCCACATTTGCCGTTAATTTCATGAGCTTAACCCTAACATAAGCTCAAGTCATCTGTTCTTTTCTGGATTTAATTGACTGACATCTTGCGTAAGGCTAATGTTACACACAATGATATTCGCCACAATACAACTGACCAGTTGTGGTGTTAACCTCTGTCTGGAAATGTAGTTGGAATATTTTTATTCATTAGTTGTTACATTTTTCTGGCATCTTTTTCTTAAGGATTTAAACTATGGCTATAAAAAATAGACTGTAAATGGCTACGACAGAGGAAAGACCGGCTATAGGGAATAGCTGCACTCTAAACTTCCTTGATGAGAATAGTTTCCCATGAGGACACTATTACTATCTTTAGGAAATTATCTTAAACTGGTTTTCCCATCATAGTAAAGGCTGCCATATGCTTTTAATAGTTGGAACTTTTTGAGAACAGCTATCCCAGCACCCTCCCCCTACACAAGCACACTTGGTTTGGCTGATGTGTGGATGTCCTTTCAGTGGGGGGAGTAGAATAAGCCACTGTCAGATGCTTCTAGCAGCACCTTATCTCCTTTGGGAACAAAGGATGTGACATGTTGAAATTCATCATGACTGACGTTTTCTTGTTTGCTGAAACAAGCCTCAATACGCATTAGATGGTTAGCTATTCCCACAAAAATTTTGGCCAGCTTTGGTCTAGTGTGTGTGGCCACTTTACTGATAAGTATACAATCTTTGGGATGCTACAGTGAAGGACCACAGTGCTAGTTATAAATCTTTTACAGCATCTCACCCACACTCCTCCAGTCCTGCAGGCTAGGAAATGAGCTGAGAGTGGCCAAACTTTCTACACATTTAGGAAATTTTGGTTTCCTTCATTAAACATTTTATGGTGTTATATAACTGGTGGTTAAGGGTGGTTTAAGGATTAATATCCCTGGTGGTCTAGTGTTGGGATTGGATTAATACCCCTGGGAACCAAGGGTAATGAACGGGTTAGCATGCCTTGAGGTGCCAAGCACAGACTGGGCATCCATTAGTGAGATCTAGTGATGTGTGCGGCCCTAGACCTGCTATGTGGTCACTCACAGATACTTAGTTGGGAATTTATCATGAGGGGAATATTTGAAGTATTTTTTTCTTGAGTCTGCATTCGCATACTTTTCACCCAAATTGCCACATCAGATTTTTAAGTTCCGTATAGGTTCCGTATATGGAACATTCATTTCTATGGGTCCGCAAAAAAAAAAAACGGAATGTACTCTGTGAGCATTCCGTTTCCGTATGTCTGCATTTCCGTTCCGCTGCATTTCGAGTCTTGTCCTATTATTGTCCGCAAATCACGTTCCGTGGCTCCATTCAAGTCAATGGGTCCGCAAAAAAAACTGAACACGTACGGAAATACATCCGTATGTCTTCCGTATCCGTTCTGTTTTTGCGGAACCATCTATTGAAAATGTTATGCCCAGCTTAATTTTTTTTAATGAAATTACTGTATACTGTATATGTCATATGGAAAAACGGAACAGAAAAAACGGAACAGAAACGGAAACACAACGGAACAACAGATCCGTTAAAAACAGACCGCAAAACACCGAAAAAGCCATACGGTCATGTGAACAAGCCAATTGTCACGGAAGGTGTACAGGAAACAAGACAATGCAGCATGCATATATGACTCACTGGATCCAAAGCTAAGGAACCAAAAGGGAGACCCCTGCACAAAACCTGGCACTTTCCCTGGCTGCTCAGCCTATGCAAAAATCCCAGAGGTGGATGGTTGCATATCCACGTACCTCGACTATATAACACCTGAACACCCTACAATAGTGAGGGGACACGACCACCGGCTCCCTACACCAGACACGGAGGGAGTCAGGGTCACCTGGGATCCAGCAAACAGAAAATAACAGATAAATGTACAGCACTTAACTTTGTAGCAGACTGGGAAACAGGATCAGCATGCACACACACTCCAGGAAGTAGTACAAGCCGCCCAGTAATGCATTATGGGGAGAAATTTAAAGGGAAGCAATCAGTCCAACTACATGACAGCTGAAAGAGGCTAACGAGATTAGGATCCACAACAAAGAAAACTCAAGGAGGAGGTTCTGAAAGGCTTCTGTCAGAGCTTCTCAGCTGTCTGGTTGTGACAGTACCCCTCCCTCTACGAGTGGACTCCGGACACTCAGAGCCCACCTTCTCAGGATGGGACCTATGGAAAGCCCTGATGAGACGAGAGGCCTTAATGTCTGTCACTGGGACCCACATCCTCTCCTCAGGACCATAACCCTCCCAATGAACAAGGTACTGAAGAGAACCGCGGACAAGACGAGAATCCACAATCCTAGAGACCTGAAATTCAAGATTCCCATCAACCATAATCGGAGGAGGAGGCAAAGGTGAGGGTACAATGGGTTGAACATAAGGTTTCAATAAGGACTTATGAAAAACATTATGGATCTTCCAAGTCTGAGGAAGATCAAGACGGTAGGCAACAGGATTGATGACAGACAGGATTTTGTAAGGCCCAATAAACCTAGGACCCAACTTCCAGGAGGGAACCTTCAATTTGATATTCATGGTAGACAACCACACCAGATCACCAACATTCAGGTCCGGACCAAGCACACGTCTCTTATCTGCCACACGCTTATATCTCTTACTCATGCTCTTTAGATTATCCTGAATCTTTTGCCAAATAGATGACAAAGACGAGGAGAATCTGTCCTCATCAGGTAAACCAGAAGACCCCTCTCCCGTGAAAGTCCCAAACTGCGGATGAAACCCATATGCACCAAAAAATGGTGACTTATCAGAGGACTCCTGACGACGGTTATTTAAAGCAAACTCAGCAAAGGACAAAAAAGAACACCAATCCTCTTGATTCTCCGCCACAAAACAGCGCAGATATGTCTCCAGATTCTGATTGACGCGCTCCGTCTGGCCATTCGACTGCGGGTGGAAAGCAGAAGAGAATGACAACCGAACCCCCAAGCGAGAACAGAAAGCCTTTCAGAATCTGGAAACAAACTGCGTGCTCCTATCAGAGACTATGTCTGAAGGAATACCGTGCAATTTGACAATGTGATCAATAAATGCCTGCGCCAGCGTCTTAGCATTGGGCAAACCAGGAAAAGGGATGAAATGCACCATTTTGCTAAAACGGTCCACCACCACCAGAATCACAGTCTTCCCCGAGGAACGAGGCAGGTCCGTTATGAAGTCCATGGAGAGATGTGTCCAAGGACGGGAAGGAATGGGTAAGGGAAGGAGAGGACCTGATGGCCGTGAATGAGGGACTTTGGCACGAGCGCAAGTCTCGCAGGCTGCCACAAAACCCTCAACCGACTTACGAAGCGCAGGCCACCAGAATCTCCGAGCGATGAGATCCAGTGTGGCTCTTGCCCCCGGGTGTCCAGCAAGGACCATATCGTGGTGTTCCTTAAAAATCTTGTGTCTTAAAGCGAGAGGCACAAACAACCTCCCAGGAGGACAAAGATCAGGAGCCTCTAACTGGGCTGCCTGCACCTCTGCCTCCAATTCAGAAAAAAGAGCAGAGACCACCACACCTTCAGCCAAAATGGGACCCGGGTCTTCAAAATTCCCGCCTCCCGGAAAACAACGTGACAGGGCATCTGCCTTCACATTCTTAACTCCAGGGCGGAACGTGACAACAAAATTAAACCTAGAAAAGAACAAAGACCATCTGGCCTGTCTCGGGTTCAGACGCTTGGCTGACTCCAAGTAGGCCAGATTTTTCTGGTCAGTAAATACGGTAATAGGGTGTCTGGCTCCCTCTAGCCAATGGCGCCATTCCTCAAAAGCCAACTTGATGGCCAACAATTCCCTATCTCCCACATCGTAATTTCTCTCTGCGGAGGAGAGTTTTTTCGAGAAAAAGGCACACGGTCGCCATTTGGCAGGAGAGGAACTCTGAGACAAGACCGCCCCCACACCCACCTCAGAAGCATCAACCTCAACTATGAAGGGTAAAGAAATATCAGGTTGCACCAAGATGGGAGCGGAAGCAAAACTCTCCTTGATATTAGAAAAAGCCTTACGCGCCTCTACTGACCAAGAAGAAAAATCTACTCCCTTTCTGGTCATATCAGTGAGTGGTTTAACAATAGAGGAATAATTCAAAATAAACTTCCTGTAATAATTGGCAAAGCCCAAAAAACGCATCAGCGCCTTCTGATTCTCAGGAAGCTCCCACTCAAGCACAGCGCGGACCTTCTCGGGGTCCATGCGAAAACCAGAAGCGGAGAGAAGAAACCCCAGAAATTGAATTTCTGGAACAGCAAACACACATTTTTCCAGTTTCGCATATAATTTATTTTCCCGCAGGATGAGCAAGCCCTGACGTAAATGTTCCTTATGAGTCTTGAAATCAGGAGAAAAAATCTAAATGTCATCCAAATACACTAATACAAATTTTCCCATCAAATGATAAAAAATGATGTTCACGAAATGCTGAAAAACGGCTGGGGCATTCATCAAACCACAAGGCATAACCAAATTCTCAAAATGGCCCTCAGGGGTATTTAAGGCCGTCTTCCATTCGTCTCCTTCTCTGACCCTGACCAGGTTGTATGCCCCTCTTAGATCTAATTTGGAAAAGACTTTAGCCCCAACAACCTGGTTAAACAGGTCAGGGATCAGAGGAAGCGGATAAGGGTCACGAATAGTGATACTGTTCAGCTCCCTGAAATCCAGACAAGGTCTTAAAGAACCATCTTTTTTCTTAACAAAGAAAAAACCAGCGGCAACAGGTGACTTCGAGGGTCGTATGTGTCCATTTCTCAGACTCTCAGAGATATAAGCAGGCATAGCGATCCTCTCAGGTTGGGAAAGATTGTATAAACGAGATTTAGGCAGCTTGGCGCCTGGGATGAGATTAACAGGTCAATCGTACTCCCTGTGCGAGGGCAAATCCTGAACTCCACTCTCAGAGAAGACATCCGAAAATTCAGAGAGAAAAGATGGTACAGTGTTAGTAGCAACCTCAGAAACAGATGTCGTGAGGCAATTCTCTCTGCAAAAGTCACTCCAACCATTTATTTGTCTCGCTTGCCAATCAATGGTGGGGTTATGTTTAGTGAGCTAGGGTAGCCCCAACACTAGAGGAGTAGGCAAACCGCTAAGGACGAAACATGACACATCCTCAACATGAGCATCACTCACAATTAAACGGATATTGTGAACTATGCCCTTTAATTATTTCTGAGAAAGTGGAGCGGAATCAATAGCAAAAACAGGAATATCCTTTCCCAAAGTGCGCACCTGGAAACCATGAGTTATTGCAAATTGATTATCAATGAGATTGACAGCTGCTCCACTATCCACAAATATCTCACAAAAAATGCTCTTGCTCTCTAGCGCCACCCTAGCAGGCAGGACAAAACGCCTCAACCCTGCCAATAGTAACAGACGGAACATTTTTAAAAGATTTTTTCCTGTTTGTTTCTTTATTACTCCCAGAAAACTGCCTGAATCTCCTAGAGGGACAAACATTTGCCAAATGATTTATACCTCCACAACAAAAACAAACCCTCCCATGCGAGGTGAATCTTCTATTGTCAGAAGCAATCAACCCCAGCTGCATGGGCTCCTGCTCAGAAGGGGCTGAAAGCGACCGAGACCCCTGCGCACAGAATGAGACCGCTGCACTGTCCTGGGACTGAGTATGACAGGAAGGAGATATCTCTCCTCTCTCTCTAAGATGCCTGTCAATACGAACGGCCTGAGACATAGCAGAGTCCAAGGAAATAGGCCTCTCATGAAAGGCAAATGCATCTTTCAATCCCTCTGAAAGACCATGGAAAAATTGACTTCGGAATGCAGCATCATTCCAACCAGTATCAGCTGCCCATCTCCGAAATTCTGAGCAGTATATCTCTGCGGATTGTTTACCCTGGCATAATAGACGTAGTCTAGACTCAGCCAGAGCAATACGATCCGGATCATCATATATCTGACCCAGGGCTAAAAAGAATTCATCCACTGAACGGAGAGGCCGTGCCCCCTCCGTCAGCGAAAAGGCCCAAGACTGAGCGTTACCCCTGAGCAGCGATATAATGATCCCCACCCTCCATTCCTCATCACCAGAGGAATGGGGAAGAAGGCGAAAATGGAGTTTGCAAGCCTCTCTAAAACGCACAAAATTCTCACTACCCCCGGAAAACGTTTTCGGGAGCGAGATCTTAGGCTCAGAACAAACTCCATGAACGCAAGCTGAACCGGTCACTTGAAGCTGAGAAAAAGTCTTACGGAGATCAGCTACCTCCAATGAAAGACCCTGGAAGCGTTCAGCCAAAAGTGAAACCGGATCCATGCTTGAGACGGTTTTGGCGGCTTATAATGTCACGGAAGGTGTACAGGAAACAAGACAATGCAACATGCATATATGACTCACTGGATCCAAAGCTAAGGAACCAAAAGGGAGACCCCTGCACAAAACCTGGCACTTTCCCTGGCTGCTCAGCCTATGCAAAAATCCCAGAGGTGGATGGTTGCATATCCACGTACCTCGACTATATAACACCTGAACACCCTACAATAGTGAGGGGACATGACCACCGGCTCCCTACACCAGACACGGAGGGAGTCAGGGTCACCTGGGATCCAGCAAACAGAAAATAACAGATAAATGTACAGCACTTAACTTTGTAGCAGACTGGGAAACAGGATCAGCATGCACACACACTCCAGGAAGTAGTATAAGCCGCCCAGTAATGCATTATGGGGAGGAATTTAAAGGGAAGCAATCAGTCCAACTACATGACAGCTGAGAGAGGCTAACGAGATGAGGAACCACAACAAAGAAAACTCAAGGAGGAGGTTCTGAAAGGCTTCTGTCAGAGCTTCTCAGCTGTCTGGTTGTGACACCCATATGCCACTTTATCTCAGTTATTTTTCTTGATATGTTTAGAATGTGCCATTGCGTACTGCTGGTAGCATTCTGTTCCACCTGGTAGCCTGTGTCACATGGCCTGTTATAGGTGGGGCTTACAGCCTTATCATCTCTCCCACTACATGAGTGATCTCACTATGGAGGTATGTGGGAGCTTGGCTCTCTTTTTTTCATTTTTACCCCACAAATGATTTTTTTCCCTTTTTCCAATACAAGACATGGTAAATTAAATGATTCCATTTAAAATACTTCCACAAAAAATGAGCCCTCTTATGGCTATGTGAATGGTAAATATAAAAAAAAAAAAAAAAAACTTAGGGCTCCTGGAATGCACAGAAAAAAAAAAGAAAATGCAAAGGAAAATGGGACTGTTCCTTGAGGGGTTAAACAGTTTTGTCTAGAAATGCTACTCCAGTTCCAACCATCTCTCATCAAAAAGTACACTCCCCAAAAGTAGCCTCTGACAGCCTTTTTTTTATAGAGAAGCAATGGAAGCATCTTACATATCTGCCTGAGACATAACTGCATGACATGTGTTACAACAATCCGACATTTCTATCTGGGTGCGTTATTCTTTTTTGTCACTGTGTGTAGTTTAGCTGGATGCTTCCCCAGTCAGCATAGTTCATAATACTGTATAATTGCACATCTTGAAGTCAGGGGAAATCATACATTACACGCTGCAGCTTTTAATGTCTGAGAATTAATGATACATTTTTTGTTATTAACTGAAGAGCAATTCCCAAAAATATCAAATGGAGTCATAAATATGAATTAATAAGTACTAGGCAATGGTGAACATCATTATGTAACCTTCCTAAGGATTTTCCCCTAATGCATGCTGAGACATGCTGTATTCGGGCCAGTACTGTCAAGATAATGAACGCATCAGGTCACCTTATTTGTGCCACCGAAATAACTCACTGAAAAGTGTACTTATGTCCTTGCATATTGTAAAACGAGCGGCTCCAAGAAATCTGAAAACACTGCATTAATAGCTTCTAAAAATTAATCAAAACAATGTACTATTATCATCTAACTATCTAATATCTATCTATCATTTTATCAAATCTATTATCTATCTAATCTATCTACCTATCTTCTATTAACTATCTAATCTATCTATCTATCTATCTACCTATCTTCTAATAACTATCTAATCTATCTTTGTGGTTTGGGACAAATTTTATATACAAATTTTGTATATTTGTGTTAGGAACTTTTATCTAATCTATCTATCTAATATAAAAAATAGATGAGCAGCACACAAATCCAGGAGGTGCAATTCCTTGGAATAGACCGCGGACTCTGGTCCAATTAGGTATATGTAGAAAAAGAATCCAAGGCAGCACACAGGTATCCGTGAAAAACAGGAGGTATTTTATTCACCCATGTGCGACAGCAACGTTTCAGCTATCTCTATGGAGCCTTTGTCAAGCCATGACAAAGGCTCCATAGAGAGAGCTGAAACGTTGCTGTTCACACATGGGTGAATAAAATACCTCCTGTTTTTCACGGATACCTGTGTGCTGCCTTGGATTCTTTTTCTACATCTATCTATCTATCTATCTATCTATCTATCTATTATCTATATATCGTTCTATCTAATATATCTATTATCTAATCTATATATCTTATCTATCTATTATCTATCTATCTATTTATCTATCTATCTAATATCTATCGTTCTATCTAATCTATCTATTATCTAATATATATATCTTATCTATCTATCTATCTATCTATCTATCTATCTACCTATCTTCTATTAGCTATCTAATCTATCTATTACATATCTATCATATATCTATCTATTTATCATAGAATATTCTATAGGGTATTTAGAGTAAAAAGACCAATATAATACTCTGATAAATACTGTTATATAGTACTCAGGGCAGATAAACCACAAATAGACTTAAACTCATCTGCTCAGGATATGTTTCAGCCGGGAGCCAAAAGTTCCCTTCAATCTGTTTTTCTTGTTCCCTTCACAGCTAAGTTCTGCTATCCATCCCTGTGCCACTGTGGCTGGGAATGTTATAGTGGCACTACGATACATCTGGATAGCGTCTTTTTGGAAGCTCTATTATGATTGTATTGACTGGCTGCCATTTTACGGGAGTAATATGGCTTCCTGAAGCAGTTGACACAGTTTTTGGCTGATTCAGTTATAATAGAATGGATGGATGGTTCAATAATGTGGGCACTGAAGCACTGTATGTGCCCTTATTTCCCATATTCAGTAGCTGACCTTTCTCCCAACAAGTTTGCTGCATTGGGATAACATTTGCTTGGCTTTGTCTTTCAAAACACGCATCCAAGCCTACCTCCTACCACCTCCAACTCAAAAACATTTCTCACCTTTGAGACAACAGTTCTTTTCTCATCTTTGAGACAACAGAAATGTTAGTACAAACCCTCATCCTCTCCCACCGAGACCACTGCAACATCCTTTTCTTCTTGATCCACCTTCCATATATTCCCTCTATCAGGCTACCCATTGCTCAGTAAATTCAGTTTAAAATAATAGCAACGCACATGCCCATCCACAATCTGTCCTCTTCAAACACCTCTGACCTAATCTCCTGACACATCCCAACGGGTACTCAACAATCCTCATAAGGCCTCCCTTGTTCTTATTTTGTCTGCTGTTTACACAATCATCTACTAAGATTTCTCCCATGCATCCCCCATACTCTGGAACTTAACATCCCAGCACATCAGACTCTTTTCCAACATCTAAACCTTAAAAAGCAGCACAAAAACCCACCTCTTGAGAGAAGCTTACAACCTACAATCACGCTGATGCACCTACACTACTATATTATGCAGTGTTGGACTGGGAGGCCTAGGGCCCACCAGTAAAATTTATTTTAGGGGCCCACCATATGGATACATTCAAATGTTACCTGCTCACACAGCAACAAGGTGCTACCAGATGATTGAATATGGGGGTCCCTGCAGCAACTTTGAGAAGGTAGGTCCTAGGGAAAAGAGGATACTGGCTAGCTTTCCTCTAGACCTAGAAGTCATCTCAGCTCTGATCGTATCTATAATAATAAACTGGGGAGTTTCTTTATTAATCTATAAGGTTTTTTATATGAACATAGGCTGGTTGAGGTGCTGGACATTAAATATATGTATGTAGTGCAGTAAGTCTACTGTGCTATGTACCACTTGTGTAGGGGGTGGGAGACTAGAGGTCCACCGGTGGATTCCCCTGTGCCCCTGTGGGCCAGTCCAGGCCTGATATTCATGTACAACACACTGGAATTAATGGTGCTATGAAATAAAAGATTATATCAATATTTTTGTGATAGGGTTAATATATAACGGTAGTTATCTTACCTTTAAATTACCCCTATATTGCTAAACACAGCTGAAAGGTTCGTTATTTGCAAGCTTTAGAAATATTATTGTGTATTTTCAGTTTTTTAATAATAGATAGATAGATATACAGATACATATATATTAAATAGATAGAAATAAATAGTAGATAGATAGATAGATAGATAGATAGATAGATAGATACAAGAATAGAAATAAAAATAGAAAATAAACGCAGACTAGACTTTTGCCCAATAAATAAAAAATGCAAACGGGCAGCATCCACATGGGTGAATACATTTTTCTTCACTTTTTTCAATTATCTCAGGGTGCTGCCTATTTACAGTTTTTAGATAGATAGATAGATAGATATACAGCTGCCTGACCAGCCTCTTATATTAGGGAAACTATGATTTAGTGTGATACTGTAGAAAGAGGTGCTCGGTACCCAGTATAGTAGTTTTATCTATCACCAGACAGAGAGGTGACAGCTGTTGGTTTTGCCCCAGCTGTCAGTGGCGGTGGCCACATGATTCTTCATGCAACTGTTATTCTGAGACACCGTAGAAAAATAGAACAAATCACTCAGTGGCCGCTGACATGGTCGTTATATTCGGGTCTTAAATCTGAGTCAAGAACAGCAGTCCGTTGTCTCACTCCATGAGTCAGCCTCTGGTGGAGAATGAACGGACAGGTGGTTGTACACGGCAATCTCCACTCACTTCACTCATCTAGTCCAGAGGTGGGCCCTCTACCCACCAGACAACTATGGCATATCCATGTTTGTAAAAAGGTAATACGAATGTCTGCCAAGCTGTGTCCTCTCCATAGAAGTTTTATGTTTGACTTAATAGAAATTGATCCTTCTTATACCCTTATCATTGAACTTCAGGCAAATACTGGGTTTAGCTGCAGTATTGTGTATGAGGCATTGATGTAGGGACAAATAAGGGAGAGGAAAAGGGAAAAAAAAGTGATACAAAAATGCTGCACAATACACAGTCATACTGAATATGTAATGAGCCACTGAAGTTTAAAAAAAAATACTACTAACATTTGCTATTAGGCACATGATATCTATAGGACATATAGATGTGTCCTTCATTACCCTTCCCAAACAGTCTGTCCGAGATGACCAGCTTTTAAAAAATAAAATGAATTTGTGATACTGTCACAAGATGTCTATCCTTTGTGTCTAGGTGCTGCCCCCAGTGGTGGTGTCGTGGACTGCAGAGCCTGTGAACTGTTTTGCTAGCATGTAGTTTTGTTTTTGTTTCAGGAAAAAATGGAACCTGTCACCGGATTTTGGGTATAGAGCTGAGGACATGGGCTGCTAGATGGCCGCTAGAACATCCGAAATACCCAGTCCCCATAGCTCTGTGTGCTTTTATTGTGTAAAAAATAACTATTTAACTATTTGAAACATATGCAAATTAACCTGAGATGAGTCAGAGCTTGAAAATATGACTCTTTTCTGGTCACACAAGTAAGATATGACTCTTTTATGTTAATTTGCATAAAGGCAGGAAGTACAAAAATGCATAATACTTATTGAATTTGTCTGCAAATTAAATTAAAAGTGTAATGTTTAGGGTAACACAATGAACATTTAGAAACGCTCAGTGAGGGTAGCATAGTAGAGGTGACAGGTTCCCTTTAACCAAATTTGACCAAATGTAATGGTGGACACATTTGAAATACATCTGTAGATGATGATGACTTTTAAAGAAACAAAGCAACTAAGTAATAAACAGAAAAATACTAAACCAATTAATAGATTTTCATGTATGACAAAATACAAGAGAATCATTACAGCTGCTGTCCAGTTGAAAGCTCAAGAATGATACCTCAGAACCTATAGTTGATGCTTACCTAAATTTATTTACCTCAGATATTGCTGCTTTTTAGCTCCTCTGCATTGAACTATAATTGCTGTGAACTATGATTGGAGATTAAAAGCAGTGGCCCACAAAAATCTGTCTAAAAAGTGGCACAAAAATCCCAAATCTAAGGTTTCTGCACTTTTTTTTTTTGTATGGTCAACAAGGGGTCAGTGCTTAGTAGAAAGAAGTGGGCTTTGTGGGGGAAGGAGGGCCACAATTGTGGAGTAAAAATCTGTCTCAAAGTAAGTCAACCAATAGTCGGTGTACGTAGAAAAGTGTCTATCCCTGCACCAGATTTAACATCCAGCCTGAGCCCCTGTGCAGGTCTATACAGCCTGTCTAAGGATAGTACATCTGGGCCAGTGACTACAAACAGTCAGGGATAGTCTGAGACACACCCCCTTTCTTGTGATTGGTTCAGGCTGCTGCTCTCTCCCCTCATCTGCAGCTCCGCCTCCTGGATTGGCTGCTTTGTATAAACCCAAGCTCGGCACAGGAAGTCAGTGTATAGCGAGGCGATTTACATTATGGAAGTAAAGAATACTAAATCACAATGAGAAAAAAGACAACTATCATGACATTGCCGCACATATACTGAGTGCAATCAGCCTAAGTAAGGCCCCATTGCACATGACCATATCCGTTTTGCGGCAGCCCATGTTGCATTCACATTTTTTCAATGCCTTTTGCGGACCAGTACGGGACATGTTCTATCTCTTTGCGGAACGCACATAGTGATGCGGAAAGCTCACAGATCATGCATCCGTATGTCCGTTCCACAAAAAGATAGAGTACATCTGCCAAATGCGAAGCACAGAAGCATTGAAAACAATAGGTCCGCAAATAAAGTGTGGACAACACACGGACCGCGTCTGTATATTGCGTATCCAACAAACATACAGTCGTGTCTTTGGGGGCCTAAGGAGGAGCTGGAGGGTCTGTATAAAGTAAAATCCATAAGGAGCTCTTATATACAAAGCATACGTTGATTATAGTCTAAACCAGGCATGCTCAACCTGCGGCCCTCCAGCTGATGTAAAACTACAACTCCCACAATGCCCTGCTGTAGTCTGATAGCTGTAGGCTGTTCAGGCATGCTGGGAGTTGTAGTTTTAAACAGCTGGAGGTTGAGCATGCCTGAACTAAAGAAAAGAAAACCATAAATAACACTAATAATACTTCAAGACATTTAATATATCCCCTTCAATACTAACTCCACTCCGAGAGCTATCCGTTTTACATCTGAATAAGACATGGCCATTCACTAAGTGACCGAGGACATGCAACCATTTGCAATTGTAATTCACGTTACGCTATAAAATATGCAGCGAGTCAATGGGCAGACAGCTCCAGAATCTGCGGCATTTGGATTTTTCATGAAGACAAAGCGTACTCATGAGGGAGAAATTGCTGGGAAGGTCTGATATGTCACCTGCCCATTATCTTGTTGATCCTATTGAATATGTGGTTTCGCTTCAATAAATGTTAATTTGAACAGATGACAGCAAGGAGTTCATGGAATGTCTATATATACCATGAGCCAAATGAATATTATCTATGGTCTGTATACATTATCCTATTCTTCCTTATTATCTGCACGTAAAAGTGTAACATTTAATCAATGTCCATAAAAAAAATGAGACAGAAAGCTATTATAAGGATTTGTGTTTGCAAACTCGCATCTGTCTCCATTTACTTGACGACTTGACTGCAAATGGACTTGAAATGCCACAAATGTATTTCTAAAGCTGTGTACATCCATTAGAGTAAAAGGGGTGGGCGGCCCATGTGGCTGTTATGAGGCCTGGGTGCAGAGGTTCAGCTCCGATTTTTTTAATCTATTCTCCCTTTATTCACCCTAGCGCAAGTTGGAATGATTAAATTTTTTAAGAAAACTATATGTGACAAGGAGCTGATGCTCAGCAGTAGTAGGGTCCTGGGATTGGGTAGGACAAAGGACAATATCTGCACGTAGGTTTTCATGTTCTCCCTGTGTTGGGGGGTCCTTTCCGGCACTTTAGTTTCCTCCCACTCGCCAAAAGTATGTTGCAACAGAGTTTCTATTAAAACAGAAGTAGAATTGTGGCTGAAATGAGGCCAGAATTCAGGCGTATAGGCTTAAACCTATACAGGGAGTGCAGAATTATTAGGCAAATGAGTATTTTGACCACATCATCCTCTTTATGCATGTTGTCTTACTCCAAGCTGTATAGGCTCGAAAGCCTACTACCAATTAAGCATATTAGGTGATGTGCATCTCTGTAATGAGAAGGGGTGTGGTCTAATGACATCAACACCCTATATCAGCAAGGTGGAGGTGGAGTACTGGTTTGGGCTGGTATCATCAAAGATGAGCTTGTGGGGCCTTTTCGGGTTGAGGATGGAGTCAAGCTCAACTCCCAGTCCTACTGCCAGTTTCTGGAAGACACCTTCTTCAAGCAGTGGTACAGGAAGAAGTCTGCATCCTTCAAGAAAAACATGATTTTCATGCAGGACAATGCTCCATCACACGCGTCCAAGTACTCCACAGCGTGGCTGGCAAGAAAGGGTATAAAAGAAGAAAATCTAATGACATGGCCTCCTTGTTCACCTGATCTGAACCCCATTGAGAACCTGTGGTCCATCATCAAATGTGAGATTTACAAGGAGGGAAAACAGTACACCTCTCTGAACAGTGTCTGGGAGGCTGTGGTTGCTGCTGCACGCAATGTTGATGGTGAACAGATCAAAACACTGACAGAATCCATGGATGGCAGGCTTTTGAGTGTCCTTGCAAAGAAAGGTGGCTATATTGGTCACTGATTTGTTTTTGTTTTGTTTTTGAATGTCAGAAATGTATATTTGTGAATGTTGAGATGTTATATTGGTTTCACTGGTAAAAATAAATAATTGAAATGGGTATATATTTGTTTTTTGTTAAGTTGCCTAATAATTATGCACAGTAATAGTCACCTGCACACACAGATATCCCCCTAAAATAGCTAAAACTAAAAACAAACTAAAAACTACTTCCAAAAATATTCAGCTTTGATATTAATGAGTTTTTTGGGTTCATTGAGAACATGGTTGTTGTTCAATAATAAAATCAATCCTCAAAAATACAACTTGCCTAATAATTCTGCACTCCCTGTATTTATGAGGTGACTTAATGTGAAAAGGTCATGCCATAAGGAAATTAGGATGTGGTTTCAATTGCCAAATCATACGCGTAGTCAACATCTAGGTGAACATTTTTGGCGTAAGTAAGCCAACCAATGACTAGAGTAAAGTCAGACATTGATAAATTTGGAAAAAAAGGAAGTCATGGATTAAATGTTCTGTGCAAGAGAAGTGGAGAGAGTTTGCCTGTTTTGCCAGTGAAGTAGGCATTTGCAGCACATGTATTATGTTTTTGCCCCGTTATGTAGTTTCTTCCCCATGTATTGGGGAAGAAACAAAATTTTAGGCCGGATTTATCGTTGCAGCATTTTACAATAAGCCACAAAAAGTTGCACATGGATTTCAGTTCCCTGGCGGTTTACAAACTGAAGGAACCTTTGTAATAAATTTGATTAGACTGAAATATCCATAGGTACTTTGTGCAACAAGTTTAACAAATGGTGTGAATTTAGTGAATTTGTCACACAAAAAAGAAAAGCAATCTATGACCGATGCTCCCCAAAAAAAAAATATTGAGTAAAAAGTTGTATTTTAATACATTACCCCCTTTGTTTATGCTGTCTAAATGTTACGCAGGTGTAGCGAATCTGCCCCAATGATCGGTTCATAGGTTTTCTATGATGCTGTCCAAATTGTGTAGAAATATGTGAATTTAAAGGGCATCTGTCAGCAGATTTGTACCTATGAAACTGCCTGACCTGTGTCATATGCACTGGGTAGCTCAAGTCGTCTGTATTGGTCCCATGTTCATATGTGTCTTCATTGCTAAGAAAAATTTAGTTTTAATATATGCAAATGAGACTCTAAGAGCAATGGGGGCATTGCCGTTACACCTACAGGATCTGTTCTTTCTGCCACTACCGTGCCCTCTACACTTTGATTGACACAGCCAGGCAGGTGTGACCACTTTTACACCGTCTGGCCCTGTCAATCAAATTGCAGATGGTATGGCAGTTGCAGAGAGAGCAATTCCCCCGCTGCTACTAGATGCTCATTTACATACATTAATACATCCGTTTTCTCAGCAATGCGGACACATAAGAACATGAGATGAACACAGATGCCTTCATCTGCCCAGTGCACATGTAACCGGTCAGCCAGTTTCATAAATACAGATCTGCTGACAGATGCCCTTTAAGAAGGAAGCTAGATTGGGCGCCCACAATCTCTATACCGCCGTGCAGAGTATGATCCCATTATATAAGCAGCAGGAAATATGGAAAAATGGCTTGACAAAGGTCTCATTAAGTGGGCTGAAACTTTGCCTGGGAATAAAAGGGTCTCCACGCTTTATCTTTTGGAGTGCTGCCTATTCTTTGGATATACTAGCAGCAGGAAATAGATAAATAAACCATCCGACTTTGGTCATACTCACCTGTTCCTAAATAAAAATTCATTTTGTGAACCTATAATTCAATATACACCTAGTAAACCAAACCAACAATGTTACCGATAATAACTGATCCAAGAAGACGGTAATTGATTTAAGAACGTCAATCTTCTACTTGTACTGGAAGAGAAATAGATTCATTTATGAAGCAAAACAATTGCTTTGCGCCTTGTAAAATGTAAGGCCGTATGTCACATGTACAGAGCAATTTCATGGTCTGCCTGTCAAAACATTTGCATATTTCCATGTTTGGTTTAATTGCACCGTTCTTTATTCTACTGTAGCATTAAAGGTTTAAAAAAAAAAAAGTTTCAAAGAAGAGGGAAGTGCCGTTGGACTGGAAGAAGGATATTTTCGGTAATGTATTATTATGGGTAGGAACCTCGAAGTAGCCAAGTGAAAAGAATCTAACATATTTGCAATAACAGATTCCATTTGCAGGGTCAACAGTGACTTTGGGGGAGGAAACAGGAAGCAATTCATCTACGGTATTTGGCAGTTCCCATTTTATTTGATTATTAAAATTGTCATCTACGAGATGAAGTATCAGACCTGTTAGTTTTAGCCCTGACCTAGAGGTTACTCCGGAAGGGTCCATACACCTCACTTATTTCATAGAGATCTAATCGAAATGGGGAACTCCCAACCTTCTCAGAAAGGAGTATTTTTAACTCAATAGTCATAGAAATGTTTGGCTTTTTTTTTATTTCAGCAATACTAAGGCATTGAAAATTAAACATAAAATAGTGTCCTTCTGTAGCAGTCAGAACAAATGATAACACCTCCTATATAGATAGGTAATCCATTGTCAGTTTTCTGCTGCTGAGAGGGAAAGTTTTCTGAAAGGTAATCCTCATGATAATAGTATGTGTAGAATTGAGATAACAGTATGTCATCTCTGTTGTTCTCTTACTAGGCCTAGATAAAGAAGTCTGCAGAAGTGCATGGCACTGATTAGTAAAAAAGGGGGTCTCTCTCTGGTTACAGTGATAGTTTGATTGAAAAGTTTACGCAAGACAGTTCTACAAGTCCAAACAAAGAAGTTGTTAAAAAACCTGGACAGGAAGTAAAATACATGGAATGACTTGAAAAATGATATCCCCAAAAAAATTCACCATTATTTTAAAAAATTACATTGAATAGTCCCATATAGCTTAACATGCAAATTAAAAATAATATAAGTTTTCCTTTAAATGACTTTATTTTTTTAATTTGATCTTCCTAAGTATTCGTGTTATCATATTGACTAAGATATAATTGAAAATTATGGAAATATAATTTGATTCTAGTTCAGACACATTGTCTTTAAAGTAATCTAATCGGTATAATTTCACATTTGGAATCTTAATTAAAATATACAAAGACTTATTGGAAATACAATAAAATCTCTACAATTAATATGTCACATTCATTTGAAACATTTAATTCTAACTAAATGTTATATGGTCGAATATAGACTTTCTACATTAATTTACCATATGCCACTTCTTTAGAGCAGATGAGAAGGGTATGGTCACATTTTATTAAAAATGAAGAAATGTTGCACCCCAAGGGCTTGTTCACATCACATTTTAACATTATAACGGAAAATAACGTAATACATAAGACGGAAGTCAAAACGGAAGCCTTTAAGAGGCATTCCATTTTGATCCTACATAATGCAAGTCTATGGGCAGCATAACGGATCAGTCCTGGTTTCCATTATGCAGAAGTCCAGTCCTGCATAACAGAAAGCAGGACGGATTCGTTATGCTGCCCATAGACTTGTATTATGATGGAATGCAAAACGGAATCCTTAAAAAGGTATTCCATTTTGCTATCCGTCATAATAGAAGTCTATGGGCAACATAACGGATCCGTCTGGTTCCTGTTATGCAGAACGGGAAAAAAAAGTCCTGTCGTCTTGCATAACGGGAACCAGACGGATCCGTTATGATTCCCATAGACTTCAATTATGATAGATCAAAACGGAATGCCTCTTAAAGGCTTCTGTTTTGACTTCCGTCTTATGGATTCTGTTATTTTCCGTTATAGACCCCAGGGATGAAACAAGGGTAAAGGGAAAAAGGAGAAAGGAGCGCCAATACCTGTTATGACACAAAGTCGCAAAGAAATGGAAAATCAGAAATGGGAAATAAGGAGTACGACTAGATGACACTATAACATGATATGCAGATAATAAGTACTATAGATCGTGAACGAACACAGCTATAGAGGAGAAATACAAATAAAACCATATACATGAATGGTATAGGTAATGATAAAAATAAATGGTGAAATGCCCCTCAGGACAATTTCACACAAGTGGCACTTACTTACACTAATATAAATGGTATAGTTAACAGGAAAATAAAATGAAATGCCCTTCAGGACAATTTCACACAGGTAGCACTCACTTCACTGGGGGGTAGTCATCAGGATAAGCACATGACACCTGTGACTAAACCCCCCCGGCCAGGATCGCATGTAGAGTCGTAGTGAAGGAAGGCAGCAAAAATCCAGTGCTTCTGATCAATCACTTTTAATACACATATGGGGCCACATATGTTATAGTGTCATCTAGTCGTACTCCTTATTTCCCATTTCTGATTTTCCATTTCTTTACGACTTTGTGTCATAACAGGGATTGGCGCTCCTTTTTCCCTTTTCCCTTGTTTCACCCCTGGGGTCTATATTGTAAGTGACTGACTCTGTTCAACACTGTAGATATATCACCCTACACACGTATTCACGATCTTGTGAGGTGTTTGTGGTCACAAACACTTTGTTTGAGCTGCCTTCCCCTCTCCTCTCCATCTCTTTTTTTGCACGATTTGAATCACCCCTGTCGGCGCCCAGATTTTTTCATTCCTTTGGGATACGCTGCGATCCCTAAGTGTCTGAATTAACATCCGCTTTTTTTCTGTTCTATTTTCCGTTATAACCATATTATAACGGAATCCATAACAGTGATGTGAACAAGCCCTAAGATCCATTGATAATGAGCTCAGTAAATGTCAGTTACTCCCTCTGTAAGGGGATGAACAATCCTTCCTGTGATCATTTATTCCCCCACAGATTCATTGTTTGTCGGCAGCACATCCCTGTTTACATAGGAAGCTTGGCTGCCAACAAACAATGATTTTATGAGTCAAATAAATTATGGATCACCAAACAACAGTTTTGCTAATTTTTGGAGTGACTGGCAGTACATTTACAAAGGACAATTATTGGGAACGAGTGTTCTTACGAATACTTGTTCCCTCTAGTTTTCCTGATAATCTACCTATGTAAATTAGACCTTACACTTATGGGTTTTGTCTGGGTCAGGGCCTCAGGGCGTTATATATAAATTCAAAGAACAGCCAGTCTTTTCTTTTTAAACACTCAGATTTATTATTATTTTCTTCTTTTTTTTTTTTACCTTGTTTTGTATTGTACTGTTCCAAAACCTCAATAAATATCTTTTGAAACATAAAATAAGATACTGACACATATACTTTATTATGAGCAATTGTTTCTATTATTATGGGGGAGGCTATCTTCTCTAAGCTGCTAACAACATTTAGAAATATTCTTTCCAGCAGCCACATGTAGACTGGAGATGTTCTTCCGTGGGAGGGTTTTCCAGTAGAGCTGAACGAATTTCAGGTTATGAAATTCGTTCATGCTTCACTTACTGGTAAAAGGTGAATTGCGTTATGGATTCCGTTACTACGGACCATAACACAATTCTATGACGGAATGCATAACGGAATGCCTTTAGAGGCATTCCGTTATTCATTCAGTCATAATATAAGTCTATGGGCTGCAAAACGGATCCGTCCCATTTCCGTTATGCAGCCCATAGACTTCTATTATAACGGAATAAATAACGGAATGCCTCTGAAGGCATTTCGTTATGCATTCCGTCATAGAATTGTGTTATGGTCCGTGGTAACGGAATCCATAACGCAATTCACCTTTTACCAGTAAACGAAGCATGAACGAATTTCAAAATATGAAATTTGCTCATCTCTATTTTCCAGGCATGCTCTGTGACCTGTGTACAGGGAGGGGGAGGAGGTGAGCTACGAAAAAAGCTGTCAGATTATAAAAGAATTGCTATTATAATTCACAAGTGTTTCTGAATTGTTCGAAGATTTTAATATATGTGAGGTACGGTGTATAACAGGGACAATAGGATCAGACATTATTCTGTTGGTAATCCCTTAGAGAGTACCCTCAGCTTTTGCCTTGCCGGAAATTACCAAGAACTATGGATTGTATTTGACTATATAGTAAAGGCAGGGAACAAAGAATTGTACTTATGTTTTCACCCCAGTCCATCTAAGCTGCCATAGGTCAGAAGTTAGAGGCAATGACCTCAGCGTAGCTTGAAATGATCCTACAAACAAAGAGTTTATTAAGCTCAGACTGCCCCCAAATTCCAACTGACCCAACGTCTCCTACTGCTTTTATAGGATGTCACCTATATCTCTTACTGCATTCCTCAAAAACGTTGTAACTTCCTTTATGTAGAGTTTGTAGTTTTGTAAATGTTGCTTTGCCATTTATAACATTGCCTTCCACAATACCTACATAGCAAAACAACCCACACTGCCACACCTCCAGTGACACACCTCCAGTGACAGCCACAGTGGCCCCATAACAGTGGCAGACAGTTAACCCATCACAGTACCCAGGGGCTGACTGGCAACTTTTGGCCCAGGGGGCAAGTAACACCCAGAGGTCCACTCAGCCCCCCTCCTGCTTTCCCATTCCCCTTACCACTTTTGTCAGCCATGTTAATTACATCACAGGAAAACAAAATAAACTAGGGATGCTCTGATATATCGGCCGCTGAAACATATCAGCCGAAAATTGCATTTTTGGTATAATGCCGAAAGTGTCATTTTCTGGCTGATACAGTGTTGCATCCGTGTATTCTCTCCTCCCCGCTGGGCGCTGCTCTGTGTCCCCCCCCCCCCCCCCATGACACTTGATGACTTTTGCAGAAGAAACTGTATATTGTGGGGCACGGTATATGCTATATGTGTATAACATAAACATATTTCATATGAAAACTTACTATTACTTGGCTTGACCCTTGGGGAACTCGGACACCTCCACACTTTGGCTGTGGGGCTCGGCGGAGCTAATGTGTTTTGTCCTAATGAGAAAAAAATCATAATAAGGATTTGGAGAAGAGGCAGTGGGATAGCAGAGCAGGGAGAGGCTGGTGCTGCTACTAGGAGGCTCAGACCATGGGGGAAGTAATAAAGCCCACCATAGTGCAAAAAATACCCCCTTGTAATGTCCCCAGTTGAACTAATGTCCCCATAGTGCCCCCTATAATGTGCCAGTAGCCAATAGTCCCCCTATAATGTGCCAGTAGCCAATAGGCCCCCCTATAATGTGTCAGTAGCTATAGGCCCCTCTATAATCTGTCAGTAGCCATAGGCCCCCCTATAATGTGCCATTAGCCATAGGCCCCCCTATAATGTGCCAGTAGCCATAGTCCCCCATATAATGTGCCAGTAGTCATAGGCCCCCCACTATAACGTGCCAGTAGCCAGATAGGGCCCCCCTATAATGTGCCAGTAGCCATAAGCCACCCACTATAATGTGCCAGTAGCCAGATAGGGCCCCCCTCTAATGTGTCAGTAGCCAGATAGGGCCCTCCTATAATGTGCCAGTAGCCATAAGCCACCCACTATAATGTGCCAGTAGCCAGATAGGGCCCCCCTATAATGTGTCAGTAGCCAGATAGGGCCCTCCTATAATGTGCCAGTAGCCTGATAGAGCCCCCCCTATAATGTGCCAGTAGCCAGATAGGGCCCCCCTATAATGTGCCAGTAGCCAGATAGGGCCCCCCCTATAATGTGCCAGTAGCCAGATAGGGCCCCCCCCCTCTATGATGTGCCAGTAGCCAGATAGGGCCCCCTTATAATGTGTCAGTAGCCAGATAGGCCCCCGCCTATAATGTGCCAGTAGCCAGATAGGGCCCCCCCCCCTATAATGTGCCAGTAGCCAGATAGGGCCCCCCCTCTATGATGTGCCAGTAGCCAGATAGGCCCCCGCCTATAATGTGCCAGTAGCCAGATAGCCAGATATCAGTGACAGAAATGACAAAAAAATAAAAAATTTGAGCCAGACTTATACTTACCTCCTGGACCTGTCCTGAGGGAGCGAAATGCGAATCGAGCACCTTCACTCCCGTCCCGCCTCCAGCGCTGCTGATGTCTTTGCTGCCGGTTCGGCGGCCTCTCTGACAGGCTGCCGGCAGCACGCCTCCCCGTCTCCCTCCACAGTCCGCAGGTAAGTAGTATTAGTAACAGCGGCGGCGGAGGCAGTGCTCTTAAAGTGTGACAGTCTGACAGATCATTCCGGGCCCCGCCGGGACAGTGAGGCAACAGAGAGGTCCGGGGGGCAATTATCCGCCCCTGACAGTACCAGTTACATAGCCTCCATCACCCGAAATAAATCAGTGTCTCCCCTAGGGAGAAATAATATGTAAGCAGTCAATCATATTCTTCCAGGACACTTCATGCCTTTCTTTTACATCTATCTCTGTAGCTTATATCAAGATATACCGGATATATAGCCAAATATTATCGAAAGAGAAAGGGCCCAGGATAATGTCCTATGCTCTAAAACGCTGGAATCCTGCAGCCAAGAAAATGTTAAATTAGTAAACGGATTGGTGTTGTATGATAATTAAGTACATGAAGTAGTAAAAATACTAGAATATTTAGAATGACATGTTTGATGCAGATCATGAAGACACTTTAGCTGTGGGTTTGTTCTCTACCAGGCAGACTCTCTGTACTGGAAATAACAAGCCATCCTCCCCACTGCCTGTCTTTGCAATGAAAAGGACAGATGGTCATTAATGGACCTATTGAAGAACCCAGAGGGGTCACTGGGGAAGGGTGGCAATGTGGCCATGTTTGAATTGGGCTGATTTCTTAGCATTTCCATAAGATTTCTCCTTTTCCATTAGGTGACATGAATCATTGCTACTGTCCTTTGGTATTTTTGGAATCACAACATTTGAATTAGAAATGAAAAATTGGAAATATTAGGAAAGTTTTGTGGTAAAATTGCTTTATTAAGTTGTAATGTATGTGGAGTTTCGCTCTGGTAGACAGGATTAGCAGACGCAGTATAGAGGCAACAACAAGTTCTTTGGATCAACAGTTCAGTGTTTTATTCACACTTTAGGCAAGTGACAAAACAAGCAGTCATAATAAAAACAAAAGTCACCTTGCGCTGTTGGTGGCAATTCACACTATGTGGCAATTCTGCCTCATAGAGTCCTTGCTGATAGCAGCACAGACCTGTATTCATGCCAAACAGGTAGCAAGCCTTCATCCAGACACAAGGCTCCCAGATCCCAACACAGAGACATGGCTTCTGAGCCCAGCTGCCTATTTAAGGACAGCCAGGTGCTGCCAAAACCTCACCTAGCTGTAAATCAGCCCAGCAGCACATGCTGGGAGGAAAATACCTGTTTTCCCAGACAAAACATCTCACTGTGTCACATGTGGTAAAGTAGATGCATAAACCTTCCTTACTTTTGTCGTACTGTATTTGGGAGTGAGGAATGGTCCGTGTTTTCACATTATAGTGTTTTAATATTTGCAAAAAAGAAGCAACTAATTATGAAGTGCTTCAGGGCCCATTCAGACTGCCGTAGTGCTTTGCGGATACGTAAAACATGGATACCAGCCATGTGTGTTCTGCAATTTGCGGACCGCACATGGCCGCAGCCATGATAGAAAATGCCTATTCTTGTCTGCGAAAAGGACATGTTCTATCTTTTCTGTGGAGCCACGGAACGGAACCACGGATGCGGACAGCACACGGTGTGCCGTCTGAATGAGCTCTTGTACCGAGAGTCATACATAAAGGTCTCATACATGGGGATTTGGGAGGGAGTCAGGAAAGATAGCTGTTGACAGAACAATTTTTCATCCACCGGCTATTGAATGTGCACGTGTACCTTAAAGGGGTTCTGCAGTTTGTTTAAACTGATGATCTATCCTCTGGATAGATCATCAGCATCTGATCGGCGGGGGTCTGACACCCAGGACCCCGACCGATCAGCTGTTTGAGAAGGCAGCGGCGCTCCAGCAGCGCCGCGGCCTTCTCACTGTTTGCCTTTGGCCCAGTGATGTCACAACTAGTGTCAACTTGCCTGGGCGGGTCTAAGCTCTGTTCACTTGAATGGAGCTTAGCCCAGGCCAGTTGATACTAGTCATGATGTCACTGGGCCAGCGGTAAACAGTGACAAGGCCACGGCGCTGCTGGAGCGCCACTGCCTTCTCAAACTGCTGATTGGTGGGGGTCCTTGGTGTTGGACCCCGCCGATCAGATGCTGATGATATATCCAGAGGATAAACAAACTGCAGAACCCCTTTAAGTCAATCATGCTCAATTTCTTCCATCACTATTGAGTCTAAGCCAAATACTGTGCAGCCTTTTGGTGCTGCTGCTCAGGTTGGTTAAAGCTGTATTGTAGACAACTGTTTTCAACAGTTTTCAGTCATAATTGGGAACGTTCATTCCGATTTAGAATGCTAGTTTCTTAATAAAGTTTCCTAAAAAAATTTAAATAAATCAAATTGGCTAACAAGACCCCAAATCATTAGCGCCTGGTCACAGGCTATAACTCCCAGAAAAGTGAGTGTATAACCACTGAGAGAGTGCAGAGAAGGGTTGTATTACACCAGGCGATCAGGCAGAGAAGCGTTCCTTCTTGACAATTGCCTGCTCGCTAGCGGAGGAGACCCCTGCTATTACATGCATTGCTCTCCTCCTCAGTATGGGGAGGAGTGATCGCCAATGCCATTGCTCGTCCCCATACAGAATAACAGTTTGCGGGCAGCAGATCGTGATTAGACGGTACACTCTGCCGATGATTTTAAAATCTGCTGAAAGGTTGCGATTTCCCGATGAATGGGCTTGTTCATAGGTTATTCGGTGGCAGTATTACCCTGCCAGAAGGCTTGTCAGCGAAGATCTTCCCGGCAATCGGCTGGTGTAATACAGCCTTAAGAGACTTCCGTCAGTAACCTTCCACACATATTAGTTTGCGCTCCTGATGCTAGTGAGGCAGTGGTTAGCCAAGGGGGTAGCCATCGACACCCATTTCCCAAGAGGGGTGATAGTCACTACTCAGATGTGTGTGCTGACAGGATCATTCAGACTCAATTATTCTGTGTTTGCTCTCCCAGGACATTGCTTACTTTCTATAGTCACTTCTATATAAATGCCAACTGTTTATCCACTTTTGTATGGATCTCTAAGAATATTAGTGTATATTAGTCAGTAAAGTACATATCATGGTTCTTTAGCAGCCTATATGGTTGTGTACATGAAAGCAATCACTTCTATCCCTACAGCTGTAGCTCTGAAATGTTTGTTCTATCACGTTTTGGAATCAAAGCCTCTACGGTAATCAATCATCATGGGTCTATCTACTAAAAGCCCTGACAATCAGATGATATTGCTGGTGGAAAGCAGAAGGGAAATAAAGAACAAGGTCCCTTCAGATTAATAGGTTAGTATGTAATACATGGTGACCCTGAGGCCTGAATAGCGGCAGTCACTCATTATTGGAGCACTGCTCTAGATAATGGAGGGGCTTCTGCTCCGGGATGTCCATATGTCTTACATATATACTTATATGCTGAAGATTACTAGACATGATCTATGATTTAGGATTATTTACCTAAAAATAGAAAAACCATTTCAGAAAAAGAATTACATGGGAATGCTGAAATATGTTTAAATCGGGAAGTCATCTCCGCTTGACAGATGTATTTTACAAGCATGTGTCCTACCCTAATGTGGAAAACCTGATCCAGACTGTGACCAAATAATGTTCCCACCACAGCCACCATAGTAGACCAAACTATGGCATAAAGTCAAATTATATGGCATGTTTCTGGGCTTAAGCTCCGGAGATCTTGTATCGACAAAACCTTTTACACGTCTGTCACGTACATAACACTATACTAATAAAACCCATATCGCATAAATTATTATAGATGCTGAAACAATATGCCAGTATCGGTTTCTACTGACTACTGCATATAGTAAAATCAAGTACAGAGTGGTGAGGGATTTCATCTTGCCTCGACGCAGGTTTTCAGATCTCACTGTATGAATCACTTAGATCACCTTGAATATACAGTAGAAACACATTCTACATCTTGATCAGTTCTCTGACAGCAACCACAGGCAGAAATTCTGTCAAGCATCTTCAACTATATCACAAAGGAAAGTGAAGGACACAAATGTCTTTAGGAATGGAGATTATAGTGACACAGGCTGTGTACATAAAATTAAAGCAGCAATATTACATGCTTGAGCATAGAGTTGGCATGTGTTGGTATTAACCACAATGCAGATACAAGCTTCACCGCTGAAGCCAGTCATTGATTGCAGTGGCACAGCTGACCATGTCCATGTCCCAGCCAGCTAGACGATGACAATAGTCAGCACATAGGACCAAAGAGCTTTAAAGGGAATGTATCAGAAAATGACCTATTTTTTGGCTACTTTCACATCTGTGCTTTCCTTTTCCGCTATTGAGATCCGTCATAGGATCTCAATAGCGGGGGAAAACACTTCCGTTTTGTCAATGGAGACGAAACAACTGAATGAAACAGAGTGCGCCAGAATGCATTCCGTTCCGTTTGGCTGTGTCCCCATTAAGAATAGAATAACACTGCAAGCAGTGTTTTCCTGTCTGCGATGTGGTGCGGAGCATGACACACAATGTAAGTCAATAGTTGCAGATCCATTTTCTCGGACACAGAAGAAAACAGATCCATCCGCCATTGACTTACAATGGTTTTAGAGACGGATCTATCTTGGCTATTTTAGAGATAATACAACCGAATTCGTTTAGAATGGATGCAGGTGGTTGTATTATTATGACGGAAGCGTTTTTGCTTATCCATGACAAATCCAGCAAACGTTGGTGTGAAAGTAGCCTTAAACATAATTTTAGTTTTATGTAATTTTTCCATGTCACTATCTATATATAATCCTAAAATTTCACAGTGGCCACTAGGCATAATAATAGGTCCTGATTTCCTATTCTATACAGGTAACTTTTCAATAGCATAGCATTGTGGATATGCGATCCAGTTCTGTTTTTCTCCCCCTGATATGTTGTTCAAGTCTTCCTTCTTTATTACTGGTATCAGCACTATTCCCATTCGGCACAGGTGGTTTTAATTTCGCAGAAGTCTGCATAGAAGTGGTCATTGACCTGTAGCTCCTGATAGTAATGGAAGTGTTGTGTTAGACAACTGTTCACATGGTGCAGTACTGCGTGGTGGCCTTTGTTTTTGTGGTGCTGTACTGGTGGGTTGTTGGAACCCAGTGTCATGGGTGGCATTGTCGGACAGCAGGGTTGCTGTTTGACTCCTGGATCCCGTCGCCTACTAGGGCAGTGCCGCTTTGTCACCGCATTGTGCTGCACCTTTTTGTCAGAGAAGGTCCCACTCAAAGAGGTGACCTTGGTGTGGTGAGTGGACTTTTGCCTTTTGATCAAAATGTACACATATGCCTCTTGTACAGCATGAAATATGGGGGGCTGTACACTTAAATACAGCGCTGAGAAGCGAGTTTATTTAGATCAAAGCATAGCATTGTGGATATGCGATCCAGTTCTGTTTTTCTCCCCCTGATAAATAACTTTTCAATAGTTATCTTATCATTACAGGCAGAATAATAATGAGATGTAACACCTTTATATAGATAGCACAGAATATACCATTCACAATAGTGCTACCACTGGATGATAGCTATGACTGGGCAGTTAATGTACAGGGTTACAGTCTGTTTAGAAAGGATTGCCAAAACCGGAGAGGGGGAGGGGTCTACCTTTATGTAAAGTCCTGTCTAAAGCCCACACTCCGGGAAGATATAAGTGAGGGACATGAACATGTGGAGTCACTGTGGGTAGAAATACATAGAGGCAAAAACAATAATAAAATACTAATAGGAGTTTATTATAGACCACCTAAAAAAAATCCCCACCACCACAGAAAATCTACTACTAAACGAGATATGGGATGGGGCAACTACAGTACCCTGATGATCAAAATTAGGGTTATTCCCTTTAGAAAAAAGACGACTGAGGGGAGATCTAATTACTATGTATAAATATATCAGGGGTCAGTACAGAGATCTCTCCCATCATTTATTTATCCCCAGGACTGTGAATGTGACGAGGGGACATCCTCTGCGTCTGGAGGAAAGAAGGTTTGTACACAAACATAGAAGAGGATTCTTTACGGTAAGAGCAGTGAGACTATGGAACTCTCTGCCTGAGGAGGTGGTGATGGTGAGTACAATAAAGGAATTCTAGAGGGGCCTGGATGTATTTCTGGAGCGTAATAATATTACAGGCTATAGCTACTAGACAGGGGTCGTTGATCCGGGAGTTATTCTGATTGCCTGATTGGAGTCGGTAAGTTTTTTTTCCCCCCTTAAGTGGGGAAAATTGGCTTCTACCTCACAGTTTATTTTTTTTGCCTTCCTCTCGATGAACTTGCAGGATAATAGACCAAACTGGATGGACAAATGTCTTTTTTTGGCCTTATATACTATGTTACTATGTCACTATGTTACTGCTTATGGGCTCCCTCCTGACCGCTGCACAGGTCACAGAGCATGCCAAGAAAACTGTCCCACAGAAGTCAATGGGCTCAGCTCTGGCCCATTTTGTCTATAACCCATTAGCTGCTCTCAAAAGACAGGAAGCCTTTATATATTTTAGGCCTGGTGGCCAGTGTAAAAATGGCAGGATTATACCCAAGGTTTTTTCCTTTTATATAAATAGTGACTTGGAAAAAAAATTGTGATTTAAACAATAGGTCATTTTCTGACACATTCCCTTTAAGACCGATTTACTCTTAGTGACTGGCCACTGGCCTACTTAGCAGAGGAGGTGAGAGCAGCATTTCTATGCAGCAATCACCTCCACTATAGGGGGACGAGCAATCACTGCAGTGATCGCTTGTCCCCATACAGATCATTGTTTCTGGGCATCAGATTGTTGTTTACACAGTATAATCTGCTGCTACAAAACAATGGTTTTGATGTTCACATCTACTATGTTTTAGGCCGATGCTCGTTCATTGGGTGATAAGCTGCACCTTTACATGTGTGATGAACATGAATGAGCATTCACATGAACATTTATTCCTGATAATTGTCTCGATAATTGTTTTGTGTAAAGAAACATTTACACTGTACAAGTTCAGATTTTCAATTGAACTAAGTAATCTAGTATTGAAATAGCAGTTACTCAAGTTTGTTTTCTTGGTCTTCTTAAAGAATATGGTCATTATGGATACTACACTGTACTGGAACCGAAAATCTATCACAGTCAATTTTGCCTATATATGGATGGTCTTTTAAGGAGGATTTACTATACCACATATCCATTTGTAGTGAACATTTGTGAGAAAATGTATGGTTGCCTGGCCCAAGAGATCATCTATGTAGGTTTATTTAAAACAGCAGAAGGTCCAGCTGGGAAAACAATTTAAGTGTTGCGATTGATGAGATCCGTTGTGAGCAGAAAACTGTAGTTCTCAACTAGGTGCCTGGTACCAAGCTCAGCAGAGGAGTTTTCCTGGTATCACACTGGACTGACTTGTCCATCATACTGACCAGGACCATCTTTACCACACACATGCTTTTACTGCTTTCACTTCCTCTACAGTGTCTTCATTTAAAAAAAAAATAATCTAATACGGACCCTGAGGCAAGAGAAATTATAAAGGACCCCTTAATGCTATGAAAGCAGATAGAACAGTATGATACCGGAAACAATCCCTGCTGTGATCAACATGGGTGGTATGAAGAGAAGCCCATCCCTAGTAATAATGAAAAAAAGCTATTCATTATGTGATTTACATGAATTTCCGATGCATGTGTTTAATGTGTTTCATTTTGAGTGTAATGAAATGAAAGGTGTTGATGAAACCACATGTGGTCTCATGTGAGATCTTCTGAAGGTCACACTTGCATATTATATAGCCCTATGTAAACACATAGAGAGGCAGGAGTAAGTCATATCTCATGTTGCTTCATTTGGAGTGTTGAAAGTTTGGGGGAACATGTCATAATGCAATCTCATGCTTGCTAAGTCAAAACTCAGATAGCCTTTGTCATTATTTAAGTCATTAATCATGGTTTTCAATCAACTCATGGGGTGCTGGGCTTGATGGAAGACCTGCTCAAGTAACAGCTGGAGTGCCACTGGATGTTAACCACTGAGACTCCTCGTTAGCTGGAGACACAGCTGAAATAATATGCCATGGTGACTTCTCTCACCATATTCATGCTTCATGGCTTATGGCCTCTTCCATTATATTACAATACTTGTCTATAGACCAGGACTTCTCAATAATTTTTTATACTGAGGCCTCACCAGCCAGAACATAGGCCTCACTTTTGGCTGCTGGACATACAAAACTTTTTATTAGCTTAATTTATTTTAGCAATGTTTCGCCTGAACCCAACATAACACAGGTTGTGCTAAAAACAAAAATAAAAACAAATTTAAAAAAATAACATTCTACATATTTTAACCCAGCAACTGGGTCTGAATACTTTCGTAATTGCATATAATTAACAATTTAGTATAGCCTCTCAGCTATTCAATTATAGCATCTGTATAGCACCACTGGCTGTTTGTTCTTTTCCTTATTTGTTGTCCACCTCACTAAAGTGGTTGCACATGCTCAGTTTAAATCTTTAACTATCCCCAGCCATATCCTCTGAAAAAGCTGCAGCAGAAGGGGAAGGCCTCCTGAGAAAGGACATGCGCCTTGAGCTGCCAGCCGGAAATAAATCTATCAGAGCACCTGGACCAATGAATGGGAAGATCTCTGGATCCATGTGAGGTACAGGGCTGGTTCTAGCTTTCTTAGAAACAGATTGTCATGTACTATATGATGTCTGATTTTCATTTTTACATCAGTCATGGGAAAACCCTTTTTAAAATAAGCACAAACGGAGTCAGTTGTGTTGCTAAACCAGAGACTGGTGCAGCCACAGAAAGGCCTGTAAATCGTATAATCACTTCCTAGCTATGCCAACAATTGGTTGATGCATCACAAGTGTGACCAGCCTCATAGTTTGAGAAGCGCTGAACTAGCAGTGTTGATCACAAATATTCGAATTGCGAATTTTTATCACGAATATCAGCACTTTGAGAATTATAGTGATATATATTCGTCATTTCGAATATTCAAGAGTTTTTTTTTATTCAGTACACATGATCCCTCCCTGCTTCTCGCTTGTGGGCCAATGAGAAGGCTGCAATATCTTTGACTTTAGGAGTAGTGTTATTTGCGAATGTTCGTAATGCAAATTTTTATTGCAAATTTTTCAATTGTCGATTTCCGCAATCAAGAAAATAATGACTGATGATAACAAATTTTCGCAATGCTAATTTTTATCACATTTTTTTATTGAATATATGGCGGATATTCACCCAAATATTCGCTAAATATCACAAATTTGAATATTGTCCCTGCCGCTCAGCACAATGAACTAGACTATCTGATCACATGCTCGATGTGACTGCCACATTTCCTGGACCAAACAGTGATCTTCTGACCTGAATTCACAGCATCATGATGATTTATAATGCAGTGAATTTTCGTCTGACTGCTGGTCTACTCTACTGAACTCATGGCATTTTATGAGTACAGTAGAGGAAACTCCCAGTCGGGCAGGAACTCACAGTATCATAAGTTATTATCGTGCTGTGAGTTCGGGTCAGAGAAGCAATCTAAAATTAGCCATAGACAGGCAGGGATAAGTGTTAAAAGTAGGGCGTAGGGAATCATATCTGTATATGAGGTTGCATGTATATATATATATAGATATATATATATATATATATCTATATATATATATACTGCACAGTGCAGGCGCAATATTTAATAGGTCAGCGATACAATGTTTAATCGAACACTTACAATGCAATCAAGAAAATTAAAAAGGTAATGACAAGTTACTAATCAGATTAATGATTTTATCTTCTGGCCAATTAACCCTATATGCCCGCAACAGAGCAGAACTGTCATGAAATCAGCTGGAAATATTGAATGTCTGAACGAGTAGATGTGTATGATAATAATAGTAATAACGATAATATACATCTTTCCTTCAACACAATATTTCACGTGTTCGGTTGCTTATATAACTCGTACACAACGCAATGTATCATTTCCAGCTAACTTGTCAGTCACAGTTCCGTGTTTTGGTTTCATCAGCAGAGCCGCGAACAATTACATTGGAATCTCATTCCATTACAGATGTTTCCAATTGGATTGTTGGACCGTCATAGTTTTCCACATCTCTGCCCATAATAATGCTTGATTATTGCCTAAAAAACAATTGAAATGTGTTGCACAAAATGACCTCCAGATTTGTAGAAACAGATGCTCAGCAATTTGTCCCAAGAATCCCTTTCAGATGGTAACAGACTACGGGCCATACCAATAGGATGCAAACTGTTAGAGCGCCATGCGTAATGACACATTGTACTGAAACATAACATTGCATTCAGCCTAATAAGACGGTATTGTTCAAGAAAAAAAAAAAAATACACTTTGGTTCAGTGTTGGGTTGGGATAGAAGACCGAGCATGTGTCCTGCTAGCTTTGTATCTGGATGTCAGGGAGAAGAAGAGAGCAGGGATTGATTTATGCTAATGAGGATTGCTGGATGCCTTGCACTGGCTGCAGGAGTTAATTGTATGAATGGTAATGAGACAGTGCAGGCGACAGATGCTCACGTGCCTTTACAATCCAAATCCCACCAACAAATTCCTTCGACAGGAACTTTGAGGGATGTTCTGGCACCCTGGAGGTGGTGATAGGCTCAGCTTTGCTGCATGCCACCTGCTTGATCTTTTGTTGAAGGAAAGGACTATTATAAGACCAGAAATGTTTGCTGACTTTATGGCACCATAGACAGAAGATGAAAAAAGAGCAAAAACTCCATATTATCCCCCTAAAGAGTAACAAGCAGTCTTAATAATCCATTATTCCGAGATCCTGTGGCTCCCTATATGTTTGTACACGCCATGCATATTTATAAAAGATGACTTTTGTAAATGAGGTCACTTTACGCATGTATTTATACATAACTCCCTAATTGGGGCACGGCCACTCGTGGGCATTGTATGGCGGATGAATAGAAACAGTGTTGTATGCACATAGGCAGATAGCATTGCAACAGCCCTCATTTCTGAACAAGCTGGCCAATATAATAAGTCATATTCAATTGTTCCAAGATGTTACAGATATTGATCTGGGTTTTAAATTGCCTCTGTGGTTACAGATTACAACAGGCAGTGACTACACTTGTAGAAACAGTAAAGTATGTAAACTAAACAGGGTAGTCATGATAGATTAGATAAAAAGATAGATAGATAGATAGATAGATGATAGATAACTCTAGACAGAAAGAGAGACAGACAGAAAGGCAAAGAGAGAGATAACTAAATAGATAGATACATAGATAGATAGCAGAGAGATACATAGATAGATAGATGATAAATAGATAAATAGATAGATTGATAGATAATAGATAACTATAGACAGAAAGAGAGACAGACAGAAAGGCAAAGAGAGAGATAACTAGACAGATAGATCAGAAGCCAAGCAGGCTTCATACCAAACCACCGCACCACGGACCACATCTACACCCTGCAGAGCCTCATCAAGAGCCATGTCCACAATACAAAGCATGGAAAGATCTATGCCTGCTTTGTGGACTTTAAGAAGGCCTTTGACTCAGTGTGGCATCTGGGCCCATTCCCGAAACTTCTTGAAAGCGGAATAGGAGGAAAAACATATGATGTCATCAGAAGCTCCTACACTGAGAACAGATGCAGCGTGAAGATAAATGGGAGGAGAACAGCTTATTTCCAGCAGAGCCGAGGAGTCAGACAGGGCTGCAGCCTCAGTCCAACTCTGTTTAATATCTACATCAATGAGCTGGCGGCGGCTCTGGAGTCCTCCACAGCACCTGGTCTCACCCTCCATGACACTGAGGTGAAATTTCTCCTTTATGCAGATGATCTTCTGCTACTATCGCCAACTGAAAAAGGTCTCCATGATAACCTGAAAATCCTGGAGAAGTTCAGTAACACGTGGGCACTGCCCATCAATCAAAAGAAAACCAACATCATGGTGTTCCAGAAAAGAAATCGAAAAGCAGCCGGGCATCCTCCCTTCCTGCTAAACAACTGTCCAATTTCAGAAACAGACAGCTACACCTACCTGGGCCTAGAAATCAGCCAATCAGGGAGTTTTAAGAAAGTCATGGAAATTCTGAAAGACAAGGCGAGCAAAACCTTCTATGCCATCAGAAGGCGTCTGTATCATCTTAAAGCACCAGTGACCATCTGGCTTAAACTCCTCGATACCATCATCGCCCCAATCCTCCTGTATGGCAGCGAAGTCTGGGGCCCAGACATATACCCAGACCAGGCAAAGTGGGACTCTGGGCCAACAGAACTATTCCACCTAGAACTCTGCAAACACTTTCTTCAGGTCCACAGGGGCACCTCAAACAGCGCCTGTCGAGCAGAACTGGGCAGATTCCCACTCTACTTTGCTGTACAGAAGAGGGCGCTATCATTCAGATCCCATCTTCATAGCAGCAGTCCCAGCTCCTACCATCACAAAGCCTTGCTAGACCAAGAAGCCCCAGAAAAACAAAGCACCCTGCAACAAGTTACCCAAACCCAGCCTGCCCAAGCCACCAACCAATATTGTCTGACAAAGGGCGAAATCCAGAGGACGATACACAAGTACAAAGAGGAGTATATTAGCGTCTGGAAAAACGACATAAGAACATCCCAGAAGCTGACAGTGTACCAGAGCCTGCAGAGGGAGTACAAACTGGCCCCATATCTGGAGAAACTCCCCAATCCAAAAGACCGACAGATCCTGAGCCGGTACAGACTGAGCGCCCACAGCCTGCTCATTGAATCCGGGCGTCATCGACAGAGGTACATGCCCAGGGAGAGCAGACTGTGCCAGCAGTGCGACCAGGAGGCCGTGGAGGATGAGGCTCATTTCCTGCTGCGGTGCCCCAAATACTCAGCAGTGAGGGATTCACTTCAGGAGACTGTCTGATCTCTGCCCTGACTTCACCTCCATGGAAGAGGAAGAGAGACTCTCCATACTGCTGGGGGAAGAGGAGAACACAGCGGCCACAGCAGCACAATATATTACTGCCTGCCATAGACTGAGAGGAGCCTGATATACCATGGACTCCTATACCCCCACCCTGGACGTGTCCCCACCCCCAACCCTACCCAATTATTTCCCACTTGCTTTGGCAATGCTAAAATGTATTTAGTCCTGCCAATAAAGCTGATTTGATTTGATTTGATAGATAGATAGATAGATAGATAGATAGATAGATAGATAGATAGATAGATTGATAACAATAGACAGAAAGAGAGAGATAGATAGATACAGTGGAGGAAATAATTTTGTCTCTGACATCCTTGGACAGCTCTTTGGTCTTTCCCATGTTGGAGAGTTTGGAGTCTGCTTGATTGATTGATTCTGTGGACAGGTGTCTTTTATACAGGTGACTAGTTAAGACAGGTGTCCTTAATGAGGGTGACTAATTGAGTAGAAGTGTCTAACCACTCTGTGGGAGCCAGAACTCTTAATGGTTGGTAGGGGTTCAAATACTTATTTCACTCAATGAAATGCAAATCAGTTGCTATCTTTTATTTAAAGTTATTTTTTCGATTTTCCTTTTGATGTGCTATCTGCCACTGTTACAATAAACCTACCATTGAAATGATACTGTTCTGAGACTTTTCATTTCTTTGTCATTGGACAAACTTACAAAATCAGTGAGGGGTCAAATAATTATTTCCTCCACTGTAGATTGATAACTAGATAGATAGATAGATAGATAGATAGATAGATAGATAGATTAGCTTTTAACGCTACATTAATAGATGTATGTGGTGCTTTTTAGAAGAGAATCGGCGCATAAAGGTGGATCACAATTTGAGGATCCTTCTCTTTGAGTTCAATATGCCCCAGTAGGACATATAACAAGGGATCACTCCATATTGATCTAGTAGACAGACAGGTAGATAGATGAAAGACAGATATATAGATAGATAATATATAGATATATAGATAATAGATAGACAGACAGAAGGATGACAGACAGATATATAGATAGATAATATATAGATAAGCAGTTTAGCGGACGCAGTACAGAGGCAACAACAAAGCGCTTAAATTAAACAGTTCAGTGTTTATTCACACATTAATTAAGTGACAAAACAAAAAGTCAGTTTCAAGGAAAACAGTCACCTTGTGATTCTGGTGTTTGTTCACACCATGCAGCAAAGAAGAAGTCTTTGGACAAGGCCGAATCCACCTCCTTTCACACCAACAAGGCAGCAGGCCTTTACCCAGGCCCAAACTCCCAGGTCCCAACACAGAGACTGACAGAGCTCCACTGTCAGAGAGGAGTAATCCACTCACAGCTGACAGTGCTGGCTGGGATTTTTATAGGCCAGTCAAGACCCGGCCTGGATCGTGGGGAGTAGTCACCCACCCATCACTTTGCCTACTCCTAGTAAGAGCTGTCCCGGATCAGCTATATAGCCATACTAAAATAGCAAAGTGTCAATCAGCATGAGCTGCTGCTGACACCTGAAAATACCAGCTCTTACTTCACCAAGGCCAGAAACCTCATTGATACATACCTTCCATCAACGACAGACCCTTGCGCCTTCCTACAATAGATAGATAATAGATAGATAGATAAACATACAGATAGATAGCTAAATAGATAACACCGTGCAACAATGATTTTGCTACTGAGAGAAAAACATGTGATTTATACTAAAATGAGCGCACCGATTCCAAATATGAACTCGGAAATTGCCTGACATGTCTAGATTTTAAGTTATACATGCAAAGCCTTTTCAGTTATAATATTAATGCATTATATTGGCGATATTCCAATGGACATGTCCTGACCTGTTCAGACGCTCTCAGGCTGATATCAGCAGTAAGTATATAAGGCAAGCTGGACAGATTTTGATAAAGTGATCTGTTATAGTGCTATCAGTTTTGAAACTTAAGATGGATAAACACAAATGTGTTAAAGATCCAGACAATTTCTGCTACATATGTGGCAAATACACTACTTATGATCAGCGCAAGAATCTGTCAGAGCGAGTGCGTCTTGCAGCTTGGGATGCATTTGTGCTAGTAGTGCAGAACGTCCTTGGGAACAGACGAGCTGCAAACTATGCTGAATTAGTAGACAACATGCTTACAGAATATGAACAACTTGGCTGCCGAATGTCATTGAAAGTGCTTTTTCTTACATTCCCATCTGGACTTTTTCCTCACCCAATTTGGGACATGTAAGTGACGAACATGGAGAGCGGTTCCATGAAGATATTTATACAATGGAGAACATGATGGGGGACTACTGCTGGTGTTTGCAACAGGAAAATATGACCGTTCACAAACACAAAAGCAGGTGCCTGAAGCACTTTTTACAGTAATGGGCCTTGGTCAAGTAAGACTTTTAAACTGAAAAACAAGACTTTTTGAAATTTTGTTATTCCATTACATTTTCATACACTGTTTACTACGCAAACTTTGATGCAGATCAGGTAATATTGGAGTAAAACTAATTCTGTTTAAAATGAGTCAATGCTTTCCAAGTGCTTAATTTATTTAGGCATACTTATGTATAGCAACATTTCGCGTTACAACAATTCTGACCTCGGATTTGTAATCCGCACACTCGATTTAGTACAGGACAAATGGTTTTTGCCCAGCAGCAGACAAAAAGTTTTTTGTTGTTGCGTGGTGTAATAGATAGATAGATAGATAGAAAAATAGACAGATAATAGAGAGATAGAGAGAGATTGATGAATGATAAACAGAGATAGACAGACAGATGACAGATAGATGAAAGACAGACAGACAGATAACAGATGTGTATGTTTATGTAACATATGATAAAGCGATCTGTACATTTCTGAAAGTATAAGTACATGAAGGATATTTTTGGACAGGCACGGTGGGGTCAGATATATCAATGTGTCCACTATAGTATGCATACGTAATGTCTGCTTTCTTGTAAAGGCATTAGCCTCACTCAGCTACGTCGTAGACTCTGTAAAGCAGACTGCTACAGTTCAGAGAAGGTTTGAGTGTCCTGTCTAGAGGGCTCAGTCAAGCCTCTTTCTTCAAAAAGACATCTCCATGGCCCCTTGTTTCTGCACGTGGAGCTCTCCTCTTTAAGACACAACAAAGATCCTAGTGTCAAAGGTGCTGTGAGCCGTAGAAAGCAAACAAACAACTCTCACTGCTCTGTAAGAGAGCCCATCGCCCTCCTGAGTAGGTTTATTTAACTGGAGCACCTTGAAATGTCCTGTAAGAAAACTACCAAATGAATGGCATGCAAATAGGCCCCAGGAAAGCAGGAAACAATGGCTCACAGAAAGCTCTCCTCTACCTGTCATGTTTTCCAAACATCTAAGCCACATACTAAAGTCTCTACTCTCCAGAGGCGATCTGAAGTGAGCACCTTCTTCTCACAAGTTTGCTAAATGACTTTGAAGATGCATTTTTTATTTTTTTTTCTCTTTTTCAAGCTTCTTATATTCAAATCAATAATTTCTAAAAGTGTCTGCCAGTTGCTGAAAAAATAACCCATTTCATGTGGGTATATATTAATTTACACACCATTTTAAATATTTTAGTATGTGGCACTGAAACTATTTCTACCTATGAATAATTCATCCCACACATGCCGTGGAAAAGGCAATAACTGTTTCTTTCTTATTTTTCTTATTTTAATACAAAAAAAAAGTGCCTTAACATTTGAAAGGGGTTTTAAAGAAACCATTTTTTCCAATAATTGTATGAAAGAAAGTGGTGGAAACTGTTTGGAGGAGGGTTTTTAGGGCTTTAATAAAATCTGACCATGAAGTAACAAAATTAGATTATCTTTCAATCCTCTTCAGTCCATCTTTGACTCATTCAGTTCCAGCTTTTGATGTTTGCGGGGCCTGAAGTGATATAATTATGGACATGAATGGTCGGGCTTTTCAGCCAGATGGCTATAGACCTCAGTTGCTGGTAGAAGGTTTGAGTGAACTGTGGCTCAGCAGCCATTGAAAGAGTAGACAACTTGTAAAAACAGCATTATTCATGAGGAGAAATGTTCATCAGCCTGACCCAATGCTAAATACATTCATTATAGGCATTTCCATTCTGCACAATTTGCCACACGGCGCTGGTTTGTGAAAGAGGGGAACAATGGTATATAAAATGCTTTAGAATTCTTAAAGGGAGGGGGATTCATGCTGGGCTTCAACTCGCCTCTTCAGAAAAAAGAAACTGCACTATGGTTTTATGCGGAAAAAAAAAATCCTGCAGAGAAACCTAAGGGAGGAAAATCAAAGAAATAGTCACTGCGTGAAAGTAGTAACAGAAATGAGATGGAGAAAGGTGAGAGTAAAATGTGTTCCATATACAATAAATAAGTGTGTGCAGCCAAGGAGAGAAATGAGAAGACGCTTCTTAGAAGAAAGAAAGCTCAGGGAAAGAAATACACTTGTCAGAAATAATCTTGACGTGACATGGTAACGTTCCCCAGCCTGGTCTACATGGATAGATCAGAGTCAGGCTGGAAATGTGTCTGCAAACTTTGACAGAAGGGAGAGGGAGCGAAGAGGTGAAAGAGAGAATGCAGGAAAAGGTGGAAAGAAAATGAAAGGGGGGATGGGAAGTTATATAGAAGGGCACAGGCATGCAGACTAAAATAAGCAAGAAGAGGAGGGGTGAAAGAGTATAAGAGAAAAGAGGAGGTTATAAGGGAAGAAAGGGAAGTACAGATTAAGAGAGGATGTGTGAGGCAGGAGAGCAGGCGGGGAAGAAATGAGGTGGGTTACACATCTGGTAAAAGTTGAGCATTAGAAAAGAAAAAAGGGGCCATTTCTGGGTAAAGGTTGGGTGGTGTAATAATATTGGTAGAAGTGGTTTGTGAGGGAACACATGGCGGTGTAAGAGAGGTGGTCTGCGTCTGGATGAAGAGAATATGGAAGAGACGAGAAAGGTGTGTGAAAGGAGAAAGGGATATGGATGAAATGAGAAGAACCTCTACTTTTTAGACATCAGAGAAAAGAAGTGGCTGACGACGGTAGATGAGAAAATACAGGGGAGGTCTGAACTTCTGGCAGAAGAGAGGGAGTCGTAACAGAAGTAGGAGGGAGAAGCAGGCAAAAAGAAAAGGAAGGGAAACAGATTTTAAACAGAAGGACCAAGAAAGAGTCAAAAACAGGGAGGGTGCAGAGGAAGAGAAAAGGAAAGAAGTACCAGTGTGAGTCGGAGAAACACTGTGAAAAGATAGTATAGGGTCCAATCTTCTGTTCCAGATCCATGGTTCTTATTGGTAGGCATACACTGTCATAATGATGGTTCCTATATGTGAAGATAGACATACCCAAGGACCCTATAGGAGCAAACGGTTCTGTCCATGAGTTTTAGTGTATTGGTGTTAATACTTGTGATTGTTAGGCATTGACAACTATATAGTAAGGTGTCTTAACCAGGGTGCAGCTACAGGGATGCAGAGGTGCCAGTCAAATCTGGACCCTAGTATTTGACATGGTCCAAAAGCCTGTCATCCCTGTACCAAAACAATATTATAATAAATGTCTCATGGTAGGAGAGAGGCCCAGTTCCCAATTTTGTATTAGGACTCAGGTGCTTCAAGTTACTCCTCTGTCCTCAATAGAGCTACATTAAAAGATAGAAGATAGTATTGGGCTATGTTATTTACTAAGAAAAAACTGGGCCTCGTGTATAAAAATAGGTCTAACAAAAGGAGCAAGACTTAATGAAATTAAGGGGTGGGGGTTGTAAACTCTTTTTGGGAAGGCTCTTGGATGGACATAGGCTACTTTCACACTAGCGTTCGGGTTTCCGTTCGTGAGCTCCGTTTGAAGGAGCTCACGAGCGGACCCGAACGCAGCCGTCCAGCCCTGATGCAGTCTGAATGGAGGCGGATCCGCTCAGACTGCATCAGTCTGGCGGCGTTCAGCCTCCGCTCCGCTCGCCTCAGCACGGACAGGCGGACAGCTGAACGCTGCTTGCAGCGTTCGGGTGTCCGCCTGGCCGTTCGGAGGCGTGCGGATCCGTGCGGATCCGTCCAGACTTTCAATGTAAGTCAATGGGGACGGATCCGTTTGAAGATGCCACAATGTGGCTCAATCTTCAAGCGGATCCGTCCCCCATTGACTTTACATTGAAAGTCTGGACGGATCCGTCCCAGGCTATTTTCACACTTAGCTTTTTTTTGCTAATATAATGCAGACGGATCCGTTCTGAACGGAGCCTCCGTCTGCATTATTATGAGCGGATCCGTTCAGAACGGATCCGCCCGAACGCTAGTGTGAAAGTAGCCTTACAATGTCCTGCTCTTTGGCATTCAAATGCTAGTAGACGTTAGACCGAGGTAAACCAAGGTGCTATTGGCAGACCATAGTATCCACAGCTCCCACTCACTGAAGAACCACAAGCAGGGGCGTAGCTATAGTGGGTGTAGAAGAGGCAATCCCTACCGGGCCCAAGAGCCTGAGGGGCCCAAAGACCCTTGTGTCCCATAAGAAGACACATGCATTATAGAAAGTTCATGCTGGTCAAGTTACACCTCTGGCTGGAGGGAAGGGGTTTGGTCAGGGGGGTGCTGTTTCAATGTTTGCCTCAGGCAGCAGGAAGGCTATGTGGTTCCTTGCTCCTGGCCACAAAGCACTGAGGGAAGGGGGCCCAAGCTGAACTATTGCACTAGGGCCCATGAGCCTTTAGCTACACCCTGACCACAAGTATGGGGCCACAAGCCATCAAGAATATTTAACGCTCCATTTTCCATGTGGGCACTACAAATGCTACTGCCCGTGTAGTATCATGTAAACCCAGTCAAGGTTATGAAGATCCCTTCACATAACAGAAAGCAGAGAAGCTGTGGATAATGTGGCGCAGCTCCACGCTGGGTTTTATTTAAGTTTGTTACATGATAACATTTCTCAGTAAACTTCCCACTGTGCGACTAAGGCATAGAAGAGTGACTCCTCATCTGCTGTGCCGCTGTCACTTCTTCCCTGCTCCTTCCGATTTCTTAAGAAATAAAGCACTTACTAGATAAGCTGTGTCCACTGATATCTCCAGTCGTTGTCGCGCTGCTTAATGAAGGCTCACAATGAGCACTTTCTGCCACCACAGGCAGGTAAATTAAAGCGACAAGTGAGGTAGGAGACACTTTTAGCAAAAGTCCTGTCATTTGCCTGCAATTTTCCTTGCATTGATCAAGCCCAATTTAACCAAATTACTTCCATCGCTGATGCACATGATTCTCATACAGTTGCTGCAGCCATCTATTAAGGTGTTGAAAGCTACAGGCGTTGAGTCCTCCTTTGGAGGCCATGAAGTGTGGCTATTCTCATTCTATGACATAATATGCCTTTGTTTTCTTTACGTGTGCCACTGCCTTGGGGGAAGTGCACTGCAGCCTTTTAACTTCATCTATTCTTTTCCAACAGCATAAGTCTTCTGCTCGAGGTCAGTCCTCAGTTTCACTCTGACACAAGGCCACCCTCCCCCATTTGAAATGGTCACAAGAAATCTGCAATAAAAGGCATCACCATCATATTTACTAAAGTCATTCTCATTTCTCCTCCTGATTTACTACATTCATTATAGATCACTGATGTTCTGTGCTATGGTTGTGATGGCAAAATCATTGCATGAACTTGCAGTCCTATGCAAAACAACTGCCACTTTGCTTTTTCTGTAAAACTTGTCTTCTGCATCTTCTACTTTCACATGGTCAGTATTTTTCCTCAGTACATGGGCTTAGGCAGGGTGCTGAATCTCCTTAAAGGGGTTGTCTCAACTCATCATTATGTGCATGACATTGATATAAGTAACTTACTAATGTAGATAAATTGGCAGAAATGGCTCTGGTCCCCACTATCTTACTTCTTCATCCTCTTTATACACTGCTCGTCGCCAGGAATTACGGCCACCGCTGCAGTGCAGCAAATGCGCAGAAGCTCCCATTCCCGTCCACCTCTCTGTCATTCTCTCCTGTTAGACACAAATCACGGCAACCACTTACCATAGGTTGTCACAAACTGCACAAGGTCTGCTCCGCTGAGACTGCTAGTGTTTCAAATAGTCTAGCAGCCTCACGAGCGTGCACGTGTAGTCAAGGGGCGGCATTATATTATCCCAGCGCCTCATGCCTGCTCCATCAATCACAGCAGAGGTACTGCCCCCCCCACTACAACCCAGGAAGTGCCCCAGGAGCCGTGTACTGAGGACTGAAATAAGGAGGTGAGACAACCCCTTTAAAGAGACCGGTTCTGTATGGAGACTTACTAGAAGTACTCTATAGTGTGGAGAATTATTGGCAATGCTCCATGCGAAATGAATATGCGAAGAGTTATCTTCCAAGGAAGAGAGCCATCTTGTTAGTGCCACCATTGGAAGTGTGTCAATATGAGTCAAAATCTGACTTTCCGAGAAGTCTTGAGATTTGACAAGGTAATATAACCAAGAAAGAAATCTGGTTCTCTTCCTTAGGAGATACCTCTTTGCTTATTTATCAGTACATGTAACCAAAAACCAGAAGTAGTTCCAGGACATGTAAAACAGATTTCCTCAACTCCAGTCCTCAAGTCCCACCTGCCAGTCAGGTTTTCAGGATTCCCTTAGTATTCAACAGGTGATATAATTAGTGCCAATGCATCAGGACTTACCACAGGTATTCATTCTGGGGAATATTCTCAAATTATGACCGACAGGTGGGCCCTGAGGACTGGAGTTGAGGAACACTGATGTAAAAGACCTTTCCATTATACAGTTTCTCTGCATGTTCCACTCCTCTGTTTGACTTAGGCCTCATGCACACGGCCGTTGTTTGGGTCTGCATCCGAGCAGCCGTTTTGGCGTCTCGGATGCGGACCCATTCACTTCAATTGGGCCACAAAAGATGCGGACAACAGTCCATGTGCTGTCCGCATCCGTTGCTTCGTTCCGTGGCCCCGCTAAAAAAATAAAACATGTCCTATTCTTGTCCGCTCTTTGCGGACAAGAATAGGCATTTATATTGAAGGCTGTCCGTGCCGTTCCGCAAATTGCACAAATTCCACAGTCGTGTGCATGAGGCCTTACAAATACGCCAAACACCGCGTGTGCTCGACCGCGTGTATTGAAATCTGATTTAGCCTCTATTTCTATGCAGAAGATCGCTGTACAGTGAGAGAATCCCTCAGTGTGAGTCCGCGGCTTAGGAGTCCCTGCTCTGACTCCATATATAGCTATGTCCATATATGGAGTCAGTGCTTGGGGACACCCCAGTGTATTTCAATCTAATTTAGCCTGTATTTCAGAAAAGTTTCTGCTGGGATTCAAACCACTCAGCTATAATAGCTGCAATTTTTATTTTTATTTTTTTAAAGAATATAAAGTATATATCAACTGGATGCAAAAATAGAAAAGGTGGCTCCACTCTTCAGATCAAAACAGGTGAGGTGCAGAACTGCTAAATGGATCACCCTATCCAATGGTGTGAATTGAAATTAACAAGAGGTCTAGAAGGCACTCTCTATATGAAATAATGCTGAGGAACTAGAGTATATGTTAGAAATATTCTAATTTACTGTGGATAAAACATAAATTGATGATAGACAATATTAAAATGCCTAAAAATTGTTTAGCATATAGATAAAAGCCGTGCTAAATTGTGCCGATTGGGTGTCCAATGTATGGAAAAATGAAAAATAAAAAAATATATAGGAGATGTCTCCCAATGTAAGTCACTGGTGTTAGGCAGTCCTATGGTTAGTAAGTATTGCAGTAAAAGACGGTTCCAATATGCAGTATACCTTAAATAGGCAGATAAACGCATACAGGTGTTAACGGCGTTGTAACTGTACTGTAAGTGGCAGGCTTTAGTCAATTGTCATAGTCCACCTTACTTTGTAAGAGGAGAACCATGGTAAAAAATGAGAACACTGATAAAGAGAGATATTGTAATGATTATTTTACAGTGTCTCAAAAGCTTCAATATTGTAGCATTGTTTCCAAGCCGTGAGACATGTATCTCAAACTTGTGTCTTGTTTGTAGTGTAGCTTGTCAACAATATATACGGGTATATTTATGGAGGGAAATCAGAGCACTGTCACTAGCCTGGAGTACACTTACCCTACCGGTATGGACTGAATCAAGCAGACCGTCTCTGAGGCAGCTGTGATCTCCGGCTCTTGGCGTCCCACGTGGATACCTGGTGTCACGCGTCACTTGGTCAGTATGACGTGGTTTTAATCAGGGGTCACGTGATCAGACTCAAAATCGCCGGGCTGCTGTTTAAATCGGGTCGCTTGTAAGGAGCGCTCCTGGGAATGAATGCGTGATAGTTCAATCTTTGCATATACAGTAGGTCATATGACTTGAAATAAAGAATTTCCAGTGTCCTCCACGTCCTTATACGTGTTTCGGGACAATGCACGGTCCCTTCATCAGTGAGTCTCTGGGAGACATCTCCTATATATTTTTTTATTTTTTATTTTTCCATACATTGGGCGCCCAATCGGCACGATTTAGCACAGCTTTTATCTATATTCTAATCCATTTTTATGCATTTTTAATATTGTCTATCATCAATTTATGTTTTATCCACAGCAAATTAGAATATTTCTAACATATACTCTAGTTCCTCAGCATTATTCCATATAGAGAGTGCCTGCTAGACCTCTTGTTAATTTCAATATATATATATATATATATATATATATATATATATATATATGTGTGTGTGTATGTATATATATATATATAAATATAAATATATATATATATATATATATAAATATATATAAATATATATATATGTTTAAATTAGGTTTAGCCTCTTTTTCTGAAAAAGTTTGTGACAAGATTTGAACTCATGGCTCCTGCATCACAGCCCAGAACTTTAACCACTACACTACTATACATACTACACATATATATATATATATATATATATATATATATATATATATATATATTTTTTTTTTTTTTATTTTTTTTTATTTAAGTAACTGGCTATGCAGCTATTATAGCTGAGTGGTTAAGTGCCTTCCCTCTAATGCAGAAGGTCGTGAGTTTAAATCTCGGCCAAAACTTTTCTGAAATACAGGCTAAATTAGATTTAAATACACTGGGGTGTCCCCAAGCACTGACTCCATATATGGATCTAGCTATATATGGAGTCAGAGCAGGGACTCCTTAGCCAAACTAGAGTCCTGACACCCTCCCCTTTTCAGAGCAGGGGGTGCCTGGGGTTCTCCCATTGACTTCCATCGGGTGCTCTTTTGGCGCATCTTACACCAGTGGATTTTATACCAAAACCAGAGCATGAAGCCAAATTTCCCCCTAGGCTCTATGCAGAAGATTTATCAGTGTTTACTTTTACATCATAATAGTAGCATTCAAAATTTGCAGATTATGGTACACTCCATATGTGTGCCATAATTTGTAACTGTTTTAGTTTCCTGCCACTTTTTTTTTATTTTTGAGAAAAGGGGTGGGCTTAGTGTAAGGTGTGGGCCTTCTTCAGTATATGGCACCAGAAGATGTGCCAAATGTATTATTAGGCCTGTGCCCCTTGGAGCATCTTACTCTAGTGTACTTATTACTAGTACTGTCATAGGAAACAACAGCTTTAGTAAATCTCCCCCCCCTCCCTTATGTTTTGCCCTATATCTGTCACATCCGCTACAGAAGGGAAACTGTCTAAAAGAAAGTGTCTTTGTTGCCCATAGCAACCAATCACAGTGCAGCTTTCATTTTTCAACAACAGAATACAAAATGAAAGCTGCACTATGATTGGCTGCAGAGACACTTTTTCTTTTAGACGGAGTTACACTGTCAGTCTCCCCCCTAGACATATACTGTAGCATACCCATCTCTAATGCCTATAGGAATGTTAAAAGGGTGCCTTTTGTATAAAAAAACTTTTTTATATGGTAATAAAAAGTATATTTGGCTATGCTATTTCATACGGCTCATGAAACTCATATGTTATGGTGCCGTTTAATTTTTTAACCTGTAGACATATGAGTATACATTTACACTGTATATACCAACTACGCGCTCTCTTTGGCCGATGGGTCTGTCAAATGTATACAGTGTCTGTGAGTTTTCATCGTAGTTTCAGCATGCTTTTTGTCATGTATACGTCTCACCATCATTCACTGTAAGTCCGTTTCCCTCAATGGGACCCCATCCTAAAATAAGCATCCTGGAATTCTAGCGCTGTAGAATTCAGTCCTATCCCCTGGAGCTCCGTCTCACACATGTGCCATGTTGGCCTCCATGGAAATTCCTTTTTTAGTTCAAATTTACTAATCATACTTGAAATTGCTCTGCACCTTGGAGAAGTGAGGAGCCATATGCCTCAGGCCACGTTCGCACAGCCTGGATTTCCTCATGTGAAAGTCAAAACCAGGAGTGGAACCTACACAGAAAAACTCTAATGGAACGATTTGCACTTCTATGCTTTGGACCCACTCCTAGTTTTGGCCTACAAATACTGATGCAAAGCCGGGGGCCCAGAAGATGGAGGAACGTGAGCCATTGAGTAGCATCAGAGTCAGGGAGCAAGCAGAGAACTAGTTTATTATTCCTGAAGAACCCCTTTGGGGGAGCCATACACATGAGATAAAAGTCAGGTGAAATTGACAATTTTGGCCATTTTAGCCAATTGCTTGAAAAGTAAACACCAGCGCTTGGCCATTGGAAGACTTCAGCCAAAAACGTGGGGAAATCTAGGCAGTGCTTGACCCAAATCTATATGTGTACAGTATCAAAAGAAAACCTTGTATGATCCAGTGTCTTAACGATAAAATATAACTTTTCGAGATTCGAAAATCTCTATAGTGTCCTCCGGCAACACATTTGGCACAAAATGTGCTTTATCAAAGCTTGAGAAAGTGCATTGTGCACAAAACGCGTTGCCGGAGGACGACATGGAGATTTTAATATATTGAATTAAGAGTTATATTTTACCATTAAGGCGCTGGATCATGCAAGTTTTTCTTTTGGAGTCCTTCTCAACCCAAGGTCCGGGGATTGGTCCGTACTTCCTGTAATTAGCCAGGGGAGTTTCGGACCTTCATTAGTTTGCGGGTTAGCTGGAAAACCTATTTTTCTTATTGTTTATACAATGTTAGGGCTCGTTCACACGAACGTGCGATGCCCGTTGCCGTATTGCGGACCGCATTTGCGGATTCTCAATACACGGGCACCGTTCCGTGGCCATTCCGCATCACGGATGTGGACCCATTCCCTTCAATGGGTCCGCAAATCCGGAGATGCAGAACGGTGTGGAACTAAACACTACGGAAGCACCTTTCTGGGGTTCATTTCCGTGCTTCCGCACTGCAAAAAGATAGAGCAAGTTCTCTGACCCATTCAAGTGAATGGGCCTGCAATCCCCATGCGTCTGCCCCACGGACGGTGTCTGTGGATTGCGGACCGCAATTTGCGGTCCACAGCACGGACACAGGCTTCACACGTTCGTGTGAACGAGCCCTTAATGTGTATACGTATGGTTGACCCACTTTGCCAATCATTTTCCACTTCATGAAGGTTGCAGGGAGTCATATTTTTTTTATCTACTGTAATCCCCGGATCAGCCATTTTAGAGATGTTACTCTGAGGTCCGGTTTAGCCGTTTCCTCACCTCCACAACCTGGTATCACTGAGTGAGGGAGTTTTTCTCCACAGGAACAATGTGAAGGTCAATCCACAAGCCTTTCATTTTCTAAAGTGTGGCACATCGTAATTAGTATTAGTGAGGGAGGTGCCAAACATATGAACAATAATCATCTCTACCAAAGAGAATTTATCGATGATGTCACTGTCCTCATCTGAGAGATGGCACCATACATCAAACCTGGCTGCAAGCTGTCAGACTACAGCAAATGAAAGCCAGAGGCAGCGGTAGGTAGCTCACATATAGGTTCAGACAGTTGTCAGCAGGCTGAGATACCTCAGTATGATATGTATCCCATGCGTACAGATGTAGCAGAATCCAGGTCTACTGTATGGGGAGATACATATGATAGGACATGAGAAGTATCGAAGGTACAGGTATCTGCTGAGGACAGGTAAGGGCCTTGTAGATTGGTGCTGCAGAGAACCGCGCCAATACCCACCATAGCTGCAGTCTCAGAAGCGTTTTTTTTTACTACTGGTTTGGTAATTAGGAAAACTACAACGGTGGGAGAAGTTCAGCACACAAGGTTCTTCTGCAATGGTGGAGACCTCTGCCCCAACCTTCTGCACTAGTGGTCACACCCTGAGGACCTCAACAGTCCAATAACAGATGGTATGGAAATAATCTATTTATATGATAGATAGATAGATAGATAGATAGATAGATAGATAGATAGATAGATAGATAGATAGATAGATATGGATGGATAAATAGTGATGGATGGCTAGCTAAAGGTGGATCGATAGATAGAAGATAGATAGATAGATATGGATGGCTAGCTAGAAATGGATAGATGATAGATAGATAATATATACCGTAGATAGATAAATGAAGAAAAATGGCGGCACTGGCTTCCAAATGAGAGAACGGGTGCACGTCCCAAAGGGAATGGACTAACTTCCCTGATGAATATTTTAGGAAAAACGAGCGGCACTCCAAAAGTAAAAATGGTGAACCCTTTATTCACACCAGTGGTGCAACGTTTCGGCTCAAATCGCGAGCCTTCCTCAAGCCTCAAGACATTACCGTAGATAGATAGATAGATATGGATAGATAGATAGATAATATATACCGTAGATAGATAATAGAAAGAATAATAGGACATAGATAGATAATAGATAGATAGATAGATAGATAGATAGATAGATAGATAGATAGAAGATAGATAGATAGATATGGATGGCTAGCTAGAAATGGATAGATGATAGATAATAGATACCGTAGATAGATAATAGAAAGAATAATATGACATAGATGGATAGATAATCATAGATAGATAGATAGATATGACATTGATAGAAAGTTAGATAGACAGATAGATATGGATGGATGATAGAGATGGATGGCTAGCTAGAGCTGGGTCGATAGATAGATAGATAGATAGATAGATAGATAGATAGATAGATAGATAGATAGATATGGATGGCTAGCTAGAAATGGATAGATGATAGATAGATAATATATACCGTAGATAGATAGATATGGATAGATAGATAGATAGATAGATAGATAATATATACCGTAGATAGATAATAGAAAGAATAATAGGACATAGATAGATAATAGATAGATAGATAGATAGATAGATAGATAGATAGATAGATAGATATGGATGGCTAGCTAGAAATGGATAGATGATAGATAATAGATACCGTAGATAGATAGATAGATAGATAGATAGATAGATAATGGATGGATGATAGAGATGGATGGCTAGCTAGAGGTGGGTCGATAGATAGAAGAAAGAAAGATAGACAGATTAGATAGATAGATAATAGATAGTAGATATGGATGGATACATGGTGATGGATGGCTAGCTAGAGGTGGATCAATAGATAGAAGATAGAAGATAGATAGATAGATAGATAGATAGATAGATAGATAGATAGATATGAATGGCTAGCTAGAAATGGCTAGATGATATATAATAGAAAGAATAATAGGACATAGATAGATAGATAGATAGATAGATAGATAGATAGATAGATAGATAGATAGAGATGGATGGCTAGCTAGAGGTGGATCGATAGATTTATAGATAGATAGATATATAATAACTCTATGGAGACAGATGGATGGCTAGCTAGAGGTGGATCAATAGATAGAAACTAGATAGATAGATAGATAGATAGATAGATAGATAGATAGATAGATAGATAGATAGAAAGAAAGATAGGACATTGATAGAAAGATAGATAGACATATAGATATGGATGGGTGATAGAGATGGATAAATAGAGATGGATGGCTAACTAGAGGTGGATCGATAGATAATAAATAGATAGATATTAGATAGATAGATAGATAGATAGATAGATAGATAGATAGATAGATTTGAATGGCTAGCTAGAAATGGATAGATGATAGATAATAGAAAGAATAATAGGACATTGATAGATAGATAGATAGATAGATAGATAGATAATAGATATAAAGGTAGAAAGAAAGATAGGACATTGATAGATAGAAAGATAGATGTGGATGGATAAATAGAGATGGATGGCTAGCTAGAGGTGGATCAATAGATAGATAGATAATAGACAGATAGATAGATAGCAGAGAGATAGATAATAGATAGATAGATAGATAGATAGATAGATAGATAACTGTATGGAGACAGACGGATCGCCATATACAGAGGTAGGTCTATGGATGGCTGTAGGTAGGTGGATGGCACAGTAAGTCCAGCAGTGAAGCCCCCCACAGGTGACACCAGCGGTGGTCCTCCCCCTGTCACAGCTCGCCCGTGCTGCCCGGAAAGTTTCCCCGCGCGCCCCCCTTTGTAGGGTGAGTGGATGCAGGGGGAGGAGCCCGACACTGTGCCCGTGCGCTGATTGGCTGGGGCCGCGCACATGCAGAGCAGCAGCTTTGTGTGAGTTGAGTGAAGTTGGGCAGATGGTAGTCTGGAGTCCGCGATCCCGGGTGTGTAGTCTGCTGCAGAGCCGTGAGGGGGAGAAGACTGCAGCTCCCATGCTGGACGTGCACGCCATCCTGATGTGATGCGGAGCACACCCCCGCACCGCCGGCTGTATGTCCAAACTTTGTGCACACCGCAGCGTCTGTTAGCCTGTACCGCAGCCGTCTCTCCGGGCTACACAACTCGCCACCTCCTAATCGCCTGCCGGGGATGGACCGGAGGAGACAGTGGATCGGTAGGAACATGAGCGGGGTGTTCTTCTGTGCGGTGTCTGTGGTCCTCCTCATGGAGCCCTGTGCCATCCTGGGCAAGAACCTCAAGTACAGCATCTACGAGGAGCAGATGGTGGGCTCGGTGGTCGCCAGGCTGGCGGAGGATGTGGCCGATATCTTGTCCAAGTTGCCGAACCCTTCGTCGGTGCGTTTTAAGGCGATGCAGCAGGGGAAGACTCCTCTTCTCCTAGTCAAGGAGGATAATGGGGAGATTAGTATCGGGGCCAAGATCGACCGGGAGCAGCTATGTCAGAAGAACTTAAATTGCTCCATAGAGTTTGATGTGATCACCTTGCCCACACAGCATCTGCAGCTCTTCCATGTGGAGGTGGAGGTGCTGGATATCAATGACAATGCGCCCCACTTCTCCAGAGCCCTCATCCCCATCGAGATCTCTGAGAGTGCTGCTGTGGGCACCAGGATCCCCCTAGACAGCGCCTTTGACCCTGATGTTGGAGAAAATTCCCTTCATACCTATTCCCTGTCAGAGAATGAATATTTTAAGATCGAGGTGAAAACCAGGACTGATGGTGCCAAATATGCAGAACTTATTGTGGTCAGGGAGCTTGACAGGGAACACCAGTCTAGCTATGAGCTCCAGCTTACTGCCTCAGATATGGGGGTCCCCCAGAGATATGGCTCAGCAATCCTCAAAATTACCATCTCTGACTCCAATGACAACAGCCCAGCTTTTGACAAGAAGTCTTATGTTATCAAGCTACCTGAAAATGCCCCAGTGGGGACTTTACTTATAGACCTCAATGCCACAGACCCCGATGAAGGAGCCAATGGAAAGGTGGTGTACTCTTTTAACAGCAATGTTTCCCCCAAAATCGCTGAAACTTTCAGAATGGATCCTGAGAAGGGCCAGCTGACTTTAATAAAGCAAGTGGACTATGAGACAACCAAGTCCTATGAGATTGATGTTCAGGCCCAGGATATGGGACCCAATTCTATCCCGGGTCACTGCAAGATTATTATAAACGTGATTGATGTGAATGATAACAAACCGGAAATCAATATCAATCTGATGTCGTCTGGTAAGGAGATTGCTTACATTTCGGAAAGTGCTCCTCTGGATACCTTTGTGGCCTTGGTAAGGGTGGTAGATAAAGATTCTGGACTAAATGGAGAAATTGTTTGTAGGCTTCATGGACATGGACAATTCAAGCTGCAGAAAACATACGAAAACAATTACTTAATACTGACCAACGCCACACTTGATAGAGAAAAGAGGTCTGAGTATAGCTTGACTGTCGTAGCCGAGGACAGGGGGCTGCCAAGTCTCTCCACAGTCAAGCACTTTGCAGTGCAGATAAGTGATGAGAATGACAACCCACCAAGGTTCCAGACCAGCAGATACGAGATTGTTATGGTGGAAAACAATTTACCTGGCGCACATGTTACCTCTGTCAGGGCAACTGATCCAGATCAAGCTGAAAATGGTCAAGTGACATATATTATTCCTGAAAGCTTTATTCAAGGTAGCTCTATTACAACCTATGTAACTATTGACCCCTCCAATGGTGCAATATATGCGTTAAGGGCGTTTGACCATGAAGAAATCAATCAGATTGTCTTCACCGTCCAGGCCAGAGACAGTGGAGTTCCACAGTTGGTCACCAATGCTACAATGGTTCTCACAGTTGTAGATGAAAATGATAACTCCCCAGTCATTGTGGCCCCTGCTCTTCACAATAACACTGCAAAGATTTCCGTCCCCAGGGATGCTGATAGTGGCTTCTTAATTACCAAAATAAAAGCAATGGACAGAGACTCTGGTTTGAACTCTGAACTCACTTGTTCCATCATTGCAGGGAATGAATTTGATGTTTTTCTTATTGATGCCAAATCTTGCGAAATTTTCACTAATATGAGTATGGAGACTTTCCCAATCCAAGAATGGGACCTATTAGTTTTGGTTCATGACAAAGGGACTCCTCCACGATCTACTAAAGCACTACTAAAATGTCATATTCTTGAAACTCCTGATGCTGCTGGCAGTACAGAGGCCACATATGTTAACCAGACCTCTATGGATGTCTCAATGATGATTATTATTTCCTTGGGAGCTATTTGTGCAGTTCTTTTAGTCATCATGGTTATTTTTGCAACAAGGTGTAACAGAGAAAAGAAGGACAACAGATCATACAACTGCAGGGTGGCAGAGTCAACTTATCAGCATCATCCAAAGAGGCCTTCAAGACAAATTCACAAAGGGGACATTACATTAGTGCCTACTATGAATGGGACCCTTCCTATCAGATCCCATCACAGGTCATCTCCATCACCTTCTCCTACCTTGGAGCGTGGCCAGATGAGCAGCAGGCAAAGTCATCATAGTCGCCAGTCTCTCAACAGTCTAATGACAATCTCATCTAATCATGTACCAGATACCTTCTCTCTGGAATTGACCCATGCTACTCCAGCTGTTGAGGTAAATAGGACCTCTTATATACTCATATAACAATTCCTCTCCTCTCTTTTTATTCACGCTCTCTTTCCTTCTCTGTCTCAGCCCTTAGCTAGTTTCATTTGCAACTTTTGGTACAGATTTTGAGAGTTCCCAACCCTTTTCTCCTGGTAGTCTAAACCATATATAGAACCATTCCATCATCTTACTTTTGTGTAAAACAGGAGATTTACTACATAAGCTGTCTATTGTCTCACCACCTAATAGACTGTAATAATGTTTTGTTTTTTTTCTTCATGTCTGTTGGCAGGTATCCCAACTGCTCTCCATGCTTCACCAGGGACAGTACCAGCCAAGACCAAGCTTTCGAGGAAACAAGTATTCTAGAAGCTACAGGTGAGATACTAAATAGCTCTGCAGGTTTACACCTACATTGGTTGGAGATAAAATTGTACTTACATGTTTTATACTGTTCTGCAGGTATGCCCTTCAAGACATGGATAAATTTAGTCTGAAAGACAGTGGTCGTGGTGATAGTGAAGCAGGAGACAGTGATTATGACCTGGGCAGAGATTCTCCAATTGACAGACTTCTGGGCGAAGGATTCAGTGAACTTTTCCTTACTGATGGGCATAGAATGCCTCCAGGTAGGCTTGGTGATGTCTCCTGTCTAATCCATTTGCTGCCTGTCTGATTGATACCGAAGGGATACAATGTAACACAAACATACATAAAACACAAAGGAACCTTTAAACTCTCGGCTTTCTCCTGCCTGGCGCTGCTTGCTTACAGCTACAGAGCACAGCTGGTAGAGATGAGACAGAGACAATATTGAGCATTTTGCCCAAAGCAAAAGCAGTTTTAGCTAAACGGTAGGTTTCATTTCCATGTGAATTTATGCTGAAAGGCTAGGCCAGGGGAGGTAACCTATCAGTGTCAGTGGTTAGGGAAAAAACATCTAAAAATTCCGGGAAATGAATCATTACTTAACCATTTCATGGAAAACATTAAACTATGAAAAACTCTTACATTCTCCCCAAATATTAAAAATAAATGTGTCACTTCTAAATGGTCATGTAGGACTAGAGGATGTCATGGAATCTGTCTGATTTTGCAAACTCTGAGATGCACATCATGTGATGGTCAAAAAAGCCTAGTTGATGTGATGATGAGGAGGTTTTGTCCTCTACGTTATGATGCAGACCTTGTGTAACAGGCTGGTTCATCTCTAGCAGCAGACTGCAGACACCATGAAGAGTCATCTGTCCTTATTGTGTATAAGCCATACTAGCCGTAATGTAATAGCAGAATGATCATATAATGTCTCAGGGACTGGGTGGGGAATCAATGTTTCTGTGTGTGTGAACAATCAATACTTGTTCACAAAGCAGCAGAAAGTCTTAGCAAATCTTCCCAATCCTAGGAACTGAGGGTTTGGCCAGACCATGAGAGTCGTGTGATTGCAGAAGAAAAAAACCTTTCTTTGTGAAGTGTGTACAGATTATTTTGCTGAATGCTCACCATCAGCAGGACCGTGTCCTCCCAAGGTCATCCTGCACAAGCATGGTTCACCCTTTTTGGTTATGTACTAAACAGTGCTCTTTTATTAGGCTAACAGCAGCTAGTGTAGCACCACACAAGTTAGGTATCATGGGGGGGTTACTAATCTATTTAAAAATGTCAGCTAAGTGCAAAGGGGTTTCTTAGAGAACAATGAGTTGGGGGCCCTCCCCCACAGATAGTGACAGCACTCCCTCCACACAGCCCCCAGCTCCTGCTGTCCTTAGTTGTAAGGGTCCCGCAGATGGAACCTATGTTCAATGTGGTTGTATGCTGTATTTCAGCCAGGCCATCTGTCCCCTTGTATTGTTTTCTCGTGCCTTTTCATCCTTCCCAGTGCACTGCTTTAGTAATTTGACCATGGTGTCTGTTAGTTTCATCCAAATACACCTGGGTTATTTTTTTTCTCTCCTCTTTTTATCCCCAACAAATATCACTCTCGTGACTGGTTAACCCCTTACTGCCTGTACTCTTTCATCCTCTTTATTCACCAGGGTGGTATGGGCATCAGCGTTTTTAAAAGGCGCAAAAAATACTGGATGTCTAAAAAAAAGAAAATTGGATCGTTTGTAGGAAATGTAATAATGAGATTTGGGCAGTAAGGCAGAAAAAAGCATTACCTTTTAATGCTACTGTAACAGGTCCTGTCAGGGTAGAGATGAATTTATGAGATTCTTGGCATAGGTTTTGCAAAGTCTTTGTCTGGGAATATATGTATGAGGGCAGAGTGTGCCTCCTGTTGCAATAATGAGAAAATGGCATATCATGATCTTCTCTACAGAAGAAACAGCCGGTTATAGTGTATCTGTGGCCAGTCCAAGCATCTGTATAAATGTATACCACCGTTTGAGCCACCGAGTGATTTATTATGTTTTTCTTCTCATTTCTTACAGTCATGAGATACTGTACAGACGAATGCAGGGTTCTAGGACATTCCGATCAGTGCTGGATGCCCCCTCTTCCCTCTCCTTCTGCAGACTACAGGAATAACATGTTCATCCCTGGTGAAGAAGTCCAACCTCTCCAGCAGACACAGCCACAAAACCAGCAGCAGACACAACAGGGTCCTCTTCTTGAGGATGATGTGCTTCCTACTGATCAGAATGAGAAGAAGAAAAGTTTCTCTACATTTGGCAAGGAGTCTCAGCATGAGGAAGAAGCCTGCACATCTTCCCTCCTCACTGAAATGAGCAGTGTTTTCCAACGCCTGCTACCTCCATCTATGGACAACTACACTGAAAGCACTGAAGCTGAACGCTCAAACTCTTTAGAGAGACGGAAAGGCCAAGTGCCTACTAAGACAGTAAGTTACCCCCAAGGGGTCGCTGCATGGGCAGCAAACACACATTTTCAAAATCCCACCAATGTTGGTGGGCCTTCAATAGGAAATCATTCCAGTGCACAACCGTCTTCTAAGTGGTTGCCAGCCATGGAGGAGATCCCAGAGAACTATGAAGAAGATGACTTTGATAATGTTCTTAATCATCTCAATGATGGGAAACATGAACTTATGGATGCTAGTGAACTTGTGGCTGAAATTAATAAACTTCTTCAAGACGTGAGGCAAAATTAGGCGACTTTGTTACATTCTTTTTCCATATTTATGGAGTTCCAGAACAATCAAAAACACTTCTTGACATTTGGTTGCATTTATAAAAATGTGTCTGTGTATGTTAAATATTCAAATGCTGTATTTTCATATGTACACAAAACAAGTGTGACTATTGCTATCTGTATTTTAAAAATACATTTGTATCTTATATTTATGTGTAATTTAAAATAAAGAAATTTTATTTTTGTATTTTGTATGGCATGTTTTACTGCATGGAAACTTTTTGGACTGTTCCTCTTTCTAAGAACCAATCAAACAGGCCATGGATCCCTGTTGATCGACAGGTCACTGTGTTTTGTGTTGACTTCCTGAGGATATACAACTTAAATATGCAAACCCCCTTCACTTAATACTTTTATATATGGACCTGACACTTGTAGAATTGATTTCCACATGTTTTAATATTACACTTAAAATAAAAAATGTTGTCACTATTAATCTTCATCTTATCTTCTGTTGTTCTTTATAGACATACTATACACATCTGTAAGCAAAAGTCACGCCTGAGCATTATATCTAATTATGTTAAATGTGGTGGCCAAATCCCAGGAGAGGAGAAGTTTGCTGTTGGTGCCTAACTTTTAAGGGCTTTTTATTGATATCTATGAAAATTCTTGCTGCCTAAATGATGATGTGTTTGAATTAGATATGGAATCCATCCCTTGTAGATGTTCGGCCTTTACTAAGTGATGGCCTATCCTCAGGATAGACCATCATTAACTAATCAGCAGGGGTCCGACACTCCACACTCGTAATCAGCTGTTTGAGTGCAACTCCCTGAAACGACACCGCTCCATTAACCCTGTAGTGGACAAGCTCATCACTGCAGCATTGTTGCCTTTAAAGTCAATTGGAGCAACGTGACAGTGCTGTTTAGTACCAGCACCAACTTTCGGCTGTGGAGCTACACCTGAACAGCTGAACGTCAGGAATGCAGGTTGTCAGACCACCAGTGATAGCTAGTGATGGCCTATCCTGAGGGTGTCATCACTTTGTAAACGCTGGACAACCCAGTTAAGGATTAACAATGGAAAAGACAATGGGGGAGATTTATCAAAACTGGTATAAAGGAAAAATAGCTTAATTGCCCATAAGTAACCAATCAGATTCCACCTTTCATTTTTCAGAGCTCCTTTGGAAAATGAAAGGTATAATCAGATTGGTTGATATGGACAGCTAAGGCTACTTTCACACTAGCATTTTGGCTTTCCGTTTGTGAGATCCGTCTTGGACTCTCACAAGCGGTCCAAAACGGATCGGTTTTGCCCTAATGCATTATGAATGGTAAGGATCTGCTCATAATGCATCAGTTTGCCTCCGTTCAGTCACCATTCCGTTTTTCTGTCTACCATGTGCTGAGGAGCAAGATGGTTCAGTCCTGACACACAATGTAACTCAACGGGGATGGATCCGTTTTCTCTGACACAATCTGGCACAATAGAAAACAAATCCGTCCTCCATTGACTTTCATTGGTGTTCAAGACGGATCAGTCATGGCTATAGAAGACATGATACAACCGGATCTGTTCATGATGGATGCATGCGGTTGTATTATTGTAACAGAAGCGTTTTTGCAGATCCATGAAGGATCTGCAAAAATAGCTAGTGTGAAATTAGCCTAAACTCCAGCATGGCTGTTACCCCAGACAAGTGGAGAATCGACCGGACACAAACCACAGCATGCAGCGGTTTGTGTCCGGCCAGTTCTCCGCTTGTCTGACGGAATGCGTACGGATCTTTGCCGGACCCCATTATACTTATGGGGCTGGTGGACATTCTGACTGCATCCAGCAGCGCTGGAACAGTCTGCCGGAATTCAAACCGGAGATGTGAAAGTAGCCTAAGCCAACATCAGTTTTGATAACTCTGCCTCAATGTGTTTCTAGTTTTTGTGAAGTTCATTTTGTGTATGCTTAGAACCCTTGCACAACATGTACTCATTTACATCATTTTCTGCGCTGTTTTTGTGCGGAACATGTGGATGGGATTTGTTGAAATCTCCTCCATCTTATTGCTACGCTCCACATCTGGTGTAGCACTTCAGTGCAGGGTATCCTAATGTTCTATGCAGAGATTGCGGTGGACCAAGGACAGGCAAGAGATGTGCTATGCAGAGCTCCTGCCTGAGTTTGCTGCGCTAAAGCCTGGTAGCGCGCATCTGCGGCAGAGGTTTCAGCGGAGTGGGCACAGGCAGGAGCAGCGATGTGCGCTCCTGACAGTACAGCGCCCGCTGCAGCACATATTGTAGAAACCAGAATCTGTACAACACATGCATTGCTTCGATGTACAGATTCTGTATGCGCTGCAGTGAAGAGCGCTTCAGAAAGGCCCGAACTTTGATATATAAAATATATTTCAAAAATCATTATTATGACACTTGTAACAATAATAAAAAAAAACACTAGATGGTTTAGGCATACTTTAAACATTTTGTTTGCCTTACTACTCCAATTATGTTCAGGAAAGAAATTGTGATAAGTTGTCAAATATTTTCATCCCCACTTAAGTTGATATTAGAAATAGATTCTCATGTTAGAAATAGATCCGGCTGCCACTGAAATCCTTCGCCTCTGTAATTAATTTTAGCATCTTAATGGATATTGCAGTCATATTGTGGTCATCACACCCACAGTGTTGGCATGTTTGGCTGAAGCTAATCTGAGATGCTTGAAGGACATTTGTATGGATGCCACACACCAAATCTATATTCTATAGAGTAACATATGGTGATTTGTGAGGGAGCTGGCAGCAGTGAAATTGCCGACTATGTTAAATCATCTGTCCATTGATGTGATGCATATATTAAATTCACACCATGACTTGAGATCAGGCTGTTATTTACTCCGTATGTCACGCAGTTTCAGAAAATATTCAAAGCAAAATTTAGTCTAGGCTTGTGGCCTCTTAATATTTTCTGCAGTGGGGAACAAAGCAACAGTGCTTGGTAGCTTTCGTAAAGTTACAACCAAAGCGTTGCACCTTGTCTGCCTTCTTACTTGACCTTAGGCTAGTTTCACACTAGCTATTTTCCCTGCCTGACCTCTCTGCATTCCCTAATTGCTGGAACCTACCGTATCGCCATCAGGCCCCATTCACTATAATGGGGATCGGTGGAGATCCGGCCGCAACCCGGCAAATATGCCGAGGATATTTGCAAGTTTGCGACCGGATCTCCACCGTATCAGGTAGTGTCCATTAATGTCAGCTCCAGTCATCTATGTTTCGGCAAGGATTAGCCTGCCGGAGCTGTCTAACGCTGGTGTGAAACTAGTTAGGTAGTCTTTCTCATTTGTTTAAAAATATATTGCCCCTGGATATTCAGAAATAAAATATATTTATAAGATAAATGGAAATCTGGACACCTATGTGGTTGTTTTATTTTTCAAACTGGTTGTCTCCTGAAACCGGTTTTCCAGAAGTACAATGTTGATGACCTATCCTCAGGATCAGCTGTTTAAAGAGGCCACTGTGAGCTGGTGAGCAGTCTCCGCACAGAATACCAAGCACAGCACTGTACATTACATAGCGTTTGTGCTTGGTTTTGCAGCCCCGTTCACTTGAATGGGAGTGACCTCCGCATAGGCCATAATGTGATATTGATGGCCTAGGAAGAGGCCACAGCACTCACTAGAGCACCTCTTCCAACAACTGATCAGCAGAGGTTCTGGGAGTTAGAACACCACTGATCAATTATCAATAACCTAACTAATACTGATGGAATAAGATAAGTGATCAATGTTGTTCTGTAAAATACCTTTAATGGCATATTGATAGCACATGTCATCAGCGCACAATTGATAGGGTTTGAGGAGATTGTGAGTGCCTTGCCAGTTTTTTTGCAGGCATCATGATAGGCTTCTGACTATAAAGGGACAACCTTGTGGCTGTATGAAAAAGCTGAATAGAGCCAACAGGAGACAAAGTGACAGGTCAATTTCTTTGTAGTATTGAGGACTGGGCACAGCATTCAGACCCCCACTGATAGGGCATTGATGGCATATGCTGGTGATATTGTGTCATGAGTCAGTCCCTATCACTGACTTGATTAGCTATTTAGGTAAAAAAAATGTACTTTTAGATATATGTATTTTATACAAGACAAGGTAGAGTAATGGCACATTTCACAACTGTATTTCCCTTTTAAATTACAATACAGTGTCGCAAAGATGTAATAAAACAATAAAACAGACTGTTAGGTCTTTAACCTACACCAGTTGTTGATATGTGGATTCCCAGAGGAACACAGGTCACTTCATTGTGGGCTTTAAAATTATCATTGTAAATGGCCAGATCAATACTGTCCACAATCCTCCAATCTGCCAGATCTTTAGAAAACCTCTAATTGATGGTTCTGCTAAAACTGCTGTGATGTCACAGTCCTTTCCACCCCTAAACATCTTCCTGTTGTCATCCCTAAGCAAATTGGGCTCAGATGGCAGAAGTAAAGGTTTAGATAGAAGTTGGTTGAAAGTTGAACAGCAGTTGAACAAACAACCATCTGGTGAATGATCATTTCACAGACACAGCCGTACACATTTTAGTCCATATTGTCTGTTACAGTTGTTAAAACCGGACATACATGTTGAAACCAGGTAATTGACTAAAGATCTTTCATTCGCAAATGATCTTTCCTTGAGTGAAAGATCTTTTGTCTGACTGTTGTACGAAAATATTAAACATAGTCAAATTCTTTTCGGATGATAATGGTCTGTCATTGGTCAGCAAAAACAATTATTTGTTGTTAAATCTAAACCAACAAACCGTCATTTTGGTTGAAATTGTCCATTTTTATCAAGCTAGACTAATGTGTATGGGCACCTTAAAGAGAATCTGTCAGCTCAGAAATGCCCCCCAAACTAAAGTAAGTGGTGTACAGTGTAAGTGATGCTGAGTCCGGTTATGGAATTTTTATCTTCATACTCACTTTGCTCCTAATAACCATTAGTAAAATACATCGAGAGGACTCCCGTATTCATGCATATAATGGAGAGGACTCAAAGAGGAGTCCTAACAATGCATTTTACTGGTAGTCTGGAGGGGGACAACATCAGAATGCGATGTATGAAGATAAAAATTACATAATTGGACTCAGCACCACTTACACTATACAAGCTTACTCTAGTTTTGGGGGTGTTTTGGAGTGGACAGATTTAATAAAGACAAAACCACGACCAGAAGGATTTCTTTCTGGCAACATATGTTGTATTTATCAATTCAGTATACGGACAGGTGAGGGGGGTTTTATGTTAAGGGGGAAAGGGGAGAACTCCAGGGATTGTTGGCTCCAAAGCTGGACAACTCTTTTCATTTAAATAAGTTCAAGTTTAGTTTTATAAGATATATGTCATAGAGTATTTCTCCTGACTCCACCATACATGCATGAGCTGAGTTTGTTTGTGTTCTCAGTAAAGAGAGTGGAGAAAGCCATTGCTAGACACCTCTAGTGGTGGTGGCTTATATCCCTGGAGAATAAAAGAATCAGGCATTGAAATTCAATGTGTCCAATCCTTCTTTCCCCCTACACAGCTCTCCATATGCATTAGATTGTCAGCCGACATCTCTGAAAATAGCGGGGTCAGTTAACAATAGGTTCTTGTGTTTGGGGCCTTTATACTGCTCCGCTTAGGTTTAGCTTGGTTTATGGGATGAAGGAGTTCATGGTAATAATCTTTATTTTCCAAAGTGGTTAGTGCCAATATCCCCACACCTGACTGTTGCCTGTGCAGATTCTACAAGGAACTGAAGTTGATGTTCTGATCGCGTTCGGTTCCATACTAAACATAGTGATCAAGGCAGGACAAAGGATAGAGAAGGCCTTATGATACATACACAGTTATTGCTATATTATGGATTAAATAAGGAGAGAAAAGAAGAAATGAATCGCACACCCACTGCTAATGCTATGATCTCATCCCTGCGTTCCTGCAGGAGACAGCACTAAATAGCGCATGTGTACTACCTCCATGCTACATGCTAAATGAGGCATTTGTGTACATTATGATCAAAAGGCAATAAGCCCACTCACCACGCCAAGGTTGCCTCTATGAGTGGGTCCTAACCTAAAATTGGCGCGGCGCTGCACGGCGACCACCAGCGCTGTGGCGCCATCCCGGCTGGTGGCGGGACCCAGTGGCCAAACAGCACCCCTGCTGCGTGACCATGCCATACCTAGCTCTGGGTGCCACCAACCAGCCAGAAAAACAGCACCGCACCATGTGAACAGTTGTCAAAGCTCACCTGCTCTGAAGCTCACAGGAACTCCAACTGAGAGCATGATAGGCTAATTTAACCCCTACTACTGAATACTAGGCTAATTAAAATCACCTGGTGCGGTGCTGCATGGGGGCCACTTTGCTGTTTTTCTGGCTGGTTGGTGGGGCCCAGAGCTAGGTTTGGCATGGTCAGGCAGCAGGGGTGCTGTTTGGCCACTGGGTCCCGCCGCCGGCCGGGATGGCGCCACAGCGCTGGTGGTCGCAGTGTAGTGCTGCGCCAATCTTAGAGTAGGACACACTCATAGAGGCAACCTTGGCGTGGTGAGTGGGCTTATTGCCTTTTGATCATAATGTACACAAATGCCTCATTTAGCATGTAGCATGGAGGTAGTACACATGCGCTATTTAGTGCTGTCTCCTGCAGGAACGCAGGGATGAGATCATAGCATTAGCAGTGGATGTGCGATTCATTTCTTCTTTTCTCTCATTATTTAATTGCTATATTATGAAAAGGGTGCTTAATGAGTGCTCTGACTGTACAGTATTGTTTGGGAACTCAGGCTTTAGATCCCTGGTCCCCTGATGTGAATCTTCTCAGGCCTCTGGAATGGGCACCTTGGTGTGTTAGGTACCTTCGTAATGCATGAAACTGTGCTGATTCTAGATGGTATGAATATAATAAGAATAGTTGGTGCTACAACTAGTCCTACAAACCACATCTACTTTGGATGTTGCTGAAGAAGTGGAAGGTTTTATATGAACATGAACAGTAATAAGTATGGCATGGCAGGCTATACTGTAGCTCTACATCTGGGGTGTGCAACCTGCAGCCTGGCCCTTGATACCATGGGATTATAGATCATACAAACCCGCATCCAAAGCACTTACCAAACACAACTGAAATAAATAAATAAGACACGTGGACACAATATATGGTGGAAGATTTTGGCCACGACCAGCTTTATTAAAGAACAGCTTAAACCAAATGAACATTAAACCAATGTACCAATATAACCTTTATAACCATGTAACGGTCCAGCCATAAGCTCGGACCAACCAGCTTAATACCCAAGATTAGACCAGCCATAAGCTCGGCCTAAATACCCGAATAACTCGTCCGCTCACCATTTCAGTGAGCGACTTTACCCCTCCTTCTAATAAAGCGGTCGTGACAGCATAGCAAAATTGGGAGGGCGGGCGGGTGCAGCTCTAATCTTGCGGTTTTTGCTGACAGCTGTATCACTGACAGACACCGCAATATATACATAGATAGACCCCAACCCCACAAATCATCAGCCAATGCCCTAACTGTTGCTGGGCATCAACAATTAATCTGCCCAGCAACCTTCCCCTATAGGTGCCCTAACTAGCCAATCCCTAACCCTTGACCTCCCCTCAGCAACAATGGCTAAATTTAGCCACACTGACCACCACTTTCGGCGGGAAAATTTCCCGCCAAAACCTCACCTAATGACCTAGTCATGATCATAATCCCATGCGGATCCTTCCATATTAGGTTCCAGGATCCTAACATGGGATTATAGATCATACAAACCCGCATCCAAAGCACTTACCAAACACAACTGAAATAAATAAATAAGACACGTGGACACAATATATGGTGGAAGATTTTGGCCACGACCAGCTTTATTAAAGAACAGCTTAAACCAAATGAACATTAAACCAATGTACCAATATAACCTTTATAACCATGTAACGGTCCAGCCATAAGCTCGGACCAACCAGCTTAATACCCAAGATTAGACCAGCCATAAGCTCGGCCTAAATACCCGAATAACTCGTCCGCTCACCATTTCAGTGAGCGACTTTACCCACCGGACCAGACCGACTAAGCAGGAGGCATGGCCCCCCCCCCCACCCATAGCTTCTTCTATCATAGCCTGAAAGCCCAAATTAAATATATCAAGACCAATGGAAGACAGATGAACACCATCAGAAAAATACAGGCCGGGCAAACCTCCCTCCAAGTCCACGTGTCGATAGGAGAAACCCCAAACCAAGGGCATAAATTTCGCCATGACTCTGTTGATGCGAATCCTAATCTTATCCAGGTATTTCAGATTCGCACAAGATAGCCATACCAGCCGCGGAACCATCTCTGAATAAACCAAACGTGACACAGGAAACAATCGCCGCAACCGGACCAAAGCACGCTTCATGCTGAAGGCTAACTCCATGGTCCCAAGCTTCCCCACGTCATTGCCACCAGCATGAAGAATAATAATATCAGGGTCCGGATACAACGAACACATTTCTAAAATCACATCAACAATACCCTCCCAGCGTAGTCCTCTGACACCATTCCAATGGACCCTAACATTGTCCATAGACCATGACAGGTTATCACCGTACGACCTTCCTGCAGCTCTCCGCTGGGCCCAATGAACGAAGGAATGGCCAACGATCCATACGGTGACGCCTTGGAAACCTGAGAAGACAAACAACATTAGAGGCCATCATGAAAGGGACGAACATACAACTTAAAGCGATTGGAGGACCATCTCCCAATCCTCTTAATTATTGAAGAGCCCAAACCAAATTGAGCTGCTGTGGATGCAGCCCCGATCCTGAAGGAGTGTGATGTAAACCGAAAGTCCTCCAAACCCAATACACTAAGACATTTACACAACACCCTCCGAAACTGATACTGTGTTAAAGGGGAAAAATCCTGATGAACAAAAAACAGAGAACCACCGACAGGTCTGCACTTCCAGAAACGCGATAGCATACTCACCGGGCAGAGGTCATCTGACCTGACCCTGCCCACCCGAATCCAAGAACCTTGTCCAGCCTGATCCGTCTTAGTAGTAGGAAGAAAAAACAAAACATAGTTAGCATGAATGTGCACATTAGCTAACAATAGCCCTAAGCCAGACCTGCTGCTTTTCGGCAACAGCTCGCCTATCCTGAAAGCCCCAAAAAACATGCACAAAAATACGGTAGAAAAAAGCAGAGACTCATAATCACTGATGCAAAGCACAGCTGTAGCTTCACACAAAGCAACCAATAAATCAGGGGAGATAGGACACCTGCTGTCAGAAGCACAGTTACCTCTCTTATAACCCTTCAACATCTGTTTCACCATAAAATATTCCATAAAGGAAGGAACCCCCAAAATCCTAAGAAAGAATGAAACACCGGACAAGATCCTAACTACCGTGGCATGAGCTAACCTCATCCTAAAAAGAGACAGACAAAAAGCTAACGCCGAAACCTCATTACTCACAAAGGGGGACCCACCTCTACCTTCCACAAAACGACACCAACGACTCCACGAACGGACATAGTCTGACCACGTCGCTGGGGCTACTGACGACTGAAGATACGACATTCCTAGGACCAGATCAGACTCCACAGATGTGGAGGGCACATTTCCCCTTCCAAATCGGCACCCGCTGCCAACGAGCGAAATTTCTGAAACTGAAACCGAGACAAAGCATCAGCAATAGAATTATCTATACCTGGAATATGGCGCGCCTTTATCCAAATATTTAGCTGCAAACAGAGCAAAACTAAATGGCGTAACAGCTTTACAACTAATGGACACTTTGAAGACAAGCAATTAACCGCAAATAACACCCCCTTATTATCTGTGTGTAGAAAGATCCTTTTATTAGCAAAAAACCTACCCCATAAAACCAGAGCCACAATAACGGGGAACAATTCTAAAACCACTATATTCTTTGTTACACCATTATCCACCCAAGAAGAATGCCACGCAGCCGCACACCAGTGTCCATTCCAGAAAGCCCCGAAACCGGACGCCCCTGCTGCATCCGTGAACAGCTTTAACGAGGGGGCAAACACAAACTGATCCTGCCAAAAGGAACGACCATTATAATCCCTAAAAAATTCCAACCAAATCACTAAATCTTCCTTACTATCCCTACACAACCGAACATGAAAAACCGGATTCCTAATACCAGCAATCAAGGCCGCCAGCCGACGACAAAAAACCCGACCCATTGGCATAACTCTAGATGCAAAAGCCAAAAGACCCAGCAATGACTGAATCTCCTTAACCGTAGCTTTCCTCCTACCCAACAGATCTGAAATCACAGAACAAATTTTAATTACCTTCTCCTGAGGAAGACGAAACTCCCCCTTTACTGAATCAATAGTAATACCTAAATACTCCAAACAATTAACAGGATAAACAGTCTTCTCAGCAGACAACGGAACACCAAACTCGGAACAAACCTGGAAAAACGAATCCAACAAGGCAGAACAAACTGGGGAACCAACTGGACCAATAAACAAAAAATCATCTAAATAATGCGTCACTGCGCCTTTCATGCACCTAACAGACACAACCCATTCAATAAAAGAGGAAAAAGCTTCGAAATAAAAACAGGATACAGAACAACCCATAGGTAAACATCTGTCAAAATAAAACAACCCTTGAAACTGAAAACCCAGAGAATTAAAACAAGACGGATGAACCGGCAATAAGCGAAAAGCCGACTGAATGTCGGCCTTTGCCATTAAAGCACCCTGACCAAACGAGCGAACCATGTCCACTGCAGCGTCAAAGGTAGCATATTTAACAGAACATAATGTCTTATCAATCTCATCATTTAAAGATGCCCCATAAGGGAAAGATAAATGATGAATCAAACGAAAGGCATTAGGTTCCCTCTTAGGTACAATACCCAATGGTGAGAGACGGAAATTGACAAAAGGAGGGGAAGAGAAAGGACCAGAAATCCTATCCGCCTCCAACTCCTTCATCAACTTCGCACGCACCACGGATGGGAATTAATAAACAGAAGACAGATTATTAACCCATTCACAACCAGAACCTGAAAATGAAGGCAAAATAAAACCCACAGAAAAACCTTTAAGTAGTAATTCCGCCATCTTGCGATTTGGATACTGCTCTAACCATGGACCCATGCTCGCTACCCTTACTGGAGTCCAGGCTCTTTGAAACATACTCCCTTGCGGATGGCTGAGAGGGCAGATTTGCTTTCTTGAAGCAACGCACCATGGGGTGGCTGCCTCCGCAAAAGGTACACTCATGCCGATATCTACATGAGGAAGGCCATCGACACTGCGACTCATTGAACGCAAAGCAGGTGCCCCTCCTCAAAGCAGACGGCTGAGAAACCGTAGGAGGCGGCTGCTGCCTAGGGGCGGAAAAGGAGGTACGATGCGGCACCAACAAATTGAGCCACAAACCCACATCCTTTGCCCCCCAACGCATACCAGGGTAAACAGACAATTTTTGCCGCACACCTTCATCATAAGAGAACCACCCCACACCACCAAAATTTTTATAGGCTTCCAAAACATTATCTAAATGCTGGAATAACCCAGAACACTTTTGAGGAAATTTCTCACCCATGACACTACAAAAAATACAATACGCCTGCAACCAATTGTTGAAAGACCGAGGAATCGGACGTCGCCGATCCTCCTCGGTCTTCTCATCACGCTTGTCTAATTTAATTACAAAATCCTTAGACGCAGGCAGAAGAGATAAAATATCAACAAAATCATTACGCCAAATTTTTTCTTTAACAGAAACAGGCAAATGAAAACCTAAAGGAGACATCTCGCAAGGGAGAGCCTCCTTGTAACAAGTCTCCGCTACCCCCTTCCGCTTACAAAATAACGGAAGAGGGAGGGAACCTTCGCTGTCAGAATTCTGCTCATCCCTCTGCCCGACCGACCGCCATGCGGACGTAACATCATCCGCAACGGCAGACGGCACAGCAGATAGCGGGACAGCGGGAATCATAGCTTGAAGCGAGGAGAGGACAGAGGACAAGGAGGTAAGTACCGGAGCAAAGCCACTAAGGCACTCACCATCAGACAAAGCCTCAGTCCTGTGAGGAGGGGAAAGCGACGACGCTCCTGGTGGCAAAGAGGTATCTTCTTGGCACGCATCCGCCCGCAGCTCAACACCGGAGTGGAGCCGCACAGCTGGACGCTGCCCCTGATGACCGCGGGTCCTGGACCTCTTCCCACTTCTGCGGCGAAAAGAAGTTCCTTGACTGTCCACCAGAGGGCGCCCGGGAAACAAAGGACCACCGGAACCATCAGCTCCATCGAAGTTCCTGGGGGACACAATAGGCTGCTGCACCACCGGAAGTGACGTCACGCCGGCACCGCTACTTCCGGGTCCGGACTCCGATGCCTGCCGCTTCTCTGGACGCCGCCGCTCAGCAGAGGACCTGGATGGAGAAGGGGAAAAACGGGTGCGCTGCCTCCTCTCACGCTGAGAAGAGCGCAGCGCAGGCAAGGCAGCAACAGGAATCGCAGGCTCCGGTCCATCACCACAGAGGGCTCCCACAGCTACAGGCAGCTCCCGAACAGCAGGCGACAGGTCGGACAGGCAAGCCTCCAGCCAGGCAGACGCTCCCTCCTCCTCAGCACGGCTCCGCAGGGCAGCGACGAAATCCTCCATCAGGTACGGCCACAGCAACGGCAGACAGCAGGCGAATCCTCACAGGGGGCAGACAGGCAGAGTGCAGCTCTAATCTTGCGGTTTTTGCTGACAGCTGTATCACTGACAGCCACCGCAATATATACATAGATAGACCCCAACCCCACAAATCATCAGCCAATGCCCTAACTGTTGCTGGGCATCAACAATTAATCTGCCCAGCAACCTTCCCCTATAGGTGCCCTAACTAGCCAATCCCTAACCCTTGACCTCCCCTCAGCAACAATGGCTAAATTTAGCCACACTGACCACCACTTTCGGCGGGAAAATTTCCCGCCAAAACCTCACCTAATGACCTAGTCATGATCATAATCCCATGCGGATCCTTCCATATTAGGTTCCAGGATCCTAACATTCTGTGTGGCCCCCCAACTAGCTGGTAACAGTATGTCTATGTCTTGTGGCTGCTCACATGTATCTTTCATGTATTCTCCCATTAGATGGGAGTCCAGGAAATGTAACTAGACATTATTGATGTATGTTTGCTATGCCATAGTATTTCAGTAGGTAACACCTATTCAAGTTTTATTTTGGCCCCCAACAATGTGGACAATGTGGCCCCCAACCAGAAAAGGTTGTGCACTCGTGCTCTACATGTATATTAGCCAGTGCTGTGTTACCACGTGCAAAATGCAAATGGTAGTTTAACGTGCAGTCAATGAAGTAATAATTCTAGCTCTACAGATGTCTAACCTAATTTTAGTTAATCAACATGTGCTAAATGAAGGATATCAAATGTGTCCTTTAATAGGACAGACAAAATATCTACCTGTATAATAGCAAAAGAAACCATTAAAAATAAATGGGTCATTTATCAAACCGGTGTAAAGTAGAACTGACTTAGTTGCCCATAGCAACCAATCAGATTCCACCTTTCATTTTCCAAAGGAGTAGTTAAAAATGAAAGGTGCAATCTGATTGGTTGCTATGGGCAACTAGGCCAGTTCTAATTTACACCAGTTTGATAAATGACCCCACAAGTTCTCATACAATTTGTAGCAATATTTTCCCAACATTTTTTTTTTTTTAAATCTCAATTACTTCAAGAAATGATGCAATCATATTCTATTCTGTATAAAATACCCTACACAGGAATGTATTACAGGCTCATAAAGCACTAATGTTATCTCAGAGCAGGGTTCCTTATACAATTACTCACACACTGCAATTAATCATATTTTATGACTGGTCGGAGATTTCATGAATAGCCTTTAAATGACGATCTGGTATACAATTGTAGCAATTAATTTTGAATGATGTTGGTTTTAAAGTTTGATGACTCCTGCAATGAACAGTCTGGACGCTGTGGTATTTTACGTTTTTTTTTTTTCCTTTTTGGCAGACATTTGACAAAAGGGTGCATTGTACCTGCATACCCAGAGAAGGTCAAAGAGAACATAGGAGAAGTCATCTTGTATCAAGCAGAATGGAAGCTACTTTCGCTATAACTGCCACAGCAATTTAATGTAACTTTTCCTCGTTTAATAGGCCATATAACAAGCAGGGCAAAGTGGTTTTCTACAGAATGTGTCATTATTTTAATTATAATAATGAAATCTTTACTTTTAGCTATGAAATGGTGTCTGCCTTAATTGAGGAATTAGCTGTAGATACATGGACTACGAAAGGACATTTGTAAAAGGCAGATTTCCCTGTTTATTTCTATGGAGAAAGAAGGAGCCGAAGAATCATTCACAAAGCCCGGCCAGATGCCCAAAATCAGCTTAAGCAAACACAAAAGAGGAAAATGCTAACAAACTTGTATCTGAGAACAGAAGGGTTACATCTGGCAGGTCATTCGGAGTGCACAACTGGAATGGAACAGAAATGTAACCCAGTGAACCACTCATTAGAAAATGTCCTTATGTAGGCTGTCTCCAGAGACTGCCGGTAGTTCAGCATTCCCACATCCTATTTGTTTTATAGGGCAATCCAGAAAAACCTAAGGACGCCTATGGAGGCTTATCCTCAAAAGTACATTAGCTAGATTGTATTCTAATTTCCCACACATAAGTGAGATACATGAGATACATCCACTACTTAGCATGCAGGTTAATGTAGGCAATCCACATGCACAATCTCCAAGCTGTATGGAGCCATAAAACGAAAATGTGGGGCCATACAGTACCTCATTATGTCTCCGAGTTCAACAAAACTCCTTGCTCAGGCAGCTGAGAAATATTCAGGCTACTCCACACTGAGGTCATGTAGCCTAAAGATGTCTAAAGGAAAATACAATAGAGCTCAATAAAGGAGCCAACTTTGATCTTTCAGGAATTTCTGTGGAGGAGGGGTAGTACATTTTAGTATACAGTCAAATTGATATACAGTATGCAGGGGTGAATTGGCCATAGACCCTACAGGGAAACTTCCTGGAGAGCCAATGCCCAGAGGACTGCCTGAACCTTTATGAACACCAGATAAGGCTACTTTCACACTAGCGTTTCACGGATCCGTTTGAAGGGCATTTCAAACGGATCCGTCAATAAACTGACTAAACGGAGCCAAACGGAAGCCATTCAGACGGATCCGTTTGTACGGATCCGTCTGTATTACGGATCCGTTTGCCACGTTGGTTTCTGTTTTGTCATCCGTTTAGCGGATCCGTTTTGGAAGGAAAAGTATCTCTAGGTTCCATCTTCATGTATTGAGATCTATAGGGTTGTAATGCTCCTATATTTCTCCATGGCTATCTTATAGAAGTTCCAAAGCTGGTCCAACTTTGATAATGGACCACACCTTTCGGACTCTTGTACACGACTACATGCACTTAATGTATAGTGTTCGTTAGAGGGCCATATGTCCCTGATCGTCATTGATCGTGTGTACAGGAGTACAGAGCATCATGATGCTGACCATGTTGTGCCGCAAACTGGGCTATTGTCCCGCACTCATATAATCTATTAGTGCAAGACTATATCCCCGCGGGCAGCTCATGTGCACAATGTGCACAATCAATGCCACTACGGGACATATGGCCCGCTCACGGACCGTATGTCTCTTGTGGCATACAGTCGTGTGCAAGAGGCCTTAAAGGGGTTTTCTCATCTCATACAATGGGGACATACCACTTTAAGATATACCTACATTGTCTTATAGGTGCGGGTCCCACGGCTGGTACCCTCACATATATTGAGAACGAAGCCAAGAAAGTAGATGAGGTCGCACTGTGCTGCCGCCCTCCATTCATTTCTATGGGAGAGGCGGAGATTAGCTCTTGGTGGTGGACATACCATGGGAAATTTCTTGTCCTCCAGCAACAGTGCTCCGGGCTCCGTTCTCAATATAGGTGCGGGTCCTACCAATGTTACCCACACCTATAAGACAATGGGGGCATATTCAAGTGAAATCCCCCCATTGTCTATGTGAATACCCCTTTAAAAACTGTATGTCCCTTGCGTGTCCCTTGTGGTTATCACACTAGTTATATTAGCGTCATCGCGAAATCATTAAACGTTAAAATCACAATGTATTAATGAATTCCTGATGATGCTGACAGACCGTGACTACCACAAGGGCTCATATGAAAGGGCACAAGATTGAACAATGAACAAGCATTTGCTTGTTCATGTGCCAATCATAGGGTCTACGATCCCATGACCCGTTCTCTACCATGATCTTAAACTCATGCAACTGCTCGGGCGTCATTGAGTCCATCAAACCGATCATGCTTAGCCCATAATGGTAGTTTGGGCTGCATTGATACGCCGACTCCGCCTCCTCCCAGTGGCAAATCAAGTCAGCACCAAACTCCATCTGATGTTGGGCAAAACCTTCTAGAGCGTCGGAAACGACCTCTACAAGGTTCGCATAATCGGCTCGACTTGGCCTACCGGATCTCTGCCCGCTCACCAGGGCTCTCAAATTTTGACGGAAACCTAAGAGCCTCTGTTGAGCGGAGGGACCCGGTAGGGGACCCGGATTATCCTGAGCCGATACATGAGGGACAGGAGGGCTGGCGCTGGCGATCTGTTCTGGTTCCGCCTCAGGAGGTTGGTCAGGCTCCCGAGTGCTGCTGGCACTTCTGTAGAAAAAAAAAAGGAAAGTTAGGAATTGTTCTTTAACCCCTTAAGGACCGGGCTCATTTTCACCTTAAGGACCGGGCCATTTTTTGCAAATCTGACCAGTGTCACTTTAAGTGCTCATAACTTTAAAACGCTTTGACTTACCCAGGCCGTTCTGAGATTGTTTTTTCATCACATATTGTACTTCATGACACTGCTAAAATTGGGTCAAAAAAGTTATTTTTTTTGCATAAAAAAATACATTTTTTACCAAAAATTTAGAAAAATTAGCAAATTTCAAAGTTTCAGTTTCTCTACTTCTGTAATACATAGTAATACCCCCAAAAATTGTGATGACTTTACATTCCCCATATGTCTACTTCATGTTTGTAGCATTTTGGGAATGATATTTTATTTTTTGGGGATGTTACAAGGCTTAGAAGTTTAGAAGCAAATTTTGAAATTTTTGAGAAATCTTCAAAATCCCACTTTTTATGGACCAGTTCAGGTTTGAAGTCATATTGTGAGGCTTAGATAATAGAAACCTCCCAAAAATGACCCCATTCTAGAAACTACACCCCTCAAGGTATTCAAAACTGTTTTTTCAAACTTTATTAACCCTTTAGGTCTTCCACAAGAGTTAATGGCAGATAGAGAAACAATTTTGAAATTTCTATTTTTTGGAAAATTTTCCAATATAATCAATTTTTTCCAGGAGTAAAACAAGGGTTAACTGCCAAACAACACTCAAAATGGGTTGCCCTGATTCTGTAGTTTGCAGAAACACCCCATATGTGGTCGTAAACTACTGTTTGGCCGAACGGTAGCACATAGAAGGAGGGGAACACCATATGGGTTTTGGAAGGCAGATTTTGCAGGACTGGTTTTGTTTATACCATGTCCCATTTGAAGCCCTCTGTTGCACCCCAAGAATAGAAATTTCAGAAAAGTGACTCCATCTAAGAAAGTACACCCCTCAAGGTATTCAAAACTGGGTTTACAAACTTTGTTAACCCTTTAGGTGTTCCACAAGAGTTAATGGCAGATGGAGAAACAATTTTGAAATTTCTATTTTTTGGAAAATTTTCCAATATAATCAATTTTTTCCAGGAGTAAAAGAAGGGTTAACTGCCAAACACCACTCAAAATGGGTTGCCCTGATTCTGTAGTTTGCAAAAACACCCCATATGTGGTCGTAAACTACTGTTTGGCCGAACGGTAGCACATAGAAGGAGGGGAACACCATATGGGTTTTGGAAGGCAGATTTTGCAGGACTGGTTTTGTTTATACCATGTCCCATTTGAAGCCCCCTGTTGCACCCCTAGAATAGAAATTTCAGAAAAGTGACTCCATCTAAGAAAGTACACCCCTCAAGGTATTCAAAACTGGGTTTACAAACTTTGTTAACCCTTTAGGTGTTCCACAAGAGTTAATGGCAGATGGAGAAACAATTTAGAAATTTCTATTTTTGGGAAAATTTTACAATATAATCAATTTTTTCCAGGAGTAAAACAAGGGTTAACTGCCAAACAACACTCAAAATGGGTTGCCCTGATTCTGTAGTTTGCAGAAACACCCCATATGTGGTGGTAAACTACTGTTTGGCCGAACGGTAGCACATAGAAGGAGGGGAACACCATATGGGTTTTGGAAGGCAGATTTTGCAGGACTGGTTTTGTTTATACCATGTCCCATTTGAAGCCCCCTGTTGCACCCCTAGAATAGAAATTTCAGAAAAGTGACTCCATCTAAGAAAGTACACCCCTCAAGGTATTCAAAACTGGGTTTACAAACTTTGTTAACCCTTTAGGTGTTCCACAAGAGTTAATGGCAGATGGAGAAACAATTTAGAAATTTCTATTTTTTGGAAAATTTTCCAATATAATCAATTTTTTCCAGGAGTAAAACAAGGGTTAACTGCCAAACAACACTCAAAATGGGTTGCCCTGATTCTGTAGTTTGCAGAAACACCCCATATGTGGTCGTAAACTACTGTTTGGCCGAACGGTAGCACATAGAAGGAGGGGAACACCATATGGGTTTTGGAAGGCAGATTTTGCAGGACTGGTTTTGTTTATACCATGTCCCATTTGAAGCCCCCTGTTGCACCCCTAGAATAGAAATTTCAGAAAAGTGACTCCATCTAAGAAAGTACACCCCTCAAGGTATTCAAAACTGGGTTTACAAACTTTGTTAACCCTTTAGGTGTTCCACAAGAGTTAATGGCAGATGGAGAAACTATTTTGAAATTTCAATTTTTTGGAAAATTTTCCAATATAATCAATTTTTTCCAGGAGTAAAAGAAGGGTTAACTGCCAAACAACACTCAAAATGGGTTGCCCTGATTCTGTAGTTTGCAGAAACACCCCATATGTGGTGGTAAACTACTATTTGGCTAAACGGCAGGACATAGAAGAAGGGGAACGCCATATGGTTTTTGGAAGGCAGATTTTGCTGGACTGGTTTATTTACACCATGTACCCTTTCAAGCCCCCTGATGCACCCCTAGAGTAGAAACTCCATAAAAGTGACCCCATCTAGGAAACTACGGGATAAGGTGGTTGTTGTTTTGGGACTATTTTAGGGGTAAATATGATTTTTGGTTGCTCTATATTACTCTTTTTTGAGGCAATGTAACAAAAAAATTAAATTCTAAAATTGTTTCTACATTCGCTATTTAGTTTTGTGGAACACCTAAAGGGTTAACATAGTTTGTAAAGTAACTTTTGAATACCTTGAGGGGTGTAGTTTCTTAGATGGGGTCACTTTTTTGGAGTTTCTAGTCTAGGCTACATCAGGGGGGGCTTCTAATGGGACATGGTGTCAAAAAAAAAACTGTCCATCAAAATCTGCCTTCCAGAAACCGTATGGCGTTCCCTTCGTTCTATGCCCTGCCGTGCGGCTATATAGCCATTTACGACCACATATGGGGTGTTTCTGCAAACTACAGAATCAGGGCCATAAATATTGAGTTTTGTTTGGCTGTTAACCCTTGCTTTATTACCGGCAAAATGGATTTAAATTGAAATTTTGCCCAAAAATAGGTGTTTTGGCACAGTTTTTATTTTATATTTTTAACACCGTTCATCCGAGGCGTTTGGTCAAAAGTTATTTTTATAGCGACGACTTTTACGCACGCGACGATGCCCAATATGTATGGCTCTCAGACTTTGGACACACTAAGCAGGCATCCTAAAACTGCGGCCCTCCAGATGTTGTAAAACTACAATTCCCACTATGCCCTGATGATGGCTGTAGGTTGTCTGGGCATGCTGGGAGTTATAGTTTTACAACATCTGGAGGGCCGCAGTTTGAGGATGCCTGCACTAAAACTAATATTTTTTGGGGAAAGAAAAATAGTTTTCGTGTCTCCAAAGTCTGAGAGCCATAGTGTTTTATGTTCTCTAGTGAACTGTTGGGGATTATAAAAATTTAGTACTCCATGGAAGTGTGATACTCCCTGAAGCAATTGATAATGCAGAGGCCCGGATGATCGGGGCACGTGTCACACTGAGTTGTGGTGTCCTTCCGTATCCCCCTCTTGTGACACACTCTGCACTTTTTTTGGGTTCGTCCCTTCTTTCCAGTATGGGGGACCACACCTGGAAAGTGTTGGCCAGGGACGATCCGGGCGCCTCCAGTTCCCGAGGTACTCCGGCCTGCTCTTTCCCGGTCCGAAAAGATCAGGTCCTTGAGGACTGCCTCATAGAATTGGAGGAATGTCCCTGTGCTGCCAGCGCTTCGGGATAGTACAAAAGAGTTGTACATGGCAACCTGCACCAAGTAGACCGCAACTTTTTTGTACCATGCCCGGGTTTTGCGCATGGCGTTATATGGCGTGAGGACTTGATCAGAGAGATCAACTCCTCCCATATACCGATTGTAGTCGACGATACAATCGGGCTTGAGGACCGTTGCCGCGGTACCTCACACAGGGACTGGGGTGGTGCCGTTACCGTGGATTGTGGACAGCATAAGGACATCCCTCTTGTCCTTATACCTGACCAGCAACAGGTTTCCACTGGTAAGTGCACGGGTCTCACCCCTGGGGATAGGTACCTGGAGGGGGTAGGCAGGGAGGCCGCGCTGATTTTTCCGCACGGTCCCACAAGCGAACGTGGATCTGGCGGCAAGGGACCTGAACAAGGGAATGCTGGTATAAAAGTTATCCACGTACAAGTGGTAACCACTATCCAGCAGTGGGTACATAAGGTCCCACACGAGTTTCCCGCTAACACCCAGAGTGGGGGGACATTCTGGGGGTTGAATACGGGAATCTCGCCCCTCGTACACACGAAATTTGTAAGTGTACCCTGAGGTACTCTCACAAATTTTGTATAGCTTCACGCCATACCTCGCCCGCTTTGTGGGAATATATTGGCGGAAACTGAGTCTCCCCTTGAACGCAATGAGCGACTCATCAACCGCGACCTCCCTTCCAGGTACGTAGGCCTGCTGAAATGTGGCCCCAAAGTGATCGATGACCGGCCGTATCTTATACAGCCGGTCATAGGCAGGATCACCTCGGGGTGGACATGCTGCATTATCGGAATAATGCAGACATTTCCGGATGGCCTCAAACCGGTGACGTGTCATGACCATACTGTACAGTGGGGTCTGGTACAAGACGTCCCCACTCCAGTATTGTCTGACACTGGGTTTTTGGACTAGACCCATATGCAGCACGAGGCCCCAAAATGTCCTCATTTCGGCTGCACTGACCGGCGTCCAGCCACCGGGTCTAGCCAAAACTGAGCCTGGGTTTTGAGCGACGAACTGTTGGGCGTACAGATTCGTCTGCTCCACCATCAAATTCACCAGTGGGTTACTGAAAAAAAAACTAAAATAGTCTATTTCAGTAAACCCCACTGTGGGAATCTGGATTCCAGGATTGCCAGCGAAATCCGGAATCTCAGGCTCAAAGTCCACTGGGGGACACCAGCTAAGTTCATCGGCAGGGGTCTCCGGTGGACTTATTTGGTGGGCCGGGAAACCAGTACGAACCCCAGGGCGGCTCGTACTAGGGTGGGCCACAGGATCCCTAGCATGTGGGGCCCCTGGCTCCGCCTGGCGGCGTCTCCGCCGCCTTGGTGGCTCATCGTCATCCGATGATGATGAGGAGGATGCGGATGATAAGAGGAACGTGGGGTCATCCTCATCCTCACTGGGGCTCTCAGAGTCGGAGGCAATCTGGGCATATGCCTCCTCGGCCGAGAACACCCGGCGGGCCATGGGTGTGTGTGCGTGTAGGTGTGCGTGTGTGTAAAACTTTATTATATGTGCGTGTGTGTGTGGGCAACGGGTGTTCGCGTACTAAAAAAGGCAAAAAAAAAGGGCAAGTGTTAGGAAAAAAAAAAGTTAAAACTTGCTGATCAGCGGTACAACGGTGATCAGCGGTCGGTGGGGTGTGGGGCGGGCGATGCGCTAACAGTGGACGGACGCTAAAAAGTGCCGGCCAGTCAGCGCACGCAGAAAAAAAAAAGTGGTGGTGAGGAGGGGGGCTGGTGGGGGGTGGGGGGGCTGGTGGGGGGTGGGTGGGGTGGGGGGGGCTGGTGTGGGGTGGGGGGGCTGGTGGGGGGGGGCAAGTGGCAGGGGGGGGTCTGGGTTAGGGTTAGATGGATAGATGGAAGTTTGGATAAGTTTTTTTTTTTTTTTTTTCCTAACTTACTTTTCCCTTCTTTCCCTGCCTAACGGTGCCTCTCCCTCACTGACCCTAACCTACCTGGGTGGCGATGGGTGCAGGAGGGTGATGGATGCCGATTAGGGGGACACAGGAGCTGGTGCTGGACGATGCTGCCGGGTGCTCGTGCAGAACAGGAAGAGGAGGGGAGAGAGGAGCGCAGGAAGTTTGAATCTCGCGCCTCTCTCCCCTGCACCAATCAGCACCCTGGACAGCAGTGTTCAGCACCAGGGCCAGCACCGCCTCCTCAAATCCTCGGACTGCGATTGGTGGTGTATAATTACGCCACCGATCGCAGTCTTTTTCCGGTTCATCGGGTCACAGGACACCCGAATGGACCGGAAACGCAGAAAACCGCAGGTCTGAATTGACATGCGGTTTTCTGCGATCGCCGATACGGGGGGGTCAAATGACCCCCCCCTGCGTTGTTACGGGATGCCGGCTGAATGATTTCAGCCGAAATCCCGTTCCGATTAACCCCCGCGGCGCCGGAGTTACGGTTTTAAGTCAGGACGTACCGGTACGTCCTCGGTCCTTAAGGACTCGGGAAATAGGGCGTACCGGTACGTCCTCGGTCCTTAAGGGGTTAATAGAGTTGAGCGAACACCTGGATGTTCGGGTTCGAGAAGTTCGGCCGAACATCCCGGAAATGTTCGGGTTCGGGATCCGAACCCGATCCGAACTTCGTCCCGAACCCGAACCCCATTGAAGTCAATGGGGACCCGAACTTTTCGGCACTAAAAAGGCTGTAAAACAGCCCAGGAAAGAGCTAGAGGGCTGCAAAAGGCAGCAACATGTAGGTAAATCCCCTGCAAACAAATGTGGATAGGGAAATGAATTAAATTAAAAATTAAATAAATAAAAATTAACCAAAATCAATTGGAGAGAGGTTCCATAGCAGAGAATCTGGCTTCCCGTCACCCACCACTGGAACAGTCCATTCTCAGATATTTAGGCCCCGGCACCCAGGCAGAGGAGAGAGGTCCCGTAACAGAGAATCTGTCTTCATGTCAGCAGAGAATTAGTCTGCATGTCATAGCAGAGAATGAGGCTTCACGTCAGCCACCACTGCAACAGTCCATTGGCATATATTTAGGCCCAGCACCCAGGCAGAGGAGGGAGGTCCCGTAACAGAGAATCTGTCTTCATGTCAGCAGAGAATTAGTCTGCATGTCATAGCAGAGAATGAGGCTTCACGTCAGCCACCACTGCAACAGTCCATTGGCATATATTTAGGCCCAGCACACACACAGGCAGAGGAGAGAGGTCCCGTAACAGAGAATCTGGCTTCATGTCAGCAGAGAATCAGTCTGCATGTCATAGCAGAGAATGAGGCTTCACGTCAGCCACCACTGCAACAGTCCATTGGCATATATTTAGGCCCAGCACACACACAGGCAGAGGAGAGAGGTCCCGTAACAGAGGATCTGGCTTCATGTCAGCAGAGAATCAGTCTGCATGTCATAGCAGAGAATCAGGCTTCACGTCAGCCACCACTGCAACAGTCCATTGTCATAAATTTAGGCCCAGCACCCAGGCAGAGGAGAGAGGTCCCGTAACAGACAATCTGGCTTCATGTCAGCAGAGAATTAGTCTGCATGTCATAGCAGAGAATGAGGCTTCACGTCAGCCACCACTGCAACAGTCCATTGGCATATATTTAGGCCCAGCACACACACAGGCAGAGGAGAGAGGTCCCGTAACAGAGGATCTGGCTTCATGTCAGCAGAGAATCAGTCTGCATGTCATAGCAGAGAATCAGGCTTCACGTCAGCCACCACTGCAACAGTCCATTGTCATAAATTTAGGCCCAGCACCCAGGCAGAGGAGAGAGGTCCCGTAACAGACAATCTGGCTTCATGTCAGCAGAGAATTAGTCTGCATGTCATAGCAGAGAATGAGGCTTCACGTCAGCCACCACTGCAACAGTCCATTGGCATATATTTAGGCCCAGCACACACACAGGCAGAGGAGAGAGGTCCCGTAACAGAGGATCTGGCTTCATGTCAGCAGAGAATCAGTCTGCATGTCATAGCAGAGAATCAGGCTTCACGTCAGCCACCACTGCAACAGTCCATTGTCATAAATTTAGGCCCAGCACCCAGGCAGAGGAGAGAGGTCCCGTAACAGACAATCTGGCTTCATGTCAGCAGAGAATTAGTCTGCATGTCATAGCAGAGAATGAGGCTTCACGTCAGCCACCACTGCAACAGTCCATTGGCATATATTTAGGCCCAGCACACACACAGGCAGAGGAGAGAGGTCCCGTAACAGACAATCTGGCTTCATGTCAGCAGAGAATTAGTCTGCATGTCATAGCAGAGAATGAGGCTTCACGTCACCCACCACTGCAACAGTCCATTGGCATATATTTAGGCCCAGCACCCAGGCAGAGGAGGGAGGTCCCGTAACAGAGAATCTGTCTTCATGTCAGCAGAGAATTAGTCTGCATGTCATAGCAGAGAATGAGGCTTCACGTCACCCACCACTGCAACAGTCCATTGGCATATATTTAGGCCTAGCACACAGGCAGAGCAGAGAGGTCCCGTAACAGACAATCTGGCTTCATGACAGCAGAGAATCAGTCTGCATGTCATAGCAGAGAATGAGGCTTCACGTCACCCACCACTGCAACAGTCCATTGGCATATATTTAGGCCTAGCACACAGGCAGAGCAGAGAGGTCCCGTAACAGACGATCTGGCTTCATGTCAGCAGAGAATCAGTCTGCATGTCATAGCAGAGAATGAGGCTTCACGTCAGCCACCACTGCAACAGTCCATTGGCATATATTTAGGCCCAGCACCCAGGCAGAGGAGGGAGGTCCCGTAACAGAGAATCTGTCTTCATGTCAGCAGAGAATTAGTCTGCATGTCATAGCAGAGAATGAGGCTTCACGTCAGCCACCACTGCAACAGTCCATTGGCATATATTTAGGCCCAGCACACACACAGGCAGAGGAGAGAGGTCCCGTAACAGAGAATCTGTCTTCATGTCAGCAGAGAATTAGTCTGCATGTCATAGCAGAGAATCAGGCTTCACGTCAGCCACCACTGCAACAGTCCATTGGCATATATTTAGGCCCAGCACACACACAGGCAGAGGAGAGAGGTCCCGTAACAGACAATCTGGCTTCATGTCAGCAGAGAATTAGTCTGCATGTCATAGCAGAGAATGAGGCTTCACGTCACCCACCACTGCAACAGTCCATTGGCATATATTTAGGCCCAGCACCCAGGCAGAGGAGGGAGGTCCCGTAACAGAGAATCTGTCTTCATGTCAGCAGAGAATTAGTCTGCATGTCATAGCAGAGAATGAGGCTTCACGTCAGCCACCACTGCAACAGTCCATTGGCATATATTTAGGCCCAGCACACACACAGGCAGAGGAGAGAGGTCCCGTAACAGAGGATCTGGCTTCATGTCAGCAGAGAATCAGTCTGCATGTCATAGCAGAGAATCAGGCTTCACGTCAGCCACCACTGCAACAGTCCATTGGCATATATTTAGGCCTAGCACACAGGCAGAGGAGAGAGGTCCCGTAACAGACAATCTGGCTTCATGTCAGCAGAGAATCAGTCTGCATGTCATAGCAGAGAATGAGGCTTCACGTCAGCCACCACTGCAACAGTCCATTGTCATAAATTTAGGCCCAGCACCCAGGCAGAGGAGGGAGGTCCCGTAACAGACAATCTGGCTTCATGTCAGCAGAGAATTAGTCTGCATGTCATAGCAGAGAATCAGGCTTCATGTCAGCCACCACTGCAACAGTCCATTGGCATATATTTAGGCCTAGCACACAGGCAGAGGAGAGGTTCATTCAACTTTGGGTAGCATCGCAATATAATGGTAAAATGAAAATAAAAATAGGATTGAATGAGGAAGTGCCCTGGAGTCCAATAATATATGGTTATGGGGAGGTAGTTAATGTCTAATCTGGACAAGGGACGGACAGGTCCTGTGGGATCCATGCCTGGTTCATTTTTATGAACGTCAGCTTGTCCACATTGGCTGTAGACAGGCGGCTGCGTTTGTCTGTAATGACGCCCCCTGCCGTGCTGAATACACGTTCAGACAAAACGCTGGCTGCCGGGCAGGCCAGCACCTCCAAGGCATAAAAGGCTAGCTCTGGCCACGTGGACAATTTAGAGACCCAGAAGTTGAATGGGGCCGAACCATCAGTCAGTACGTGGAGGGGTGTGCACACGTACTGTTCCACCATGTTAGTGAAATGTTGCCTCCTGCTAACACGTTGCGTATCAGGTGGTGGTGCAGTTAGCTGTGGCGTGTTGACAAAAGTTTTCCACATCTCTGCCATGCTAACCCTGCCCTCAGAGGAGCTGGCCGTGACACAGCTGCCTTGGCGACCTCTTGCTCCTCCTCTGCCTTGGCCTTGGGCTTCCACTTGTTCCCCTGTGACATTTGGGAATGCTCTCAGTAGCGCGTCTACCAACGTGCGCTTGTACTCGCGCATCTTCCTATCACGCTCCAGTGCAGGAAGTAAGGTGGGCACATTGTCTTTGTAGCGTGGATCCAGCAGGGTGGCAACCCAGTAGTCCGCACAGGTTAAAATGTGGGCAACTCTGCTGTCGTTGCGCAGGCACTGCAGCATGTAGTCGCTCATGTGTGCCAGGCTGCCCAGGGATAAGGACAAGCTGTCCTCTGTGGGAGGCGTATCGTCATCGTCCTGCCTTTCCCCCCAGCCACGCACCAGTGATGGACCCGAGCTGCGTTGGGTGCCACCCCGCTGTGACCATGCTTCATCCTCATCCTCCTCCACCTCCTCCTCATCCTCGTCCTCCTCGTCCTCCAGTAGTGGGCCCTGGCTGGCCACATTTGTACCTGGCCTCTGCTGTTGCCAAAAACCTCCCTCTGAGTCACTTCGAAGAGACTGGCCTGAAAGTGCTAAAAATGACCCCTCTTCCTCCTCCTCCTCCTCCTCCTCCTCCTCCTGGGCCACCTCCTCTTCCATCATCGCCCTAAGTGTTTTCTCAAGGAGACATAGAAGTGGTATTGTAACGCTGATAACGGTGTCATCGCCACTGGCCATGTTGGTGGAGTACTCGAAACAGCGCAACAGGGCACACAGGTCTCGCATGGAGGCCCAGTCATTGGTGGTGAAGTGGTGCTGTTCTGTAGTGCGACTGACCCGTGCGTGCTGCAGCTGAAACTCCACTATGGCCTGCTGCTGCTCGCACAGTCTGTCCAGCATGTGCAAGGTGGAGTTCCACCTGGTGGGCACGTCGCATATAAGTTACGCTGTAGCGCAGACAGGCGAGCAGCAGCAGGATGTGAACGCCGGAAGCGCGAACAGACGGCCCGCACTTTATGCAGCAGCTCTGACATGTCGGGGTAGTTGTGAATGAACTTCTGCACCACCAAATTCAGCACATGCGCCAAGCAAGGGATGTGCGTCAAATTGGCTAGTCCCAGAGCTGCAACGAGATTTCGCCCATTATCACACACCACCAGGCCGGGCTTGAGGCTCACCGGCAGCAACCACTCGTCGGTCTGTTGTTCTATACCCCGCCACAACTCCTGTGCGGTGTGGGGCCTGTCCCCCAAACATATGAGTTTCAGAATGGCCTGCTGACGTTTACCCCGGGCTGTGCTGAAGTTGGTGGTGAAGGTGTGTGGCTGACTGGATGAGCAGGTGGAAGAAGAGGAGGAGGAAGCCGAGAAGGAGGAGGTGGCAACAGGAGGCAAAGAATGTTGCCCTGCGATCCTTGGCGGCGGAAGGACGTGCGCCAAACAGCTCTCCGCCTGGGGCCCAGCTGCCACTACATTTACCCAGTGTGCAGTTAGGGAGATATAGCGTCCCTGGCCGTGCTTACTGGTCCACGTATCTGTGGTTAGGTGGACCTTGCCACAGATGGCGTTGCGCAGTGCACACTTGATTTTATCGGATACTTGGTTGTGCAGGGAAGGCACGGCTCTCTTGGAGAAGTAGTGCCGGCTGGGAACAACATACTGTGGGACAGCAAGCGACATGAGCTGTTTGAAGCTGTCTGTGTCCACCAGCCTAAATGACAGCATTTCATAGGCCAGTAGTTTAGAAATGCTGGCATTCAGGGCCAGGGATCGAGGGTGGCTAGGTGGGAATTTACGCTTTCTATCAAATGTTTGTGAGATGGAGAGCTGAACGCTGGCGTGTGACATGGTTGAGACGCTTGGTGACGGAGGTGGTGGTGGTGGTGTTGGTGGTACATCCCCTGTTTGCTGGGCGGCAGGTGCCAACGTTCCTCCAGAGGCGGAGGAAGAGGCCGAGGCGGCAGCAGCAGAAGAGGCCGAGGCGGCAGCAGCAGAAGAGGTAGCAGGGGGAGCCTGAGTTACTTCCTTGGTTTTAAGGTGTTTACTCCATTGCAGTTCATGCTTTGCATGCAGGTGCCTGGTCATGCAGGTTGTGCTCAGGTTCAGAACGTTAATGCCTCGCTTCAGGCTCTGATGGCACAGCGTGCAAACCACTCGGGTCTTGTCGTCAGCACATTGTTTGAAGAAGTGCCATGCCAGGGAACTCCTTGAAGCTGCCTTTGGGGTGCTCGGTCCCAGATGGCGGCGGTCAGTAGCAGGCGGAGTCTCTTGGCGGCGGGTGTTCTGCTTTTGCCCACTGCTCCCTCTTTTGCTACGCTGTTGGCTCGGTCTCACCACTGCCTCTTCCTCCGAACTGTGAAAGTCAGTGGCACGACCTTCATTCCATGTGGGGTCTAGGACCTCATCGTCCCCTGCATCGTCTTCCACCCAGTCTTGATCCCTGACCTCCTGTTCAGTCTGCACACTGCAGAAAGACGCAGCAGTTGGCACCTGTGTTTCGTCATCATCAGAGACATGCTGAGGTGGTATTCCCATGTCCTCATCATCAGGAAACATAAGTGGTTGTGCGTCAGTGCATTCTATGTCTTTCACCGCTGGGGAAGGGCTAGGTGGATGCCCTTGGGAAACCCTGCCAGCGGAGTCTTCAAACAGCATAAGAGACTGCTGCATAACTTGAGGCTGAGACAGTTTCCCTGGTATGCATGGGGGTGATGTGACAGACTGATGGGGTTGGTTTTCAGGCGCCATCTGTGCGCTTTCTGCAGAAGACTGGGTGGGAGATAATGTGAACGTGCTGGATCCACTGTCGGCCACCCAATTGACTAATGCCTGTACCTGCTCAGGCCTTACCATCCTTAGAACGGCATTGGGCCCCACCATATATCGCTGTAAATTCTGGCGGCTACTGGGACCTGAGGTAGTTGGTACACTAGGACGTGTGGATGTGGCAGAACGGCCACGTCCTCTCCCAGCACCAGAGGGTCCACTAACACCACCACGACCATGTCCACGTCCGCGTCCCTTACTAGATGTTTTTCTCATTGTTATGGTTCACCACAACAACAAATATATTATTTGGCCCAATGTATTGTATTCAAATTCAGCGGGATATAAATTTGAGGCCTAGTATTTAGGCGCTGGGTGACCGGTATGGATTTAGTGACAGAATTAGACTTGGAAATGCACAGAAGCGTGTGTGTGAAGTTATTCTGAATGACCCTATGTGCACCTTGAATATTATATACCCTTTTAGGGATAGATTTCAAATAGCTCTGATATAGCAGAAACCACTAAATTATGAAATTGCTAAATTGGGAATTGTATTTCAACCCAGAACAAAAAATGTGCTTTGACGGACACTAAATAACTTTCCCAGCCACAACAGGACAGCGTTAACGAGAGATTTAGCAGGATATAAATTTGAGGCCTAGTATTTAGGCGCTGGGTGACAGGTATGGGTTTAGTGACAGAATTAGACTTGGAAATACACAGTAGCGGGTGTGTGTGAAGTTATTCTGAATGACCCAATGTGCACCTTGAATATTATATACCCTTTTAGGGATAGATTTCAAATAGCTCTGATATAGCAGAAACCACTAAATTATGAAATTGTTAAATTGGGAATTGTATTTAAACCCAGAACAAAAAATGTGCTTTGACGGACACTAAATAACTTTCCCAGCCACAACAGGACAGCGTTAACGAGAGATTTAGCAGGATATAAATTTGAGGCCTAGTATTTAGGCGCTGGGTGACAGGTATGGGTTTAGTGACAGAATTAGACTTAGAAATACACAGTAGCGGGTGTGTGTGAAGTTATTCTGAATGACCCAATGTGCACCTTGAATATTATATACCCTTTTAGGGATAGATTTCAAATAGCTCTGATATAGCAGAAACCACTAAATTATGAAATTGCTAAATTGGGAATTGTATTTCAACCCAGAACAAGAAATGTGCTTGAACGGACACTAAATAACTCGCCCAGCTACAGCACTAAGGACAGATTTAGCGGGATATAAATTTGAGACCTAGTATTTAGGCGCTGGGTGACAGGTATGGGTTTAGTGCCAGAATTAGACTTGGAAATACACAGTAGCGGGTGTGTGTGAAGTTATTCTGAATGACCCAATGTGCACCTTGAATATTATATACCCTTTTAGGGATAGATTTCAAATAGCTCTGATATAGCAGAAACCACTAAATTATGAAATTGCTAAATTGGGAATTGTATTTCAACCCAGAACAAGAAATGTGCTTGAACGGACACTAAATAACTCGCCCAGCTACAGCACTAGGGACAGATTTAGCTGGATATAAATTTGAGGCCTAGTATTTAGGCGCTGGGTGACCGGTATGGATTTAGTGACAGAATTAGACTTGGAAATGCACAGAAGCGTGTGTGTGAAGTTATTCTGAATGACCCTATGTGCACCTTGAATATTATATACCCTTTTAGGGATAGATTTCAAATAGCTCTGATATAGCAGAAACCACTAAATTATGAAATTGCTAAATTGGGAATTGTATTTCAACCCAGAACAAGAAATGTGCTTGAACGGACACTAAATAACTCGCCCAGCTACAGCACTAAGGACAGATTTAGCGGGATATAAATTTGAGGCCTAGTATTTAGGCGCTGGGTGACAGGTATGGGTTTAGTGCCAGAATTAGACTTGGAAATACACAGTAGCGGGTGTGTGTGAAGTTATTCTGAATGACCCAATGTGCACCTTGAATATTATATACCCTTTTAGGGATAGATTTCAAATAGCTCTGATATAGCAGAAACCACTAAATTATGAAATTGCTAAATTGGGAATTGTATTTCAACCCAGAACAAGAAATGTGCTTGAACGGACACTAAATAACTCGCCCAGCTACAGCACTAAGGACAGATTTAGCGGGATATAAATTTGAGGCCTAGTATTTAGGCGCTGGGTGACAGGTATGGGTTTAGTGCCAGAATTAGACTTGGAAATACACAGTAGCGGGTGTGTGTGAAGTTATTCTGAATGACCCAATGTGCACCTTGAATATTATATACCCTTTTAGGGATAGATTTCAAATAGCTCTGATATAGCAGAAACCACTAAATTATGAAATTGCTAAATTGGGAATTGTATTTCAACCCAGAACAAGAAATGTGCTTGAACGGACACTAAATAACTCGCCCAGCTACAGCACTAGGGACAGATTTAGCTGGATATAAATTTGAGGCCTAGTATTTAGGCGTTGCGTGACAGGTATGGGTTTAGTGACAGAATTAGACTTGGAAATACACAGTAGCGGGTGTGTGTGAAGTTATTCTGAATGACCCAATGTGCACCTTGAATATTATATACCCTTTTAGGGATAGATTTCAAATAGCTCTGATATAGCAGAAACCACTAAATTATGAAATTGCTAAATTGGGAATTGTATTTCAACCCAGAACAAGAAATGTGCTTGAACGGACACTAAATAACTCGCCCAGCTACAGCACTAGGGACAGATTTAGCTGGATATAAATTTGAGGCCTAGTATTTAGGCGCTGGGTGACCGGTATGGATTTAGTGACAGAATTAGACTGGGATATGGCCAAAAAATAAACAGACTATTGCTGGTTAAATGCACTTGGTGTGACAGCTTCACCCTGATGTAGGCTTTAGCCAAAAAACAACCACACCATTGAGGGTTAAATGCACTTGGTGACAGGCGCAGCTTGCCCCTGATTTAGTATATGGCCAAAAAATGAACAGACTATTGCTGGTTAAATGCACTTGGTGTGACAGCTTCACCCTGATGTAGGCTTTAGCCAAAAAACAACCACACCATTGAGGGTTAAATGCACTTGGTGACAGGCGCAGCTTGCCCCTGATTTTGTATATGGCCAAAAAATGAACAGACTATTGCTGGTTAAATGCACTTGGTGTGACAGCTTCACCCTGATGTAGGCTTTAGCCAAAAAACAACCACACCATTGAGGGTTAAATGCACTTGGTCGCAGCTTGTGCTGGCGCACCACAAGACACAGAATGGCCGCCGATCACCCCAGAAAAATGTGACTGACAAACGGTCTGTGCAGCCTAAAAACAGTGAGCAATTGAGGATCAGCAGCTCAATGATCCACAGCTGCAGATCGATCAGTTAATCAAGTCCTTTGGAGGAGTTAATCTGCCTAATCTCGCACTACTGTCGCAGCCGCAACCTCTCCCTACGCTAATCAGAGCAGAGTGACGGGCGGCGCTATGTGACTCCAGCTTAAATAGAGGCTGGGTCACATGGTGCTCTGGCCAATCACAGCCATGCCAATAGTAGGCATGGCTGTGATGGCCTCTTGGGGCAAGTAGTATGACGCTTGTTGATTGGCTGCTTTGCAGCCTTTCAAAAAGCGCCAAGAAAGCGTCACAAAAGCGCGAAGAAAGCGACGAACACCGAACCCGAACCCGGACTTTTACGAAAATGTCCGGGTTCGGGTCCGTGTCACGGACACCCCAAAATTCGGTACGAACCCGAACTATACAGTTCGAGTTCGCTCATCCCTATTCTTTAAATAAAACATCTATGTTCTATGCTATGTCTACCGTATACCATAGGGGGCTGGCCAAAACAGGGGAGCCAAACGCTACCCTGTCTCAGACAGCCCCTTACAGTCAGACGGAGAGAACAGTTGTCCATCTGACTGTGGGGGGCTGGCCAAAACAGGGGAGCCAAACGCTCTGCTGTCTCAGACAGCCCCTTACACTCAGACGGAGAGAACAGTTGTCCATCTGACTGTGGGGGGCTGGCCAAAACAGGGGAGCCAAACGCTCCGCTGTCTCAGACAGCCCCTTACAGTCAGACGGAGAGAACAGTTGTCCATCTGACTGTGGGGGGCTGGCCAAAACAGGGGAGCCAAACGCTCCGCTGTCTCAGACAGCCCCTTACACTCAGACGAAGAGAACAGTTGTCCATCTGACTGTGGGGGGCTGGCCAAAACAGGGGAGCCAAATGCTCCGCTGTCTCAGACAGCCCCTTACACTCAGACAGAGAGAACAGTTGTCCATCTGACTGTGGGGGGCTGGCCAAAACAGGGGAGCCAAACGCTACCCTGTCTCAGACAGCCCCTTTACAATTTATTTTTTAAACAGTTGTTATAAATATTTACCTTTTTGGTGCCATTGCCTTTCGTAGGAACCCCAGGGCCGCCGTATGGATGTAGGTGGCCCCTGAGGTTCCTCCGGAGCCACTCGGGGCCTGAACCTCCTTGTTGTAATCCCTCCTGAAGCGGTCCCTGATAGATCGCCAACGCGTTATAACCAGTTTGACTATCGAAAAAAATAAAAATAAAAAAATCAGCATGATGAAAGGAAAAGAACAATATTTTAATGTTTTAAAATACATATTGTTTTACTTACCATATTTCTCCTGAGCCGCCGCATCTAGATCCCCCCAGGTCTCAAAAACTTCAGCAGAGATATCCCTCCAGAGCCGCTGGGTACGGCGATGATCGGCGTGGTGGCGGTCGGAGTGGTCCCATAATGCTGGACACGCCTCCACCAGTTGGATGAGGAGCAGGTTATATATGCTCGGAACCCCGAACTCCTCATCTTCGCTGGTGGAGCCTAGGGAACCCTGAAAAAAGGAAATAGAAAATTTTATGTAAATCCTAATACAAAATGCTAATTAAAACTACTAAATTCAATACTTACACGTCTACGACCGCCACGCTCATTCCTGTGGACTCTGGAGGCGACTGGGGGATCCTCGCTGGCGGCTCTAGGTGCAGATTGCTAATACAAATATTTTTTTTTTAGAAGACTGTACTTAAATAAATAAAAAAATTACGAAATCTATATATATATATACTTACTTCTTGACAGCCCCGGTCCTGGCTTGGTCCACCTCCCCTGGACGCTGGCGATTCCAGCACTGGTGCTCCGGCAGGTGAGCTGGGCATAGCTGGAGAGCCCTCCGCAGATGATGAAGAAGAACTCTATAATAAGAGCACATACTGATTAATGCAACGAATCAAACAGTAAAAACTCCAAGTGTTGATTTTATACTTACCGGCCACTGGATACGGCGGCGCCTTCTGGGTGGGTTACTCCAGTCTATGGCGGATGTCTTCTTTGATGACATCTGTACGCAACAGAATACCAGACAAAATGCAGATAACGTTAAAGGAACTTGTAGAGCACTATTTCCTCATATATCAACATTTTTTTTTTTTTTTTTTTTTTTAATACTTACTTTTTAAAATTTAGATCTGGGCTTCCCCACCGCAGATGTCTCTTTCAAATTTTATTTATTTTTTTGGAACGACCCTAATAATAAAATGATTAAAAAAATTAATCCGACAGGAGCCATAATCCCCCCAAGTGATATAAACACCCCCAGAGACAGCAGCCCCGCACAGTGCCAGCAGCCCCCCACAATGACATCAGGCCCCCAGTTCAAAACAACTTTCCCACAGTGCCCTCAGCCCCCCCAATGCCAGCAGCCCCCACAGTTCCAGCCACAAACACCCCCGCAGTGCCAGAAGCACCGCACAGTTCCAGCCACAAAAACCCCTGCAGTTCCAGAAGCACCGCACAGTTCCAGCCACAAACACCCCTGCAGTGCCAGAAGCACCACACAGTTCCAGCCACAAAAAACCCTGCAGTGCCAGAAGCACCACACAGTTCCAGCCACAAACACCCCTGCAATGCCAGCAAACCGCACAGTTCCAGCCACAAATACCCCTGCAGTGCCAGAAGCACCGTACAGTTCCAGCCACAAGCACCCCTGCAATGCCAGCAAACCGCACAGTTCCAGCCACAAACACCCCCGCAGTGCCAGCAGCAACCACAGTTCCAGCCACAAACACCCCTGCAATGCCAGCAAACCGCACAGTTCCAGCCACAAACACCCCCGCAGTGCCAGAAGCACCGCACAGTTCCAGCCACAAACACCCCTGCAATGCCAGCAAACCGCACAGTTCCAGCTACAAACACCCCCGCAGTGCCAGCAGCAACCACAGTTCCAGCCACAAACACCCCTGCAATGCCAGCAAACCACACAGTTCTAGCCACAAACACCCCCGCAGTGCCAGCAGCAACCACAGTTCCAGCCACAAACACCCCTGCAATGCCAGCAAACCGCACAGTTCTAGCCACAAACACCCCCGCAGTGCCAGCAGCAACCACAGTTCCAGCCACACACGCCCCCCCCCCCAGTGCCAGAAGCCCCCCATAAAGGCAGCCCACACCACCAGTGCCAGCGGCTCCCACTGTTCCAGACACACACACCCCTTCCCAAGTGCCAGCAGCCCCCCCACCCTAGAAATAGAGAGATAGATAGATGGATAGATAGTAAAAAAAGAAAGATAGACAAACAGACAAAACTTCATATACTTACCAGTCTCACCAAGTCGATGATCCAAAATGGCCGACGATGAGGGGGAGGGACAGGAAGTTACTGGGCATGCACAGAGACGTGAACGGTTTCTAACGGATCCGTGTCAAAGCGGAGCCAGGACAGACGGATCCGTCCCCATTGACTTCCATTGTAAGTCTGAACGGATCCGCACGCCTCCGCACGGCCAGGCGGACACTAAAACGCTGCAAGCTGCGTTCGGGTGTCCGCCTGCTGAGCGGAACGGAGGCTGAACGCTGCCAGACTGATGCATTCTGAGCGGATCCTTATCCACTCAGAATGCATTGGGGCAGTACGGATCAGTTCGGGTCCGCTTGTGAGAGCCTTTGAACGGAACTCACAAGCGGAGCCCCGAACGCAAATGTGAAAGTAGCCTAAGTAAGTAATGATTTCCTATATCTGGGAATATCAAGTAGCTATGTAACTGGCTGGCGACTACAAGTGTCCTCCTGAGTTCTGAATTCAACTGTACTGCCATCCAGAGGCAACTTGAGTAGGAGGACAGAAAGTTGTGCTGGCCACTACAGTGGAACATCTTTTAGGGAGGTATTTTGTGCTGCTGGAACATTATTTTGTGGTGCATTGTGGCATTTGGTCCTGCTGGGGCAGCATATTGTGCTGCACTCCGGTATTTGGCTCTGTTGGGGTGGTATTTTGTGCCGCAAAATTTTATTGCTGGCCCCCACTATTTGGGTTGGCCCCATCTACTTTTGTTGGATCTGCCTTCTGTCAATTTAGACCCATCTACACGCCATGCAGCCATTTTTAGTTTTTTTTCTAGGGCCACTTTAACTTCCCAGTCCGCCCCTGACAGTATGTACATATTCCACACTAATAGGTGAAATAAAATTATGATCGGACATCAGAGCTCGAGGACTTAATTGTTTAAAGGGGTTTCCCGGGCTTTTTCTATTGATGACCTATCCTCGTGATAGGTCATCAATATCAGAACGGCGGGGGTCGGACACCTGGCACCCCTGCCAATCAGCTGCATGAGGAGACAGTGCGCGCAGTTGGCAAAGCAGCGAGGAACAGTAAGAGAGATGGGAGATGACACGTGCACACTGCGCGCCGTCTCCTCATACATCTGATCAGTGAGGGTGCCGGGTGTCGGAACCCCACCAAACAGATATTATTATATCCTAAGGATAGGCCATCAATATTAAACGCCTGGATGACCACTTTAATACACTATAGTAGGAAATTTGAGTATGTCTAGTAGCCTTTTATCTGAGCATCTCTACATACTGTTAAAAAAACATTAAAATTATTGACAGAATGCTATGTAGTGTAAAGCTTAAAGGGGTTTATTCACAATCCATAGGATACTGTAGATGATAAATGTCTAATCAATAGGGGCTCCACTGCTGGGAACTCCGGTGATCACCAGAACAGGGACCGCCCTTCCTAACTTCATGACCACAGTGAGGAGGAGTCTGAATGGAGCGTCGGTCAAATATGAGCCATGCCACACCAGGCTCTGTACACCACTGTCTCCACCAGTCCTGTAAACTTTGAATGGAGTGGCAGAGCACATGCACACAGCAGAGCAACCCACAATGCTTTTAAGGAAAGAAAACTCCATGATGCATAATGGCATCTGATACATCATGCCATAGTTGTTTCCAACTTGTCTGGAGGCATATAGAAGTGCAGTGCAATTCTGCTGGTATATTATAATGGCTTCTGTACAAAAAACTGCTGTAATATAGCAAACTGCGCAAGACCTAAAATCTATTGGTGTGGATGGGATCTAGGAAGAACATAGAAAAAATATTCTTGGGCGCACCCTTCCAGGTCATCGAATTCGGCCTGCTCGTAATCTATGGGCGATGTGATGGTTCATGTCATTTTCATTAAACAAACAGGATTACTTCACTAACCAAACCCTAGAAGATCCCAAGTGCTCTGGTTTATTAAGGTGTAGCCAAAACGAGAAAATCCACTGAAATATGTCATTTTCTCCTGGAAAACGATTATCTTAGGTTAAATTCCTTTCAATAATGAATTACAGCCCTTAAATATGACTTTTGTGGATTACTAGAGTTGTGAGTGTCACAGCATGGACGGAGTTAACTATAGAGAGCACTTCTTTCTTTAGGCAGTAGTGAATTGCATGAAATACATGTCGACTATATCAACATCCCTTGATGGTTCTAGAGAGCATCATATTACATTGCTTTTAAACTGCAAAAATGTTGTTTCTCATGGGACACCACTCCTTAATTACTCACAGTATGGCGTGCACAGACAGTAGTATTACATGGGTCCTCAGAGAAGAAGAGAGGATGACAAGCCACATAAATGTTTTCTTTGGGAAGTTTTTTTTTTTTTTTCTACTGCCTTCCAAGATCAAGTTCTGTTTTAAGGACTGTGTCATCGGAAAATGAATTATTGTTTAAATCAAGTGTTTATGTAAAAAATATTTATTTTATTTTTTTTATTTTCAATTTCCATGTCCCTACTTATATTAAAAAACAATCCTAAAATCATGCAGTTTTCACACTGGCCACTAAGCCTAAAATATATCCTCTTTTTTGAAAGCAGCCACATGGGCGATAGACACAATAGACTGGAAGGAACTTCATTGACTTCTATGGTAGATTTTTTAAGGCATGCTCTATGACCTGTGCAGTGGTCGGAAGGAAGTTGATAAGCTGTGATATCACCTGTTGTGAATAGTGGATTCTGTATTTGTTGCATATGGCCCAACCAGTGGCCTGCTAAGGGTGGGGGCATAAGGGGCAGTCCGCCCCGGGTGCCGGATCTCAGGGGGTGCCAAAGTCCAGAAGCAATGAGCGCTTTCATCAATTCAGATGAAAGCGCTCATTAGTGGAGCGCAGGGAGCATCGGTTCTGTTACTCACCGACCGCTCAGCTCCCCGCACTCCTCCCCTTCTTCAGGCTGGCAGCGCACTGAATGGTAAAGCAGGATAACTTCTCCTGCAGGCACAGATCGCGCTGCCGGCCTGTGTGGGAGGAGCCGGAAGCCCGGGAATATGCATAAGCTTCGCCCACATTTTGCTGCAAAGCAATCTTTTTCTGCAGTGGAGAGAGGAATGTGAGCTTCAGGAACACAATACGGTGAGTAGTTACTGTGTTTTGTTTTTGTTTTTAACACAGAGGGGGCATAATGGGCATTTCTACTCTGGATGGAGCACAATGGGCATTGCTAATGTGAAGGGGGCACAATGGGCTTTTTTTTACTCTGAAGGGGGCACAATGGGCATTTCTACTCTGGAGAGAGCACAATTGGCATTGCTAATGTGAAGGGGCACAATGGGCATTTCTACTCTGGAGCGAGCACAATTGGCATTGCTAATGTGAAGGGGGCACAATGGGCATTTGTACTATGTATAGGGTACAATGGGCATTTCTACAATTGAGGGGGCACAATGGGCATTTCTGCTATGGGGAACACAGTGCACAGAGGGCATTACTACTCTGAAGGGGCACAGAGGGCATTACTACTCTGAAGGGGGTAAAGCAGGCATTATTACTTTGAACAGGACACAATGGGCATTACTAGCACAGAGGGCATTACTACTATTAAGGGGGCACAATGGGGATTTCTACTATGGAGTGTACACAGAGGGGGTTACTACTATAAAGGGGCACAATTGGAATTATTACTGTGAAGGGGGCACAATAGGCTTTACTACTATTAAGGGGGCACAATGGGGGATTATTACTATGAAGGGGCACAATGGGCATTACTACTATTAAGGGACATTATTACTGTGAAGGAGGCACAATAGGGATTATTACTATGAAGGGGGCACAATGGGGTTATTACTAAGAAGGGGGCACAATGGGGATTATTACTGCGAAGGGGGCACAAAGAGGGCATTACAACTGTGAAGGGGCACAGATCGGGCAAAACTACTGTGAGAGGGCCACAATGAGGGCATAACTACTGTGAGGGGGGCACAAAGAGGGCATAACTACTGTTAGGGGGCACACATCTGTACAAAACTACTGTGAAGGTTGTACAATGAGGGCAATACTACTGTGCATTGGTAATACCACTATGGAGGCATGTAAGAGTCTGGCTGTGAATTGGTTCAGACCCTCTTCACACACCACGGGCAGTTTAGTGGTAGGACCCCAATGAGTGCTGAGACACCGTGACGAGTTGCATGAGGGGCTCCGATATGTTCCTGACTGGAAGATATTGGCAAAGTTCTCTGCTTTTAACATCGGCCTGAGGAAGTAGCTAGTTTTGTCAGTTGTGTATCATTTTGGTGCAATTTTTGCAGTGAATTGTGTATGTATATTTTTTCATCTGCACAATGCATCATTTTGTGTAAGATGTTCTTGTGGTACATATGGTCCGCCCGACATCCTCCATTGTAAGCATTTTTTGCTGGGGATTGACGTTGTCTGCGGACCGCATGCAGAGGAATTGCTCCCCCGGTTATAGACACGCTACAGTATCTGGGTTTGGAGCATTTTCACCCGTTTTTTTTCTACAGACCAAAAGTTTGGACACACCTTCTCATTCAAAGAGTTTTGTTTATTTTCATGACTATGAAAATTGTAGATTCACCCTGAAGGCATCAAAACGATAAATTAACATATGTGGAATTATATACATATCAAAAAAGGGTTAAACAACTGAAAATATGTCATATTCTAGGTTCTTGAAAGTAGCCACCTTTTGCTTTGATTACTGCTTTGCAAACTCTTGGCATTTTCTTGATCAGATTCAAGAGGTAGTCACCTGAAATGGTCTTCCAACAGTCTTGAAGGAGTTCCCAGAGATGCTTAGCACTTGTTGGCCCTTTTGCCTTCACTCTGCGGTCCAGCTCACCCCAAACCATCTCGATTGGGTTCAGGTCCGGTGACTGTGGAGGCCAGGTCATCTGGCGCAGCACCCCATCACTCTCCTTCATAGTCAAATAGCCCTTACACAGCCTGGAGGTGTGTTTGGGGTCATTGTCCTGTTGAAAAATAAATGATGGTCCAACTAAACGCAAACCGGATAGAATAGCATGCCGCTGCAAGATGCTGTGGTAGCCATGCTCTACAGGCATGTAGAGTCCATCCGTTCACCTTTTCTGCGTCGCACAAAGACACGGTGGTTGGAACCAAAGATCTCAAATTTGGACTCATCAGACCAAAGCACAGATTCCACTGGTCTAATGTCCATTCCTTGTGTTCTTTAGCCCAAACAAGTCTCTTCTGCTTGTTTCCTGTCTTTAGCAGTGGTTTCCTAGCAGATATTTTACCATGAAGGCCTGATTCACACAGTCTCCTCTTAACAGTTGTTCTAGAGATGTGTCTGCTGCTAGAACTCTGTGTGGCATTGACCTGGTCTCTAATCTGAGCTGCTGTTAACCTGCGATTTCTGAGGCTGGTGACTCGGATGAGCTTATCCTCCGCAGCAGAGGTGACTCTTGGTCTTCCTTTCCTGGGGCGGTCCGCATGTGAGCCAGTTTCTTTGTAGCACTTGATGGTTTTTGTGACTGCACTTGGGGACACTTTCAAAGTTTTCCCAATTTTTCGGACTGATTGACCTTCATTTCTTAAAGTAATGATGGCCACTCGTTTTTCTTTACTTAGCTGCATTTTTACTGCCATAATACAAATTCTAACAGTCTATTCAGTAGGACTATCAGCTGTGTATCCACCTGACTTCTCCACAAGGCAACTGATGGTCCCAACCCCATTTATAAGGCAAGAAATCCCACTTATTAAACCTGACAGGGCACACCTGTGAAGTGAAAACCATTTCAGGTGACTACCTCTTGAAGCTCATCAAGAGAATGCCAAGAGTGTGCAAAGCTGTAATCAAAGCAAAAGGTGGCTACTTTGAAGAACCTAGAATATGACATATTTTCAGTTGTTTCACACTTTTTTGTTATGTATATAATTCCACATATGTTAATTCATAGTTTTGATGCCTTCAGTGTGAATCTACAATTTCCATAGTCATGAAAATAAAGAAAACTCTTTGAATGAGAAGGTGTGTCCAAACTTTTGGTCTGTACTGTATATATAGAAAAAGAAAAGAAAAAAGCAGCACACATTAAACGCGGGTGCAATTCCTTGTGGGCGCCTCTGACCAAGGTCCCAAATGTATAGCGTAGAAAAACGGCAGCACTCCAGATTAGTGATGAAAAAAATGGATGGTTTATTCACCCATCTAGCAGCAACATTTTAGCTCTCTCATTGGAGCCTTTGTCTAGCTGAGTAACATGTGCATAGTGACATATATAAATAGTGCAAGTAATTTACAAAATCAAAATCTATTATTTAAGTAATAAAGTGCAAATACATCAAAGTATAACAATGTTATATACTTAATTTATGTAAATACATAATTATCAATAAAAATATATAAGGTGCACAGTGGGTATCAATATCAAATTGATTGAAACCTTAAAAACATTCAGATCAGTCACTTTCAGTGCTGGAGACATGATGGAACCTGCTTGGCGTCCGGAAGAGCAGTCTGCGCATGCGCAGCTACACGTGCTCTCGCGAGACACCGGACAATGTATGGAGATGTGGGATGTGGGAACCACTCCGTGACACCTCCCCGACACAGACATCCCGATACCCACATCAAGTTTACTACTGTTTTTATCACGCTATGCACTTTGTTCGATGACGTTCACAATCAACTTTGTTATGATCATGGCCACAGATAGATTATGTTTTTAACATTGTTATACTTTGATGCATTTTCACTTTATTACTTAAATCATGGATTTCGATTTAGTAAATTCCTTGCACTATTTATGTATGTCAATATACACATGTTACTCAGCTAGACAAAGGCTCCAATTAGAGAGCTGAAACGTTGCTGCTAGGTGGGTGAATAAACCATCCACTTTTTTCATCACTAATCTGCTGCCTTTTTTCTTCGCTATATATATATATATATATATATATATATATAAATATAAATATATCAGGTGTACTGATGTGGTGTACTGATTAAAAACATAATAGAGGGGCCAAGAACTAACCAGCATGGATCCAATATAGCGTCCCGTTTGGTTAACTGCGCATGTTGGAGCATTGCTTCCGCATTACATAAAGAAACATATGGATTCACGTGATCTCATCGAAGGAGGAACACGCACAGGCCGCGAGTGTCCATAAACATGGCGTTCACATGATAACAGACCACGTGTTCGCACCAGAAATTGAACGCAAGCTGAGCCACAAACGCATCCTGTCTATGCGGTCACATGATAGCAACCATGGAAATGAGTAGAATAACTCCCAAAATGGTGACATGTCTTCAAGAATATTATATACACCACAGTTTATATTGCAAAGTGAAAAGCTGTGATTATATAAAAATCGCATGTGCAAATTTTCATTACATAGTTGTCAAGAAGTAACATAAAATATAAATGTATATATAGATATATACAGTCCTAATCAAAAGTTTAATACCTTGTTGTATCTTAACAAGGTTCCAAGTAGAGCTTCAACATGCAACAGGAAGAAATGGGAGTGAGACATAACATTTTTTGAGCTTTCAATTTAATGAAAACAACAAATAAACTGAAACAGGCTGTTTTTCAGCTGATCAAAAGTTTAGGACCACATGCCTTTAAAAGGCCAAATCTGTGCAAAAATGTGGATTCATTGTAATTTTCTGTCAGATAGTCACACGTTGTGATGGCAAAGGCAAAAAAACTCTCCCTTTTTGAACGTGGTCGGGTTGTTGAACTGCATAAGCAGAGTCTCTCACAGTGCGCCATCGCTGCTGAGGTGGGACGCAGTAAGACAGTCATTTGGAATTTCTTAAATGATCCTGAGGGTTATGGAACAAAAAAGTAAAGTGGAATACCCAAAAAAATTTCACCAGCATTGAGCCGGAGGATCCAATTGGCTGTCTGTCAAGACACTGGACGATCCTCGACCCAATTTAGGGCCCTTACTGGTGCTGACTGCAGCCCCATAACCATCAGACGGCATCTGAGACTGAAGGGCTTCAAAAACAAAAATGTCTTCAAAGACCTTGACATTCAAAGGTGGAAGAAAGTTTTATTCTCTGATGAGAAAAAAATGTAACCTTGATGGTCCTGATGGTTTCCAACGTTACTGGCATGACAAGCAGATCCCACCTGAGATGTTTTCTACGCGCCACAGTGGAGGGGGTGCCATAATGGTCTGGGGTGCTTTTTCTTTCAGTGGAACAATGGAGCTTCAGGAAGTGCAGGGGAGTCAAACGGACGCTGGCTATGTCCAGATGTTGCAGAGAGCATTCCTCATGACTGAGGGCCCTCGTCTGTGTGGTAACAACTGGGTTTTTCAACAGGACAACGCTACAGTACACAATACCCACAGGACAAGGGACTTCTTCCAGGAGAATAACATCACTCTTTTGGCCCATCCTGCATGTTGCCCTGATCTAAATCCAATTGAGAACCTTTGGGGCTGGATGGCAAGGGAAGTTTACAAAAATGGACAACAGTTCCAGACAGTAGATGGCCTTTGTGCGTCCGTCTTCACCACTTGGAGAAATGTTCCCCCTCACCTTATGGAAACGCTTGCATCAAGCATGCCAAAACAAATTTTTGAAGTGATCAACAATAACGGCGGAGCTACTCATTACTGAGTTCATGTTTGGAAGTTGGATTTCTGTTTTCGGGGGGTTTCGTTTTTTTTTGGAGGTGTGGTCCTAAACTTTTGATCAACTGAAAAACAGGCTGTTTCAGTTTATTCATTGTTTTCATTAAATTGAATGCTCAAAATTTTTTTTGTCTCACTCCCATTTGTTGCATGTTGAAGCTCTACTTGGAACCTTGTTAAGATCCAGCCATGCTAAATATGAGTTTGTACTCAGTTTTGAAGGCAACATCTGTTCTCGAGTTACAAACAACTGCTGGTAAACTTAGCCCACAAAACTAATGCAGCTCTGCTTCATCTTTGTGGACTTGACATAAAAAAGAGCAATACATGAGGATTCTCAACAATCAGGCAGTCTGCAGAGAAACTTGGCCTTGGGCACCAGTGGACATTTCAGCATGACAATGACCCAAAACACACAGCAAAAGTGGTGAAGAAATGGTTAGCAGACAACAACATTAACATTTTGGAGTGGCCCAGCCAGAGTCCAGACTTGAATCCAATTGAGAATCTGTGGAGGGAGCTAAAGATCAGGGTGATGACAAGAAGACCCTCCAACCTGAAAGATTTGGAGTTCTTTGCTAAAGATGAATGGGCAAAAATACCTGTGGAGACATGCCAAAAGGTGGTCTACAATTATAGGAAGCGTTTGATTGCTGTAATAGCCAATAAAGGCTTTTCTATTGATTATTGAGAAGGGTATGAATAATTTTGGACTGGATACTTTTTGCTCAAATGTAAATAAAAGCTGAGAAATGTCCCCCCCCCCCCCCCCCCCCCCACAATAATGCCTTTTGTACATCGTCTTATTATCTTTAATTTCACATTAAAAAATTACTTGCTGGTTGAATAAAAGTAACTTTAAGTAAAAATTTGCCAGGGGTATGAATAATTATGGGCAGCACTGTAGATAGATTATAGCAGGATGGACCACATGTATATATCTATCTACCCATCTGTCCCTGGAAGCCCTGCATTCTTTTCCCCCTCCAGACATCTGCATTGTATATGACCGGATTACTGTACGTTTTTCATTAACCTAAAAGATATGATTTTATATGTCAAGTCCACAAAGATAAGGCTGAGATCGCCGCCGATCCAGGACTCATTCATTTTGATAAATGTCAGCCTATCCACGGAGTCTGTGGACTGGTGGTGACTGCTGCTGCTGCTACTGGATAGCGCAGGCTGGTAGAACAGCCTCATCTCACCCATAAGATCACCTGCTCGGCTGGAGGTGCTTGGGCCAGTCACCTGCTAGGTGAGATGAGCGGGGAGAACTGGAGCGTGAGGAAGAGGGTTGGCCTGCTCCAGGCATACTGCCGGCTGGCTGGGATGACCTCCTGCAGTTTCCCCTTGCAGCGAGGGTCTAAAAGGGTGGCCAACCAAAAATCCTCCCTCACCTTAATTTTCCTGATCTGGGGTCCCTCCGGAGGCAGTGCAGCATGTGGGCAGCCATGGGGAAGAGGACAGCCCTCTGTGACTCTTCTTGGCTGCCCAGGACCAGGATGTCTTGTCCCCACCTCCGGACTAAGGGTGCCCCCAGCACCGGCTCTCCCTCCTGACCAGGCTCAGACTCCTGGACGTCAACAACCTCCTCAAAAAATTCTTCCTCCTTCACCTCATCCTGGGCCTGGTCTTGGTGGAGCAGTGATGTTTCTTCTTGCTCCAACAAGGCACTCTCCCCAGCATTGAGCAGGCATTTTAGTGTCCTGTCCAGCAGAAACAATATGGGAGGCACATCATTGAGGCCGACATGCTCCCTGCCAGCCATCTTGGTTGCCTGCTTGAATGGGGCCAACAAGTGGCAGACCTTGTGTATCTACCCCAACTCTGCATTAGTGATGTACGGGAGTGGGTGTGATGGCCCGGAAGTGCCTTAGTCCAGCAGCTACTTTTTTACCGTCCGTCGCTGCTCCCACAACTTCTCCAGCATGTGGAGGGTGGAGTTCCATCCCGTCACACTGTCCACAATCAGCCTGTGAGGTGGCAGGCTGTTGTCCTGCTGCAGTTTGGACAGGGATGCGGTGGTGATTGGAGAGCTTTGGAAGTGGCTGGCAATCCTCCGTACCCCTTGCACGATGTCACTCAACCTTAGGTATGTGCGTAGGAACATCTGTACCACAAGGTTGAGAACATGTGCTATGCAGGGCACGTGTGTTAGACTGCCAGCCTAGAGGGCGGCGAGGAGGTTGCTGCTGTTGTCACAGACAACCATACCTGCCTGGAGCCTTCGGGGTGTCAGCCTCTTGTGGACCTGAGACTGGAGGGCGGCCAGAACATCAGGTCCAGTGTGTCTCCGTTCCCCTAAGCTCACAAGCTGGAGCACGGCCAGGCAGCGGACATGCCCCACATTTGCATAGCTACAGGGACACTTGCTGGGGGGCTCAGCAGCGGTGGAGAAAGTGAGGGAGAGCAGCAGTTCACAAACTGAGATGCTCCCACATCTGATGATCCCTCCCTTGCGCCTCGGAGCGACACCCAATGGACAGTAAATCTTACCAGGCATCCATTGTCAGATGAATTCTGTCGCTGACAGCGTGACAGCGTGATCCAGCGACAGTGATACATTCTGCACAATGTGCTGGTGTATGGCAGGAACACCGGTCCTGGCAAATAAATGGCTGCTAGGGACACGCCATCTGGGTTGGGCCTGTCCAACATCTGCCGGATTGGATTGCAGTCCACAATATTGAAGGGCAGCAGATGTTGGGCGATAACCCTTGCCAGGAGCCCATTGAATGAACACACCCGTCGTCCCTGGGTGCGTAGGCAGTGGTGTGTTCAAATGCCTCTAGGAGAAGGAGTGGGAGAGTGGGAATGCATTTTAGGAAGGGAGTGGGGTGGCTGCAGGACAGTGGCAGGAGCTTCTGTCCCCTGCGCACTGCTGCTGGCACTGCTGCGACCACCCTGCATCTAGTCCCATTCCCGCCAGTGGTTGACTCTCAGGTGCTGGGTAAGGGCAGTAGTACTCAGCCGAGCAACAGACCTCCCTCTCCTCTTCCTGGCATGGCACAGCTGACAGATGGCAATTGATTGTCTTCTGCCAGAGTGAAGTAAGCCCAAACAGGCGACTTACGCACCAATCTCCTGTCAGATGGGGTGGTGCTGGCTTGCGCCTGTTCGGGCTCGATCTGCACAGGTGGAGGCAGCACCTGCTGCTGCTGCCACACCTGCTGCTGTAGGCTGCCTCCTGCTGCCATTACCAGGGGAGCCCCTGCCACTGGGCTTCCTGATGTTCTGGCGCACCATTTGCCTCGGGTGCCTACCTTCCTTATCAGTGCTGTTGTCACCTGACAAGGGAGAGGACACCCATTCTTGGTCACCCTCCTCTTCGTTGCCTGCATTGTCAGACCCAAGGTCGACCAGTGGTGGACTGAGGGGAACAGCAGACATGGAGCCCCTGACCTGGTTCCGTTGTCCCCCAGCTGATGCCTGGGTCTGACTAGGTGCGGGAGTTCTGTGGCTGAAACCACCCACACAAATTGGAAGGGATGTCATTGAGGTACTAACGAGCGGTACCCCCTCTTCCTCCTCCTCCTCCCCATCCCTTCCAAAAGGCCCTACACACCCGGACCAAGCTGCAGATTACTATCCTGCATTACCTCCCCCAAGATGTCCCTCTCGCTGTCGCTGTTAAACAGCATCAGGGACGAGTCTTAGGGGCTAAGGGCTAGTCCTGCAGGAGGCGGAGAGCTGCTGCTGCTCAGAGCCAGGGCAGAGGACTCCATGCCACTGGCTTGTGTCAAAAAGGACACAACTGCCTCCGCGTCCTGAGATGAAATGTGGCGGATATCACGCCCAAAAAAATCTCTGATGAGGCGGAAACCCCTGCCCCTCCATGGGTAGAGGAGTGGCCCCGTGCTGGCAGCGGTCCAGCACTGGAACCGTCTCTCCTACCATGACCACGGCTGCCGGCACGCCCACCCATGATCAATTCTGCAAACACTGTGTTTTTAAACAACAAAAAAATATAGAAAGAAAATGAAAAAGGAATTTGGGCTAACTTTATTGGGTTTGGGAAAATGGGGCAAAAATTCAATAAAATAGACACAAAGCCCTAACACAATGACAGAAAACCAGACAGCAAAATACTTTTTTTTACAATAATCCCTCCCTAGCACACGAAACCCTAAGACAATGACACTAAAACACCAAGCAAAATACATTTTTTATGTTTCTTTTTGTTTTTTATTCACAGACGAACAACAATGACAATAATCCCTCCATAGCAAACAAAACACTAAGACAATGACACTAAAATACCAAGCAAAAAACTTTTCTTTTAGATTTTTTCACAGACGAACGACGATGACAATAATCCCTCCCTACTCTAGCACACAAAACACTAAGACAATGACACTAAAACACCAAGCAAAATACATTTTTTTTTTGTTTTTGTTTATGTCACAGACGAACGACGATGACAATAATCCCTCCCTACTCTAGCACACGAAACACTAAGACAATGACACTAAAACAGCAAGGAAAATACTTTTTATCAGCTACACTCACTGACTAAGCTAAATGTATGATTTTGATGACACAGCAAAGCACAACACTCCTCTCTCTATCACAGGAAATGGCTACTGGGGAAATTCTTATATAGTAAGGGGTAGGCATCTTTCCAATTGGTTGCTAGGGATGTTGCTAAGCTCTGACAAAGATGTTGCAGCCTTCTCATTGGCCCACAAGCTAGAAGCAGGGAAGGATCATGAGTGCTGGTGAAAAAAAAACTACTTAAATATTCATGATTACGAATATATAGCACTATATTCTAAATATTTGCGAATTCTCGAAGTGCTGATATTTGCGATTAAAATTCGCAATACGAATATTCGCGCTCAACACTACACCTAATATATTTTTAATAGGATAGGGTATTGTGGCATTTTACATAGTAAAAGAAGAAGAGATATCACTGTCTATTGGTCAACTTTTTTAAATTATAATCTTGATAGCTTTGCTATCACTAGGTTTAAAGCGTTCCAGTCCATCTCACAAACATACAATGGTATATTAATAATTCCAATTCACTTATCTGAATGTGACTAATAAGTTAACGGCCGGTTGCCTTACTACAGTATTCTTCACCCTTCAGTGCACTAGGTAATTTATCATGCTGGGAAAAGAAAAGTTGTATACTGTCATTACTGGTATTAACTTTTTATAATTTGCATCATGTATGCTAGTACTGAAACCAGGGGCATAGCTATAGGACAGTGTTTACCGAACCTATGGCACGGATGGCAGAGGCGGCACTCAGAGCCCTCTCTGTGGGCACCCGCGCCCTGGAAAACGTCTATGGTGTATTAATATGCCTTATACTTTTCCTGCCATTCATCAGCGCAGGGCGCACTATGAACAGCACAGGCAGCGCACTGAATGTAGACAGGCTATTATAGATAAATGATAAAGTACATGGAAGACATACTACATTGGACTGTAGTATTCAGGTTAAATTGCTGTGCGATAAATAAGTGGGTTTTGAGTCGCAGTTTGGGCACTCAGCCTCTAAATGGTTAGCCATCACTGCTATAGGGGAAGCAGGGGAAGCGGCTGCTTTGGGGCCCAAACTCAGAAGGGGCCCATCCAGAAGGAGGACTGAAAGATTTCATTGTCAGGGCCTCCTCAACAGTCTTATACAGTGACATTATAAACAGAGACACTGTAGGAAACGGACGGAGCGGCTGCTGGGCCTCATCTGAAAGAGTGATCATGACTAGCCACAGAAATGGGGGTGGCACGGGAGGAGGGGGTTGCGAAGATGTTTCTAGGGGGGCCACATTAAAAAAAAATTCTGTGGGGCCCAATCATTTCCTGTTACTCCACTGACTAAAACCATCATTTATAGCATAGGAGTTGTCCAATGGACAAAACCTTTCTATAGGCTGATACTAACCCTGTAAGGCCTCTTGCCCACGAACATAAGGGCTCCGTGCCCATGCTGTGGACAGCAAATTGCGGTCCGCAATGCACGGGCACCGACCATGTGGCAGCCGCATGCGGATCGCGGACCCATTCACTTGAATGGTGTTCACGATCCGTCTGTTCCGCAAAAAGATAGAACAAGTAAAAAAAAAATTGTGCAACAGAAGCACGGAACGGAACACCATGGAAGCACTCCATAGTACTTCCGTGGAGTTCCGTTCCGTGCTTCCGTTCCGCACCATATGTCAGAATTTGCAGACCCATTCACTTGACTTCAGAATGCACACAGCCGGTGCCCCGTGTATTGTGGAACCTCCGTATGCGGCCACGGGAGCACTACGGCTGTGTGCAAGAGGCCTAAGTCATAGCAGAGGACCAGAGGAAAATACATTCTGTGCTGCCCCCATTTATTTCAGTGGCCACCGTGTAATACTACATTTCAATGCTGCAGGGGAAATCTGTTGTCGTGTGCAGAGATAATGACTACCCACAGTCAAAATGATGGTAATTATTGGATTAACAGCTTTGATTTAAGAAGAGGTTAACTAGATGGGAAATCCCAATAATGGCACCCGTTGCAAGCATTTGCATGTGAGTGGGCAGATGTTTGATTTCACTTTTATCTATTTCTTTCTTTAGTTTATGCATTGCTAGAATTGGCTGGAGTTGGAACACAAGACGATCGTTCTGGTTAGACTTTATTTGTCGCATATGGCACAAGTAATCTTTATGTCATGTGTACAATACAGAGCTCAGCTGGATGCAATATCTACATTACTATACTAGAATTCAATTTATACTATATGTAGTTTGTGTGGTTCTTCTAGTGTAAAACTGACCCACTAGTATGTGCTACGTCTAGTTACATGAATGCGCAACATCTCTGTGGCATTAATATGCACAATTCTTGCTACAATGATTTATTCTGTACAATGGAAACTGGCTTAAACACACTTGTATGTACAGTACTTTTCTGTATTTAAGGGAAGATTTATTTTACTTTCAGCGCCGTTCCTGATATCCCCAAAAGGTAGCCGGCATTTAGACCCAAAGCGCACCCGCACAGGGAGGACACAAGACCTCAGCGTAATAAAAAAATCCCAGCGAGTACCTGTAATCTTCAATTCATCTATTCTTTACTTCATCTCATATGATACATAATTCATGGACGCCTGATATCCCCTGCGCTACTGGAGGATCCACCTCATTTTTGATGAGGCTCAGGCCTTGTCTTAAAGTAATACACCAAAACCAAAAAATACCTCTAACACAATTCATCATTAAATAAGCTTTATTAGTAAGTCAATCTTAAATAAATAATTAAAAAGTTCACACTGATATAACAGTGATCAGAAGTCCAAGAGAAGATATATAGGGGGCGCCACCGTATCAGGTCATAGTCAATCCACAATTATAAAGCAAAAAAAAGAGACAATTTAACCTAAGAACATGTAAGAAATGATTGTGATAGTACAGGGACTCCAGAGGAGCATTCACTAAAATAACATCACATAATGTGAAAAACAATAATATAATAAAAAAAATACAAATCTATGGATTACAGACCGATATGGCGGCGCCCTCCTCCCGACGCCGTTTCTCCCTGAGGCTTCTTCTGGGGATATATCCTCACTTGGACTTCTGATCACTGCTAACTGTTATATCAGTGTGAACTTTTTAATTATTTATTGAGGTATCTTTGGTTTTGGTGTATTAGCTTGGTAAATATACCTCCACATCAACACTTGTGCTGAGATTTTTTGGAGTTGCTTGTCATAAATTAGGCACACCCTCCGGCAGAAAACTGCCATAAATAAAGATAAATTTGTCGCAGGTGCTGGCTACACCCTATTCCTGCCCTTGCTACGCCCCCATTCTGAGAGCTGCATAAAAAGTTAGAAATGCGATAAATAAAAAAATAAAAAAAGTGTTAGGTAAAAAGTGGTTTCATTTATCAAACTGGTGTTTCACCAATGACTGAACTCTATGGTGGAGATTTATCGTGTCCCTTGCACCTGAAAAGTGGCGTTAAAAAGCTGCAAACTATTGGGGTAATTTATCAAACTGGTGTAGAGAAGAACTGTCTTAGTTGCCCTTAGCAACCAATCACATTCCACCTTTCATTTTTGACAGCTCCTTTGGAAAATTAAAGGTGGAATCTGATTGGTTGCTATGGACAACTAAGACAGTTCTACTTTACACCAGTTTGATAAATTGCCCCAATAGTTTGCAGCTTTTTAACGCCACTTTTCAGGTGCAAGAGACACGATAAATCTCCACCATAGAGTTCAGTCATTGGTGACCCAGTTCGTTGACTTGAGGACAGGTACCTGCTGCTTTTATGTTGTGACATTCATTCCTCACCATCGACATACTGTATTTACCTCTGCTATGTATTCCGTTTTTCCATGCCTTTCTTTGACACTCCTGCTGTGTCACTTTCCCACTTCATAAATCACTGATTTAAACCACATGGTCTAAAAATTATTTTGCTTTTGAACTGCATGAATGTACATGGTGCAAGCCGAATTAAGTGTGAGGGTTGTGATCCAAGATGCAAGTCTCCGGTTCACATGAAAAATGATACATAAAAATACTTCAATAGAAAATAACTTGTTTGTGCTAAAATGAGAAAAGTAAAAAGTTAGACACGTTAGACATGTTTCTGTAAATATTCCTCAATTTTTTTATATTTTTATTGTTGGCTGGTACCTGGAAGTTCACATGGGGTAATGACTGGGAACAGACATTCCTCAATCACCGGCCCCTATAAATGGCCGTTAGAAAAAGCTCATGGACACATAGTCCAGCAGTAAGGCCTCATGCACACGACAGTATTTTTTCACGGTCCTCAAAAAGGGGTTCCGTTGTTCCGTGATCTGTGTCCGTTTTTTCTTCCGTGTGTCTTCCTTGATTTTTGAAGGATCACCAGACCAGAAAAGTGAAAAAAAAATCTAAGTCAAGTTTGCCTTGAAAATGATAGGAAAAAAACGGACATGGATCACGGACGCGGATGAAAATCTTGTGTGCCTCCGTGTTTTTTCACGGACCCATTGACTTGAATGGGTCCGTGAACCGCTGTCCGTCAAAAAAATAGGACAGGTCCTATTTTTTGGATGGACAGGAAACACGGATCACGGACGCGGATGACAAACGGTACATTTTCCGAGCTTTTAACGGACCCATTGAAAGTCAATGGGTCCGCAGAAAATCAACGTAAAACGGAACAACGGACACGGATGCACACAGCGGTCGTGTGCATGAGGCCTAACTCAACTTTCTTAAAAAAAAGGCCTTTGTATTTACTATCTACAGAATCAAACTAGACCCATTACTTTGAGGGCCCGGCAGGTAGAAGTTACTTGTCACTTCTTTTGTCAATTGTTTTATTATAGGTTTTAGTAAGCTTTTATACGTAACTGAATTAGCGATAGAAATAAGATAGTAATAAATTCCTCCTCTATATAGCAGGGGGTATATCAAGCCCATGCAACTAACCTATTACCCGTGATCCTCACAATCTACAGGCTATACAACTTCATCACAATACTGTATTACATTCTATTGTCAGATAGTGTGAGTGCCAGCTATTAGAGATGAGTGAAGTTTTTAAAAATTTGATTCGGCAACTTCGCCAAAGTTAACCAAGAAATTCAATTTGTTCCGAATTCATTTGTCACAAATCGCTATAAATCTGCTCTATCCGGGCCACTCTGCCTTAGGGTACGGCCACACGGAGTGGGTTGCAGCCATACTTCAATGAAGGTTTGGCTGGTTAGGTGGGGGGACAATATGCATATTATTGCTGTCCTACAATCTCCTGCAGGTTATTTGACATTAAACACAGAATATGAATCAGCTCTGGCATAACCACTTCTCCAACCTCAGCGCTCACCTCCCTACAGGTGGGAGCCCTTCTTCTGCCATCTGCTTTTCCTCCTTTTCCACATCATTTAATATTGATAACAATATGTCATCAGGCACATCAATCTCCTCCTCTCTTTGCATCTTGCTGACTTTTCTAGGATATAGACACTTTGAAGGATGATTTGGAAGAAGTAAAGTCAGCAAAAGATGAGGATGGTCATCATTAAGACCTGGCCCCCCTAAGGGGTGCAGACTGGATGGTATTGCAATGGTTACCAAGCTGTAGCTGGAATAATGAAGGCTACCATCTTATTGGTATTGAATTACATATCTTGGTTTATGGCTGATGTAGGAATAAGTAAATGTAGAAATAAATAAATAAAACTGATGCAGAATAAGGCCTCTTGCACACAAACAATACGGATTAGTTCCAGATGTGTTCAGGGTGCGTTCAGAAAAACTCGCACCATTTCGCAAGCAAGTTCAGTCAGTTTTGTTTGAGATTGCGTTCAGTTGTTCAGTTTTTATCGTGCAGGTGAAATGCGCATTGATGCATTTTTCACACGCGTGATAGAAAACTGAATGTTTACAAACAACATCTCTTAGCAACCATCAGTGAAAAACGCATTGCATCCGCACTTGCTTGCGGATGCGATGCGTTTTTCACGCAGCCTCATTCACTTCTATGGGGCCAGCGCTCTCCCTGCACTCTCCCACTTCAATATTATTTTATTAATCGTTTTCAGAGCTGAAACACAACTGGTTTTGATTTCTGGTGAGCCGCTAATCATACTACATTTTAATTTCCTATTAACATTTATGTATATAGCCAGCCAATACATTTACATTGTTTCATTAAATCTTTTGATTGGTTTGTTCCTTTAGGCTAAACTAAGAATCTGAATAGTCACTATAAAATCCACTTGGTTAAATAACCCACCATGAATATATATATGAACTGGAGTGTACATTTTATAACACTGATGTAAGTTCCCTCATAATGTGTTTTATAACTTTTTTACTTTTTATATGGATATAATACGAATGTATACTAGACACAGAGTGTCATGTGATGATGTAGTTGGAGATCATGTGACCCGATTGATAACATGTGTATTCACTAATTGTATTGAGTATGTACTGAGTTGTGGGTATATATACCCAGTTGTAAGCACTGTTGTGTAGCTTGATAAAGGCCTCATTGAGTAGGCCGAAACGTTGCTGGGATCAAAGTTTTGGGGTCTTCACCCTGTCACCTAAAGCTGGAAGTGCTGCCTCGTTATTTGCAAAGTATATATATACAAACCGGATTCCAAAAAAGTTGGGACACTAAACAAATTGTGAATAAAAACTGAATGCAATGATGTGGAGATGGCAAATGTCAATATTTTATTTGTAATAGAACGTAGATGACAGATCAAACGTTTAATCCGAATAAATGTATCATTTTAAAGGAAAAATACGTTGATTCAAATTTTCACGGTGTCACCAAATCCCCAAAAAGTTGGGACAAGTAGCAATAAGAGGCTGGAAAAAGTAAATTTGAGCATAACGAAGAGCTGGAAGACCAATTAACACTAATTAGGTCAATTGGCAACATGATTGGGTATAAAAAGAGCTTCTCAGAGTGGCAGTGTCTCTCAGAAGCCAAGATGGGTAGAGGATCACCAATTCCCACAATGTTGCGCAGAAAGATAGTGGAGCAATATCAGAAAGGTGTTACCCAGCGAAAAATTGCAAAGACTTTGCATCTATCATCATCAACTGTGCATAACATCATCCGAAGATTCAGAGAATCTGGAACAATCTCTGTGCGTAAGGGTCAAGGCCGTAAAACCATACAGGATGCCCGTGATCTCCGGGCCCTTAAACGACACTGCACCACAAACAGGAATGCTACTGTAAAGGAAATCACAGAATGGGCTCAGGAATACTTCCAGAAACCATTGTCAGTGAACACAATCCACCGTGCCATCCGCCGTTGCCAGCTGAAACGCTACAGTGCAAAGAAGAAGCCATTTCTAAGCAAGATCCACAAGCTCAGGCGTTTTCACTGGGCCAGGGATCATTTAAAATGGAGTGTGGCAAAATGGAAGACTGTTCTGTGGTCAGACGAGTCACGATTCAAAGTTCTTTTTGGAAATCTGGGACGCCATGTCATCCGGACCAAAGAGGACAAGGACAACCCAAGTTGTTATCAACGCTCAGTTCAGAAGCCTGCATCTCTGATGGTATGGGGTTGCATGAGTGCGTGTGGCATGGGCAGCTTGCATGTCTGGAAAGGCACCATCAATGCAGAAAAATATATTCAGGTTCTAGAACAACATCTGCTCCCATCCAGACGTCATCTCTTTCAGGGAAGAACCTGCATTTTTCAACAAGATAATGCCAGACCACATTCTGCATCAATCACAACATCATGGCTGCGTAGGAGAAGGATCCGGGTACTGAAATAGCCAGTCTGCAGTCCAGATCTTTCACCTATAGAGAACATTTGGCGCATCATAAAGAGGAAGGTGCAACAAAGAAGGCCCAAGACGATTGAACAGTTAGAGGCCTGTATTAGACAAGAATGGGAGAGCATTCCTATTTCTAAACTTGAGAAACTGGTCTCCTCGGTCCCCAGACGTCTGTTGAGTGTTGTAAGAAGAAGGGGAGATGCCACACAGTGGTGAAAATGGCCTTGTCCCAACTTTTGGGGATTTGTTGACACCATGAAATTCTGATTCAACATATTTTTCCCTTAAAATGGTACATTTTCTCAGTTTAAACTTTTGTTCCGTGATTTATGTTCTATTCTGAATAAAATATTAGAAGTCGGCACCTCCACATCATTGCATTCAGTTTTTATTCACGATTTGTATAGCGTCCCAACTTTTTTGGAATCCGGTTTGTATATATATATATATATATATATATTGTAAGAGAGTGTCTGGAGTGGTAGTGGATGGAAGATACGTGCCACCGGGGGTCGTGGCACTGGTGTAGTAAGAGCCGGGTCTTTTGTGTTTTGTCAACAGTGAGTGCTGTCACACAGCGGTCCCGGCTGGCTCTTACTGGGAACAGGCAAAGAGCAGGGTGGGTGTCTGTTCCCCACGGACCACCACGGGTGGACGGGTTTCGGTTGTTGGTGTCAGGTCTGACACTGATCCTGGCAGGTTGGTTATCTCTGGCCTTAGTTGGGTAGGGAAGGAGTTAATCCTTCACTAGGCTCGCTGGGTGTGGTCTGCCTGCTACACCCAGGGCTGTGAATATAGGTTTGATGCTCACGGACTGTGGGGCTGATGAAGTGTGGTCTCCTGTCTCACTGTAGGAAGCTGTATGGGAGGCTGATCGCACGGTCAGACTGAGCTCTGTAGTCCGCTCGTCTAACAAAGACTGCCCAATTGCTGCAGGCTCAGCGAAGGACCAAAAGAAGGGATCCTGTGGCCGTAGCCAATCCATTGTCCAGGCCGACACGTGGCCTGTCTAACTTGCACGAACTTGGACAAATCCGCCCCACGACAAGGTGTAGTACTGATCACAGATGTGAGAGACTGTGTGAACAGGCACCAAGACGCCTGCAGCGTTTGGGGATCCGTTGTGGGAGGTGGGGTTTATGGACATTGCTCTTGTGTGAATTGCACAGTTTTGATGTGATGCACTGGAGTGAATAAAGGAGCATGGTTTGGACACAAAGCCTGTCTCCTGAGCCTCTATACTGCCACTGCTGCCATCTGCCTACCAGAGCAAACCCCCACTATATATATATATAGAGAGAGAGAGAGAGAGAGAGAGAGTTGCTCAGTTTAAAAACAACCAGCAACAGGTTTACTCTAGAATAATACATCTGAAAGTTTAATTAGTGAGCACAAGTGCACCAAGTATTTTCCCTCACCCCCTCAACCAAAATGTCATTCACAGGTGCAGAAAAAGTCACAGCTCCATGGAAGTTTATTAATTAACCCCTCTGGGCTCTAGTAAATTACAAGAGGGTTTATAAAAAGAAGGAAGTCACTGCATCCGTTTGTATGCGACCCCAGGTTATCATTTCTGGAATCACAGTAACTGAATGGGGTAAATGATTTACAGCACAGTGACATGGCTATAGGAGACTGATGGTCAAGTATATTCCATGTAACAGAGAATATATCTATAGAATATAAGGAGAATATACCGTAATGCAGTGTACCAGTGAAAATATATAGAATTCTATTACCAATTTGAACCCCCCCATTTCCAAAGTCACATTAAAATTGGAAAAAAATTATCGTAAATTTTGAATTTATGTCTGAATAAATATAGCTTGTGCACTACTCAGGGGACTTAAAGGAATTTTAACCCCTTAACAACAACCATTTTTAGCCTGATAGAATTATCCACAGGAGTGAAACTAGCTAAAACCTCATTTCACTTTCAGCTGCTGTCACTTCCAACCTGATTTCTAACGGCTATATTTCACGAAGAAGAAGAAGAAGAAGAGATAATGCTGTGATTCTGGTTTTGTTTTAAAGCTTAGATTGCAGCTTTCAAACAAGACCAAATCTGTGAATTTTACAAAGCCCAAGACATGAAGGCTTAAAGCAGACTCAGCCCCCCTCCCCCCAACCTGCTGCCTTAGCTCTGCTTAGGTTGAAAGTTAGATGTTTTTTCCCAAAGCCCAGACCGAGCTTGTGCAAAACTGTAAGAAGGGTAAAAGGGTTTAGGTCCAGAATTGAAATATTCTGCACCTTTCGCATCCGTTTGAGCCATTTCCATCAGAGATCCGTTATTTTAGATGGAAAAAAAAAGTCCTGCATGCAGATCTCAGATGGAAATGGCTCAAAAGGATGCCAAATGTGCATAACTGATGCACAGAATCCGCTTTTTTTTTACAGAATCGTGTTTTTTTTCTGTTCTTTTGACGGATCAGTCAAACGGAAAATGAAACTGAGTTGTGAACGCTACCTCAAAGCGCCACTACAAAAACGAATTCGCCCAGATTTTCTAATGTGTCTGTGCCTAAAATATGTATAAATATTTGTATAAATTGGCACAATTTTGGTGCAGTTTGGCACAACTAGTATTTCTACACTTTTTCCAACTAGCTTGAAAAGGAAGGGAAGCTTAGTAGGAATGGGTGGAGCCTTGCAGGAAAGGGGAAATTACAGAAGATGTGCTGCATTGCCAAAATTGTGTCACAATTGCAGCATAAAATTCTCAAAGTATGAAAACCGATTGCTATGGAGTCAATGAAAAGTGTTTATCTTTCCACCAGATTGATCATCCAGCCTGAGCCACTGTGATAAATCTGGTGTACGTCTATACAGCCTGTCTAAGTGTATGACGTATTAGGCTACTTTCACATTAGCATTTTCAATTCCGCTATTGAGATCCGTTGTAGGATCTCAATAGCGGAAGAAAACTCTTCAGTTTTGTCCCCATTCATTGTCAATGGGGACAAAACTGAACTGATAGAAACATAATACAACCGATCCGTTAATGACGGATGTTTGCGGTTGTATTATTGTAACAGAAGCATTTTTGCAGATCCATGACGGATCCGCAAAAAAGGCTAATGTGAAAGTAGCCTTAAGCGTGCCACTCCAGAAAATGTCATGCCCCACTCTGACGATGTGCGGAGGTCGGCCTGGATAGCAGCACAAGTTTAGTGTTTGTTTTGGAGCCGTGCTGGATCCGCCTCTCATCAGGTGCACTGGGTGGGGTCATTAGTTTAAATAGCACACCATCCCAGTGCTCTGAGCAGATTATAGGAATCATTGTGGTCTTGGAAGCTAGGAAGGAAGGTTGTCTGTTCCAGCTTTGAAAGATAAGTGTGATTTCAAGTTTGGTTGTTTTGTGTCATCTCTCCCATCCAGGTTCTGTGCGAGCAGGCTGCTCCTATTTCCCCTCTTCACCATCTCAGGGAATTTAGGGTGTTTTCAGCCCAGGCACGGGGACACATCATAACTACCATAAAGGTCTGCATGTGGGCTAAGCAGTGCAGGGAAAGACGTCAGGGATTAGCTAGGAGGTGACCCTTCCCCTGTCTCTCGCCCAGAGCCCGGTTGGTGGGTTATCTGTGAGTCTGAGTGCACGCCCGCCTGACAGAAAAGTGAAATGTTTCTGTATTTCTGATTTATTAAATGTTTGCACCATTTTTAGTTTAATTGGGGCTATTCTCCACAGTTTGCACTTACTAAGGCGCAACCAGATGTTTTGTGGGTGGAACTGCATTTTTGCCAGATTTAATATTGCAGCTTTTGTCAAAGAGTCACAAAAAAGTCATCTTCAGACCCTTGGTGGCATACAAATTGATGGAACATTTGTAATACATAAGAATAGACTGTAAAGGGGCTGTCTCATCATGGACAATGGGGCATATCGCTAGGATATGCCCCCATTGTCTTATAGGTGCGGGTCCCACCGCTGGAACCCACACCTATATCGAGAACGGAGCCCCACAAATGAAGGAAAGCGCACTGCGCATGCGCAGCCACCCTCCATTCATTTTCTATAAGACCAGCGAAAATAGCCGAGCACTGGCTCGGCTATTTCTGTTGGCTCTATAGAAATGAATGGGAGCATGGGCCGAGCAGGCTTGGTGGTGGCCGGACCGGAGTCCTCCAGCCACCACATTGCGGGGCTCCGTTCTCGATATACTGTAGGTGCGGGTCCCAGCGGTGGGACCGCACCTAAAAGACAATTGGGGCATATCCTAGCAATATGCCCCCATTGTCCATGATGAGAGAACCCCTTTAAACTGAAAAATCACTGTGTAATTTGTGTGTCAAATGTAATAAACGGCATGCAACATTTTGTAAATTTGTTGCAATACGGATGGCTTCAAACCAAGAAGACAATCAAAAAAAAATGCAAAAAGTTGCATCTTTATACATTAAACCCTGAGTTTACATCATCTACAGACAATAAATCTGGGCCAATGTTTGCAGGGCTTTTTATAATTCCCTATTGGACAACATGTAACACCTGGCTGCAGCATTTTCTGCCAAAAAGAATGCATTTTTGAAGAAACTATAATGCCTATGCCCCAGCTCATTATCCACAGTCTTATTTTTATAATTTATATTCACATCTGCATATGATAATTTGTGGTGCTATATTCACACTGTTTACTTTGGCATGGAAACCATTTAAACACCTTTTACAAATTCCAAGTTGTATAGCCCACAAAGGAATAATGTGAGCCATTTATGAGGAACAGGTGTAAAACAAGAATTCCTCTTATTTTATGTACATGTGCATTCACTTTATCACCTCATGCATGAACAGTCCAGTTTTTCCAGAGATGTTTCCCAAAATGACTTACTAGAAGATATAAGCACCATTTTGCTAACTTTAAGGCCCCTTTCACACGGGCGAGTTTTCCGTGCGGGTGCGATCCGTGCGGCGAACGTATGGCACCCGCACTAAATCCTGACCCATTCATTTCTATGGGGCTGTGCACATGAGCGATGTTTTTAACGCATCACTTGTGCGTTCAGTTGAAATCGCAGCATGCTCTATATTTTCCGATTTTGACGTGACGCAGGCCCCATAGAAATGAATGAGGCTGTGTGAAAATCGGATGGCATCCGCAAGCAAGTACGGATGCCGTGCGATTTGCACGCATGGTTGCTAGGAGACCATCGGGATGGAGACCCGATCATTATTATTTTCCCTTATAACATGGTTATAAGGGAAAATAATAGCATTCTGAATACAGAATGCATAGTAAACCAGCGCTAGAGGGGTTAAAAAAAAAAAAAAAATTTAACTCACCTTAGTCCACTTGCTCGCGAAGCCGGCATCTCCTTGTGTCTCCGCTGCTGATGAACAGGACCTGGGGTGAGCTACTCCATTAAATAGAGCTTAAGGACCTTCGATGACGTCACTCCGGTCATCACATGATCTTTTACCATGGTGAATCACCATGGTAAAAGATCATGTGACGTACCATGTGATGACCGGAGTGACGTCATCGAAGGTCCTTAACCTGTATTTAATGGAGTAGCTCACCCCAGGTCCTGTTCATCAGCAGCGGAGACAGAAGGAGATGCCGGGCTTCGCGAGCAAGTGGACTAAGGTGAGTTAAATTTTTTTTAATTTTTTTTTTAACCCCTCTAGCGCTGGTTTACTATGCATTCTGTATTCAGAATGCTATTATTTTCGCTTATAACCATGTTATAAGGGAAAATAATACAATCTTCAGAACATCAATTCCAAGCCCGAACTTCTATGAAGAAGTTCGGGTTTGGGTACCAAACATGCGCGATTTTTCTCACGCGAGTGCAACGCATGACAATGTTTTGCACTTGCGCAGAAAAAATCGCGCATTTTCCCGCAACGCACCCGGCTCTTATCCGGGCAAAAAAAATGACGCCCGTGTGAAAGAGGCCTAATAGCTCTGGATTATAAGACCTAGTGAACGTTTCCCATAAGCAACCATTGAACTACTTGCTTTAATTTCCCAACCTAGCTTAAAAAATGGAGCTGAAACCCAACTGGTTGCAATGGCCAAAAAGACTACAGTTTTTTTCTTGCACTTTTTCCAAACACAGTAGGGAAGATATATCAATTCCACTGCGCCAGGATGGTGTCTTAATTTGTTTTTAATTTGTGAAGTATGCTTGCTGTACCAAATATTTGGAGTGCATGCATCACAATTTTGTTTTATTTCCGATGACTTTCTGTTGACGGTAAAGAGGACCTGTAGCCTGTCGTGTCTGTTTTGGTAACGACCATATTTTTCGCCCTATAAGATGTACCTGCCCATAAGATGCACCTAGGTTTTAGAGAAGGAAAATAAGAAAAAAATAAATTTTCCATCAGACCTCAGCACAGAATCCCAATCAGACCCCCAGTGTTAATCAGACCTTAGATCAGATCCTCAATGTTAATGAGACCCCATTAAGACCTCCGATCGGACTCCCAATGTTAATAAGAACCCCAATCAGACCTCATCTCAGACTCCCATGTTAATATGACCCCCATTCAGACACTCAGAACAGACTCCCATGTTAATAAGACTCCCATTCAGACATTCAGATCAGACCCCCAATTATGGATCCCTTATTCAAACCTCAGATCAGACCGGCATGTGAATAAGACCCCTATTCAAACACTCATATCAGACACCCAGTGTTAAGACCCCAATTCAGAAAGCAAAAATTTACCTATCTCTCCTTCTCCAGACGCGGCTGCTGCTCTGGGGATCCAGCGCTCTTCTGGCTCTTCCTGATGCACCTGTGCTGTGACCTGATGCTGCACAGCATGAGGTCACAAAGTGCTGATGTTCTTACGATGTGCATGAGTCATAGCACAGTGTGGAGCTGACAGAAGACCAGGAACTGGTGAGTACAGAGTCAGGGGAGCGCTGCATTCACCACTTCTCGATCTTGTTGTACTAATGAGCGCTTCCAAAATGGAAGCAAACATTAGTATTACTAAGCCAGTTTTTTCTTTGCATCACTTTTTGTTAAATCTACCCTATGTTCTTTTATTAATGAATAATAGCAAATGTTGTGCCAATATTCAAAAAGGGTCAAAAAACAGAGCCCGGAAACTATATGCCGGTAAGTTTAACATCTATGGTGGGTAAACTGTTTAAAGGTTTTCTAAGAGATGCTATCTTGGAGTACCTTAATGAAAAGCAAATAACGCCATATCAGCATGGCTTCTAGAGGGATCGGTCATGTCAAACTCATTTACCGTATTTTTCACCATATAAGACGCACCAGCCCATAAGTCACACATAGGTTTTAGAGGAGGACAATAAGAAAAAATATTTTTCATTACAGGTCAGACCCCCAATGTTAATCAGACCTCAGATGACAGCCCCAATCAGACCCCCAATGTTATTAAGACCTCAATAAGACCTCAGATTAGACTCCCAATCAGACCTCAGCTCAGACTCCAATGTGAATGACCCCCAATCAGACCTCAGATGAGAGCCCCATGCCTCTCATGAGCCCCATATCAGCCCCCATGCCTCTCATCAGCCCTCATATGCCTCTCATCAGCCACCATTGCCATATTTCGACCCCTATAATAGTCCCCATTGCCATACTTCAGCCCCTATGGCCATATTTCAGGTCCCATTGCCATATTTTATCCCTCATTATCAGGCCCCATGGCCATATTTCAGCCCCCATATCAGCCTCCATTGCCATGTTTCTGCCTCCGTTGTCATATTTCAGCCCTCATTATCAAGCCCCATTTCCATATTTTAGCCCTTATATCAGCCCCAATGGCCGTATTTTAGCCCCTATATTAGCCTCCATTGCCATGTTTCCAGGAAGCGGTGAGTGCAGAGCCTACACCGCTTCCCGGTCCTCCGGTACTAATGAGCGCTTACATAATGGAAGTGCTCATTAGTATTTATCCCATAAGACGCAGGGGCATTTCCCCCCACTTTTTTGGGAGAAAAATGCATCTTATGAGGCGAAAAATACGGTAATCAGTTTATATGAGGAGGTAAGTTCTAGACTTGACCGTGGCGAACCAATGCGTGTTATATATCTGGACTTCTCCAAAGCATTTAACACTGTACCACATGAAAGGTTAGTATATAAAATGAGAATGCTTGGACTGGGAGAAAATGTCTGTATGTGGGTAAGTAACTGGCTCAATGATAGAAAACAGAGGGTGGTTATTAAGGGTACACACTCAGATTAGGTCACTATCACTAGTGGGGTACCTCAGGGGTCAGTACTGGGCCCTATTATCTTCAATATATTTATTAATGATCTTGTAGAAGGCTTGCACAGTAAAATATGAATTTTTGCAGATGACACTAAACTGTGTAACGTAATTAACTCTGAAGAGGACAGTATATTGCTACAGATGGATCTGGATAGATTGGAGGCTTGGGCAGATAAGTGGCAGATGAGGTTTAACACTGACAAATGTAAGGTTATGCACATGGGAAGGAATAATGCAAGTCACCCGTACATACTAAATGGTAAACCAATGGGTAACGCTGACATGAAAAAGGACCTAGGAATCTTAGTAAACAGCAAACTAAGCTGTAAAAACCAGTGTCAGGCAGCTGCTGCCAAGGCCAATAAGATAAGAGGTTGCAATAAAAGGGGCATAGATGCCCGTGATGAGAACATAGTCCTACCACTTTACAAATGACTAGTCAGACCACACATGGAGTACTGTGTACAGCTCTGGGCTCCTGTGAACAAGGCAGACATAGCAGAGCTGGAGAGGGTTCAGAGGAGGGCAACTAAAGTAATAACTGGAATGGGGAAACTACAGAACCCTGAAAGATTATCAACATTAGGGTTATTCACTTTTACGACTGAGGGGAGATCTAATTTTTATGTATAAATATATCAGGGGTCAGTACAGAGATCTCTCCCATCATCTATTCATTCCCAGGACGGTGACTGTGACAAGGGGACATCCCCTGCATCTGGAGGAAAGAAGGTTTGTACACAAACATAGAAGAGGATTCTTTACGGTAAGAGCAGTGAGACTATGGAACTCTCTGCCTGAGGAGGTGGTGCTGGTGAGTACAATAAAGGAATTCAAGAGGGGCCTGGATGTATTACTGGAGCGTAATAATATTACAGGCTATAGCTACTAGAGAAGGGTCGTTGATCCAGGGAGTTATTCTGATTGCCTGATTGGAGTCGGGAAGGAATTTTTTATTCCCCTAAAGTGGGGAAAATTGGCTTCTACCTCACAGTTTTTTTTGCCTTCCTCTGGATGAACTTGCAGGATAACAGGCCGAACTGGATGGACAGATGTCTTTTTTCAGCCTTATGTACTATGTTACTATGTTAATATGTTACTGGTCCACAACTGTGTGTTACCAGTGACGATGTGTCTCTGCATAGTCTGAAAATGGCAGCACTGATTAAACACTGTCAAACTGTACAGGGACACACCTTATACTGGTAACACCCAGTTAGATTCCTTCATAAATGTCTAGTAGCAATAATTGAGGAACAGAAAAACAGAGTTATATGAAAAGAATTTCCAGAATTGCTATTACATGGGGAATTCAAGTAGTTACTAAAATGGAGATGTCAGGGTCAGGAGAGGTGACAGATCTTCTTGAAGCTATCACCAGTATGTGTGAGCTGATCAATCCAGCGCAGAAGCACCGTGTAACTCCAGCCCAATGAACGGAGAGTCTGAAGCAGGCTGGAAATGGAAGTAGCAGCCGCAGTACTCGAGGCTGGGTGGACACTTAGTGAGCATGTCTTCTGCTGAGTTTATGGCTGCTGAGGAACAATCTACAATGGTGGATGGATAGGACAGGACTGGTTCCTGGAAAGTTATTTGTGTTAATAGGCATAATATAAATATACAAAGAAGTAAATATAAATCCATTTAAGTTTTTCTTTGAAGTGTTCATTTTTTTCTTATCCAAGACATAAAACATTTTATGATGATTAATTTAAAAAAATATAATAGTAGGGGACTGAGCTGTTTTCCAATACTGAGCTGAAAATCTCTTGCTCCTCTCCAAGGTAAATAATAAATTGTTGTCGTCTGCAGCCACCTGCAGGGGTAGCACAGGAGTATGCTATTATGATGGTCAATTTTTGCTGTTGGTGGTTTTATTGGTGTTTGCTGCCAATAAATATGTATATGGGTGGGATCACACAAGCGTTATGCCATTCCGTTATAGGTTCCGTTTAAAACAGAATATAACGGAATGGCCAGACGGAATGCAAAATGGAAGCCTTTCAGAGGCATTCCGTTTTGCTCCATCCTAATAGAAGTCTATGGGCAAGCATAACGGATCCGTCTGGTTTCTGTTATGCAGGACCGAAAATAAAGTGCAGTCAACACTATTCTGTTTTAAACGGAATGACATAACGCTAGTGTGAACCCACCCTATGTCAGCTCATTATTTTGAATTAAACCCTTCATACTTCATCAGTGTCACACGTGCGGGTTTTATGCAAAATGGGGAGGTAGCATGGGTGACAACCCAATACATTTTGAACCAAGTGCTCCCTTAATCTAACCATTAATGCTCTGCTAATTGTTCTCCGTCTAGCCAGTTTATTCTCACCTCTAATGTAAATGAATCAATATCAGACAGTCATTCATCATGGAGGAGATCTAATTTACATTTTCGATTGACTTCTTAATAAAATAATAGAACTTTGTAATATACTAGCTGGGCATTAACCAATGGAAAGCCAGCTAACCCTGCCCATATGTTGGTGGCTACAGCATGCATACATTTTGCTAATATTTAAAGGGGTTCTCCAGGATTTTAGAAAATGAAAGTACCTAAATATTTCCTTATAATAAATATATTCCCAAATACCTTTCATTAGTTATAATAGCTTGTTTTGTCTAGGGAGCCATCATTAGGAGAAATAAAATGGCCGCTGTCCTATTAGTACACACAAAACTCATCCTAATCACATAGCGGCACAAGTTACTTTATAACACTGAACTAAAGAGCTACCTCATCCTCCTCTCTGCTCTGCTTGTCAGGGATTGTGATCATGAATGCAGTTTGATACGATCTTCAGTTGAATCTCTATAGGAATGGAGTTCATGAAAATGAAGTGCAAAGAGGAGTTGAGCATGTGGGTAATGAGCAGCAGCACTTGTGTGCAGTCTCCATTACCACAGCCCCACATTACCACAGTCTGTCCTGTCTGTCCTCTCTGTACTTCAAGTCTCCTCATGAACTCCATTCCCACAGAGATTCAGATCTTATCATCTGTATTCATAATCCTTGACAGGTAGGAGAGGAGGATGAGGCAGCTCTTTACCTCAGTGTCCTGAAGTAACTTGTCCTCCAGTGTGATTAGAACAGGTTTTGTCTGTACTAATAGGACGGCGGCCATTTTATTTTTCCTAATGATTGCTCCTGAGACAAAAATAGCCATTATAACTAATAAAAGGTATTTGGAAATATATTAATAATAAAGTAATATTTAAGTATTTTAATTTTATTAATTCCTGGAGAACCCCTTTAATGAAAATCTATGGCCTCTTTAATAAGACATGTGTTTAAAGTTTTCTTTGCAATGTGTTGTGAGCTTATTGATGCCCTCCAGGCATGTTTTTATACTGCGCTTAAACAAAACTGAGAACAAAGCACATCAGAGAGTAGGGACAATTAGTAGATTTTAATTGATTTTAGGCCAAGTCATGCTCTAGGGAGAAAAGCTTCTTAGTGTAGTATCTGATGTAAGATGGCAGTATTTTTGCCTGTTAAATTCATATGGAATAAAAAAATAAAAAAAACTCTGCATACTTTCAAATAAAATGTGCCCCCATTAAAAGGAAATCCACAGAGCCCCAACAACATTGACAACCACAGAGCCCCCATAACAGTGACACCTACAGTGCAACATGACAGTGACATCTACAGTACCCCCATAACCATAACATCCACAGTCCCCCAATAACAGTGACCTCTACAGTGCCCCCATAACAGTGACATCTGCAGTGCCCCCATAATAGTGACATCCACAGTGTCCTCATAACAGCAACATCCACAGTGCCCCCATAACCATAACATCCACAGTGTCCCCATAACAGTAACATTCACAGTGCCCCAATAACCGATGACACTAAACTGTGTAAAGTAATTAACACTGAAGAGGACAGTATACTACTACAGAGGGATCTGGATAGATTGGAGGCTTGGGCAGATAAGTGGCAGATGAGGTTTAACACTGACAAATGTAAAGTTATGCACATGGGAAGGAATAATGCAAGTCACCCGTACTTATTAAATAATAAAACACTCGGTAACACTGACATGGAAAAGGATCTAGGAATTTTAATAAACAGCAAACTAAGGCTACTTTCACACTAGCGTTCGATCGGATCCGTTCTGAACGGATCCGATCGTAATAATGCAGACGGAGGCTCCGTTCAGAACGGATCCGTCTGCATTATATTAGCAAAAAAAAGCTAAGTGTGAAAATAGCCTGGGACGGATCCGTCCAGACTTTCAATGTAAAGTCAATGGGGGACGGATCCGCCTGAAGATTGAGCCACAGGGTGACATCTTCAAACGGATCCGTCTCCATTGACTTACATTGTAAGTCTGGACGGATCCGCACGGATCCGCACGCCTCCGCACGCTGCAAGCAGCGTTCAGCTGTCCGCCTGTCCGTGCGGAGGCGAGCGGAGCGGAGGCTGAACGCCGCCAGACTGATGCAGTCTGAGCGGATCCGCTCCATTCAGACTGCATCAGGGCTGGACGGCTGCGTTCGGGTCCGCTCGTGAGCCCCTTCAAACGGAGCTCACGAGCGGACCAGCGAACGCTAGTGTGAAAGTAGCCTAAGCTGCAAAAACCAGTGTCAGGCAGCTGCTGCCAAGGCCAATAAGATAATGGGTTGCATCAGAAGGGGCATAGATGCCCGTGATAAGAACATAGTCCTACTACCACTTTACAAATCATTAGTCAGACCACACATAGAGTATTGTGTACAGTTCTGGGCTCCTGTAAACAAGGCAGACATAGCAGAGCTGGAGAGGGTCCAGAGGAGAGCAACTAAAGTAATAACTGGAATAGGGCAACTACAGTACCCTGAAAGATTATCAGCATTAGCGTTATTCACTTTAGAAAAAAGACGCCTGAGGGGAGATCTAATTACTATGTATAAATATATCAGGGGTCAGTACAGAGATCTATCCCATCAGCTATTTATCCCCAGGACTGTGACGAGGGGACATCCTCTGCGTCTGGAGGAAAGAAGGTTTGTACACAAACATAGAAGAGGATTCTTTACGGTAAGAGCAGTGAGACTATGGAACTCTCTGCCTGAGGAGGAGGTGATGGTGAGTACAATAAAGGAATTCAAGAGGGGCTTGGACGTATTTCTGGAGTGTAATAATATTACAGGTTATAGCTACTAGAGAGGGGTCGTTGATCCAGGGAGTTATTCTGATTGCCTGATTGGAGTCGGGAAGGGATTTTTTATTCCCCTAAAGTGGGGAAAATTGGCCTCTACCTCACAAGGGTTCTTTTTTTGCCTTCCTCTGGATGAACTTGCAGGATAACAGGCCGAACTGGATGGACAAATGTCTTTTTTGGCTTTATGTACTATGTTACTATGTTAAAAAGCCATGTGGCTGAATGCCCAAACTTGATCCAGATATAAGTGCTTATAAAACGTAACTTTTAATAATCACACTAAAAAAATGCTACGTGAGCACCCACAAGAGGATAAAACCCGCATAGTTCAGTCCATATGTATAGAATGGTGCTGTGATGCGACACTTGAAGCTTTAGGGGGCGTGCACTTCCCCTATCAAACTACCTGAACATTGTTGCTAGTAACAAAGCTAGCCCTGAGTACACCAGTGTTGACTCAGCTATTCACTGACTTTTTGTATCTCACCGATAACAATGCAACACCATACACTGGTTGCACCATTATTTGTGAACGGCTTGTAACACCATAAACTGGTTACAATTTAAATAAATTATTACATAGGACTAAACAAAGACAACTAAATACCAACTATCTGCCTGTCATGTTTCACCAAAAGAACTGGCTTCATCAGGGGAAGGCAACAAACGAGGTATAAATAACCTGATGATTGAAATTGACATTTAAATGATCCAATAGAGGTAGCACAAAATTATGGCACTGACAAATCCTATTGCAGGTCCATCACTCTGCCATTGGTGACGCACCACCACTTATCCTATCAGGGCCTGTCAAGGAGGGTGTGATGTGATGTAATGCACAAATGTCTATGCGTGCTAACTTACAATACAGCTCACCTTGCCGCCGATCACTGAGAGTCTGCGCAAGGAAGCAGACCCTGAAACGGCTCCATGGTGACTACTGCGCATATCCTGCGCATAGACAAGATGCTCAAGGACATAGCGTTCTGCCGATATGCAGATGTCCCAGATAGGTCGCTCATATATGCACAGATGGTAGATAACCAGTGGTGCTCAGAGTGTGGGGGATAGCTCTAGTGGGATGAGCTAGTGAATCAGGGATACTTAAATGTATATCGGCACCATACTGTATAAATATGAAACAGAAGTGATAGTCATAATAGTCTCAAGGAAACAAAGGTAAGTATATTTGTATGCTTGAGACGACCTAAATGAAAAGGTCTTATTCTCAGAAAGAAGTTTGAAATAAAAGGTGGGGTTAGTAAGCCCCTCTATTACACGGGTGCATAGATTGAATCACTAGTAATGGAGAAAATACAATAGTACTCTCCATACTTAGCCTAAGGCTATATGCACACGACCGTGCTGTTTTTTGCGGTCCGCAAACCACGGATCCGCAAAAAAACGGAAGCCGCAAGTGTGCCTTCCGCAATTTGCGGAAGGGAACGGGCGGCCCATTGTAGAAATGCCTATTCGTGTCTGCAAAACGTTATATTTTTTTTATTGCGGGGCCATGGAACGGAGTGCTGTCCACATCTTTTGCGGCCCCATTGAAGTGAATAGGTCCGCATCCGAGCCGCAAAAATTGCGGCTCGAATGCGGACCAAAACAACGGCCGTGTGCATGAGGCCTAAGAGTAATATGCTAATGGTTATCAAACCTGCTCTCTGGCCAAGCAGATCTTTTTGGGGGTACAACTAGTGATTCAATCTATGCACCCCAGTAATAGAGGGGCTTACTAACCCCGCCTTTTATTGCAAACTTCTTTACGAGAATAAGACCTTTTAATTTAGGTCGTCTCAAGCATACAAATATACTTACCTTTGTTTCCTTGAGACCATTATGACTACCACTTCTGTTTCATAGTTATATAGTATGGTACCGATTCACTAGCTCATCGCACTAGAGCAGGCATGCTCAACCTGCGGCCCTCCAGCTGTTGCAAAATTACAACTCCCAGCATGCCCGAACAGCCTACAGCTATTAACCTACAGCAGGGCATTGTGGGAGTTGTAGTTTTACAACAGCTGGAGGGCCGCAGGTTGAGTATCCCTGCACTAGAGCTATCCCCCACACTCTGAGCGCCACTGGTTATCTACCAATCCATCCATGCATATATGAGCCGCTCATCTGGGACATCTGCGGACTTCTTCAAAGCGCTATGTCCTTGCGCATCTTGTCTATGCGCAGGACATCCGCAGTAGTCACCACAGGCTGTTTCGGGGTCTGAGTCTCTGCGCAGACTCTCAGTGATTGGCGGCAAGGTGAGCTGTATTGCAAGTTAGCACGCATAGACATTTGCGCTTTACATCACATCACACCCTCCTTGGGAGGCACTGATAGGATAAGTGGTTGCGTCACCAATGGCTGAGTGATGGACCTGCAATAGGATTTGTCAGTGCCATAATTTTGTGCTTCCCCTATTGGATCATTTAAATATCAATTTCAATCATCAGGTCATTTATACCTTGTTTGCTGCCTTCCCCCTCAATGCTGCCCAACCACTGATGAAGCCAGTCCTTCTGGTAAAACATGTCAGGGGGCAGATAGTTGGTTTTTAGTTGTCTATGTTGGGTCCTATGTAATCATTTATTTCAATTGTAATCAGTTTATGGTGTTACAAGCGATTACAAATAGTGGTGCAACCAGTGTATGGTGTTGCATTGTTATCAGTGAGTTACAAAAAGTCAGTGAAGTGTTCAGGTAGTTTGATCTGGGAAGTGCAAGTCCCCCTATTATTATAATTTTTTATTAATATTAATTATTAAAGCGCCATTAATTCCATAGCACTGTACATATGAAAAGGGGTATACATACATAATATAGACAATTGCACTAAGCATGAACAAGATGAGTTACAAACTGTCACAGAAGGAAGAGAGGGCCCTGTCCGTGGGGGCTTACAATCTACATGGTATAGGAGAAGGACACAGTAGGTGAGGGTGAAGCTGGTCGTGGCGGTATAGAGGCAGCAGGGTCATTGATTGTAGGCTTGTCTGAAGAGGTGGTTTTTTTTTTTTAAGGATTCCACTATAGGTAGAAGTCTGATATGTTGGGGTAGCGAGTTCCAGAGAATGATGGATGCACAGGAGAAATCTTGGAAGTGATTGTGGGAAGAGGTGATAAGAGGATAGGAGAGAAGGAGGTCTTGTGAGGATCAGAGATTGCGTGTGGGGATGTATCAGGAAAGTAGCTCAGAGATGTAGGGAGGGGACAGGTTGTGGACAGCCTTGTATGTATTTGTTAGTATTTTTAACTGAATTTGTTGGGCAATGGGGAGCCAGAAAAGGGATTGGCAGAGGGGAGAGGCAGAGGAGTAACAGGGTGAGAGGTGGATCAGTCGTGCAGCAGAGTTGAGGATAGATTGGTGGGGTGCGAGAGTACTAGATGGAAAGCCACAGAGGATAATGTTGCAGTAGTTTACGCTGAAGATGATGAGGGCATGTACAATTAGTTTCACAGACTCAAAGTTGAGGAAAGCGCAGATGCGGGAGATGTTTTTGAGTTGGAGGCGGCAGGTGGTGGAAAGGATGTTTGGTCGGAAGGAGAGGGCAGAATCCAAGGTCACTCCAAGGCAGCGGATTTGGTTGACCGGGGAAAGTGTGCAGCCATTAATTGTGATAGATAGGTCTGTTGGGGGGGTTGAGCAGGATGGGGAAAAGATAATGAATTCTTTTTTGTCCATGTTAGGTTTTAGAAAGCGAGAGGAGAAGAAGGAGGATATGGAAGATAGGCATTGTGGGATTCTGGATAGTAGGGTGGTGAAGTCGGGACCAGAGAGGTAGATTTGTGTGTCGTCAGCATTAAAATGGAACTGAAAGCCATGGAAGTCTATGAGCTGTGCCAGGCCAAAAGTGTAGATAGAGAAGAGCAGGCGTCCTAGGACAGAGCCTTGCGGGACACCAACAGAGAGGGAATGAGATGAGGAGATGGTGTGAGAGTGGGAGACGCTAAATGTTAGTTCTTTGAGGTATGATGTGATCCAGGAGAGGGCCAGGTCAGTGATGCCAAGAGATGAGAGAGTTTGTAACAGAAGGGAGTGGTCAACAGTGTCAAAGGCAGAGGACAGGTCAAGTGGAAGGAGGACAGAGTAATGTTTTCTGGTTTTGGCTGTTAGTAGGTAATTGGTGACTTTGGGAAGGGCAGTCTCAGTTGAGTGGTGGGGTCAGAAGCCAGATTGTAGGTGGTCAAAGAGGGAGCAAGAGGAGAGGTGATAGGACAGTTCAGAATGGACATATTGCTCAAATAGCTTTGAAGTAGTGATATGGGGCGATAACTTGACAAAGCAGAGCGGTCAAGTGAAGGATTTTTGAGGATAAGTGTAATGGTAGCATGTTTAAAAGCAGAGGGGAAGACACCAGAGGTTAGTGATAGGTTGAAGAGATGAGTTAGGGCTGTGATAAACACTGTGGTGAGGTTAGGGATGAGGTGGGATGGGATTGGGTCAAGTGCACAGGTGGTAAGATGTGATCTGGAGAGTAGAGTGGAGTGTTTTTCTTTTGTAATGGTAGAGAAGCAGGTTTTGGGAGAAGAGGACTGAGCGGTTGTGTAGAGGGTATGTGGGGACTGTGCACACAAGCTTTCTCTAATGTTGATAATCTTTTGTTTGAAGTATGTGGCAAAGTCCTCAGCTGAGATGAGAGGAGAGAGTGGGGGCTCTGGGGGAGCTAAAGCTACAAGTATCATATCACAGCACCATTCTATACATATGGACTGAACTATGCGGGTTTTAACCTCCTGTGGGTGCTCACATAGCATTTTTTAGTGTGTTTATTAAAAGTTATGTTTTCTAAGCACTAATATCTAGGTCAAGTTTGGGCATTCAGCCACATGGCTTTTTGTTGTTAATTTAAGCATTCCCATACCCAGATAGGGTCCATGTATTATTTTCTTAAAGAACAGACAGGCGAGTGTGTGTGTGTGTGTGTGTGTGTGTGTGTGTATATGTATATATATATATATATATATATATATATATATATATATATATAAAATATATATTTATATATATAAATATATATATATATATATATATATATATATATATATATACTCGCAGAAGGACCCGGCTTTGCACGGGTATATTTCATCTATTTTATTTAATGTTTGTGTGTGCTGTTAAAAGATATCGAGAGTATCCCCCATAACAGTGACCTCTACAGCCCCCTGCCCCCTTAACAGTTAACTCCACAGCCCCCCACCCCTTAACACTGACCCCCCCACAGTGCCCCTCCTCCTTAAAATGGGATCTTCACAGCAGCCCATCCTCTTAACTTTGACCTTCACAGCAGCCCGCCCCTTTAACAGTGAGTTTCACAGCACTCACTCCCTTGACAGTGACCCCCCCCAGTGGTCCGCCCCCTTAACAGTGACCTATACAGCACTCTGCCCCTTAACACTGACCTCCATAGGGGACATCCCCTTATCTGTGACCTCCACTGTTCCCTGCCCCCTTAACAGAGACCTCCACAGCACTCGTCCCTTTAAAAGTGACTGCCACAGTACCCCGTTCCCTTAATAATTACCTCCACAGTACCCCGCTCCCTTAACAGTGACCTCACATTACCCTTCCCCCTTAACAGTGACCTCCACAGCGACCTGCCCCCTTAACAGGAACATCCACAGTGAACACCCCTTTAACAGTGACCTTCACAGTGCCAGCTCCTTTAACAGTGAGCTTCCCAGAAGCTACCCCCTTTAATAGTGGCCCCTACCCCCTTAAAAGTGACCTCCACAGCATCTGCCCCTTTAATAGTGGCCCATGCCCCCTTAGCAGTGACCTCCACAGCGCCCTGCCCCTTTAAGACTAGGGCTAAATGACGACATGTGTCACACAACATTTTGTTGCAACAATTTTGATAATGATAAGCTATGGTGTCGCACTGCTACATGCGAAATGCTGCGACTGTGACACGACAGTCACAAAAAATCCATCCAATATGGATTTTTCTGTGACTGTCGCGTCGCAGTTGCAGCATTTCGCATGTCGCAGTGCAACACCATAGACTATCATTATACAAATTGTCCTGCGACATCAATGTCGGAGAGTAGTTGTGTCCTATGTGTCGCGCGACACATGTCATCGTGTAGCTCTAGCCTAAAACTGACCTACAGCAGTGAAGAAAAATGGCTGGCTTGTTATGGAAACCTGGAGTAAAACTGTGTGTATGTGGAGACTAAGGGCCTGGAAGCTTCTATTGGCTGATAAGGGACATGTGACCATGTATATGGGAGTTGGGATATGAGTGAAAGACTTGCAGGCTTGTATTGGCTAATGCAGGTCATTTCTTGGGAATATCTCAGGAACGGTACGTCCTAGAAAGCTGAGATCTGGTCTAAAACCTTCCTAGACACCTGATGTACCTGTGTGCCAAATTTGGTGAAGATCTGTCTAGTCGTTTGGTCGCGCATAAAGGACAGACAGAAACTTATTTTTATATCTATAAGAACTATAGCAATCTGTAGATTGACACTTAGCTTTTTTGCATGGCTTTGTTAAGTCAAAGTTTGCTGCCACTGCATATTCAACATGTGTAGTTTCAAGTTTACGTTTGCTACGTCAGTATTTGCAATGCATTCTGATAGATAACATCTCTCTGTTGGAATTCCAGACTAAGAGATTATATCAGTAAAAAGCAGCTATCCACTGGATACAGCACAACTGTTAGATTGGTGGAGGTTGACCCCCGCTGTCCTGATAATGGGGGGTTTATGACTTTGTGCATGTATGGAAGGTGGTGGAGCATGTGTGCTGCCCCTATATTCAGAGTACAGTTCTCAGCTACCTTCTGCAGTCTCATAGAGGATGAATGGCGCGGCAGTATGTATGTTTCACAAGACCCCTATTATCATTATCAGTGGGGCTCCCAGCGGTCAGATCCTAGCTGATCTGGAACTTATTCCCTATCCGGTGAATAATATGAATATCCACTATCTATAAACACGCAAAAACATATAGCGTAAAAAAAAGTTGCGTCAGCTTTTACATAGACCCCTGCCAGACAAGGGCTCTACTGTATACCCTGCTTCCATTATCAGAGCCAGGGGAATTGATTAACTGGGCCCCATAGGTATCAGCATTACATTACTAATGAAAGCCACTTAGGCATTTACTTCAATACAGCCCAATCTAAATAAATGCAAACACGTATTCAACTACAGAGAACTTCTCACAAGTTAGTCTTTGTCCTTTAAAACTCCAAACTGGATCTGAGGAGGGTCTGTGATGCATGTTCTGTGGCCAGCGTGCCTTCACGTGACATTTGAGCTGTTTATTTTTTCTCTACTCCTACGCATTTTTTTGTGTGGTTAGAATTGCACAAAGAAAGGAATGTAAAAAAAGAGAGCAAGAAAAAAATGTATCTTTTTCCTAATTTAGATTTCATCCATTCAGTGTCCGTAAGGCAAATAGCTTGCCCTTAGCGACTACCGGTCAGTTTCAGAGGGGGAGAAGCATCATTGTCTTTGGGAACATTGTAGATAAGTGCAGTGCTAAGATTTTGTAAAGTAGGTCAAAGTTATTGCATTTTCTAGTTGTTGAGGAGACATCTGGCTTTCATTTAAGCAAAAGCCCAATTTCCTACTTTCCATGGAGACTGTTTGTCAGACGTCCAGTTCATAAGTGTAATTTTATCCCTTGCTTGCCTTTTAAAGAAAACACGGCTGAGAGGGGGGATGGAAAGTAGGGGGATGAAAATTAACTTTGGAATTCTGCGAGATGAACGGCAGGGGATGGTTTAAATATATCTTCTGTAGAAAAGCTTGCTGTTCTTTTGTTGCACTTTTATAAATAGAGTTCCCTTTGGTTACTAGTAGAACTTTTTTGGGTAAATTTTTTTCTAATTCCATTTCTATAGATGGAAGCACACTACTCTAAGCAGTTGTTTCCAATTATATGTTCAATGAGAGTACAATATGCATTGGGTTTTTATTAAGTTTTCCGATATTTGTATAAGGGTTTGATATACACATATAGGCAGAAAAGTATTCAAGCATCAAAAAGCAAAGTAGTATATTACCGTATTTATCGGCGTATAGCACGCACGGGCGTATAACACGCACCTTCATTTTAGAGGGAAATTTCAGGAAAAATAAATAAATTTCAAATAAAGCCTCTGATCTGCCCCCTCTGGTAACGCAAACCCCCCCCCCCCCTCCCTCCCCAGTATTAATCATTGGTGGCAGTGGCCACAGGGTCCCCCTCCTCCCCCCCATCATTGGTGGCAGTGTCAGTTCCTATCGGAGCCCCAGCAGTGTAATGCTGGGGCTCCGATCGCTTACCATGGCAGCCAGGAGTCACGCTACTGAAGCCCTGGCTGCCATGGTATGTTAGTGAGCAGAGAGCAGCGCATTATACTCACGTGCGCTGTGGCCGCCGGTCGCTCCTTCTCATAGGTCTGTGCGGCGCATTGCTAATGCTGTAAGCATTAGCAATCCGCCGCACAGACAGAAGAAGGAGCGACCGGCGGCCACAGCGCACGTGAGTATAATGCGCTGCTCTCTGCTCACTAACATACCATGGCAGCCAGGGCTTCAGTAGCGTGACTCCTGGCTGCCATGGTAAGCGATCGGAGCCCCAGCATTACACTGCTGGGACTCCGATCGGAACTGTGGGATATGGCCGGCACATTCATTGGTGCGCAGTGGCCACAGTCCCTCCCCTCCTCCTCCTACTCTGTCCTCGTTGGTCTTCAGCGGCAGCCGCTCACAGTGGGGAGGGAGGGACTCCCTCCTCCTCCCTCCGCTGTGCCGGCCGGCTCAGTCCTGCCTCTCTGGCCTCCGGAGGACACGTTTCAGCCCTAATCGGCGTATAACACGCATACATCATTTGCCCCCTATTTTCAGGGGGAAAAAGTGTGTGTTATACGCCGATAAATACGGTATATAAATAAAGGTTATTGTAAAGTTACAGTAACAAGATACATGTAGCTCAAGGTAATCTGTCTAAAGAGGCCGATGGGGACCTTTATGATTCATCTTATACAATGGAAAGGGTTACTGCTGAGTGACATCCAGTAAGAATAGGGTTACCAATCTTTCTTCTTCTGCAGAGCAGCCCGGGAGGGAGAGAGACAGACAGGCAGACAGACAGACTACTTTTGTTACTCTGGGTTTCTGGACAATATATATGTGTTGTCTGAGGGGTGCTCTTCCTCATTATGGAGAGTGCCAAGCATGCAGACCACTGTAGGCCAGGCAATGCTCCTCTGAGTCTCTAGGAAGATACTAAAGTTAACGTTCAAACTAGCTAATCATATCTGATGTAAGAAGTGCTAATTTTCATACAATTGTTCCAACCCAAAGGAGCATTGACTGGCTTACAGTACTCCTCATGTGTACTTAGCACTCTCCAGAAGGAAATATAATACCCCAACCAAGGCCTCTCAGACAGCCTAACACATTTTGTTTGCTCTGATCTGTTAAAGGGTAGTTACCTAGAAAGAACTGGGTTCCTGCTCTGAGACACTCACCTTTCCTTTTAGCAAGAAGACTGTCTGGCATTTATATTCTCTTAAAAAAAGGCACTAATTGAACAGCACCAGAGGAACATCTTATTAAAAAGTACTGATTGGACAGTTCAAGGCTGCCATCAAAAACTTGGAAAGTGGATAGTGGGGGAAAGTGATCTATGAAGCACAAGCACGGCAATATATAAAAATATATGTATATTGTGGGGATTCACTTTGGTAGGCAGGTTAGTGGTCGCAGTATAGAGGGAAAAGACCAGGTGTCACTGCTTGCCCTGTGAGAGATCTGAGATGATCGGATAGACTTGCAGCACGTGAGTCTATCTGACAGGTCTTTCTGTGTTTCCTTTCTGTTTGTTGTTGTGGGCAGGATCCCACCTCTCCACAGGTACTGCTCGTCAGCTGTTTAGAGGCTCTATTTAAGTCTGCCTCTTACTGCTGACTTTGCGGTTGATATTTTCCTTCTGGAGTTCTATACTGGTTGTTTGTGGATCCTCTACTTACCGCTCGTCTCAAACTAAGTACTCCTGTTTTCTCCTTTGAGCTTGATTCTAGGTCTCAGGGAGACGCTGGTCCCTTCACGGTGGAAGGTACCGGCTGTCTCATTCCCCACTCCCTAAGTTAGGGTTTGCGTCAGTGTCAGCAGGGCTTAGGTTCCATCGTACAAGTTCGTTCACCATCAGGACTTGCTCATACTATCAGTAGTCAGGGAGAGGCTCATGGATTGTTAGGAGGTTACCATTCCCTCCTCCCTAGCTTTGGGGCCAAGTCTGTTTACCTGTTGCTGTTTGTTTACATGGTGTTCCTCTTATCCCCATTTGCCGTGACATTATCAACCGCCCCTACCATCATTATTTTCCTTGATTTGTGCAGATATGGATACTGTTAATCCACTGGTGGATCACATGCAGGAATTATCTTTTAGAGGTAACTGACCTCTGTAATTCAGTTGCACAGTTTCAGAATTCTCAGGTGTCTGGTTCCGTCAGTGGGTACCAGGGCAGTCTTCAACCTAAAGTTGCCCTCCCAGATAGGTTTTCTGGGGGAAATGATAGTTTTGTTTGGTTCAGAGAATCTTGTAATCTGTATTTTCGACAGTCCGCTCTCCTCTGGGGACGAAAATCAAAGAGTGGGGATTATTATTTCTCTGCTGAAAGGTGATGCTCAGTCCTGGGCCTTTTCTCTACCAATCGGTTCTCAATCGGTGGATGAATTTTTCAGAGCCCTGGGCCTTATTTATGATGACCCAGACTGGGTTTCTCTGGCCGAATCTAAGCTGCATAGTTTGAGTCAGGGAGAACGTTCTGCAGAGTCATATTACTCTGAATTCAGGAGATGAGTGACTGATTCAGAGTGGAATTGCCCAGCACTCCATAGTAAATTATGCCAAGGGCTGTCTGATAGATTTAAAGACGCCCTGGCAATCCACAAAAACCCTGATTCTTTGGAGGCGGCTATGTCCCTGGCCGTACGGATTGATAGACGCCTGAGAGAGAGGTGCAAGGGTAGTTACCGAGAATGAACTGGGTTCCTGCTGTGAGACACTCACCTTTCCTTATAGAAAGAAGACTGTCTTGCATGTCTCTTCTCTTATAAAAAGGCACTAATCGAACAGCACCAGAGGGACATCTTATTAAAAAGTACTGATTGGACAGTTCAAGGCTGCCATCAAAAACTTGGAAAGTGGATATTGGGGGACATTGATCTATGAAGCACAAGCACTCAGAATGCACTACCATATGGGGAAAGAGCCTCTTCAGTCCCATGGGGTACAGAGACCCTCAATCTTGTGTCTGGTGATGAGCCTATGCAATTGGGACAGGTCTCTTCATGCCCTGGTAATAGGAACTTCAAGGTTCAGTGAAGACTTTGTTTCTTCTGTGGTAAAGAAGGATATTTTATAAATGTATGTCCTTATATTAAACCTCAAGGTGAATGAGGAAAAAAAAAAAAAAGGTTGTAAATAAACTGTCTAGTTCTCTTACTCATTGCAGTGTGGGTGGGGAGTCGGAGAACATATTTTTGTCTTTTACCGGTAGTACCCGATTTCTCCTGCCTGCCATGGTGGCGCTAGACTCCTAAAATATTGAATTGGAAGTATTTGGTTAACCTTGTGGACTATTGTTCGTTATTTCAGAGTCATGGTTTTAAAACAAGCGCATTAAACAAGGGGATATCTGTGTTTGCTATTGATTCCGCCCCTCTCTCGCAAAAGTGTCTGAATCATATGGTGCATGATATTCATTTGAGGGTGGGTGATTCCCATGTTGAGTCAATTTCTTGCTTTGTACTGAAGGGTTTGCCTGCCCCTCTAGTGCTAGGTTCACCATGGATGACCAGACATAATCCTACCATAGATTGGCAAGCAAGACAGATCAGTAATTGGAGTGATTTATGTATAGACAACTGTCTCAGCGTGTCACTTTCTGTGGTATCCACTAAGGTGTTACCCCCGTTTCTTTCAGATTTTTCTGACATTTTCTCTGAGGGTGGAGATCAGAAGTTACCCCCTCCCCGAGAGCCCTTATGCACACGACCGTTGTTTTGGTCCGCATCGGAGCCGCAGTATTTGCGGCTTGGATTTGGATCCATTCACTTCAATTTTCAATAGGGCCGCAAAAGATTCGGACAGCACTCCGTGTGCTGTCCGCATCAGTTGCTCCATTTCATGGTCCACAAAAAAAATATAACCTGTCCTATTCTTGTCCGTTTTGCGGACAAGAATAGGCAGTTAAATTAATGGCTGTCTGCGCCATTCCGCAAATTGCGCCATCCGTGTTTTGCAGATCCGCAATTTGTGGACCGCAAAACACACAACGGTTGTGTACATGAGGCCAGAGTATGATTGTCTGATCAACCTTATTCCCGGAGCTAAATTGCCAAAGTCTCAGTTGTATAATCTTTCGCAACCCGAAAGAGTAGCTATGCGAGAGTATATTACTGAGAGTTTGGAAGACTGACATATTAAAGGGATTCTGTCACCAGGTTTCACCCCCTCCAGATAAAAATATGGTTATGTTCAGGGAGCTTTAACCATTCCTAATGTGGTCTTATAAATGTAATCTGTAGGCTCATTTTGCTAAAAATACGCTATTACTAACCTGTCAGTCATAAAAATAAGGTGCCCAAGGGGATGTTAATGGCTCCAAGCTGCCGCCCTCACCTGCTGCCGTTTGTGCCCAGCGCCGCCTCATAATCTTCTGTGACGCCTCCAGCTCTCCCTCTGTAACATGCTGTGAAAGCCCCCTGCTCGCTCTCCCCCCCCTCCTCCCTCCCCCCTCCCCCCTCCTCCCGCTGTAACATCGCAATGTTACAGCAGCAGGAGGAGGGAGGAGGGAGAGCAGGAGGCTTTCACAGGATGTTACAGAGGGAGGAGGGAGGGAGAGAGAGTGAGCAGGAGGCTTTCACAGCATGTTACAGAGGGAGAGCTGGAGGCGTCACAGAAGATTATGAGGCGGCGCTGGGCACGAACGGCAGCAGGTGAGGGCGGCAGCTTGAAGCCATTTACATCCCCTTGGGCACCTTATTTTTATGACAGGTTAGTAATAGCGTATTTTTAGCAAATTGAGCCTACAAATTACATTTATAAGACCACTTTAGGAATGGTTAAAGCTCCCTGAACATAACCATATTTTTATCTGGAGGGGGTGAAACCTGGTGACAGAATCCCTTTAAACCATCTAAGTCACCTGTGGCTACTGGCTTCTTTTTTGTTAAAAAAAAAAATATGGGACCCTTAGACTGTCTTTAGACTTCCGGGAGCGAAATTGTACAACTGTCCGTGATCCTTATCCCCTTCCACTGATCCCGGATTTATTCGATCAGATTGTCAGAGCCAAGGTGTTTTCCAAGTTTGATTTAAGAGGGGCTTATAATCTGATAACAATCAGGGAAGGGGACGAATGGAATACGGCCTTTAATACCCCTGAGGGCCACTTTGAGAACTTGGTCATGCCCTTTAGGTTGACTAATGCCCCAGCAGTCTTTCAGCACTTTATCAATGAAATTTTTCATAATTTGGTGGGGAGGCTTGTTGTTATTTACCTCGATGATATACTAATTTACTTGCTCGATATGGAAACTCATCAGGATCATTTAAGACAAGTATTACTGATCTTCCGGGAGAATAAGTTGTATGCTAAGTTAGAAAAATGTATGTTTGCTGTTCAGGAGCTACAGTTCCTGGGTTACCTGCTTTCTTCCTCAGGTTTTCGTATGGATCCCGAAAATTTCCGTGCAGTATTGGACTGGGATCGACCTGAGAATCAGAAAGCGCTGATGCGATTTTTGAGGTTTACTAATTACTACAGAAAATGTATCCTGAATTATTCTACTGTTGTCAAGCCTTTGACCGATATGATTAAGAAAGGTGTGGATTTTTCAGTCTGGTCTGAAGAGGCATTACATGCTTTTTCTGCTCCTGCTCCCATTCTGGTGCAACCTGATGTGACTCAGCCTTTCATTGTGAAGGTTGACACGTCAGAAGTGGGGGTCGGAGCAGTTTTGTCGCAGGGTCCTTCTCCTGGCAAATGGCACCCTTGCACTTTTTTTTTTTTTTTTAACTCTCTTCTGCTGAAATAAATTATGATGTTGGTAATAGAGAGTTGCTGGCCATTAAATTGGCCTTTGAAGAATGGCGTCATTGGTTAGAAGGAGCTATTCATCCCATTACGATAATTACTGATCATAATAATCTGGCTTACCTGCAATCGGCGAAGCGTCTGAACCCAAGACAGTCCAGATGGTCATTGTTTTTTACTAGATTTAATTTTGTGGTGACTTATCGCCCTGGGGTCAAAAACGTCAAGGCAGATGCTTTGTCGTTTAGCTTTCCTGGAAACGATTTTTGCTGATGGGGTGGTGGTTTCTGCCCTTCATCCCGAACTTGAGGCAGAGGTGTTGGAAGCTCAAGGTGAGGAACCTGATTCCTGTCCTCCAGGGAGGTTGTGTTTTCCTTCTGGGCTTCGGCACAAGGTGTTCAAGGATCATTATGATACTGTCCTTGCGGGACACACTGGGAGCAGATCCACTTTGGATCTTATTTCCCAGAGATTCTGGTTGCCAGGTTTACGTAAAGGTGTGGAGGGTTATGTGGCAGCCTGTGAGACCTGTGCACGTGCCATGGTGACTCATACTCGGCCTTCAGGGTCTCTTCTTCCTTTGTCCATCCCATCCCGTTCCTGGACGCAGGACTTTATCACTGATTTGCCTAGTTCCTGTGGGAAGACAGTGATTTTGGTGGTGGTGGACCGCTTCAGTAAGATGGCGCACTTTATACCATTATCAGGTTTGCCCAATGCCCAAACTCTTGCTCAAGTGTTTTTTGATAACATCGTGAAAATACACGACATTCCCTCTGATGTGGTGTCTGATAGGGGGATGCAATTTGTTTCCATGTTCTGGAGGGCATTCTGTACTCGTCTGGGAGTTCAGTTGTTCTTCTCTTCGGCTTTCCACCCTCAGTCAAACGGACAAACTGAGCGCACTAACCAGAATCTCAAAAAATTATTTGAGGTGTTTTGTTTCCGAGAATCAGTCCACTGATAAGTCACCATTTTTGGTGCATATGGGTTTCACCCTCAGTTTGGTACCTTTTTTGGGACTGAGTCCTCTGGATTACATGAAGAGGAAAGATTCTCTTCCTCATTGTCATCTATCTGGCGGAAGATTCAAATCAATTTTAAAAAAAATGGGCAAAAGATTCAAACGTATGGCTGACAAGAGACACATGACTGGTCCGGACCTGTGTGTGGGTGATCTGGTGTCCACAGGTTCTGCTCGTTAGCTGTTTAGAGGCGCTATTTAAGTCCGCCTCTTACTGCTGACTTTGCGGTTGATATTTTCCTTCTAGAGTTCTATACTGGTTGTTTGTGGATCCTCTACTTCCCGCTCGTCTCAAGCTAAGTGTTTTCTCCTTTTTGTGTGTGTTGATTCTAGGTCTCAGGGAGACGCTGGTCCCTTCACGGTGGAAGGTACCGGCTGTCTCATTCCCCGCTCCCTAAGTTAGGGTTTGCGTCAGTGTCAGCAGGGCTTAGGTTCCAGTGTACGAGTTTATTCACCATCAGAACTTTCTCATACTGTCAACAGTCAGGGAGAGGCTCAGGGATTGTTAGGAGGTTACTATTCCCTCCTCCCTAGCTTTGGGGCCGAGTCTGTTTACCTGTTACTGTTTGTTTACTTGGTGTTCCTCTTATCCCCATTTGCCGTGACACCAGGTTGTAAATCACTCTTCAGTGTTTATTCACACTTATAACATAACACAACAGTCACTTTGAAGGCTTGGTGCTTGTTCACTAGTGATGAGCGGCAGGGGCAATATTCAAATTCCCAATTTCTCGCTAATATTTGGTAGAATATTCATCATATATTCGCAAATTCGATATTATTTTATTGATCGTGAAAAATTGGCAATGTAATATTCGCGTAATGCGCACGAAATACAGGTGTGGGTTGCTATAGCTACATTTTTCAAGCTGAAGTTTCCTGAAACTGCAGAAAATGGCTGGCATGGCAGAGCATTATAATAGCTTTATATGCAGATAGAGTGCTCCAATATATTCACAATTGCAAAATTGGAGCTAATGATGCAAATATTTTGGCGCAATACGTGCAAATGTATGTAACATGTATGTATTGGCAGCAGAAGTTATCAGCTACATTATATTACTATCTAACCTACACTGACTATCTCCCACTAACTCTCTGTATTATGTATATAAGCTAACTAACTAACTAATGTAATGACACAGGGAAGCAAAGAGCACAGCAATAACACTGCTGTCTCTCTCAGGTCTGCAAAATACTGCATACAAGGGCTGCTGGGGAGGTCCTATTGGTTGCTATGGATATTGCTAAGCTCAGACAAAGACATTGCAGCCTTCTCATTGGCCCACGAGCAAGAAGGGAGGTTACTGATGAAAAAAAAGAAATCTTGAATATTCAAAATTATAATAGATATCACTATATTCTAAATATTCCCGAATTCTCGAAGTGCTGATATTCGCGATTCGAATATTCGTGCCCAACACTACAGGGAGTGCAGAATTATTAGGCAAGTTGTATTTTTGAGGATTAATTTTATTATTGAACAACAACCATGTTCTCAATGAACCCATATCAAAGCTGAATATTTTTGGAAGTAGTTTTTAGTTTGTTTTTAGTTTTAGCTATTTTAGGGGGATATCTGTGTGTGCAGGTGACTATTACTGTACATAATTATTAGGCAACTTAACAAAAAACAAATATATACCCATTTCAATTATTTATTTTTACCAGTGAAACCAATATAACATCTCAACATTCACAAATATACATTTCTGACATTCAAAAACAAAACAAAAACAAATCAGTGACCAATATAGCCACCTTTCTTTGCAAGGACACTCAAAAGCCTGCCATCCATGGATTCTGTCAGTGTTTTGATCTGTTCACCATCAACATTGCGTGCAGCAGCAACCACAGCCTCCCAGACACTGTTCAGAGAGGTGTACTGTTTTCCCTCCTTGTAAATCTCACATTTGATGATGGACCACAGGTTCTCAATGGGGTTCAGATCAGGTGACCAAGGAGGCCATGTCATTAGATTTTCTTCTTTTATACCCTTTCTTGCCAGCCACATTGTGGAGTACTTGGACGCGTGTGATGGAGCATTGTCCTGCATGAAAATCATGTTTTTCTTACCTTGCAGACTTCTTCCTGTACCACTGCTTGAAGAAGGTGTCTTCCAGAAACTGGCAGTAGGACTGGGAGTTGAGCTTGACTCCATCCTCAACCCGAAAAGGCCCCACAAGCTCATCTTTGATGATACCAGCCCAAACCAGTACTCCACCTCCACCTTGCTGGCGTCTGAGTCGGACTGGAGCTCTCTGCCCTTTACCAATCCAGCCATCTGGCCCATCAAGACTCACTCTCATTTCATCAGTCCATAAAACCTTAGAAAAATCAGTCTTGAGATATTTCTTGGCCCATTCTTGACGTTTCAGCTTGTGTGTCTTGTTCAGTGGTGGTCGTCTTTCAGCCTTTCTTACCTTGGCCATGTCTCTGAGTATTGCACACCTTGTGCTTTTGGGCACTCCAGTGATGTTGCAGCTCTGAAATATGGCCAAACTGGTGGCAAGTGGCATCTTGGCAGCTGCACGCTTGACTTTTCTCAGTTCATGGGCAGTTATTTTGCGCCTTGGTTTTTCCACACACTTCTTGCGACCCTGTTGACTATTTTGAATGAAACGCTTGATTGTTCGATGATCACGCTTCAGAAGCTTTGCAATTTTAAGAGTGCTGCATCCCTCTGCAAGATATCTCACTATTTTTGACTTTTCTGAGCCTGTCAAGTCCTTCTTTTGACCCATTTTGCCAAAGGAAAGGAAGTTGCCTAATAATTATGCACACCTGATATAGGGTGTTGATGTCATTAGACCACACCCCTTCTCATTACAGAGATGCACATCACCTAATATGCTTAATTGGTAGTAGGCTTTCGAGCCTATACAGCTTGGAGTAAGACAACATGCATGAAGAGGATGATGTGGTCAAAATACTCATTTGCCTAATAATTCTGCACGTAGTGTATTGTTCACACACATAAAAACAAAATAAAGTTTACCTGGTATCCTGGGTAAAGGCTCAGCCTCAGAAAGTCCACTTGCAGGCTTTAAGGTGGCCTGCTCGTCTGACACACGGTCTTCAGACCTCAGCACAGAATTCTCCAGAGCGCCACTGTCAGAGGGAGGTAATCCTCTCCACCTGACAGTGCTGGCTGTTTTTTATAAGCCTGCCAAGACCCGGCCTGGAATGTGGGGAGTAGTCACACACCCAGCACTTTGACTACTCCCAGTAAGAGCCGTCCCGGATCAGCTATTTACAGCCATGATCCGGCTCTTACATGAAAATTCCGGCTCTTACGTCACCGAGGCCAGGAACCTCGGTGACACGTACCTACCATCAATGACGACCCCTTGTACCTTCCTACAATATACAGCTCCAAAAAAAAGTATGTAAACCCTTTGGAATGAATTGCATTTCTGCACAAATTGGTCATAAAATGTGATCTGATCTTCATCTAAGTCACAACAATAGACAATCACAGTCTGCTTAAACTAATAACACACAAAGAATTACATGTTACCATGTTTTTATTGAACACACCATGTAAACATTCACAGTGCAGGTGGAAAAAGTATGTGAACTCCTAAACTAATGAAATCTCCAAGAGCTAATGGGAGTGAGGTGTCAGCCAACTGGAGTCCAATCAATGAGATGAGATTGGAGGCGTTGGTTACAGCTGCCCTGCCCTATAAAAAACACACACCAGTTCTGGGTTTGCTTTTCACAAAAAAGCATTGCCTGATGTGAATGATGCCTCGCACAAAATAGCTCTCAGAAGACCTATGATTAAGAATTGTTGACTTGCATAAAGCTGGAAAGGGTTATAAAAGTATATCCAAAAGCCTTGCTGTTCATCAGTCCACAGTAAGACAAATTGTCTATAAATGGAGAAAATTCAGCACTGCTGCTACTCTCCCTAGCAGTGGCTGTCCTGTAAAGATGACTGCAAGAGCACAGCACAGACTGCTTAATGAGGTGAATAAGAATCCTAGAGTGTCAGCTAAAGACTTACAAAAGTCTCTGGCATATGCTAACATCCCTGTTAGCGAATATACGATACATAAAATACTAAACAAGAATGGATTTCATTGGAGCATACCACAGAGGAAGCCACTGCTGTCCAAAAAAAACATTGCTGCACATTTACAGTTTGCACAAGAGCACCTCGATGTCCCACAGCAGTACTGGCAAAATATTCTGTGGACAGATGAAACCAAAGTTGAGTTGTTTGGAAGAAACACAGAACACTATGTGTGGAGAAAAAGAGGCACAGCACACCGACATCAAAACCTCATCCCAAATGTGAAGTATGGTAGTGGGGGCATCATGATTTGGGGCTGCTTTGCTGCATCAGGGCCTGGACGGATTGCTATCATTGAAGGAAAATTGAATTCCCAAGTTTATCAAGACCTTTTGCAGGAGATCTTAAGGCCATCTGTCCACCAGCTGAAGCTCAACAGAAGATGGATGTTGCAACAGGACAACGACCCAAAGCATAGAAGTAAATCAACAACAGAATGGCTTAAACAGAGGAAAATACGCCTTCTGGAGTGGCCCAGTCAGAGTCCTGACCTCAACCCGATTGAGATGCTGTGGCATGACCTCAAGAAAGTGATTCACACCAGACATCCCAAGAATATTGCTGAACTGAAACAGTTCTGTAAAGAGGAATGGTCAAGAATTACTCCTGACCATTGTGCACGTCTGATCTGCAACTACAGGAAACGTTTGGTTGAAGTTCTTGCTGCCAAAGGAGGTTCAACTAGTTATTAAATCCAAGGGTTCACATACTTTTTCCATCTGCGCTGTAAATGTTTACATGGTGTGTGCAATAAAAACATGGTAACATTTAATTCTTTGTGTGTTATTAGTTTAAACAGACTGTGATTGTCTATTGTTGTGACTTAGATGAAGATCAGATCACATTTTATGACCAATTTGTTTAGAAATCCTTATCATTCCAAAGGGTTCGCATACTTTTTCTTGCAACTGTATATTATAAAAAGCACTGACAAAAGTTTGAGGCTACCACCAAGGGGAAAATCTTATTATGAAAACTCACTGTTTGAACAGTTCAAGGGTACCAGCAAAAATTTGGTGGGTAAAAAATTGAGAAAACATTATCTATGAAGCACAAGGATCTATAAGCAAATTGATTCTATCAATTCAAAATTCATCCCAATTTTTTTTTTTTTTTTTATGTGAATGATTATAACAAACCCAGATATATATATTTTTTCTTTTTTCAGGCAAATCAAAAGAGAAATCTGCATGTGAAAAACATGTGCAATTCAGGATTGAAAAAGCGTGAAGCGTAAAAAAAGCTTCACATCTACAAATACAGCATAACCATCTAATCAGTGTTCAGCTTCCTAACAGACATCCTAACATAACTAAGATAATTGCTAAGCCAATCTCACATCTTCAAATAGCCCTTCCTGGACAAAAGCCCTTTCAAAACAAAACAGACAGAATCATCTTTACTAGCTAAGATGCCTTGCAGGGAACTCTGGGTGGGTACTTTTTAATTATGGAGACCACTTAGTATATGCAATGACAATTGTAGGCTAGAAAATGCTCCTCTTGGTTTCTGAGAAAGATATATGCAAATTAGTATGTCTAACATAAGATGGCTTCAGAAAGAATGACCTTTCTTTTCCATTTTTGTCAGGAAAGCTAAATTACATATCTTTGTGGTTTGGAGAAAAATATTCACCAGATGAGACTAGATTGTAATGGCGGAAGAAGAGATTTAACAGAGAGGTAGTGCAAAAGGTGACAATAGACAAAGCACTTCAGGAGTTTAGAGATGAAGGCGAGACAGGTCTGTAGTCAGTTGAGCAGGATGTGTCAAGAGAATTTTTTTAGTGATGGGGTTATGACAGAATGTTTGAAAGAGGAGAAGATACCAAGAGATAGAGATTGTACATTTTGATTAAGTGAGTAGTGATAGCTGGGGAAAGAGACTAGAGAGGGTGTGAGAGAATAGGGCCAGTAGTGCATGTGGTAGGTTTAGAAGAAAAGAGAATACTGGAGACTTCTTCTTCTGTGACTGGGTTGAATATTGAAGGTGAACCTGGGATGGAACCTAGAGAAGGGGATAAATGACATTTAGCAGCTATGACCTAATTTTTGTGCTGGATGTTTTAAATTTTCTCTTTAAAGTAGGTGGTTAGATCTTCAGCACAGTCAGTGATGGGCTCCTGTGCTTTTGGACCGAGGAGAGAGTGAAAAATGTCAAAGAGCTTTTTTGGATTATTGGGAAGGGAGAGATCATGGTTGTGAAATAGGTTGTGAAAAACACTTTTTTGAAGGAATTCTAATTCTCATTTTTTCCACACCTGCCTAAAACGTTTGCACAGTACTATACACACTATATGGGGAGCTGTGTAACTTTTACAGACAGACATAACTTAGTCCTTAAATAAACAATATGTGTTTTTTACAAGATTCATCTAAAATGCATCTTTGTAAACTCTACAAAGACACCGTGTTTGGTAAATGACATGGATATCATGCAATCATGATAATTACAGCCTATAATTAGCTATTTAGATGCAATAAAAGGAGTCGAATTGGGCAGCTGAAAGCCTACAATGTAGAAGGAGTAAATCTAAATAGAATGTGCAATATGTAATGGCTTTTTCTTTTCACATAAAAAGCTGTGTAATTGCTTGAACAGGAAAATAGATTGATAAATTGGACATGTTTATAAATAAAATATTAAAATTATATATTTTTTATTTTTACCTAGATGGGTTGAAATAGGTTTAATAACATATAAAATGAGATAGTTGACATAGAGCCACTGCTAAAGCCTCCAGTAATAATTAGAGATGAGCAAATTTAAAAAAAAAATTGGTTCGGTCTGAATTTATTCGTGGCAATTTGTGTTAAAAAACGGCTATTTCCTGGCTGCAGAGACCATTTATAGTGGTGTAGAACACTATGCCTTGCAGTAACACACATGGGAAGTCTGCTGTGGTAGTGAAACAATACTGTGAGTTAGTATGACATGCAGATGACAGGCGTCACAGAATCACTGCACACTTCACTTATTTGGGCAGTTACGGGGCCAAAACTGACCAAATAACTCAAGTGTGAACTCAGCCTTACAGGTTAATTCTAGCGTCAAGAAGAAGCACACTCTTTTTACACCGTCGTCAGCTGATTTCACATAGATGTCTATAGAACATGTTCTATTAAACGCTTATTGCAAGTAGAGCCCCCCCCCCCGACAGAGTGGAGAGGGTGTCAGCAGTAAATTTGTGTTGACGTCACTGATCATTTTGCCCTTTCCCTGATCTGTCAGAACAATAACCGTAAAAAAACGGATCCTGTCTGTGGAGCATCCGCCTTCACTTGGTCAGCATTTGGTCGGTAATCCATCAGTCTTGCTAAAGCCAAAAAAAACAGGAGAGGATCCAAAACAGAGATGACACTTGAATGGAATATTTGCATGTCTTCTGTGTTTTGTACCCACTCCTGCTTTTGGCTACCAAATCATAAGCCAATTCTGATGCAAAATAAGGACCATGTCATGCAGGCCTTACAGCTGTTAGGATCCATTATGCGTCTCATTTTTCCTTCCTTCTGAGAGATCAGAAGGGTAAAATAAATTATGACGTCAGCCAGGCCGAAAGGCAAAATAGTTGCCCAGTCCTGAAGTGGGGAGGGTGGGAACAGCATGAGAAGTCCGCAGATAGCGGCCAACTGACTTCATAGGATGTCTCTATAGTAGTTCAGTTTGTCCTCCCTCTCAGCAGATGTAAAAAAGGCCCCCATTTTGGACGAGTAGCAAGGATCCAACAAAGTGAAGAGCCAGAAGTCATCCCTCTGCTGAATGCTGAGAATTTGTCTGTCACTACACAAGCAAGTGAACATTGGGGCCATTTGTGCAAGTGAATCTGAGGCACTCCCTACATCCATCTTCACTGCATACTGCCACGGTGTGTCTGGGTCCTCTGCCTCGTCTTCCTTATCGCCCTGTAGCTCCTCTGGCTGCTTCTGCTCCTCCTCTCCTGTCACCTGTGTAGAAAAACCATCCATTTCGCTACACATTGCTTGTGCTCCAATGTCCTCCTCCTCCAGTTCAGCCCCCACAGGGCTCATGTGGCTGTGAGATCTAGGCACCACGTCTCCAGTCCCCTGACCAGCCAGATTTAGCAGCATATATTCCAGGACATGAAGCAGTGGAATGCCATTACTGCTGCAGGCTGGACCACTACGTCAGAGCCACTGTTCTCCCAGGCCACTTTATGGTGACGCTGCATATGTTTACGTAGGGCTGTGGTGCCACGCTTCACCTTCTGTCCACAGATTCTACAAATGGCCATGTTCACCGACTCTGTCGGCTAAACAAAAAACTGCCACACCGCCAAGTAGGTGATTTTACCCCCCAACACTCTGCACTGACTGACTGTTACCGCAGCTGCTTCCATGAGCTCCTGCACCAGGTTTTGGGCAGGTAGGCTCCTGCAAAGCGGGTGGTCTACCCAGGGCACGTTTGGCTCCTGACCTCCCACTGCTGCCACCCTGCTGAATCCCCACACTTCACTGATGTCCTCCTCAATGGTCTTTGGCTCAGGAGTCTGACCGCTCGCAACACCAACTCCCACGCCACTCTCCTCATCACTACTTACCCACCTACCGGAGGAAGCAGCGGATGTCTTCTACAAATCTTAGTTGGCCAGTAGCTTCTGACTGTCCTCTAGTAGCTCGTCCTCGCTTTATAGTGTAGCTGAGCCCACAGCACATAATACTTCTCTGGCTGAGGGAACAGAAAAGGACAGAAGCAGGTTGAGGACAGGTGAGGGCACAGGGCCTGCTCCCAGGCCATGCCAACTAAGGGTTGTGTCTGAAAAACCCACCGACTCTTGGCTGTCTGATGTCACTTGGGATGAAGTGGATGACCAAGTCAACCATTCAATGTGTTGCTGGTCAAGACACGACCACTAGATGAAACTGCGGCTCCTGCTGCCACGCCCCCTTACTCTGCTGCGACCTATGCCTGCACCAGAAATATTTAGGCCTCTGTTATTCTCCTGTGCAGGGCCTGGCACTTTTCTGTCTGACATACTGTTAGATTAAGTAAATAATTAAAAAGGAAATTAAAACACCAAAAAAGTCTGCAATTTCTCACTTCACCACACAATGGCTAATAAGCCCTTTTTTCCACTAATACACGACAAAAAGGGTTTTTAGATCATATAAATGCACCGCTGAACAGCAATTTTTTTCCCCACTAACACAAGCCAAAAGGGGCTTTAGAACATATAACTGCAACGCTGAACAGCAAATATATATATTTTTTTGCCACTAATCCAAGCCAGGAAGGGCTTTAAAATATATAACTGCACCGCTGAATGGTAAATATATATTTTTTCGCCACTGATACACGCCAAAAAGGGGCTTTAGAACATACAACTGCACCGCTGAATGGCAAATATATATATTTTTTGCCACTAATACACGCCAAAAATGGGTTTAGAACATATAACTACCCCGCTGAATGGCAAATATATACTTTTTTGCCACTAATACACGCCATAAAGGGCTTTAGAACATATAACTGCACCGCTGAACGGCCAATATATATTTTTTGTCACTAATAAACTCCAAAAAGGGATTTAGAACATATAACTGCACCGCTGAACAGCAAATATATTTTTTTTGCCACTAATACACAAAAAAAGGCTTTAGAACATATAACTGCACAGCTGAATGGTAAATATATATATTTTTTTGCCACTAATACATTGCTTTAAAACAGTGCTTTAGAACATATAAATGCACCGCAGAACTGAAAATGTATTTTTTTTGCCATTAATACATGCCAAAAATTGATGTAATTTTCTCACTTCACCACACAAAGTCAAATACTTTTTTTTGTGCCACTAATACACTCCACAAAAGGCTTTAGAACATATAACTGCACCGTTAAACGGTAAATAATATATTATTTCTTTTGCCACTAATACACGCCAAAAAGGGCTTTTGAACATATAACTATACCGCTGAATGCAAATAATATATATTAAATGGCCAATGGGGATATGTTTACATTATATAGGTGTATATACTGTATGTCCAGTATATTGGCCCAGCGTATGGGTGTATACAAGTATATAGATATGCATATCCCCTGTAATGCATGTCTATGTATACTTAAGTACTGCCCATGTATGTCCCCAGGTTGCATATTATATACAGATGTATGTATGTATGTATGTGTGTGTATATATATATATATATATATATATATATAGATATATATATATATAGATATATATATATATATAGATATATATATATATATATATATATAGATATGCCCCAATTATCTATATATATATATATATATATATATATATATATATATATATAAAAATAGAAAAATTGGACTGCACTCCAAGCGTATCTTCTCAAAAGATGTGTTTAATCACCCATATGATGGCAAAAGCGACGTTTCGGCTCCAGCATGAGCCTTTCTCAAGCATTGGTGAACAGTGAATAACAGGTATATAAAGGTGTGTCAATGCATACAATTAATCAAACAACATAATTGGTACTTTAAAGATGATCCATATATACAGTATATAAATATGTGCAAAAAACACAAATTGATCATAATTGGTAAAGTGACTTGTGCATTACATACAATAAATTCCATAATATGGCAAATTACATATGGAAACACCATAAGATACAAGATTATAATACTGTAAAAACTCCAGCAAATAGCGTTGCAAAAAGGAATCTTTTAATAGACATATGCGGCTGTGTAAAATTCATGACGTTTCGGCCATACATTAGCCTTCATCAGACTTATGCCGCTTAAAGATGGATGCTAAGCGGCATAAGTCTGATGAAGGCTAATGTATGGCCGAAACGTCATGAATATGTCTATTAAAAGATTCCTTTTTGCAACGCTATTTGCTGGAGTTTTTACAGTATTATTGAAACGGGGTGGGAACCCGACTTCCAGCGGCAAACGGACGGCAGAGTGCCACGAAGTTTTGCTTATACAAGATACAAGATTAGTTACCCCTGCAACTCATCACTATATCATTGGTGCATCAACTGTAATAATGCTCATGTGCAAATAGAGAAGACTAATGAGTTTCTACCTGGGGGAATGATGTCGCCCACATATACCAATGCGCCGATCAGGAGTCCAGTGCGCATGTCCCAGTTACGCAACGTCATCACTGGGGGACGTGCCAATGCACAACTGTGCCGCCCACTGATGACATCAGCGGCGCACCCATTAGTGCATTACCACCTCCTCCCATCGACGACTACAGACAGCGGCGCATGCGCAGTAGCAACATCATGCTATTAGCCGCCATAACATCTCCAGAGGTATTTCCACGTACCTCCAGGAAATGCGTGGTCCCTGAAAGCGGGGGCCAGGACGTGCAGGCTGGTGCAGTGACATCATAACACCGAGCCAGCCCACGTGGCCTTGGCTGCAGGTGTGCGTGTGCATGCATGCCTGCAGTTTGGGAAGTAGGGAGCGAGACCGGCCGGGTATAAATAACCCGGCAGCGCTGCGCTCACAGGGAAGGCAAACCAAGCAGCCCCGGAAGGAAGATGCCCCATTTAGCAGCTAAGCAAGCGGGCACTATCCCCTGGAGACGAGTACACTATACCACCAACGATTAACCCCTGCTGAACCCTTGCCATATACCTGCCCAACCATATTCTGCATTAACCTCTGCAATACCCACTGCTCTACAGATCATATATTAACCCCTGCTATTCCCCCTGCATTATCCCACTGATACCCCCTGCCCTGCATTCTTCTAAGCCCCAGAATATCTCATTCCCACAGACCCTATAAACCCCGGCAGTTACCCATTCACTGGTGTCCTGCATATCTACCTTGCCACCGACTGTATCACTGGTCTGCATCATCCTATTAACTCTTCTAGTGCCATATTGTGTTTAACCCTTTATTTACTCCGTAGGGACAGAGTGTATAGCCAGGAGGGTGGGCTGCTAAATAGTGTGTGTGTAAGTATGATATTTAGATAATTTGTGGGGTGGAATTGGGATGGTACTGTGTGTGGCGTAGTATAGGTGTATTGTAATGTTGTTAATATATTACTATGTACAACTATAAGTATATATATTTATTGTCCATTGATATAAATATATATAGTTATAGCAATAATTAGACTGTAGACGTGTTATTGTGTTAATAAATATACTTTATTATTCATAATACAGAGTAAAGTCATTTATTGTTGTAGTCGCCGCAGTAGTAGTAGACTAGTATAACACAGGTAGTTCAGTTCAAAGTAAGTGCAACAAGGAAGATAGTTAGTTAGATAGTTTTTATTTATAGTATAAATAGGCTGAGTCATCAATAGACGACTCACGCCTATTTCTAAATATTAATTATTGATATTAACGCAAAATATTAATAATTAATATTTTCCTTTTACAGCCACCATTACACCCCATATAACTGCACAGCTAAACGGCAAATAATATATATATTTGTTGCCACTAATACACGCCACAAAGGGCTTTAAACATATAACTGCACGCTGAAAGACAAATATATATATTTTTTGCCACTAATACATGACAAAAAGGCCTGTAATTTTCTCACTTCACCACACAATGGCAAATACATTTTTTTTGTGCCACTAATACACCCCACAAAAGGCTTAAGAACATATAACTGCACCGTTAAACGGTAAAAAATATATAAATATATTTTGCCACTAATACATGCCACAAAGGGCTTTAGAACATATAACTGCACCGCTGAACGGCAAATAATATATATTTTTTTGCCACTAATACACAACAAAAAGGTGTTTAGTTCTGATAACTGCACCATTGAACGACAAATATATATTTTTGGCCACTAATACACACCAAAAAGGGCTGTAATTTTCTCACGTCACCACACAATGGCAAATACTTTTTTTGTGCCACTAATACACGTCAACAAGGGCTTTAGAATATATAACTGCACCGCTGAACGGAAAATATATATTTTTTTGCCACTAATACACGCCAAAAAGGACTGTAATTTTCTCACTTCACCACACAACGGCAAATACCTTTGTTTGTGCCACTAATACACCCCACAAAAGGCTTTAGAACATATAATTGCACCGTTAAACGACAAACAATATATTTTTTTTGCCACTAATACATGCCACAAAGGGCTTTAGAACATACAACTGCACCGCTGAACGGCAAATAATATATATTTTTGCCACTAATACATGCCAAAAAGGACTGTAATTTTCTCACTTCACCTCACAACGGAAAATACTTTTTTTGTGTGCCACTAATACACTCCACAAAAGGTTTTGTAACATATAACTGCACTGCTGAACGGCAAATAATATATATTTTTTGCCACTAATATATGTCAAAACGGGCTTTAGAACATATAACTGCACCGCTGAACGGTAAATAATATATATTTTTGTGCCACTAATACACGCCAAAAGGGCTTTAGAACATATAACTGCACCTCTGAACGGTAAATAATACATATTTTTTTGCCACTAATACACGCCAAAAAGGGCTGTAATTTTCTCACTTTACCACTAAATGGCTAATAAGCTATTTTTTCCCACTATTGCAAGCCCAAAAATGCTTTAGAACATATAACTGCACTATACAAGAGCAAATAAGACATATAAATATTTCTTTGTAATAAACACTGTAAATGGCTGTATCAAACAGCACTTGCACCCCAGAAACAAGAACGGTTTGCTGGAATTACATTGCTGTATAATGGTAATTTGGATTCCCAGTCAGTGCAGCAAGGTGTAATAGGATTGTTATTACCTATGACCTATTCTGCTTCAATACTGTGGAATGATTCCTCCCTATCCTTTCCCTGAACTTCTATACAGCAAAATAAAAGTTTAAAAGTATTTTCTACCACTTGTCCCTAGCGCCTGCTGACATCTCTCTCTGCACTAAGTACACTTGAAAATAGTTGAATCCAAGATGGCTGAGGCTATTTATAGGGCTTTGACATCACAAGGCTGGCTTATGATGGATCCGCAAAAGATACGGATGACGTCCGTGTGCATTCCGTTTTTTGGCCCCTGATTGAACAGTACTATCCTTGTCCGTTATGTGGACAACAATAGGAAATGTTCTATCTTTGAACGGAAAAACAGAAATAAGGAAACGGAAGACATACAGAGTACCTTCCGTGTTTTTTGCGGATCCATTGAAATGAATGGTTCCGTATACGGTCCATATACGGAACGCAAAAAACGGAACGGAAACTGAAAAAAAAAGTTTCTGTGCAAGAGGCCATAGCCTGTCTCAAAAAAAAATCTGTATATTAGCGCCATTTCTAAATGTAAGACAGCCTGAAACAGGCATAAAACATGGTAAATGAGATGGGCCTGCAGGCAGGTCCCGTTCCACGCCCACAATTTTAGACCTGGCGTGAACAGGGAGAAATCGCAGAATTTGTGCTTGAAATACGCCTAATATAGGCATATTTCAGCTTAATAAATGACCCCTTTAATGTATAAACTGGAAAAAAAAATGCTTGAGATTTCACTTTACTTTGAATCACTTCCTGTTTCTTGGCACTGTCTCTCTGCGCATTCTCCTCCAGGAGACTCCCTCACAAAAAAAAAAAAACATTCAGTTTGACGCTGTCTGCAGCCAATTACAAATGGTCATATAGCACATATCACATCCTGAGTACAGTGATTGGCTGTAGGCAGCATCAAACCAGATGTTTTCAACAAGGGAAGGCCAGAATAGCATTTCAGACCTGTTGGAGAAGGAGCAGGGAGCCGGTGCTGCATGGGTGCCAACCCCCCTCCCCCAATTCCTGTATACCCCTTTAAGGTGCATTGTATTATACCTGTTGATATTACACTAACTTGCTGACTATTAGACTCTGCCTTTAGAAGGGTCTAATAAGCTTCCATGACTGGCAAACCTGTCTGGAAAACATTGTTAGGCCTCTGACTGTCCTAGTAAACCACTGCACCCCACAATCACGTTGCAGGGGGCCGAAGGGGATATCAGTCACTCTGACAAATCCCTACAAAGGATTTGGTTATCCAAGATCAGTGATCCTAGCTTGTGTACCAGGACCCTAGCTATGAGTGTGCTGTGCTTGTGCGTGAGGATGCTTGAAGGGGTTAACACAGAGGATCACTTACTTTTTCTTCCTGCACTGCTGATGTTTGCTCAACGTTATCAATAAAAGACATGACCGATACAAATATTTGTGGGTTATTAATTTCATTATATTGTGTTTGTCCATAATTGTGACTGAAATAGCTGACACTATTTTATAAGTAATCAATGAAGACATCCAGGTACTTCCAGGAGATCACTTACTTATTACAGCGGCATCATCTGTGCTCACAGGCTTCTTTTGCTTAAGAAACTGTATGCACCATATTTCCTATGGGAAGGTGGTGGTTTAACTGGCATAATAACTAGATCAGAAGGACCTGGATGTCCTTGTAGATCATGGACTGAAAAACTGCACACACAAACTCAAGTGACAAGGACATCATTTTCCCCTTTTGTAAGCATTCATTCAGCCGCATCCGGAATATTTATTTTAGTTCTAATTATCAGTTCATTAAAAGCATGCACTGAAATGATAGAATCCGTGAAGGGAACCTGCTATGCTGTACATGCATTCCTATCTGGGAGCAGCATAGTATGGAGCAGGAGCTGGGCATGCATTTCATTTGTTTAAGAATAGAAATGAGTGAAGTTATCAAAGATTCAATTCGGTTGCTTCGCTGAAGTTCACAAAGAAATTTGATTCGTTCCGAATTGCTTTGTCGCGTATCCCATTCCATTGTATGTAGCGAACACAATGATGGGGAATGGCGATCACACTGTCCCCTGTCATTGAAACCCTCAGATGCCGCGTTCATCACTGATCATAAGGCTACATTCACACGTCAGTATTTTCCTATATCCCGATTTTCGGTCCGTTTTTTGCGGATCCGTTGTTCCTGAAAATGTTTCCGTATGTCATCCGTATGTCATCCGTTTTTTGCGGATCCGCAAAAAACGGAAACATGTATAAATTTCAATAATCAAATAAAGTTGTTTGGATTTCTTTGAAAAAAAATTGAAAAAAAATAAATAAATAAAAATTTGTTATGTGTTTCCAGGAACGGAATCCGCATAAAACGGATGACATACGGAATGACATCCGAATGTCTTCCGTTTTTTGCGGATCCATTGACTTTGTATTGTACCAGGATCTGAATTTTGCGGACAAGAATAGGACATGTTTTATATTTAAACGGACATGCGGAACGGAACAACGGAAACGGACAGCACACATTGTGCTGTCCGATTTTTTCCAGGACCCATTGAAAATGAATGGGTCCAGATCTGGTCCTGATCTGTTCCGCAAAAAACGGAACAGATCAGGAAAGAAAAAACGGACGTGTGAATGGACCCTAACACTGAGGCCAACAAAAAAAATCACCTCATCCATTTGCTCGCGAGGAGGCCATTGCAGCTGTCAGAAGTGCACACAAGAGATTTGGCTTTGCTTCAGTCAAGATGGCAGCGATGGCCTCTCCGCAAACAAATGGATGAGGTGAGTATGTATTTTCTTACAAACAAATGCGCTTTGGGACAAAGTAGACCTCTCTTCCCTGTAAGATTCATCTTCTGCTGGTGAAAAAAGTTCACATTTCAGTGGAGAAAAAAGTTAATGTATGATCTTTGAATTTATGGAACTGGTTTTAGCAGACATGGGTGACACTTCAAGGGATACCTACATATCTCCATCAAAACAATTGCACATATGTGATTTATGAAAATAAGAGAATGAGCTAACATGTGATATAAGTAGTAAAAAAAATAATGTTTCGGTGAACCACTCTAGCTACCTTATGTTATTTGACAAATAATTGATTGCCAAAATATCTAAAGGATTTGAATTTTTAGTAGTCATTGCGCTGCTTCTAAGATGTGCTATTACTGACAATATAGTAAAAAGGAGAGAGCTTTAGATCCTGAAAGTAAAACCAGCTGTTATTGAGTAACTATTAAGGAAGGTCAGAATGTTCCCTAAGAGCTGCATTTTTCCTCCATGATGGAAATATTGGAACAAAGGCAATGATCTCACATGATGAGAAATCTAGTGGACTACTATTCTGTATATCAAAATGTTTTCAAATGAAACACGTTTGGTAATATATGCAAAAGTAAATGTAAGGCGCAAGAAAACGAGTATCAGTAAAGATAATAAAGATTACTGTTACTTTAAAATGTAAAAAGTGGTCTCAACCTTAGTCTACTGGAAGAAAAGGACCCTACAGTGGTCAATAAAGGGGTTGTCCAGGGAAACTAAAAATGCATTTAAATATCAGCAGGTTGAAAATAAAAGAAAAAACCCTCACAATTCCCTGTCGAGTTCGTTTTGAGGATAACTAGTTCTCCGCCACTCTCTATTTCCTGCTTTGCAATGACGTCTCAGTGATTGGGTGCAGCGGTCATAGACATCATCACTACCGCAGGAAATAGAAAATGGCTGGGGACCAAGCATCCACAGAAAGGGAATGGTGGAATGCTGGGGGATCATTGAGGTGAGTATACCTTTTATCATTTAAATATAATTTTCCTGGAAAAAAAACTTTCAAAATGTGATAACTGATTGCAAATTGGTTGATGCTTTTGGCTTGAGAACTATTGTGAATTTATATCACTTTTTCTTCCCATCTTTATAGTGGGATTTATATGTGCAGTTGTGTTTTACTCAATGGCTCAGTGGTTAGCATTTATCCTTGCAATCTTAGGTTCAAAATCAACCAAGCGCAAAATTTGCATTGTATGTTTTACCCATGTTTATGTAGTTTCCTAATGGTGCACCAGTTACCTTACACATAAAACAACAAAACATATAGATAGGTAATCCAGAATTTAGATTGGAAGCCCCATAGGTGCAAAGACTGATGTGAGAGAAGACAATCTATTTAGAAAGGTACAGAACAAATTGGAACTATATAAGGGTACATTCACAAATTGCTGATCCGCATAACACGTGTACCGGCCATGTGTGATCCGGATTTTGCGGAACCCACATGGCCGGCCCTATGATAGAAATGCCTATTTCTGCCAGCAATTGCGGGGGCCATGGAACGAAACTATGGATGAGGACTGCACACAGTGTGCTTTCTGCATCTTTTGCAGTCCCATGCATTGAAATGAATGGGTCCGCAACCAGTCTGCAAAATTGCGGAACGGATGCGGACCCAGAAATACAGTCATGTGAATGGACCCTAAATGAATAAAATTAGTGTATTGTCAGCTGCACTTGGATAGAATGGCGGATTGACAGTCTAATGTGTGTGGGGAGCTCCCAACTCTCCCCCAACATCATCTGGATGGAAGGATCGAGTGAAGTGAATATTTTCATCCGATCCTTTTGTTTTCCCAGGAGATAAGTTGCTGCCAGTAGTGTCTTACAGCAACTTTCTCCTTTCTCCTCATTGAATAGACTGAGCCAAACGTGTATAGGGGGGGGGGGGGGCGCGGAAGGAAGATGGGAGAAAAAGCTTTCAGCTGAATAATCGTTCGGCCGACAGCTATTCAATTTTTATGGCTGCCCTTAGCTTTCAATCCTGTAAATATGCCATACATGTTGAAGATGAGAATACCCCTTTGCTGGTCACATTCTTATTCCTAGTCCCTTGGTTCTGTGAAAAACTGCAAGCTATGGTGACCTAACCTTCTTCCTTGACCAGTCCATTTCCATGACTTCACAGATCAATGTCAAAGGAAAATCCTTGGTGTTTAGAAACTGTCACAAACTTCATGAAGTTAATAAAAAAAAAATATATATATAAAGTTCAACTTTCCAAAAACAAGTTTTGTTTTCTAAAATTAGAAATATTTCTCTGATATCATTTAAATGTTATTATTTCATCACACTGCAGATATTGGAAAAGTTGTATGATTGAAGGTGTTGAACTGCAGCTGACTCCATAAAAGCATGGATTTCACGTCAATCTTTACATGAATATGAACAAATGCACGGCATCTCAAGCGATAACTCTCTTTAATGCTTCAGACTGTGCTGTAAGGAAGACTTACACTTCTAGCACCATAATAACAAGCTGTAGACAAAGAGATTGCAAAGGACAGATTGTAAAAATAAGACTAACGCAATGTGAATAGTTCAAAGAGGCGCACAGAAGAAAGGCTCTGATGATGCAGCATTTAAAAACAGTTCATAACGTAAAGAGATATTATCATTTGACTGCTTTAGTGGCAAAAATGGATTATCTCCTAAACGAAAATGGATTCCTCTCACTATGCTGTTTCCTAGAACTATTTGCATGTATATATAGCTTTTCAGATATTTGGGCCAGAGCATAGCATTGCAAATTGTACTTCTGTAGGGAACACTCACATTAATTCTAATTCACTTGCTTTGATGTTGCCTGAACAAGGCAGGAGAATGATTTTGAAAGGGCTGAAAGTCACTTTCTATCTCAAAAAAAATGTAACATTATATATAAGTTGTCTGCTGTGTATGACATACATTTTATCCTTTACATAGATATTTTTACAGGAATGACAATTTTGCATTGGAATATACAGTATATATATATATATATATATATATATATATATATATATACACTGCCTGTCCAAAATAAAAGTCGCAACCAAAAAAAGGTCACAAACTCTAATATTTCGCTGGACCGCCTTTAGCTTTGATTACAGCACACATTCGCTGTGGCATTGTTTCGATAAGCTTCTGCAATGTCACAAGATTTATTTCCATCCAGTGTTGCATTAATTTTTCACCAAGATCTTTCATTAATGATGTTAGAGTCTGACTGCTGCGCAAAGCCTTCTCCAGCACATCCCAAAGATTCTCAATGGGATTAAGGTCTGGACTCTGTGGTGGCCAATCCATGTGTGAAAATGATGTCTCATGCTCCCTGAACCACTCTTTCACAATTTGAGCCCAATGAATCCGGGCATTGTCATCTTGGAAACTGCCCGTGCCATTGAGGGAATAACCTGGTCATTCAGTATGTTCAGGTAGTCAGCTGACCTTATTCTTGGAGCACAATGTTGCTGAACCTAGACCTGACCAACTGCAGCAACCCCAGATCATAGCACTGCCCCCACAGGCTTGTATAGTAGGCACTAGGCATGATGGGTGCATCAATTCATCTGCCTCTCTTCTTACCCTGATGCACCCATCACTCTGGAACAGGGTAAATCTTGACTCATCAGACCACATGACCTTCTTCCATTGCTCCAGAGTACAATCGTTATGCTTCCTAGCAAATTGTAGCCTTGTTTTCTGGTTTGCCTCACTGATTAGTGGTTTTCTTACGGCTACACAGCTATTCAGTCCCAATCCCTTGAGTTCCCTTGGCATTGTGCGTGTGGAAATACTCTTACTTTCAGTAATAAACATAGTCCTGAGTTCTACTGTTGTTTTCCTTAGATATGATTTGACCAAACATTTAAGTGATCGCCGATCACAATTATTCAAGATTTTTTTCCTGCCACATTTCTTCCTCGAATACGATGGGTCCCCAATATCCTTCCAGTTTTTAATAATGCGTTGGACAGTTCTTAACCCAATTTTAGTAGTTTCTGCAATCTCCTTAGATGTTTTCTATACTTGATGCATGCCAATGATTTGCCCCTTCTCAACCAGACTAACATCTTTTCCACAACCACGAAATGTGTCTTTTGACATGGTTGTTTAAGAATGAGAAGCAACTCATTACACCAGTTGGGGTTAAATAACTTATTGCCAGCTGAAAGATAATCACCCATACAGTAATTATCCAATAGGAGGCTCATACTTATTTGCTTAGTTAAATCCAGGTGGTGACTTTTTTTTTTGGACAGGCATTGTATATAATATATATATATATATATATATATATATATATATATATATATACAGTACAGACCAAAAGTTTGGACACACCTTCTCATTCAAAGAGTTTTCTTTATTTTCATGACTATGACAATCGTACATTCACACTGAAGGCATCAAAACTATGAATTAACACATGTGGAATTATATACATAACAAAAAAGTGTGAAACAACTGAAAATATGTCATATTCTAGGTTCTTGTCATGGTCTTACCTCCTTGCTGTTCCCTTCGTTTGACATGTGCTGGCGGCCATCTTGGTTTCTGGGTTTTCTTGTAGCCTCCCACCCTGCGGCTCCTCCTTCCCACTGGGAGGAGCTGGATGCCTAGCTCATATATATAGGAGGTCTGTGGCTTCAGTTCCTTGCTTGGTCCTCCTGTGTTCACATGCTTCCAAGACTGCTGCTGCTTCTGGTTCCTGATCCTGGCCTCGTCTGACTACCCCGTTGGTTCCTGATTCCGGCTTCGTCTGACTACCCCGTTGGTTCCTGTTCCTGGCTTCGTCTGACTACCCTTCTGGTTCCTGACCTCTGTCTCCGCAAGACCCTGCTTCGGTTTAGCCATCCGTTCGGACTTTGCTACGGCTTGCTCTTCAATAAAACCTTCTTATTTTCCACTTATCTCTTGTTGTACGTCTGGTTCATGGTTCCATGACATTAGGACCAAGCCATGAATTCTGACGGTACAGGGCCACCCTCGCTACCTACGCTGGTTGCCAGACTTGATCAGCAGGATCACCTGTTGGGTCGGTTCGCTGTGGCGTTGCAAACCCTGCTTGAACGCACGGCTCATTTAGCTTCCGTTGCCGATGGGTCGGTTGTCGCTCCTGGGCCCGCTCCTACTGCCGCTCCGGTTGTTGCGCCAGAGTCTACCCTGACACCTGTTGCTGCGCCTGTGGTGTTTCAGGGTATGACCGGTTCTGCCCCCCTTCCACAGCGCTTTGGGGGAGAGCCAACTCAGTGCCGAGGTTTCCTTAACCAGGTGGGCATTTACTTCGAGTTGCTGCCACATGCCTTTCCTACTGAGAGATTAAGGGTGGGCTTCTTGATCTCGCTGCTCTCGGACAAGGCCTTGGCCTGGGCCAGCCCTTTATGGGAGAACAACAATCCGGTGGTTGCCGAGTTTTCCGGTTTTGTTGCTTCTCTTCGGAAGGTATTCGATGTGCCGGCTCGTGCTGCCTCTGCTGCGAAGCTCCTTATGTCCATCAGACAGGGTTCACGATCCGTAGCTGAATACGCCATTGAGTTTCGTACCCTGGCAGCAGAGGTGGGCTGGAATAATGAGGCTCTGGTCGCTGCTTTCTCTCATGGTCTCTCGGATGCCTTGAAGGATGAGGTTGCAGCTAAGGACCTACCAGTGGAGCTCGAGTCTCTTATTTCTTTCCTGATTTTGATTGACACCAGACTCAGGGAGAGACCTTCCTTTAAGGAGAGCCTGCGGAGGTCTCCTAACAGATTGGCGCCTACGTTTGCTGTCCCACCCGTGCCTCCCTCTCCTCCCACGCCTCCTGGGGATGACTTGTCTGGGGGTGAACCCATGCAGCGGGGGTTTGCTCGCCTGTCTGAGGGGGAGAGGGTACTCCGGAGACGCGAGGGCCGATGCATGTACTGTGGTCTCGGTGGGCATTTTCGGTTGGCATGTCCGAACCGTCCGGGAGAACGCTCGCACCTGAGGTCCTGTCGGGGGCAGATCTTGGGTGGAGTCTCCTCGTCCCCGGTTTCCCGTGTTGACAAACCACTGATCACGGTTGTCCTCTCCTGGGTCGGGGGCTCGGTGACGACCCAGGCGTTGGTGGACTCTGGTGCTGGTGGTTTGTTCATTGATAGAGTGTTCGTTGCCGCCAATTCCATTCCTCTGCAGCCTCGAGGTTCCCCACTGGCTCTTGAGGCGATAGACGGCAGACCCCTTCTGCCGCCACACGTGACTCATGAGACCCTTCCAGTGGGGATGGCCATTGGTGCCGTTCACAGAGAGTCGGTCTGTCTCCAGGTTATTTCGTCTCCGCACTACTCGGTGGTCTTGGGGTACCCCTGGCTCCAGAAGCATAATCCGACTTTCGATTGGAGATCGGTCGAGATCCTCTCGTGGTCACCGCAGTGTGGGGCTAGTTGCATCCATGGGCCTGTCAAGTTGCTGTGTACTTCCTCGGACTCTCTGTTGCCTCCTGAATACGAAGAGTACCGGGATGTATTCGATAAGGTGCGCGCGGTTGCCCTACCTCCGCACCGCCCATACGATTGTGCCATAGAGTTACAATCCGGTGCCGTTCCTCCTCGTGGCAAAGTCTATCCACTGTCGGTAGCGGAGAATGAGGCCATGGAGGAGTACGTGAGGGAGGCGCTTTCACGCGGACACATTCGCAAATCCTCGTCCCCGGCAGGGGCTGGATTTTTCTTTGTGAAAAAGAAGGGCGGCGAGTTGAGGCCTTGCATCGATTACAGGGGTCTCAATCGCATCACGATCAAGAACGCTTACCCGATACCCTTGATTTCCGAGCTGTTCGATCGCCTCAAAGGGGCCACGGTCTTTACCAAACTCGACCTGAGGGCGGCATATAACCTGGTAAGGATCAAGGCGGGCGATGAGTGGAAGACCGCGTTTAACACCAGGACCGGTCATTATGAATCCTTGGTTATGCCCTTTGGGTTGTGCAATGCGCCCGCAGTCTTCCAGGAATTCATCAACGATGTTTTCCGTGACCTGTTGCAGCAGTGTGTGGTGGTCTATTTGGATGACATCTTGGTATATTCTGCATCCATGGAGGCCCACATTCTGGATGTCAGACGAGTGTTGCAACGCTTACGAGAGAACAAGCTGTTCGGTAAGCTTGAAAAATGCGAATTTCACCGATCCCAGGTAACCTTCTTAGGTTACATCATTTCCGCTGAGGGGTTCTCCATGGATCCTGAGAAGGTTTCGGCTGTCTTACAGTGGCCCCAGCCCAGTGGGCTTCGTGCCCTGCAGCGCTTTTTGGGCTTCGCCAATTATTATCGGAAGTTCATCAGGGACTTTTCCATGCTAGCCAAGCCTCTCACGGATCTGACCAGGAAGGGCAGTAATCCTCAGGTCTGGCCGCTCGAGGCCATCCGAGCTTTTGAGGCTCTAAAGTCCGCCTTTGTGTCGGCTCCGATTCTGTCGCATCCCAACCCTGGGTTGCCTTTTGTCCTCGAGGTGGACGCGTCTGAGACGGGAGTAGGCGCCCTCCTGTCTCAGCGTAGAACACCAGAGGGTCCTCTGCTTCCTTGTGGGTTTTACTCCCGGAAACTGTCTTCCGCGGAGTGCAACTATCAGATTGGTGACAGGGAGTTATTGGCCATCGTGCAGGCCCTTAAAGAATGGAGGCACTTGCTTGAGGGCTCGGTGGTTCCGGTTCTCATCCTGACGGACCACAAGAATCTGACCTACCTCTCTGAGGCCAAGAGATTGACACCACGTCAGGCCAGATGGGCTCTGTTCTTGTCACGTTTTAATTACGTGGTCTCCTACCTACCCGGCTCCAAGAACATCAGAGCGGATGCCTTATCACGGCAGTACTCCGAGCTGTCCGGGGAGGAGTCGATTCCGACTACGGTCATACCCCCGAATCAGATCCTGGCCGCTATTCGCACCAGCCTGACTTCTCCTCTGGGTGAGCAGATTTTGGCGGCTCAATCTGGTGCTCCCTCTGGGAGACCCAACGGCAGATGTTTTGTGCCTGAGGAGTTGCGCACTCGGTTGTTGCGAACCTACCATAACTCCAAGGCCGCGGGGCACCCTGGAAAGAATCAGCTGTCCTGGGCGGTTTCACGTCTGTTCTGGTGGCCTTCTCTACGTTCCGACATCGCCGCATATGTAGCGGCATGCTCCGTTTGTGCCCAGAGTAAGTCCCCTCGGCACCTTCTGTTGGGCCTTTTGCAACCCATAGCCACCGGGGAGCGTCCATGGTCACACCTGGGGATGGATTTCATTGTGGACCTCCCTGCATCCCGAGGCCATACGGTCATTCTCATGATTGTGGATCGGTTTTCCAAAATGTGCCACTGTGTTCCTCTCAAGAAGTTACCCTCTGCACAAGAGTTGGCCTCGATTTTTGCCAGGGAGGTCTTCCGGTTGCACGGTTTGCCCAAGGAGATTGTGTCGGATCGGGGGAGTCAGTTTGTGTCCAGGTTCTGGCGCGCCTTTTGCTCCCAGTTGGGGATTCATCTCTCTTTCTCCTCGGCCTACCACCCTCAGTCCAATGGGGCCGCAGAACGATCCAATCAGGCCTTGGAGCAATTCCTTCGTTGCTATGTCTCCGATCACCAAGACAATTGGGTTGACCTCCTGCCTTGGGCTGAGTTTGCCAGGAACACGGCGGTGAACTCTTCCTCTGGGACGTCTCCCTTCATGGCCAATTATGGGTTCCAACCTGCCGTGTTACCGGAGGTATTCTCTCCCCAGGATATTCCGGCTGTGGAGGATCACCTTTCCGTCCTACGTGCTTCTTGGGTACAGATCCAGAGGTCCCTTGAGGTCTCTGCGCAGCGCCAGAAACTCCAGGCTGATCGCAGACGAGCGCCCGCTCCTTCCTACCAGGTCGGAGACCGCGTATGGTTGTCCACCCGCAACCTCAACCTTCGAGTGCCCACTCCCAAGCTGGCGCCTCGCTTTGTTGGTCCCTTCCGAGTGCTTCGCAGGGTAAACCCGGTAGCCTATGCCCTTGCGCTTCCTCCTGGCATGCGGATCTCCAACGTGTTTCATGTCTCCCTGTTGAAGCCACTGGTGTGTAATCGTTTCACTTCCTCGATTCCTCGGCCTCGTCCGGTCCAAGTGGGCAATCGTGAGGAGTATGAGGTGAGCAATATCCTGGACTCACGCCTGGTCCGCGGCCGGGTGCAGTTTTTGGTCCATTGGCGTGGTTATGGTCCAGAGGAGCGTTCCTGGGTTCCCTCCGCAGATGTCCATGCTCCTGTCTTGCTCCGAGCCTTCCACGCACGCTTCCCTCAGAAACCGTTCCTTACTCCGCGGAGGAGGGGCCCTTGAGGGGGAGGTACTGTCATGGTCTTACCTCCTTGCTGTTCCCTTCGTTTGACATGTGCTGGCGGCCATCTTGGTTTCTGGGTTTTCTTGTAGCCTCCCACCCTGCGGCTCCTCCTTCCCACTGGGAGGAGCTGGATGCCTAGCTCATATATATAGGAGGTCTGTGGCTTCAGTTCCTTGCTTGGTCCTCCTGTGTTCACATGCTTCCAAGACTGCTGCTGCTTCTGGTTCCTGATCCTGGCCTCGTCTGACTACCCCGTTGGTTCCTGATTCCGGCTTCGTCTGACTACCCCGTTGGTTCCTGTTCCTGGCTTCGTCTGACTACCCTTCTGGTTCCTGACCTCTGTCTCCGCAAGACCCTGCTTCGGTTTAGCCATCCGTTCGGACTTTGCTACGGCTTGCTCTTCAATAAAACCTTCTTATTTTCCACTTATCTCTTGTTGTACGTCTGGTTCATGGTTCCATGACAGTTCTTCAAAGTAGCCACCTTTTGCTTTGATTACTGCTTTGCACACTCTTGGCATTCTCTTAATGAGCTTCAAGAGGTAGTCACCTGAAATGGTCTTACAACAGTCTTGAAGGAGTTCCCAGAGATGCTTAGCACTTGTTGCCCCTTTTGCCTTCACTCTGCGGTCCAGCTCACCCCAAACCATCTCGATTAGGTTCAGGTCCGGTGACTGTGGAGGCCAGGTCATCTGGCGCAGCACCCCATCACTATCCTTCATGGTTAAATAGCCCTTACACAGCCTAGAGGTATGTTTGGGGTCATTGTCCTGTTGAAAAATAAATGATGGTCCAACTAAACGCAAACTGGATAGAATAGCATGCCGCTGCAAGATGCTGTGGTAGCCATGCTGGTTCAGTATGCCTTCAATTTTGAATAAATCCCCAACAGTGTCACCAGCAAAGCACCCCTACACCATCACACCTCCTCCTCCATGCTTTACGGTGGGAACCAGGCATGTAGAGTCCATCCGTTCACCTTTTCTGCATTGCACAAAGACACGGTGGTTGGAACCAAAGATCTCAAATTTGGACTCATCAGACCAAAGCACAGATTTCCACTGGTCTAATGTCCATTCCTTGTGTTCTTTAGCCAAAACAAGTCTCTTCTGCTTGTTGCCTGTCCTTAGCAGTAGTTTCCTAGCAGATATTCTACCACGAAGGCCTGATTCACACAGTTGTTCTAGAGATGTGTCTGCTGCTAGAACTCTGTGTGGCATTGACCTGGTCTCTAATCTGAGCTGCTGTTAACCTGCTTATCCTCCGCAGCAGAGGTGACTCTTGGTCTTCCTTTCCTGGGGCGGTCCGCATGTGAGCCAGTTTCTTTGTAGCGCTTGATGTTTTTTGTGACTGCACTTGGGGACACTTTTAAAGTTTTCCCAATTTTTTTGGACTGACTGACCTTCATTTTTTAAAGTAATGATGGCCACTCGTTTTTCTTTACTTAGCTGCTTTTTTTCTTGCCATAATACAAATTCTAACAGTCTATTCAGTAGGACTATCAGCTGTGTATCCACCTGACTTCTCCACAACGCAACTGATGGTCCCAACCCCATTTATAAGGCAAGAAATCCCACTTATTAAACCTGACAGGGCACACCTGTGAAGTGAAAACCATTTCAGGTGACTACCTCTTGAAGCTCAACAAGAGAATGCCAAGAGTGTGCAAAGCAGTAATCAAAGCAAAAGGTAGCTACTTTGAAGAACCTAGAATATGACATATTTTCAGTTGTTTCGCACTTTTTTGTTATGTATATAATTCCACATGTGTTAATTCATAGTTTTGATGACTTCAGTGTGAATCTACAATTTTCATAGTCTTGAAAATAAAGAAAACTCTTTGAATGAGAAGGTGTGTCCAAACTTTTGGTCTGTACTGTGTGTGTGTGTGTGTGTGTATATATATATATATATATATATATATATATATAGTTAAACTGGTTACCCAATTAAATAACATTTTGGGCAGCAGCTGGGAATTAGATACTTTACTCTTTTCCTCACTACCATTCTGGTCCTACCCATCACTGTTTGCTTTCCTGGTATTTTAATTACAGACATAGTAAAGGGTCTTAGTGTATCTATATTTTTCTTTCAGTGTTGTTGTGGAATACGTGTTAGCCTTGGATTTAGCAATTGACCATGTAATATATGGTTTTATTGAGTCCACCATAGCAATAGCCTCTATTTTCTCAATTAATAATGGCCTCTTTCTCAATTAATAAGGTGTCTTTCACATGAACGATACGGATTATGTCCAGATCTGTTCAGGGAAAAAACGATGGTTCTGCACACAAGTGCACTCAGTTTTGTCTGCAATTGTGTTTAGTGGTTCGTTTTTTTTTTTTGTTTGTTTTTTTATGTGGATGTTTTTCATGTGGAAGTTTTAAAGCATTTTTCATGAACATGAAAAAAATAAATAAAATCAAGAATTACAAAAAACATTTCCTAGCTACAATCATTGAAAAAAGCTTAATAATTTCAAGTCCAGGTCTACCACTCTATAAGTACATTATCAGACATTGAACAGTCCCATCTATTTCCTGCTTTGATCATATCTTTTGCATCTGGCTTTTACTCCATGGCTAGTGCTTATTTTTACTGTAAATGGTCAGTAGATGTTTCCTATTTTGATTTTTTTTTTTGCAATGTGTTAATAGCCCTCATCAAATACATTGTATATTGTGACAGATTCAAAAATTGCTATCCAAGCAAACCATACTAGGTATTTTCCCTTATTTTTATCTACCTGATATAGTAGAACTGAAAAATGTATTCATCAATGACCTAGACAAAAAAAAAAAAAAGTAGTAGCTCTACATTGAGCATAGGGGATATTGTGCATCACACTGAGCATACAGAGCGGTATATATTACAAATAACTTATGGCTAGCGTATGTTATTAGGTTAACTAGTTTATGAATTTCCCCCTTGTGCATGTTTGAATCAGGGAATAAGAATGCATCAGGGACTGATCGTACAACTAGTGTTCAGTGCTGCAGAATATGTTAGAATTATATCATCAGTGGGGAATTAGGCTACTTTCACATTTGCGTTCGGGGGTCCGCTTGTGAGTTCCGTTTGAAGGCTCTCACAAACGGCCCCGAACGGATCCGTCCAGCCCTAATGCATTCTGAGTGGATGCGGATCCGCTCAGAATGCATCAGTCTGGCACCGTTTGTCCTCCGCTCAGCAGGCGGACACCTAAACGCTGCTTGCAGCGTTCGGGTGTCCGCCTGGCCGTGCGGAGGCAAACGGATCCGTCCAGACTTACAATGTAAGTCAATGGGGACGGATCCGTTTGAAGTTGACACAATATGGCTCAACTTTCAAACGGATCCGTCCCCCGTTGACTTTCAATGTAAAGTCAAAACGGATCCGTTTGCATTATCATGAACAAAAAAATAAATTAAATTTTTTTTTTTTTGTTCATGGTAATGCAAATCGATCCGTTCTGAACGGATCTAAGCGTTTGCATTATAGTTGCGGATCCGTCTGTGCAGATACCAGACGGATCCGCACCTAAACGCAGGTGTGAAAGTAGCCTTATAAAGAATGAAGAGGGTTTCCAACAACACATTTAAGGCACATTGATAGTATTGATGGAATTACAACTAATGCCTAGAAATAAAAGCTGTTGTGCCTGACATAACCCTATTCCCGACATGATCCTATGTAGAAACTAGAACATAGTTCCATACACTTGAATCAGACTGATCTAAAGTGATGTGAGACATCAGTGGAAATCCTATACAAAGTTGGTACCCTGGCACTCACCCTGTGTCTGTCGCAGTTCCAGCAGGCCCAGGTGCTTGTGTCCTGAGTGCATATTAGAGGTAATCTTCATTGACCCTCACCTCATTCTGCAGTATTAAAAGGGTTAACTCTCCTTTGGTTCTGTGTGCAGCTGCTTTTAATGTGTTAATTAGTGATGGACGAACATCGCCCAGGACGGTTCGCGAACGGGATCGCGTGAATCCTATCAAATGTTCGCGAACCGCAAGTTTGCGGCGGACCCCATTCACTTTAAATGGCAGGCAAACCTGAAAAAACTTCAGCTCATATTTGCAGCCACCAAATACTTACAAGAAGTGCACAAAGCATCCCACAACATTGACAGTGACATACCAGAGGGGGATCAATGGCAACAATTCCCACAAAAAATATGTATTTTAATCAGGGGACATTTTTATGCATCTTAAATTGAAACTCTCAAAAATGTGCCCTGCTGGAGCCTATAAAATTAATATTTTAGGCCACGGGAGTACAGGCCCCAAACATTAGGCATTCACCGGACACAAAACATCAAGTGATTATATGGCTGGAAGTATATTAGACGGTCATTAGATATCAATTTTACTGAAGGCCAGTGGATTACAGGCCCCAAAAATTCATTCAATGTACAGAAAAGAACAAGCTTTGTCTTCTTCTCATTGTCTGTCGCTAGTAGAGGCCTAAGCATGGCAGGCAGGTTCTTCCAGAAGTATCTTGCTGGATGAGCAGCCAATACCACACTTGTATCAATCTTGACAGGATTCAGCTCCAGGTGTAGAGCAATAGTTTTTTTTTTAATGCTTTCTCCATCGCAACACCCTCCACGTCGTTGAATAAACTGAAGACTGGCCGACTCGCTTCTAAGATTTTTTTTTAATGTTATTATTAAATTAATTAAACATTTTATTATGCAATTTGGTGTCTCCATGATCAATCTTCAGCGTGGGGGCCCCACATGGGTTCTACACACTTCCAAAATAAAGTGGGGCAAATAGATGACGAATGATCGAGACGCTCCATGATCTTCCCAGGAGCTGCTTTTGGGAGCCGCGGTTCATTTCTGAGACGTCTGTGTGGGAATCCGAAGACCATCTCCATCTCCGTGCACCACAGGATGTCCTCCTCCTACTGTGTTAGGAAAAATTTAATTTTTATTATAAAATGTATTAAATATTTTAGCATTGATTTTATTTAACCAAAACTTTATTAAAATTATAAGAAAGTATACTTAAATTTGCCAAAAATGGCCTAATAACTCAAGTATGAACATTTTATTATTACATTTATTAAATATAATAAGGATGTCCTCCTTTTCATTCCATGATATATTTTTTTTGATTTTTTTTTTATGCTTTCTCCATCGCAACACTAAGTCGTTGAATAAACAGAAGACTAGCCGATTCTTTCCTGTCTTACGCAACATTTAATTTTTATTATTAAATGTATTAAATATTTTAGCATTGATTTTATTTAACCAAAACTTGATTAAAATTATAAGAAAGTATACTTAAATTTGCCAAAACTGGCCTAATAACTCAAGTATGAACTCTGCCTTATAGGTTGATGTTAGTGTCAAGAAGAAGCGCACTCCTTTTACACACTTGTCAGCTGATTCCACATAGATGTCTACAGAACCTGTTCTATTACACGCTTATACAAGTAGGGCCCCCCTGACAGAGTGGAGAGGATTTCAGCAGTAAGTTTGTGTTGACGTCACTGATTATTTTGCCCTTTCTCTGATCCATCAGAACAATAACCAACAAAAAAACGGATCCTGTCTTTGGAGCATACGCCTTCTCCCGATCAGCATTTGCTCAGTATTGCTAATGCCAATAAAAACAGGAGTGGATCTAAAACAGAGATGACACGTGAATGGAATATTTGCATGACTTGTGTGTTTTGTACCCCCCCCTTCTTTTGTCTACCAAATCATAAGACAATTCTGATGGGACCATGCAAGCCTTACAGCTGCTACACAGACAGGATCTGTTGTGCATCTCATTTTTCCTTCCTTCTGACAGATCAGAAGAAAGGTCAAATAAATGATGATGTCAGCCAGGCCAAAAGGCAAAATAGTGGCCCAGTCATGAAGTGGGGAGTGTGTGAACAGCATGAGAAGTCCACAGAGTGTCTCTATGACAGAGTGGTAAAGTAGAAGCAGCACGAGGAGACCACACAGTGGCCTAATGACAAAGTCTGGAGGTAGCGGAAGCATCAGGAGGCCACAGAGTGGCACAATGACAGTGTGGAGGTGGCAGCAGTATGAGGAGGCCACCGAGTGGCACAATCACAGAGTATGTAGTTGGCAGCAGTGGCCAGGTTACATAGTGTGGAGATGGCAGCATCAAAAGGCCAGAGTGGCACTGTGACATAGTGTGGACATGGCAGTACCAGGAGGCCACAGAGTGGCAAGGTGACATAGTGTGGACATGGCAGAATCAGTAGGCCACAGAGTGGCAAGGTGACATAGTGTGGAGGTGGGTGGCAATACTAGTACTCGCTGAAGATGGTGGATGAAAGAAGGAGCACTTGGCATGAGACGTTTGGCATCAGGCGGGAAACAGCATCAGAATAGTAGCTGAGGCAGGTAGCCAGAAAAAAACGGTCTCTTTTGTTAAAATGTTGGTGTAGCACCATGGATGATCTAGTCTGATGCATCAGGCATTGGTGTGTTGAAATCCTGGCTGATCCACGCCTGATTTATCTTGATGCAGTGTCCAACTATGTGCTATTTGTGGGTACTTTAAACTCTTGCTACTAATGTGATTTGTTACCACAAAGCGTGAGGAAATTCACATTTGTTCAGAATCAAATGTTTCCTGAAATTACACTTCGTCAGCTTCGATTCGCTCATGTCTAGTCACAACAGTTGCAATTAGTTGTTCCAATAGTGTTTGTCCCTCTGTATAGCTACGGTATCTCAGCAGAATCACACACAAATGCTGCACAATACAAATGCACTAGATATAAATTATATTATTAGTATATCACACCCCTGCCTCAATCATTTTTTTTTTTTTGGGGGGGGGGGGGGGCAACTGGTATATCACACCAGTAGAAATTATTGGTTCCAATATTTTTTTTTCTCTGTGTAGATGCGGTTACGCAGCAAAACCACAGACAAATGCTACACTACCCAACTGCACTATATAGAACGTATATTATTGGTATATCACATCCCTGCTTCAATCATTTTTTGGGGGGGGGGGGGGCAACTGGTAAATCACACCAGTAGAAATTATTTGTTCAAATAGTGTTTTAAACTCTGTGTAGATGTGGTAACGCAGCAAAACCACAAACAAATGCTGCACTACCTAAATGCACTATACAGAAAGTATATTATTGGTATATAACAGCCCTGCTTCAATAAAAAAATTTAGGGGGGCAACTGGTAAATCACACCAGTAGAAATTATTGGCTCCAATAGCGTGTGTCACTTTGTGTAGATGCAGTAATGCAGCAAAATTGCAAACAAATGCTGCACTACCTAAATGCACTACGGTATATAGAAAGTATATTATTGGTATACAAACCGGATTCCCAAAAAGTTGGGACACTAAACAAATTGTGAATAAAAACTGAATGCAATGATGTAAAGATGGCAAATGTCAATATTTTATTTGTAATAGAACGCAGATGACAGATCAGACGTTTAATCCGAGTAAATGTATCATTTTAAAGGAAAAATACGTTGATTCAAATTTTCACGGTGTCAACAAATCCCCAAAAAGTTGGGACAAGTAGCAATAAGAGGCTGGAAAAAGTAAATTTGAGCATAACGAAGAGCTGGAAGACCAATTAACACTAATTAGGTCAATTGGCAACATGATTGGGTATAAAAAGAGCTTCTCAGAGTGGCAGTGTCTCTCAGAAGCCAAGATGGGTAGAGGATCACCAATTCCCACAATGTTCCGCAGAAAGATAGTGGAGCAATATCAGAAAGGTGTTACCCAGTGAAAAATTGCAAAGACTTTGCATCTATCATCATCAACTGTGCATAACATCATCCGAAGATTCAGAGAATCTGGAACAATCTCTGTGCGTAAGGGTCAAGGCCGTAAAACCATACTGGATGCCCGTGATCTCCGGGCCCTTAAACGACACTGCACCACAAACAGGAATGCTACTGTAAAGGAAATCACAGAATGGGCTCAGGAATACTTCCAGAAACCATTGTCAGTGAACACAATCCACCGTGCCATCCACCGTTGCCAGCTGAAACTCTACAGTGCAAAGAAGAAGCCATTTCTAAGCAAGATCCACAAGCTCAGGCGTTTTCACTGGGTCAGGGATCATTTAAAATAAAGTGTGGCAAAATGGAAGACTGTTCTGTGGTCAGACGAGTCACGATTCAAAGTTCTTTTTGGAAATCTGGGACGCCATGTCATCCGGACCAAAGAGGACAAGTTGTTATCAATGCTCAGTTCAGAAGCCTGCATCTCTGATGGTATGGGGTTGCATGAGTGCGTGTGGCATGGGCAGCTTGCATGTCTGGAAAGACACCATCAATGCAGAAAAATATATTCAGGTTCTAGAACAACATATGCTCCCATCCAGACGTCATCTCTTTCAGGGAAGACCCTGCATTTTTCAACAAGATAATGCCAGACCACATTCTGCATCAATCACAACATCATGGCTGCGTAGGAGAAGGATCCGGGTACTGAAATGGCCAGTCTGCAGTCCAGATCTTTCACCTATAGAGAACATTTGGCGCATCATAAAGAGGAAGGTGCAACAAAGAAGGCCCAAGACGATTGAACAGTTAGAGGCCTGTATTAGACAAGAATGGGAGAGCATTCCTATTTCTAAACTTGAGAAACTGGTCTCCTCGGTCCCCAGACGTCTGTTGAGTATTGTAAGAAGAAGGGGAGATGCCACACAGTGGTGAAAATGGCCTTGTCCCAACTTTTTGGGGATTTGTTGACACCATGAAATTCTGATTCAACATATTTTTCCCTTAAAATGGTACATTTTCTCAGTTTAAACTTTTGTTCCGTGATTTATGTTCTATTCTAAATAAAATATTAGAAGTTGGCACCTCCACATCGTTGCATTCAGTTTTATTCACAATTTGTATAGTGTCCCAACTTTTTGGGAATCCGGTTTGTATAACACCCCTGCTTCAATCAATTTTTTTGGGGGGCAACTGGTAAATCACACCAGTAGAAATTATTTGTTCCAATAGTGTTTGTCACTCTGTGTAGATGTGGTAATGCAGCAAAACCACTGAAAAATGCTGCACTACCTAAATGCACTTTATAGAAGTGTATTATTGGTATATCACACCCCTGCTTCAATCAGTTTTTTTGGGGGGGCAACTGGTAAATCACACCAGTAGAAATTATTTGTTCCAATAGTGTTTGGCACTCTGTGTGGCTGCAGTATCGCAGCAGAACCGCACACAACTGCTGCACAATACAATTGCACTTTAATATACTTTCTATGTTAGAAATGATATTATAAGTATATTACACCCCTCAGTATGTCACACCTATTGACAGTGGTGTATCTTGGTTTTGTGCTGCCCTAGGCGAGACTAAACTCGGGCACCCCCCTAATATAAATTTGACCCACCCCTTCCTGTCAAGGCCAAACCCCTTTCTCTCTAAACCCCACCCCTTCCTATGTGCCATCCACCGATCCCCCCTAAAGAGTGCCATCCACAGATCCCCCTCCCCTAAATAGTGCCATCCACGGATTCCCCTCCCCTAAATAGTGCCATCCACAGATCCCTCTCCCCTAAACGGTGCCATCCACGGATCCCCCTCCCCTAAACAGTGCCATCCATGGATCCCCCTCCCCTAAATAGTGCCATCAACAGATCCCCCCCCCTAAATAGTGCCATCCACAGATCTCCCCCCTAAATAGTGCCATCCACAGATCCCCCCTAAATAGTGCCATCCACAGATCTCCCCCCTAAATAGTGCCATCCACAGATCCCCCTTCCCTAAATAGTGCTAGCCACACATCTCTCCCCTAAATAGTGCCATCCACAGATCCCCCTTCCCTAAATAGTGCCATCCACAGATCCCCCTCCCCTAAATAGTGCCATCCACAGATCCCCCCCCTCCCCTAAACGGTGCCATCCACAGATCCCCCCCTCCCCTAAACGGTGCCATCCACAGATCCCCCCTCCCCTAAACGGTGCTATCCACAGATCCCCCCTCCCCTAAACGGTGCCATCCACAGATCCCCCCCTCCCCTAAACTGTGCCATCCACAGATTCCCCCTCCTCCCCTAAACGGTGCCATCCACAGATTCCCCCCCTCCCCTAAATGGTGCCATACACAGATTCCCCCCCTCCCCTAAACGGTGCCATCCACAGATTCCCCCCCCCCCCCCTCCCCTAAACGGTCCCATCCACAGATTCTTCCCCCCTCCGACGCTCACAGGAGAACATTTAAAAACAAATCAGTAACCTTAACTTTATTGGGCAGCGCTCACTCACAGACGTCATGCGCCTGCTCCTCCCACTAGGTGGCGCAGGCGCGTGACGTCAGTGAGTGAGCGCCGCCAGCACTGCCTGCTGTTACCGGAGCTGAAAGACAGAGTAAGGTATACAGTAAAGACATCACCAATGAATAAAGTTAAGGTTACTGATTCGTTTTTAAATGTTTTCCTGTGAGCGGCGAAGCCCTGTATTTTCTAACCCCCAGGCAAGCGTCCCTGTCACCATGGGAACGCCAGGGGGTTAGAATATACCATTGGATTTGTGTTTTCACGCACTCACTGAGAGCGTGAAAAACTCAGATCCGATGGTATATTCTAACGCCTGGGGGTTAGAATATACCATCCGATCTTCTGAGTATACCGGAGGCAGATAAGACTGATGGGACAAGGGGCAAACAAGGCATTTTGCCGCCCCATTGGCAAGTGCCGCCCTAGGCAAATGCCTTGTTTGCCTCGTGATAGATACGCCACTGCCTATTAATAGCACACCTATATCAGTCCTTAAAAGGACTTTTGTGGCCCTATTAGCTAGTGATTTGTGTCCCTAACAGTCTGTCCCTGCTCCACACAGCAACCTCTCCCTACACTGGCAAAAGACTGAATATAAAATGGCGCCCAGATTAAGTTTATTTAAAAGGTAGGGGGTATGTCCATGTGCTGAAATGTCTCAATTGGCTGTCCTGTACCACCTTATGGATGTGTCATGGGTCAAAGTTCTTCACAATGTAAAAGAATATGGCGGGCGCAAATATCGCAATATATAACAAGCAAAGTTCGCCTCAAAATGACCACCGGGTGAACCGCAAGGCCATCTTTAGTGTTAATCAGCTCTTTTTTCACCTGTTGCTAAACAGAACTACTTCACTACTCTTGTATGATATCTTTACGACAACCCCAAACTATTTTTTAATACTTTTAACTCTCTACTCTGTCTCCCGGTACCCCTCCCACACACCTCATCTCCGCTGAAGTCTTTGCCTCATATTTCAAATATAAAATTGACAAAATCCAAGAAAGCTTGAACCAAAGTTCACCACCTTAATGTCCAAATCAAACCTTACCATGTGTGCCCTTGACCCAATGCCATCTCACCTCATCCCTAACCTTACTACTGTATTTTTCCCTGGCCTATTCCACCTTTTCAGCCTAACCACTGGAGTTTTCCCTTCCTAATTTAAACATGCTACTGTCACACGCATCATCAAGAAGCTTTCCCTAGATTCATCCTCTCTATCTGGCTATCACCTCATCTCACTACTCCTATTTAGATCAAAATTCCTAGAGCAACATGTGCATATCAAACAATCCTCCCACCATGCATTCCATTCACTTTTTTATCCACTACAATCCAGCTTCCAACCCCATCACTCCCCTGAAACAGTCCTAACCAAAGTCATCAATCTGCTAGCTGCCATAGCAAAACATCATTACTCTGTTCTTCTCCTTCTTGACCTGGCCACGGCATTTGATACTGTTGATCACTTTCTTCTACCTTATCATCCCTTGGAATCAAAGATCTGGCCCTCTCCTGGATCTACTCAACCCTCACATGACTTCCTTCTTTGTTCTCTTCTCATCTGTTCCTCACACATACAGATGTAGCAGGGTTAGCACTCCAGCTCTTAACTCAAATTTCTTAACTCATCGCGTTATCTTGAGACAAAAGCCATTGAAAAGCAATTGAAGGTGTTTGCTTAGATTAGATAACACAACTCAGAAATCTCAGAAAACAGGAGTGTTAACTCTACTCCATCCGTACATCTACAAGTTTTCTAATGTGTATCTCCCCTACTGTGGAACTCTCTAGCACATCAGACTATCCCCCAAAATCCAAACCTTCAAAAGCAACCTGTAAAATCACCTATTCAGGAAAGCCAGCGACCTGCAATAAGTAGGCTACCACCCACAGCCAGATGAGCCAGATTTTACCCTCCCCTACTTTGTCTTTCCCTTTTCCCTTGTACATTGTAAGCTCTTGCAGTCAGAGTCATCTCCCCCTCTTTCCCAGTCTGTTAATAGTTTAATGCCTATTGAATTTGTGTTTTTATGTTATGTATGTTTAACCCCTCTTAAAAGTATAGCACTAGGGAATTACTGGTGCTTTTGTATAAATAATAATGTTGTGCGATGTGTTGTCTCACTCACTGCCTGGGTTTATTCACTTGCTAGATCCTGCAAAGGAGCTATAATCTGTTTTCTCACCCATGTATTGACTTTTGCTTGATTCCCAGATTCTGACCCTCTGCCGTCTGACCTGATCAATGCCTGATCACCGTACTAACCCTGAGCTGCCCTCCCTGACCTTCAGACTTGTTTCACAGATTTGCACAAACTCTGCCTGCTCTGATAGCAGCCTGTTACTAACTACAAGGTTTGTGTGATCCCTTGGTTCCCCACACAAATGTCTCTGCCCCACGTGGTGCTGTGAAACTACTCCAGGAGGTAGTGGAATGGTGGTTCCCCTGCAGCAAATTCCAGATTCCTGTATATAGATTAAACAGTGAATACCTGGGGACAATATAACACCATTAGATTTAGTCCAAAGCAATTGATTGACACAGTGGTTCAACACCCACTGACCATTACAACGGACATCAGTGAACACACCAATTTTGATGCACTGAGCTTCTTACAAATATCATCATCCACATGATGAAAAAGAAGATGTCATTCATCAGACTGGGCCACAATCTTCAATTGCTCTAATGTCCAGTTCTTATACTCACATGCCTATTGTAGGAGATGGACAGTGGTCAGCATCATTACTTTGATGAGTCTGATGCTACGCAGCCTTATATGCAGCAACCTGTGATGCACCGTGTCTTTTGCCACTTCTTTATTATAGCCAACAGTAGCTTTTCCAGCATTTGTGCTACATTAGCTATTCCGTGGAATGACACCAGAGAGGCTACTCTTCACACCCCACATGCATAACAAGCCTTGGTCATCCATGGCCCTGTTGCTAGTTCACCAGTTGATCTTCCTTGTACCTTAACTATTGCATACTGCATACTACCATAAGATCTAATAGTCATCTAGCCACCACGATTCTGCCTCAGAATCGAGATTGTTATGCTTGCACTTTTTCCTGCTTCCAAGATATCTTCATAAATTGCCTGTCCACTTGTTGCCTAATATGTCCCACACCTGACGAGCGCTAGTGTAACGATAATTTTATTTACCTTAATGGCTGATCAGTGCTTATTTGTTCTGGTAGCTCTCCTTTAGGCCGAATGCACACGGCCGTGTGCATTCGGCCATAACGAGACATTTTAAGTAGGGTTTCAAAACACTTGTGTTGGGCAATAAATGTGGCTAAACTGTGTATTTTAGAAGCCTTTTGTAGTGTCCATAACAAATGCCTGAGAGATAAAATCTTTCCTTTAGGTATCTTAGGCCTCTTTCACACTTGCGTTGTCCGGATCTGGCGTGTACTCCACTTGCCGGAATTACACGCCGGATCCGGAAAAACGCAAGTGTACTGAAAGCATTTGAAGATGGATCCGTCTTCAAAATGCTTTCAGTGTTACTATGGCAGCCAGGACGCTATTAAAGTCCTGGTTGCCATAGTAGTAGTGGGGAGCGGGGGAGCGGTATACTTACAGTCCGTGCAGCTCCCGAGGCTCTCCAGAATGACGTCAGAGCGCCCCATGCGCATGGATGACGTGCCATGCGATCACGTCATCCATGCGCATGGGGCGCCCTGACGTCACTCTGGAGCGCCCCGGGAGCCGCACGGACGGTAAGTATGCTGCTCCCCCGCTCCCCGCTACACTTTACCATGGCTGCCAGGACTTTAGCGTCCCGGCAGCCATGGTAACCATTCAGAAAAAGCTAAACGTCGTATCCGGCAATGCGCCAAAACGACGTTTAGCTTAAGGCCGGATCCGGATCAATGCCTTTCAATGGGCATTAATTCCGGATCCGGCCTTGCGGCAAGTCTTCATGATTTTTGGCTGGAGCAAAAAGCGCAGCATGCTGCGGTATTTTCTCCGGCCAAAAAACGTTCCGTTCCGGAACTGAAGACATCCTGATGCATCCTGAACGGATTTCACTCCATTCAGAATGCATTAGGATAAAACTGATCAGGATTCTTCCGGCATAGAGCCCCGACGACGGAACTCTATGCCAGAAGAAAAGAACGCAGGTGTGAAAGAGCCCTTAGTTATTTTACAGACTTTATCATACAATATGTGTTCATTTCCAAGTCAAGGTTATGATTATTACCTTCAGCTGATTTAATGTCATCAAGATGTGAAATTTCTCAATTTAAAAATGTAGCACACTTTATGACATTCAACAAGCTGCGTAAGCAAATTCTATAAATGTATTCTGAAAATGTAAATTGCCTGGTCCACACTAGCGGAATCAAATAAATATATGACAATTTAACACCAATGAAGTGTGCAATGTACCTATTATTCAAATTAAGGGTTCATTTAAAAGAAGAATTTTTATTCTTTAAATTTCACATATGAAAAATCATAACTTTATTTTTTGCATCTTTGACAAATTGAACATATCAGCTTTATGCTCTGTGTTTATGCGGCAAACATTATTCTAGTCAATCTTGTTGCCTTGTAAGAAAACACTGTAGAATGCACAGATGTATTAAAAAAAAAAAAAAAGAATCCAATAATTCCCCCATAATGGGAAAAGAAATGTAAAATAGGCTTCAATTTGATCAACTTGAACTGCTTTAATTGCATCTGAAGCTCATTTATTGCAGCAAGAATGTTTGTTTACTTCAGGTATCATTTGCAAAGTTGTTAAAACTCTGATTAAGCTTGGAAGAGCTAGCTGTTTCTCCTATGAAAATGCAGATAAAGATGTAGCTACTGTTGAAGAAAGCACTGCCATCGGGATAAAATCCCTTGCCAGTTTATCTAAGTCTTATGTCACCTCTGGCACATGCTCTGCTGAACACAATACAGAAGACGAGTCCCTTGTTGCTGGTGCATTTCACATTCTCCCTGTTATAAGACAGACTAAAAGCACCATAACACAAACAGATAAAAAATTTTTATATATATATATATATATATATATATATATATATACAGATGAAAAACGGACAGCACTCCAAATAAAAGTAGTGGTGTTTATTCACCCATGTGGATGGCAACGGGTTGCCATCCACATGGGTGAATAAACACCACTACTTTTATTTGGAGTGCTGTCTGTTTTTCATCTGTATTGTATGGGGTAAGCAGCTACATCCCTGGACATAGCACCCACATTGTTTCTTCCAGTGCCGCCATTTATTTCCTTATATATATATATAGTAAATTCAGTAATAGTTTAAAATTATTATAATGTTGAAGTTTGTCGTGCATTTAGAAATGGCTATTATAGAGATCTGTCTAATTTGTTTGACAATAGCGTGCAGAAGGGATTTGAATGCCCCTTATAAGTAATAATATTGCCATTTAAGCACCTTGATTTTCTTGGATAAACCAATTAGGATTATAAACTGCACTTGATGGACCTGTGCCTTTTAAAATCTCATATACGTATTATTTGGTCAGACTCAAATTGGAACAGCCAAGATTGGAACTAGCTCTGATCCTGGTTGTTTAACCCCTTAGAAACCACAGTAAATAGTGACTGCAATCTTTCGGGAACCAATGCTTGCTATGACAAATGGATGTGTAACAAAAGTCTGCAAAGAATGGAACCCTAATAAGCCCTGTAATATTAAAAGGGATGTGTTATTTATCCTGCCTGATGAAAAAAATGCCAGAATTGTTGTTTTTGTTCATCACATCTCTCTTAAAATGAAAGAAAAAGTGATCAACAAATACTGTTTCCTAAAATGGTACTAATAGAAAGTACAATGCATCCCATAAATAAACAAACATTCATACAGTTCTGTTGAATAAAAAATAATAAAAATAGCTCTCAAAATGTGACAACAATAATTTTTTTTAAAAATAAAAGTGATTTTTTTTGTGTCAAAGTAGTAAATTATAACAAAGCTGACCCAGATAGATAATGTTGAAGTGGCAGCAGCATGAGGAAGCCACAGAGTGGCCCAGTGACATAGTGTTGAGTTAGCAGCAGCATGAGGAGGCCACAGACTGGCAAGGTGACATAGTGTGGAGGCGGCAGCAGCAGCATGAGGAGGCCACAGAGTGGCCCAGTGACATAGTGTTAAGTTAGCAGCAACATAAGGAGACCACAGAGTGGCAAAGTGACATAGTGTGGAGGTGGCATCAGCTTGAGGAGGCCACAGAGTGGCATAATGACAGGGTGTGGAGGTGGCAGCAACATGACAAGACCACAGAGTGGCACAATCACAGAGTGAACGCAAGCGCAAATACCCAGCCACCCACCCACAGGCCATAGCACTAAATGCGCAACTTTCCAAAATACTAGCCCTGGATATGTTGCCATTTAGGCTTGTGGACACTGAGGCCTTCCTCAGCCTGATGTTGGCGGACATCCCTTGTTACACAGTCCCCAGCCGCCACTATTTTTCACGGTGTGCCGTGCCAAGCTTACACCAGCGTGTATCCCGTAAATTCACCCGTGCCCTGACCAACGCAGTTACTGGGACGGTCCACTTAACCACAGACACATGGACAAGTGCTTTCGGCCAGGGATGCTACATTTCCCTGACGGCACACTGGGTGAACGTTGTGGAGGCCGGGAGTGAGTCATTCCTTGGGATGGCACAAGTGCTACCGACACCAAGGATTGCAGGCCCTAATTCCATCAGGGTTTCCGCCACCACTTACGTTAGTGGCTCCAACCCCCACTTCTCCTACTCCACCTCCTCCACTTCCACCTCAGAATTACCCTCTTGCAGCATCAGTCAGCCATCAGTCGGTAGCTGGTAGCAGTGTAGCATTGCAGTGGGGAAGCATCAACAGGCCATGCTTAAGCTGATCTGCTTGGGTGACAAACAGAAAACCGCTTCAGAGCTGTGGCAGGGGATAAGAGACCAGACTGAGCTCTGGCTCACGCCGCTCAACCTACAACCAGGCATGGTTGTGTCTGATAATGGCAGTAACTTGGTGGCAGCTTTGGAGCTCGGCAAGCTCACACACATCACATGTCTAGCCCACGTCTTCAACTTAGTGGTTCAGCGGTTTCTCAAAACCTACCCCAATTTGCCTGAGCTACTGGTGAAGGTGTGCTGTGTGTGTGCCCATTTCCGCAAGTCATCGACAGCTTCCGCCGGTCTGTCAACACTGCAGCAGCGCTTACAATTTCCAGCTCACCGACTGTTGTGCGAAGTGAGCACGTGCTGGAACTCGACGTTTCACATGTTGGCCACTCTTTGTGAGCAGCAGAGGGCAGTAATGGATTACCAGCTGCAACCTGGTCGAGCCTTTCCAGTCAGCTTCCGCTATTGACAAGCAAGGAGTGGGCATGGATGTCTGACCTCTGTGAGGTTGTAAGAAACTTTGAGGAATCAACACAGATAGTGAGCAGCAATAATGCTATTATCAGCGTCACCATCCCCCTTCTGTGTCTGCTCAAACGCTCGCTGCTCACAATTATGCCAACGCTTTGCATGTGGAAGAGGTGGAAATGGGGGAAGACATTACACAGGGTGATAGCCAGAACAACCTTAGTTCGTCTTCTCAGCGCAAATTGGATGATGATGAGGAGGAGCAGGAGACGGTTGCCTCCGCTACAGAGGGTAATACCCATGAAAGTTTAATTCCATCTGTTCAGCATGGATGGGCAGAAGAGGAGAAAGAGGATGAGGAGATTGAGTATCATCCTCCTGATGACGACAGCAATGTCTTGCCTGTTGGGACTCTGGCACACATGGCTGACTTTATGTTAGGCTGCCTTTCCGGTGACCCTTGCGTTTTACGCATTTTGGAAAACACTGATTACTGGTTGTTCACCCTTCTCGACCCCCACTACAAAGAGAAATTCAAATATCTCATTCCTGTGGTGGAGAGGATGAGCAAAATGGTGCAATACTAGAAGGTCCTTGTGAAAAAATTGCTAAAAAAAATTCCAGCTGACAACGCTGGCGGCAGAGTACATAGTTTCTTGGCCAACCGAGGAGAGGAGACAAGGAAAACACACAGCATTTCCAACAGAGGCAGGGCAACACTCTCCAAAGCCTGGGACAGTTTCATGACACCCCGCCAGCACTCTCACCCTGATGCGCAGCCTAGTGTCACAAGGAGGGAAACATTTTGGAAGATGGTGAAGGAGTATGTAGCAGACCGTGTCAACGTCCTAAATGATCCATCTGTGCCTTACAACTACTGGATGTCCAAGCTGGACAGGTGGCACAAACTGGCACTCTACGCCTTGGAGGTGCTGGCCTGCCCTTCTGCCAGCGTTTTGTGAGAGCATGTATTTAGTGCTGCTGGGGGCATAATAACTGATAAGCGCATCCGCCTGTTAACTGAAAATGCTGACAGGTTGACTCTTATAAAAATGATCAAGGCCTGGATTACCCTTATTTCTCTACTCCACTAGTGAAAAGTGGTTGAACATAAAGGCACTTTAAATGTGTTTTTTTATAATGTACTGAATACACTGTATTCCCATGCTTCCCTTTCACCACAAAAAAGGATATTTGGTTCAATCTTTCTTTTTTCATCCTCCTCCTTCTCTTCCATGATATCAACATGCTTATTAGTCTGCCCTCGCTCCTAATGTTGTAGAGGGTTAGCTCACCTGCAGGCACTCGCACATAATTTTTTGAAGGGGCAGCTCACCAGCAGGCCCTCAAACATAATGTTTTACAGGGTCAGCTCACCAGCAGGCCCTCGCCTACAATCTTTTAGAGGGTCAGCTCACCTGCAGGCCCTCACATATACTGTTTTTGAGGGTCATCTCACCAGCAGGCCCTCAACCATAATGTTTCACAGGGTCAGCTTATCAGCAGGCACTCACCCATAATTTTTTCGATGCTCAGATCAGCAGCAGGCACTAGCCCCTAATGTTTTAGAGAGTCAACTCTGCAGCAGACCCTCACCCCTAATGTTTTAGATGGTCAGCTCAGCAGCAGGCCCTCGCCCGTAATGTTTTAGAGGGTCACCAGCAGGCCCTTGCTCCTAATGTTTTGAGGGTCACCAGCAGGCCAGCAATCATAATTTTTCAATTGTGTATGATGCCCTCCTTTATGTGTAATAAAGGGTGTATTGGAGTGCCGGTTCCTTGTAATTTGGGGAATCCCTTTCACTTAGCGCATAGGCTTCATGAGTATAGATGTCCTACTACCTGAACAATTGTACCACAAAGTGAATGAGGCCCTCCTTTATGTGGTATACAGGTTGTATCGGAGTGCCTCTTCCTTGTAATTTTTGGCAGCACTTGCACTTTATATACAATAAATATACAGGAAAGAATATTTCATGACATTTTTCCCTCTAAAATCTATTTTATTTTTGGTTTTGTGCAGATTATTGTCAGTCTGTAAAAGTGGCGTACTACTCGGACAACATCGTTCCCAGCAGTGACCTGGGAGTCCAAGATGCATCCAGACATTCTCGCCATGCTGTTCCCAAACCATTTTAGTGATGTTTCCATCAATTTCTGACCTTTTCCTATGAACCAAACACCCTCCCCTCTTCAGAGCAGGGGGTGCCTGGTTTAATGCTCGGGTTCTCCCATTGACTTTCATTGTGCTTGGGTGCTTGGTAGAGCACCCGAGTATCTTGAGGTGTACGACCCAAGCACCCAGACATCCAAGCACTTTGGTGCTCGATCAACACTACTAAATAATACTCAAGACTTTGGTCACATATTGCCAGCCAACAGTGACTAATATCAGAGCAAATATACAGAGCAAATATGTGCACTTCACACAGCTTTAAATAAAAATCATTCATGTGCCTTGCATATGGAATGCAAGGTCAATTTATTTATCCATTTCATGCCCTTCATATATGACAGTTTCTTCATTTCACATTGCTGTAGAATAATGTGAAAAAGAAGACAAATTAATCCTCCTGGTGCGATTTTATCATTGTTTTCATGATTGATTATCGATTTATGTATACAGCGAGCTATATATGGTGAGTTACACAGAGGTCTATGAACAGATTCAGAATTCTCATCAGCGGAGCTCCCATGAAGTCCATATTGAGTAAATTAAGTTATGTTTTTAAATGGAGAAATATTCACCTCATTATTTAATAATTTGTGCATTCCCATCATAAAAAGCATAGGATAATTTACATTGCAGCCATTGACATTAATCAATGTAAAGGGCATTCACAGGTGACAGTAATAGATGAGGAATATAATATGTGGTAAGCACAGCAACGATCATTAGTGTATTACATGTAGTGTTGTAATATGGGTGTTTAGGAGAATTTGACCTCATGTACAATCCATCTACAAATGTTTATGCGGCCCATTTTAGTAATTCATCTTGCAATTTTCTAACTCTTTTATTAATGATAATCTACTAATGATGAATTATTATGACACATAAAGATGCTATTATATGGTAAGCCTAAGCTGTGGTAATCACATGCAGTTTATGGCTACTTGCTATGGTTTTGCAGTAAAGGCAAGTGAAGCACATATTTTTTATGTGTGCAGTACCCCAGAGGACTACTGCAGATGCCAAATTAATGCAAAAAGGGTTATTCAATGTTATATAGTAACATTGTTTGTTTGGCTGAAAAAAGACATCCATTCAACCAGTTCAGCCTGTTATCTTGCAAGTTGATCCAGAGGAAGGCAAAAAAACAAAAAAAACAACCCTGTGAGGTAAAAGCCAATTTTCCTCATTTTAGGGAAAACATTCCCAACTCTAATCAGGTAATCAGAATAAGGCCTCATGCACACAAACATATTTTCTTTCCGTGTCCGTTCTGTCTTTTTTGCAGAATGTATGCAAAACTAATAATTTCATCAGGTCCGCAAAAAAAAAAAAACGGAATTTACTCCGTGGGCATTCCGTTTCCATATGTCTTTATTTCCGTTCCGCCAAAAAATAGAACATGTCCTATTATTGTCCTCATTATGGACAAGGATAGTGCTGTTCTATTAGGTGCCAGCTGTTCCGTTCCGCTAAATACGGAATGCACACGGATGTCATCCGTATTTTTTGCGGATCTTTTTTTGTGGACCGCTAAATACATACGGTCGTGTGCATGAGGCCTTACTCCCTAGATTAATGGCCGTTCTCCAGACTATGGATTCTTAGAGCATACAATGACTAAACATTGAAGACTAAATATTTAATGTAAATATGGTGCAGTACTTACAAATAGAGTTGAGCGGACACCTGGATGTTCGGGTTCGACAGGTTCGGCCGAACTTCAGAAAAAAGCCTGAACTTTTGAGCACTAAAAAGGCTGTAAAAATGTCATGAAAAGGGCTAAAGGGCTGAAAATGGCATCAAAATGTGGTTAAGAGCATGGCAAGGGCTCTGCAAACAAATGTGGATAGGAAAATGACTTTAAAGGGACACTGACAGGCCCAAAAAGCATATTTAGGTATATATATGACAGTACAGGTCATATAAAGTGTATTAGAATCATCTAAGTATCCCCCCTGTCCACCTTATAAATACAGTAAAAAGAAGTTTTATAACCTGCTTTCATCGTGTTCAATCTGCCCAAGGGGCGGCGTTTCCTCTGAACTTGCGCCCAGCCAGCCTCGCCACAGCTGCCGTTTGAAGCGCCGCCCAGCTAATCAATATTCACTTCGCTGGGCGGCTACTAGTGTCCCCGGCCATCTTCAGCGCATGCGCCCGGCACCCTCACTGGCCGGGATCACATCGCGCCTGCGCACAGTCTGATCCCCAGAGGCTGATGCAGCCTCTGCTTAATGCGCATGCGCCGGGCACAGCAGCGCTTCAGAGTAGCCGCCCAGCGAAGTGAATATTGATTAGCTGGGCGGCGCTTCAAACAGCAGTTGTGGCGAGGCTGGCTGGGCGCAAGTTGAGATGAAACACCGCCCCTTGGGCAGATTGAACACAATGAAAGCAGGTTATAAAACTTCTTTTTACTGTATTTATAAGGTGGACAGGGGGGATACAGATGATTCTAATACACTTTATATGACCTGTACTGTCATATATATACCTAAATATGCTTTTTGGGCCTGTCAGTGTCCCTTTAAAAAACATAAAATACGTAAAAATTAAAAATAATAATCTTGATCAAGGAGGACGAGGTCCATATGGCGTAGGAGTTTGAGGAGGCGGTGGATGTGGCGGTGTAGGTGGAAGAGGCGGTGGAGGAGAAGGAGGTAGCCTACACTGCTTTTTGCTTTTACATTTTATTTTTATTTTTTTAAATCAGGGTACACCCCAAAACATTGGGAAATATAACCTGTGATAACCCCCTCCAGTCGTGCTAAACACACGATCAGACAATACACTGGCTGCAGGGCAGGCCAGCACCTCCAAGGTGTAAAGGGCAAGCTCAGGCCATGTGCCCAATTTGGAGACCCAGAAGTTGCAAAGGCTGACCCCTGTCAGTCAGTTCGTGTAGGTGTGCACACTTACTGCCCCACCATGTTGCACGTCCCCGTGATGTTCACGATCCAATTTGATATCTGCTCTATCAACTTTCGATGTTCTTTTATCCGCCTACCATGGTGATCACGGTTGTCGGGGAATCAGGGTTCCACGGCAGAGAGGGAGCGGGAGAAAGAGAGACCGCATCCAAGGGAGGATTCATTTTTTCAAATTTCAAATTGTAGAGTTGAAACATGGGAGAAATTTTTAAAGCGTAAAAGTGTGAAAACTTTTCAAAGTTTAAGCATTGAATGAAAGGATGTGGCGCGCATTAATTACTGAATAATATATTCAATTTTATTCCCTGTCACATATGCATAGCAAGTGTTTATTCACGTCTAAAATTGTATAATGTCAACCCAAGAATGTAACAGAAAAATTATTGAAATTTATTAAGCTGTCAACTAGGTAGAGGACAGGTATATTACACCTAAAAGTTTGTGAATTTCACCCAAAAATGTAACTGACAATTTTTTTTAAACCTGTCTACTAGGTATAGCAGTGGTACATCACACCCAAAAATTTGTGAATTTCACCGGAAAATGTAACTGACTATTTATTTATTTTTTTAAACTGTCTACTAGGTATAGCAGGGGTACATCACACCCAAAAATTTGTGAATTTCACCAGAATATGTAATTGACCAAAAAATTTTTTTCCGGTCTACTAGGTATAGGAGTGGTACATCACACCCAAAAATTGTTGAATTTCACCAGAATATATAACTGACAATTTTTTGTTTAACCTGTCTACTAGGTATAGCAGTGGTACTATACACCCAAAAATTTGTTAATTTCACCAGAAAATGTAACTGACAATTAATTTTATTTTATTTTACCGGAATACTAGGTATAGCAGTGGTACTATACACACCAAAATTGGTGAATTTCACCCAAAAATGTAACTGACAATTTTTTTTTAAACCTGTCTACTAGGTATAGCAGGGGTACATCACACCCAAAAATTTGTGAATTTCACCAGAAAATGTAACTGACAATTTTCTTTTTCCGGTCTACTAGGTATAGGAGTGGTACATCACACCCAAAAATTGTTGAATTTAACCAGAATATATAACTGACAATTTTTTTGTTTAACTTGTCTACTAGGTATAGCAGTGGTACTATACACCCAAAAATTTGTTAATTTCACCAGAAAATTTAACTGACAATTTATTTTATTTTATTTTACCGGAATACTAGGTATAGCAGTGGTACTATACACACCACAATTGGTGAATTTCACCCTAAAATGTAAATGCCAATTTTTTATTTTTTTTTAACCTGTCTACTAGGTATAGCAGTGGCACTATACACCCAAAAATTTGTTAATTTCACCAGAAAATGTAACTGACAATTTATTTTATTTTATTTTACCGGTCTAATAGGTATAGCAGTGGTACTATACACACCAAAATTGGTGAATTTCACCCTAAAATGTAAATGCCATTTTTTTTTTAACTGGCCTACTAGGTATAGCAGTGGTACTATACACCCAAAAATTTGTTAATTTCACCAGAAAATGTAACTGACAATTTTTTTATTTTATTTTACCGGTCTACTTTGCCGGGGCGCTCCAGAATGACGTCAGAGCGCCCCATGCGCATGGATGACGTGCCATGCGATCACGTGATCCATGCGCTTGGGGCGCCCTGACGTCACTCTGGAGTGCCCCGGGAGCCGCACGGACGGTAAGTATGCTGCTCCCCGCTACACTTTACCATGGCTGCCAGGACTTTAGCGTCCCGGCAGCCATGGTAACCATTCAGAAAAAGCTAAACGTTGGATCCGGCAATGCGCCGAAACGACGTTTAGCTTAAGGCCGGATCCGGATCAATGCCTTTCAATTGGCATTAATTCCGGATCCGGCCTTGTGGCAAGTCTTCAGGATTTTTGGCCGGAGCAAAAAGCGCAGCATGCTGCGGTATTTTCTCTGGCCAAAAAATGTTCCGTTCCGGAACTGAATACATCCTGATGCATCCTGAACGGATTTCACTCCATTCAGAATGGCTGATTTGCAAGGGGGTGAGGTGAAAGACTGATGGACATCGGCTGCAGGTGCCAACTGTGGTCTTTCAGCAGGAGACTGAGTGGGAGACAGTGTAAAGGAACTGGATCCACTGTCAGCAACCCAATCTACTATCGCCAGTACTTTTTCAGGCCTCACCATTCATAGAGCAGTATTAGGCCCAACCAAATACTGCTGCAGGTTTTGTCGCCTACTCGCACCTGAGGAAGGGGTTTCACTTGTGCGTGTAGCTGGAACAGATCGACCATGTCCTCTCCCTGCAACAGGTGCTCCACCAGCAGCACCACGAGCTGGGGCACGTCCCTTATTTGATGCTCTCCTCATAATTTTCGAATTTAGGTTCTTGCCCTAAATGGGTGTTTAATTAATAGTAGAATAGAACGACAGTATGTAAAGGGTGTATCTCACACGGCCTGAACCAGACTAGGCCTCAATTAAAGATTAATAAAAAAGTTACCTTTATGAGCAATCCTGGACTTATAAAACCAGCAAAAAACAACTTAGTAGCATATGCAAATGAGGGCTCACAAGTGCCCAGGGGCGGCGTTACCCTCGTAGGTGCCCAGCTAGCTCAGCCTTATTGTTGCTCCCCCCCGCCCATTCTTTCCCTCTGCCCTCCTATCCTTTCCCTCTGACCGCCCATCTACTTACTTCTTGTTTCGCCGAGATCCCACGTCTGCACACTCAGTCCGTCGGCCGGCGCATGTGCACTGCGATGCCCATTCCATGTACGGCATCACAGTAATTAATGCGCATACTGTTATGCCATACAAGGAATGGGCATCGCAGTGCGCATGCGCCGGCCGACGGACTGAATGCGCAGGCTCGGGATCTCGGCAAAACAAGAAGTAAGTAGATGGGCGATCAGAGGGAAAGGATGGGAGGGCAGAGGGAAAGAATGGGCGGGGGGAAGCAACAATATGGCTGAGCTAGCTGGGCACCTACGAAGGTAACGCCACCCCATGGCACTTGCGAGCCCTCATTTGCATATGCTACTAAGTTGTTGTTTTTTTGCCGGTTTTATAAGTCCAGGATTGCTCATAAAGGTAATGTTTTTATTAACTGTAAGGCTGCTAGAAAGTTATAGGAAGGGTTGAAAAGGTGAAACTTTGATGACAGACTCCCTTTAAGGGTGTATCTCACTGAATCTCAATGACATCTGCATCAAAGGCTGCCAACTAAATATTTTGTGCACAAACGACTGTTTGTTTAACAACTGAATTTGACAGCAGTATAGAAGCCTGTAATTTCACACGTGCTGATGCAGTTTTTTTGGTAACAGAATATGAAAGCTGTATATATTAAACCTAAATTTAACACTTGCAGATCATGAAAATACCGTTTTTTTTTTTACAAAAAAGTGTGTTTCTAAAACCCCAGAAAATTATGGGTGCCTTTCTAGCTTAAATTGCACACTGACTAATCCAGATGTTGTAGATTGCAAAAAAAATATATAAAAAAAAGTTTTTGGGGTAAAAGAATATGAAAGCTGTATATATTAAACGTGAATTTAACACTTGCAGATCAGGAAAGTACTGCTTTAAAAAAAAATTAAAAAAAAATGTGTGTTTTTAAAACCCCAGAAAATTATGGGTGCATTTCTAGCTTAAATTGCACACTGACTAATCCAGATGTTGTAGATTGCCAAAAAAAAATAATTTTTTTTGGTAACAGAATATGAAAGCTGTATATATTAAACGTGAAGTTAACACTTGCAGATCAGGAAAGTACTGCTTTTTGTAAAAAAAAAATGTGTGTTTTTCAAACCCCAGAAAATGATGGGTGTATTTCTAGCACTCCGTAGATTATGTGGTGTGCCCCCTGATTTACGTATTAGAATATGAAAGCTGTATATATTAAACATAAAGTCAACACTTGCAGATCAGGAAAGTACTGCTTTTTGAAAAAAAAATGTGTGTTTTTCAAACCCCAGAAAATGATGGGTGTATTTCTAGCTTATTTTTTTTGGTAACAGAATATGAAAGCTGTATATATATTAAACTTGAATTTAACACTTGCAGATCGCAAAAAGAATGTTTTTTGACAAAAAAGTGTGTTTTGCAAACCCCAGAAAATGATGGGTGTATTTCTAGCTTAAATTGCACACTGACTAATCCAGATGTTGTAGATTGCCAAAATAAATAGTGATTTGCAATGTCCCAAAAGCTCAGATGCAGTGCTGGTGCACTGAGCTTTCATTAAATGTCCGCCGCCCACCTAACTAACAGAATTATAAAAGTTTTTTTTTTTTTGGTCAATGGGCTTAGGGCAGGGTAAAACGATTATGCCGTGCACCCACACAACTATTTCTAGGTAGATCACTGAGTTAGATTCTCTCCTATTCTCTCCCTGAAATCACAAGTCCAGCAGCATCCTCTCCCTACACTTGTAACAGCAGAGTGACGTGCAGCGCTATGTGACTCCAGCTTATATAGAGCCTGGATCAGATGCTGCTCTGTCCAATCACAGCCATGCCATTAGTAGGCATGGCTGTGATGGCTTCTAAGGTCAGACAGTTAACCGCTTGTTGATTGGCTACTCTGCAGACTTTCAAAAAGCACCAAGAAAGCGCCGAACACCAAACCCGAACCCGGACTTTTACTGAAATGTTCGGGTTCGGGTCTGGGGTCCAAAAATCTTAAAGTTCGGGTTCGCTCAACCCTAGATAAGAGTTATAGATTTAATCAGTTGTGGAGATTGTGGTTTGTCCAAAGAGAAAGGTAGACAGGAAGGAAATAAGTAGGGAAAGGAAAAAATAAAAAATAAAATAAGAAAAAAGTTTAATTTATATGTTTTTTTTTCTGCCTTCTCACCGTCTGAGGGTGGAGGGAGGGACAATCAGTTGAGATAATGTTTGCGTTTTAATGGATGAAATAATAAAACATCGAAAAGAGAAAAAAAGAAAAAAACATGCCTTTACACACTGACACATACCATATTTTTTGCCCTATAAAATGCATTTTTTTCCTCCCAAAGTAGGGGGAAAATGTCAGTGCGTCTTATGGGTAAAATATTAATGGGCATTTCCATTATGGAAGTGCTTATTAGTACCGGAGGACCGGGAAGCGGTGAATACAGAGCTCCCCGGGCTCTGTACTCACCGCTTCATGGTCCTCGGCCACTTGCTGTGTTGTGACTGCACACAGCATGAAGATGTCGGAGTGCTGTGACCTCACGCTGTGCACATCAGATCACAGGACAGCATGCAGCAGGAAGAAGAAGAGCACTGGATGTGATGAGCGGCTGTGGCTTTCAGAGCAGGGACTTATTGAGGTCTGATCTAACGTCTGAATAGAGGGTGATTCACATGGAGGTCTGATCTGAGGTCTGATTGGGGAACTTATTGAGGTCTGATCTGAGGTCTTATTGGGGGACATTCACATGGAGGTCTGTTCTGGGGTCTGATTGGGGGACTTATTGAGGTCTAATCCCAGGTCTGATTGGGGATCATTCACATGGAGGTCTGATCTAAGGTCTAATTGTGAGACTTATTAACATTGGGGGGCTGTTTTGACGTCTGATTAACATTGGGGGTCTGATTGGAGTTCTAATCTGAGGTCTGATGAAAAATATTTTTTGTTCTTATTTTTCTCATCTAAAATCTAGGTCTTATGGGCAAGGTGTGTCTTATATGGCAAAAAATACAGTAAGTCTCCAAAATCTGAAGCATTCAAGAAGCTGGGTTTAACATCCCAACAAGATGAAACAGAGTCCCTTCCATGCTGTTTCCCCTCCCCCCCTCCTCTCTCTGCTGCCTCTGGAGATCACAAGAGGGAGCTATTCTGCATGTTTTCGGGAACGCCAAAAAAATGACTGTATTCTATGAAACTGTTTGGGGCATCATTTTAAGATTCACAAACCATAGTTTTCTAAAAACATCAGATTTCTTCTTGCTCCATTCTCCATCTGTGCATATGCCTTTATCTTTCTACAAGAAATCCAATCATCCTAAATAATGCAGCCCAAAATTCAGGAGGTGAAATGGATGGAGTATATTACAGCCTTCTTAGAGTCAAATTCCTTCATTCCTGCTACTACTGGTCATGTTTTTGAATTCTATGAACTCTAAAGACCTAAGGGTCCTTTGAAAAAGTATTTTAGTGGATGTGACAGCATGGTCATTCTCCTAACATCCCCCCTCCCTCTAATGCCAACCTTTTTTTTCTCTACTTTTCTTTCCATTTCTCTTTCCCTTCTCTTTAGTTTACCTAAATCTGCCTGGCGTCCATGTAAACTTGATGTTACTACCCACGTTTTGATGTTTGGCTATATTCTCTAATCTTGGACATAAAAGCTGAATAAAAAAAAAACATTCACTTCTTGAGTAAATCAAGTCTACAAGTGACTGAATCAAGCTTTGCTTAAAAACAGATTTCAACACTAAATCAGGAATGCATATCAGAGAACAGATGTCCTGAGAAAAATGATGCGCTAAATGATGTATGAAAAGTACTGTTATGCCTACACCTGTTGCATGATTCCTACTTTGAAACTTAAATTCAAAGCTTAATGTCGAGTATACAGTTATATCTAGTAAAAAAAACAAAAAAAAAACAGTACTGAATGCACAGTATCTTCAATAGTCATGGACAAGCCTCAGAACCTACAGAAAGCCTCAGGACCTACAGAACGCCTCAGGGCCTACAGAATAATCTCTTGACATATATTTCTAACATGCCCATACTATAGTCTTAAACAGACAAATACTGTATATGAGTGTCCTTTACATAAGGTTGACCAGTTCACTTTTACATACGGTTCCAGTTCTCTTTTACATATGGTTGACCAGTTGACTAAATGGACTAAGGGACAAGTGCCTTCTGAAATGCTTGTGCTGATGTACCCTGTTATTGTTGTCCTGATTTTTACAAAGTGTGGCCTGCATAAACATCTCAGTCTAATCCATAAGTGTTGCTGGCACTTGCCTTCTGTATGTATATATCTCTCTGTCATGAACATAGTGGTAGATTTATCAAGACTGGCATGTCCTACACCAGTTTTGATCCTTTGTGTGATGGAGTGTGAAATGGGAATTTATTAAGAGGCAGATGCACTCCATGCACCAGAAAGTTAAATCTATGTCAGCTAGGAGCAGGCTTAGACTTGAACTATAATGTATGCCAGTTTCTGACATAAATTATAGTACATTTGCCAGGTTGTGGGAGGCCATGCCCTTCCACTACGTTTTGTCCTTGCTCACACACTTTTCAGGAATTTGGCATGAGCAGCTTCAAATGATCAAAAGGCTGAACATTTTTGTGACTTTTCATACATGCACCAACATTTGTGACTTACTAGGCAACGACTTTCCCATTTCTAAGCAATGATTACTCTACCCCATAGTGTGCACTTGATTTTGTCACAGAAAAGGGTGAACTGTTAAATTTTCTTCTATGCAAACCTAGTGTGTCAGTTTGTGATAAGATTTTAGCACTTTTATGTACTAGTCGACACATACGATATTTTACTTAATGACAGTAACTTACAGAATATTTGTATAACTTTAGAACAAAACGTGTTATGAAATAATACGCTTTGGCGGTCACCCTGCAAATTCTACAAGATGAACAGCTTTAATATCTAACAAAGTCATTAAAAGTTTGTCTTCTTTCAGAATAAAAAAATTAAGCCCTTCAAGTGCAAATCTGCAAATACCGAACACAATGAAAAATCTACTGGTCCCACATTACTGCCATGTTGTGCTTGCCTCATAGGAGCTTTGATAAATTACTACCTTAGTGAATTCAGGTAATCAAAACGTCAGATTTCCATTTTATGGTCTCTGCCCATGTAATAATTTCACATAAATACTGCAGCTGCTGTTTCCAAAAGGAAGACATTTTTAGAGGCATACTAAGGATAGCAGACATAAAACATATTCCAAAATGTGAATGCAGAACACAATGCAGCAGAAGCCAGCAAAGAATTCTTTTTTTTTATAGGTAAATACCCAGCACAGAATCTGAAATCACTATGTGTTATGTGATTCTGGTTGAACTTGAGATAGAATGAGAATCATAATAAATTAATGAATATTTCATTATAAAAAAGAACACTTTCCAATGATATTAAGAAGAGATGAGCGAATTTCATATTTTGAAATTCGTTCACACTTCGTTTGTTGGTTAAAGGTGAATTGCATTATGGATTCCGTTACCACGGACCATAACGCAATTCTATTACGGATTGCATAGACTTCTATTATGACAGAATGAATAAGGGAATGCCTCGAAAGGCATTACGTTATGCATTCCGTCATAGAATTGCGTTATGGTCCGTGGTAACGGAATCCATAACGCAATTCACCTTTAACCAACAAACGAAGTGTGAACGAATTTCAAATTATGAAATTCGCTCATCTCTAATTGTGCATTTCTATTAGGAAAATAGCTCTAAAGTGGCTCATTTTGAGCCTTCGCAACGCTCCTCTGTCTTCTGTTTACATAACTGCGGAGACTTGCTCAACACTGACTGTTATGTAAACAGAAGACAGAGGAGCGTTACTAAGGCTCAAAATGGGACACTTTAGGGCTATTTTCTAAAAGAAATGTATGATGTCAGTAATTAAAGTATATTGCAAAAATGGTCAGTATCATTGCCCGTACACATTATACAAATAAAAATAGAATGGCAGTTAAACTTTAATTTTAATAAGCATCATAATTGATATGAATACATTCATAGTGGGCATGCAATACATTGTTCTGATTTTCAGTATTGAACCAGAACTGTGGTTTCATACTGGCAGCATGGTTGCTCAGTGGTTAGCACTAGGGCATTGTTGCACTGGGTTCAAATCTGATTAATGGTAACATCTGTATGGAGTTTGGATGTCCCCTTTACCCCATGTTTTCATGGGTTTCCTTTGGGCATTATGGTTTCCTCCCATGTACCAAAGACATACTGATAGGGGATCTAGATTGTTAGCCTTATTGGGAACAGTTAGGGGCACATTTATTAAGACCAATGTTTTAGACTTAAAGGGAACCAACCTGTCACCAGGATTTTGTGTATAGAGCTGAGGACATGGGTTGCTAGATGGTCAGAGTTTGAAAATGCAGCCAGCCAGTAACGCAGGGGCAACATGTGAGGTGCACGGTGGACCGATGAGGGGCCAAATTATAACACACAGTTCATCAGTTTACTCACGGTTAGCAGAAAGCCTCTCTGGGCTGCCAGCACAGTGTTGAGGTGGACAGCACGAAATCCTCCGGGGCACTCTCTGTGTAGGGAAGCATCAGCCAATATGGTGGTTGAGGTGCTCTTGATGTTAGGGGGTGCTTAGGGTGCTTGTTGCGGCTGAGTCCCTTGATGGTTTTTGTCATGACGCCAGTACCGTTAATGGTGGTACAACCAATAGTGGTAATAATGAGGTAGACAGTGGTGAAATGCAACTCACAACTTTTACTTTTGATGTCTTTGGTTGCAGCAGTATAAAAATGCAGTTTCTTGATGGTACAGAGTTGATTCTGCAAATCCACTGTTTCTAGGCTTTTCAGGTTTCTAGTTTTGGAGCAGTGGGTTAGGTGTACCTGGTTCCTTTTGATGTGTGGGATCCTATTCCTTGTCCTTTCCCTACAAGCTGAATATTTAGACAGGAAAACTCAACTGTCTCTCAGAAGTATGGTGTGGCTGCCTGAAGCTATAAAACCTCCACCATGCAAATGTGTCTGTGGCCCTCAATAATGGCTCTTATCACCGATGATTCCTTAGGATGCTTGATTCTATTCCAGGGAGGCAAACTCTTCTCCTACTGGTCAGGGATGCAAGTCTATAGTCCGGCCACAGAAGGAAAATGCTCTTCTGTGCCTCACATCTAAGTATCACCTCCTAGCGAAGTTGGCTCCACTCACTAATCTGTGTCATGGAGACTTCACCCTACATTTTCTCCCACTAATCTGACCTGAACTTCTCAGATCTGCTCTCTTCTGAACTACATTTTCTTATCAACTAAATCTCAACTCCCTCCTGGTCTCAACTGACTAACTAGGCCTGACCTAGGTATATATATAAGACCTGAAATGTATCCCATCTAGTGGCGGGATGTATAAATTACACCTAATCTGCCTGGTAACAGGGATTTTGCAGATACATACACACTAAATCATACATTACAACCTAATACTGTAAACAGGGTAAAAAGTGCTTTTAAGCAGTGCGCACACGCACACGTAGTGGGACGCTGCAAAAATATGACTCTTCTCTGGTCACACAAGTAAAATATGACTCTTTTATGTTAATTTTCATAAAAGGCGGGAAGTACAAACATGCATAATACTTATTGAATTTGTCTGCAAATGAAATTAAAAGTGTAATTGACATGTTTAGGGTAACACAATGAACATTTAGAAATGCTCAGTGAGGGTAGCATAGCAGAGGTGACAGGTTCCCTTCAATAAAGCCCTAAGCTGGTGGTGGATCCACCGGAGATATAAAGAGGCGCCGGCCTCTCCATAACTGCAGCGCATCCAGCGCCAGCTCTAAATGTAAGACAGCTTCTTACATTTAGACCTTTTTTTTAGACCTAAAACAGGCGTAGAAAATGGTGAATGAGTCCCCTTTGCCACCCACACCATGCCCACAATTTTAGAACTGGCGTGAATGGGGCAAAGTCGCAGAAAGATCATTTCACCTGATAAATGAGCATTTTGCATTTTGGCTGCACCTTTAAATGGGCAGATTATCAGAAAGAGTATTTGTAGTAACATTTGTTCCCCTAATCTGTGTGGTGTAAATCTGCCTTAAAGAGCTATGGAGTATGTTGGTGCTATATAAGCAAGAGAAACACAATTGTCATCAGTTTAGGCATCCCTATGAAAGGGCAGCGTAGTGTAAGGACAGGTCTACTAGCCTATTAGCCAAAGTTATGAAGAGGTGCAGACTTCTCCATAACTTTAGCGCTTCCAGCGCCAGTTCTAAATGTAAGACAGCTTCCGAGCTTGAATGCAGCATCTGAGAGGTACAATGATTGGGGTGGCGCAATCGCTGCTCCCTGTCATTCCACCAACTACTTACAAAGAAATGCGCTTTGTGAAGAAGTAATGTGTCACAAAGCAAATTTTTTTGTTAATCAAATTTTCCAATACTTTGCACATATCTAATATTGAATGATTATTTAGAACAGGAGCAGATTGTGAAGCCCCTTTGTCCTGACAACATTCCATTAATGATTCAAACAGAGAATAGCAATGCATGTTAATAAAATAAAGGTGGCAAATATAATAAATTAGAAAATATAAGAAGGAAGACTTTGAGCTACATGCATTGTGAGGATTTGCTAATAAATTACCATATTTGGAAGCCAAGGAATATTTCTCTCCCAAACACTAATGAGTTGCTTCGGTTGCAACTACCGTATCTTAGACACTTTGAAAATGTGCCATTTCAAGGTTCAGAGCAGATGTTACATTTTAGGTGATCTAAATGCCACACAGGGGCTGTGAATATTGCCCAGGAGAACCATGGATATGCTTCACATTAACATAGCCTGAATGCTTTCCTTTCTTCCTGGAAAGTTAGTTATTCGTTTCTCACAGTTTTTCTTGTGTGCATTCTTAGTAAATGGCTTTACCATTGTACGTGTGCATGCAATATGGACTATATGATTAATGGTTAATGTTTCAAAGGTTGTTAATGTACACACTGATTGTAGCTTATGTAGAGTGGATATAAAAAGTCTACACACCCCTGTTAAAATGTCAGGTTTCTGTGATGTAAAAAAAAAAAAAGAACATTTCAGAACTTTTTCCACCTTTAATGTGACATGTAAACTGTATAACTCAATTGAAAAACAAACTGAAATCTTTTAGGTAGAGGGAAGAAAAAATCTAAAAATAAAATAATATGGTTGCATAATTGTGCACACCCTTAAACTAATACTTTGTTGAAGCACCTTTTGATTTTATTACAGCACTCAGTCTTTTTAGGTATGAGTCTATCAGCATGGCACATTTTGACTTGGCAAGATTCGCCCACTCTTCTTTGCAAAAACACTCCAAATCTGTCAGATTGCGAGGGCATCTCCGGTGCACAGCCCTCTTCAGATCACCCCACAGATTTCCAATCGGATTCAGGTCTGGGCTCTGGCTGGGCCATTCCAAAACTTTAATCTTCTTCTGGTGAAGCCATTCCTTTGTTGAATTGGATGTATGCTTCGGGTCGTTGTCATGCTGAAAGATGAAGTTCCTCTTCATGTTCAGCTTTCTAGCAGAAGCCTGAAGGTTTTGTGCCAATATTAACTGGTATTTGGAACTGTTCATAATTCCCTCTAGCTCAACTAAGGCCCCAGTTCCAGCTGAATAAAAACAGCCCTTGGCATGATGCTGCCACCACCATGCTACACTGTGGGTATGGTGTTCTTTTGGTGGTGTGCAATGTTGTTCCTGCGCCAAACATATATTTTGGAATTATGGCCAAAAATTTCAACCTTGGTTTCATCAGACCATAACACCTTTTCCCACATGCTTTTGGGAGACTTCAGATGTGTTTTTTCAAAATGTAGCCTGACTTGGATGTTTTTCTTCAGAAGAAAAGGCTTTCATCTTGCCACTCTACCCCATAGCCCGGACATATGAAAAATACGGGAGATTGTTGTCACATTTACCTAACAGTCAGTACTTGTCAGATATTCCTGCAGCTCCTTTAATGTTGCTGTAGGCCTCTTGGTAGCCTCCCAGACCAGTTTTCTTCTCGCTTTTTCATAAATTTTGGAGGGATGTCCAGTTCTTGGTAATGTCACTGTTGTGCCATATTTTCTCCACTTGATGATGACTGTCTTCACTGTGTTCCATGGTATATCAAATGCCTTTTAAATTCTTTAGTCCCTTCTCCTGACTGATACCTTTTAACAATGAGATCCCTCTGATGCTTTGGAAGCTCTCTGTGGACCATGGCTTTTGCTGTGGGATGCGACTAAGAAAATTTCAGGAAAGACCAACTAGAGCAGCTGAACTTTATTTGGGGTTATCATAGGCACTTTAAATGATGGCAGGTGTATGCCGACTCCTATTTAGCATGTTTTTGAATGTGATTGCTTAATTCTGAACACAGCTACATCTCCACTTATGCAACCACATTATTTTAGTTTTTTTTTTTGTTTTCTTCCCTCCACCTAAAATATTTCAGTTTGTTTTATAGGTGAGTGGTACAGTTTATAGGTCACATTAAAGGTGGAAAAAGTTCTGAAATAATTTATCTTTGTCTCATTTTTTTTACATTACCGAAACCTGACATTTTACCATGGGTGTGTAGACTTTTTATATCCACTGTATGTCTCCAATTTTATAAAACTCCATTGGTGGGGAGCAATGAGTTATAGAGGGCCTGTAACCTCTCTTAACTACTTCTGTTCCATTTGTAATATTGATTCTAGAGCATCTATTATTATGACTCCATGTTGTGTCATTTCTTTATTAATCACACTGGAGGTTATGAATTAATTGCTAATAGTTTGCAATGAAGTTCCATCCAGGAATTAACAGCTGAGGGTTGTCCCTGTATACTTTTTTTGTACTAACACATTTTTAGTAATTCATTTATGACTTTTTGCAGGAATAATAAAAAAAAAGGCAAGTCATATAGTCAGAAAAAAAGATAGAATTTTGATTACATGGGGGATGCAAGTAGTTGCTAAAAGAAACATGTTAGGAGAGATTACAGGTCCTCTTTAGGAGCCCTACTGCAGCCCCACTGCATTACTTTGGATGCTTTGGAATCTCCAAGCTAAAAGTTAATGGGCTATCCATAGGAAGTAGAAGCACATTACGAACTCATCGAAGTCTAAATGAGCACTGCTGATATTGTCTGATGACTTTTCAAATGACCACGGTGGCCAATTGCTGATGACATCACATTGGATGACATGTCACAATGGTGGGAAGGGATTGGCTTCAGTGGACCACGTCATCATGCACCATCAGAGATAGGAGATTGTTGGTCGTTATGAACAGAGAAAGTTTGTAAGGTAACTTGTAGGAAAAGTATGGACTTAAAAAGTTAATTTTGCTTCTCTATATGCACTTTAATACAATTCTCTTAAACTAAGCACTGAAAGGACAAAGAAAGTGAAGGTTTTATATTGCTATGTCTGGAATTAAAAAGAAAGAAAACATTGTTCATTGTCCATTGACCACTTTTGCAACCCTATGGGTATATGAGTTTACAACCATTATACACCACTATTGGTTCTGCCTAGGGAGCTGCTGTTGATTACTTGTTTTGTGCGTTGTTTTCTGTGAAAACTTTGCTCATCTTTGAACATTGGATTTTATTTGCAAAGCCCATCTGTAAATGTTCAGTTACCTGTATAAAGCTAAAAATATAAAGGATAATATGAGGCTAGCATTAGTCCAACTTCTGTTTTATAAATGAAGGGCAACAACGCCAATGTCATTGGCGTTTCTGTACATCTGACTAATGATCATGTTTTAGGATGAGATATGGATTTTATGCCACTGGATGGTTTCTCTCTTGAAGTTGTAAATTGAACTGGAATCACCAGACAACACTTGATATGTAACCAATACCAACTTTAACAGAATGGGCGTCAACTGTCATTACTGATTTGTTCAGTCTTCATTATAGTCTTGTCAGTATTCTTAGCCATAAAAGAAAAGGACATGCAAAGTTTACAAATAGCAGCACAGGATATGTAGATCACATGTCAGCAAATTCATTTTGTTATCAGATTCACTTTATTGGGCAAGTTGCATATGCTCATTTTATAAACCAAGTAAATTTCTTCAAAAACTCCAGTTTAGATACATCTGCAAAAACATTTGTTATAATTAGAGATGAGCGAACATCTCAAAAATTTGATTCGGCCGTGTTGGCCGTTTTTTTTATTTTTATTTGGTTTGATCCAAATTTATGTCACCGCCAGACATCTGAGAAGCCTGAGGTTCTTTTGTTTTGCTTTTGTTTTGTCATCTCGTTTCCCTCTCTCAGCTGTCATCTAGTTACACTGATTGCATCCCTTTAAATCCCCTCCCATACTGCATCACTTTGCGGTTTATACAACTTCCTGGAGTGTGCTGATGCTAGAAGCTGTTACTGCTGCATCCACAAGATAAGTGTGTTTTCTTTATTTCTGTTTGCCTATGGGCTTGATCCTAGGTGACCCTGACTCCCTCTGTATTAAGTGTAGGGAGCCGGTGGTCGTGTCCCCTCACTATTATAGGGTGTTCAGGTGTCATACAGTCGAGGAACGAGGGTATGCAATTTTCTACCATTGAGATTTTTGCATAGGCTGAGCATTAAGGGAGAGAGCTAGGGCTCTTACAGGGCTTACCCTATTGTTCCTTAGTTTTGGATCAAGTTAGTTGGATCTTCATTTGTGTCTTCTAGTTTTCTGTAACACCATCCGTGACATTGTAAACCGCCAAAACCGTCTCAAGCATGGATCCGGTTTCACCTTTGACTGAACGCATGCAGGGTCTTTCATTGGAGGTAGCAGATCTCTGTAAAACTGTGTATCAGTTTCAGGTGACCGGTTCAGCTTGCATTCATGGAGTTTGTTCTGAGCCTAAGATCTCGCTCCCGGATACGTTCTCCGGGGGTAGTGAGAATTTGTTAGTTTTAGAGAGGATTGCAAACTCCATTTTCGCCTACTTCCCCATTCCTCTGGTGATGAGGAGCAGAGGGTGGGGATCATCATCTCGCTGCTCAGGGATAACGCTCAGTCTTGGGCCTTTTCACTGCCGGTGGGGGCACGGCCCCTCCGTTCAGTGGATGAATTTTTTTTAGCCCTGGGTCAGATATATGATGATCCGGATCGTATTGCTCTGGCTGAGTCTAGACTAAATCTTTTATGCCAGGGTAAATAGTCCGCAGAAATATACTGTTCAGAATTTCGGAGATGGGCAGCTGATACTGGTTGGAATGATGCTGCACTCCAAAGTCAATTTTGCCATGGTCTTTCAGAGGGATTGAAAGATGCATTTGCCTTTCATGAGAGACCTATCTCTTTGGAGTCTGCCATGTCTCGGGCCGTTCGTATTGACAGGCATCTTAGAGAGAGAGGAGAGATCACTCCTTCCTGTCATACTCAGTCCAAGGACAGTGCGGCGGTCTCATTCAGTGCGCAGGGGTCTCAGTCTCTCTCAATCCCTTCTGAGCAGGAGCCCATGCAGCTGGGTTTGCTTGCCTCTGACAATAGAAGATTCAGCTCTCAGAGGAGGGTTTGTTTTTGTTGTGGAGGTATAAATCATTTGGCAAATGTTTGTCCCTCTAGGAGATTCAGGCAGTTTTTTGAGAGTAATAAAGAAACAAAAAGAAAAAAATCCTCTAAAAACGTTCCATCTGTTACTATTGGCAAGGTTGATGCGGAAATTGAAGGTTTTCCGTTTGCTTGTAGTTCCCGTTTTGTCCTACCTGCCAGGGTGGCGCTAGAGAGCAAGAACATTTTTTGAGAGATTTTTGTAGATAGTGGAGCAGCTGTCAATCTCATTGATAATCAATTTGCTATAACACATGGTTTCCAGGTATGCACTTTGGGACAGGATATACCTGTTTTTGCTATTGATTCCGCTCTACTTTCTCAGAAATCGTTAAAGGGCATAGTTCACAATATCCGTTTGATTGTGAGTGATACTCATGTTGAGGATGTGTCATGTTTCGTCCTTAGCGGATTACCTACTTCTCTAGTGTTGAGGCTACCCTGGCTCACTAAACATAACCCCACCATTGATTGGCAAGCGAGGCAAATAAATGGTTGGAGTGACTTTTGCAGAGAGAATTGCCTCACGACATCTGCTTCAGAGGTTTCTACTAAGACTGTACCATCTTTTCTCTCAGAATTTTCGGATGTGTTTTCTGAGAGTGGTGTTCAGGAGATGCCCCCCCACAGGGAGTACGATTGCCCTATTAATCTTATCCCAGGCGCCAAGCTGCCTAAATCTCGTTTATACAATCTCTCCCAACTTGAAAGGGTCGCTATGCGTGCTTATATCTCTGAGAGCCTGAGAAAGGGACACATACGACCCTCAAAGTAACCTGTTGCCGCAGTTTTTTCTTTGTTAAGAAAAAAGATGGTTATTTAAGACCATGTCTGGATTTCAGGGAGCTGAACAGTATCACAATTCGTGACCCTTATCCGCTTCCTCTGATCCCGGACCTGTTTAACCAGATTGTTGGGGCTAAAGTTTTTTCCAAGTTGGACTTAAGAGGGGCATACAACCTGGTCAGGGTCAGAGAAGGAGACAAATGGAAGACGGTCTTCTATACCCCTGAGGGCCATTTTGAGAATTTGGTTATGCCTTTTGGTTTGATGAATGCTCCAGCCGTCTTTCAGCATTTTGTGAACAGCATTTTTTATCATTTAATGGGGAAATTTGTACTAGTGTATCTAGATGACATTTAGATTTTTTTCTCCTGATTTCAAAACTCATAAGGACCACCTACGTCAGGTCTTGCTCATCCTGCGGGAGAATAAATTGTACGCTAAACTGGAAAAATGTGTGTTTGCGGTTCCAGAAATTCAATTTCTGGGGTTTCTTCTCTCCGCTTCTGGTTTTCGCATGGACCCCGAGAAGGTCCGCGCTGTGCTTGAGTGGGAGCTTCCTGAGAATCAGAAGGCGCTGATGCATTTTTGGGGTTTTGCCAATTATTACAGGAAGTTTATTTTGTATTATCCCTCTGTTGTTAAACCACTCACTGATATGACTAGAAAGGGGGTAGATTTTTCCTCCTGGTCGGTAGAGGCGCATAAGGCCTTTTCTAGTATCAAGGAGAGTTTTGCTTCCGCTCCCATCTTGGTACAACCTGATATCTCTCTGCCCTTCATAGTTGAGGTGGACGCTTCTGAGGTGGGTGTAGGTGCGGTCTTGTCTCAGGGTCCCTCTCCTGCCAAATGGCGACCGTGTGCCTTTTCCTAGAAGAAACTCTCCTCCGCAGAGAGAAATTACGATGTAGGAGATAGGGAGTTGTTGGCCATCAAGTTAGCTTTTGAGGAATGGCGCCATTGGCTAGAAGGAGCCAGACACTCTATTACCGTGTTTACCGACCATAAGAATCTGGCCTACTTGGAGTCAGCCAAGCATCTGAACCCGAGACAGGCCAGATGGTCTTTGTTCTTTTCAAGGTTTAATCTTGTTGTCACGTTCTGCCCTGGGGCTAAGAATGTGAAGGCGGATGCCCTGTCACGTTGTTTTCCAGGAGGGGGGAACTTTGAAGACCCGGGTCCCATTTTGGCTGAAGGGGTGGTTGTGTCTGCTCTTTTTTCAGAATTGGAGGCAGAGGTTCAGGCAGCCCAGGCAGAGGCTCCTGATCTTTGTCCTCCTGGCAGGTTGTTTGTGCCTCTCACTTTACGACACAAGGTTTTTAAAGAGCACCACGATACTGTCCTTGCTGGGCACCCGGGGGGTAGAGCCACAGTGGATCTCATTGCTCGGAGATTCTGGTGGCCGGCTCTTCGTAAGTCGGTTGAGGGTTTTGTGGCAGCCTGCGAGACCTGCGCTCGTGCCAAAGTCTCTCATTCACGGCCATCGGGTCCTCTTCTTCCGTTACCCATTCCTTCCCGTCCTTGGACACATCTGTCCATGGATTTCATTACATACCTGCCTCGCTCCTTGGGGAAGACGGTGATTCTGGTGGTGGTGGACCGTTTTAGCAAAAATTGCGCATTTTGTTCCTTTTCCTGGCTTGCCCAATGCTAAAACGCTGGCGCAGGCATTTATTAATCACATTGTCAAACTGCATGGTATCCCTTCAGACACAGTCTCTGATTGGGGCACGCAGTTTGTTTCCAGATTCTGGAAGGCCTTCTGTTCTTGCTTGGGGTTCCGGTTGTCATTCTCTTCTCAATCAGAATCTGGAGACATATCTGCGTTATTTTGTGGTGGAGAATCAGGAGGATTGGTGTTCTTTTCTCTCCCTTGCTGAGTTTGCTTTAAATAACCGTCGTCAGGAGTCCTCTGATAGGTCACCATTTTTTGGTGCATATGGGTTTCATCCGCAGTTTGGGACATTCTCTGGAGAGGGGGCTTCTGGTTTACCTGATGAGGAGAGATTCTCCTCGTCTTTGTCATCTATTTGGCAAAAGATTCAGGATAATCTAAAGAGCATGAGTGAGAGATATAAGCATGTGGCTGATAAGAGACGTGTGCCTGGTCCGGACCTGAATGTTGGTGATCTGGTATGGTTGTCTACTAAGAATATCAAATTGAAGGTTCCCTCCTGGAAGTTGGGTCCTAAGTTTATTGGGCCTTACAAAATCTTGTCCGTCATCAATCCCGTTGCCTACCGTCTTGATCTTCCTCAGACTTGGAAGATCCATAATGTTTTTCACAAGTCCCTATTAAATTCTTATGTCCAACCTACTGTACCCTCCTCTTTGCCTCCTCCTCCAATTGTGGTTGATGGTAATCTTGAATTTCAGGTCTCTAGGATTGTGGATTCCCATGTTGTCCGCTGTTCTCTCCAGTACTTCGTTCATTGGGAGGGTTATGGTCCTGAGGAGAGGATGTGGGTCCCAGTGACGGACATTAAGGCCACTCGTCTCATCAGGGCTTTCCATAGGTCCCATCCTGAGAAGGTGGGCTCTGAGTGTCCGGAGTCCACTCGTAGAAGGAGGGGTACTGTCACCGCCAGACATCTGAGAAGCTCTGATAGACGTTCTTCAGAACCTCCTGCCTGAGGTTCTTTTGTTTTGCTTTTGTTTTGTCATCTTGTTTCCCTCTCTCAGCTGTCATCTACAAACCGGATTCCCAAAAAGTTGGGACACTATACAAATCGTGAATAAATACTGAATGCAATGATGTGGAGGTGCCAACTTCTAATATTTTATTCAGAATAGAACATAAATCACGGAACAAAAGTTTAAACTGAGAAAATGTACCATTTTAAGGGAAAAATATGTTGAATCAGAATTTCATGGTGTCAACAAATCCCCAAAAAGTTGGGACAAGGCCATTTTCACCACTGTGTGGCATCTCCCCTTCTTCTTACAACACTCAACAGACGTCTGGGGACCGAGGAGACCAGTTTCTCAAGTTTAGAAATAGGAATACTCTCCCATTCTTGTCTAATACAGGCCTCTAGCTGTTCAATCGTCTTGGGCCTTCTTTGTTGCACCTTCCTCTTTATGATGCGCCAAATGTTCTCTATAGGTGAAAGATCTGGACTGCAGACTGGCCATTTCAGTACCCGTATCCTTCTCCTATGCAGCCATGATGTTGTGATTGATGCAGAATGTGGTCTGGCATTATCTTGTTGAAAAATGCAGGGTCTTCCCTGAAAGAGATGACGTCTGGATGGGAGCATATGTTGTTCTAGAACCTGAATATACTTTTCTGCATTGATGGTGCCTTTCCAGACATGCAAGCTGCCCATGCCACACGCACTCATGCAACCCCATACCATCAGAGATGCAGGCTTCTGAACTGAGCGTTGATAACAACTTGGGTTGTCCTTGTCCTCTTTGGTCCGGATGACATGGCGTCCCAGATTTCCAAAAAGAACTTTGAATCATGACTCGTCTGACCACAGAACAGTCTTCCATTTTGCCACACTCCATTTTAAATGATCCCTAGCCCAGTGAAAACGCCTGAGCTTGTGGATCGTGCTTAGAAATGGCTTCTTCTTTGCACTGTAGAGTTTCAGCTGGCAACAGCGGATGGCACGGTGGATTGTGTTCACTGACAATGGTTTCTGGAAGTATTCCTGAGCCCATTCTGTGATTTCCTTTACAGTAGCATTCCTGTTTGTGGTGCAGGGTCGTTTAAGGGCCCGGACATCACGGGCATCCAGTATGGTTTTACGGCCTTGACCCTTACGTACAGAGATTGTTCTCTGAATCTTCGGATGATGTTATGCACAGTTGATGATGATAGATGCAAAGTCTTTGCAATTTTTCGCTGGGTAACACCTTTCTGATATTGCTCCACTATCTTTCTGCGCAACATTGTTGGAATTGGTGATCCTCTACCCATCTTGGCTTCTGAGAGACACTGCCACTCTGAGAAGCTCTTTTTATACCCAATCATGTTGCCAATTGACCTAATTAGTGTTAATTGGCCTTCCAGCTCTTCGTTATGCTCACATTTACTTTTTCCAGCCTCTTATTGCTACTTGTCCCAACTGTTTTGGGATTTGTTGACACTGTGAAATTTTGAATCAACATATTTTTCCTTTAAAATGATACATTTACTCAGCTTAAACATTTGATCTGTCATCTACGTTTATACAACTTCCTGGAGTGTGCTGATGCTAGAAGCTGTTACTGCTGCATCCACAAGATAAGTGTGTTTTCTTAATTTCTGTTTGCCTGTGGCCTTGATCGGAGGTGACCCTGACTGCCTCCGTATTAAGTGTAGGGAGCCGGTGGTCGTGTCCCCTCACTATTATAGGGTGTTCAGGTGTCATACAGTCGAGGAACGAGGGTATGCAATTTTCTACCATTGAGATTTTTGCATAGGCTGAGCAGTAAGGGAGAGAGCTTACAGGGCTTACCCTATTTTTCCTTAGTTTTGGATCAAGTCAGTCGGATCTTCATTTGTGTCTTCTAGTTTTCTGTAACACCATCCGTGACATTTTATTAGCGGCAAATATCCTTAAAAATGGATGCAGAGAGCTTTTATAGTGGTGTAGAACACTGTGACTTGCAGTAACACCCATAGGGAGTCTGCTGTGGTAGTGAAACAATGCTGTGAGTCAGTATGACATGCAGATGATAGGCATCGCTCTTAGAATCACTGCACACTTCACTTATTTGGGCAGTTACGAGGCCAAAACTGACCAAATAACTCAAGGGTGAACATAGATGTCTACAGAACCTGTTCTATTAAATGTTTATACAAGTAGAGCCCCCCAACACAGTGGAGAGGGTTTCAGCAATAAGTTTGTGTTGACGTCACTGATTATTTTGCTCTTACTCTGATCCGTCAGAACAATAACCCCCAAAAAACGGATCCTGTCTGTGGAGCATCCGCCTTCAATCTGTCGGCATTTGGTCAGTAATCCATCAGTATTGCTAAAGGCAAATAAAACAGGAGTGAATCCAAAACATTTATGACACATAAATGGAATATTTGCATGTCTTTTGTGTTTTGTACCCACTCCTACTTTTTGCTACCAAATCATAAGCCAATTCTGATGCAAAATAGGGACCATGTCATGCAGGCCTTACAGCTGTTACATAGACAGGATCCATTGTGCGTCTAATTTTTCCTTCCTTCTAAAAGATCAGAAGAAGGGCCAAATAAATGATGATGTCAGCCAGGCCAAAAGGCAAAATAGTGGCCCAGTCACGAAGTGGGGAGGGTGGGAACAGCATGAGAAGTCCACAGAGTGGCCCTATGACATAGTGGCAGCAGCGTCAAGAGGAGGCCACACAGTGGTGCAATGACAGTGTGGAGGTGGCAGCAGCAGCATCAGGAGACCACAGAGTGGCAAGGTGACATAGTCTGGAGGTGGCGGCAGCATCAGGAGACCACAGTGTGGCAAGGTGACCTAGTGTGGAGGTGGCAGCAGAATCAGGAGACCACAGAGTGGCAAGGTGACCTAGTGTGGAGGTGGCAGCAGAATCAGGAGACCACAGAGTGGCAAGGTAACATAATGTGGAGGTGACAGCAGCATCAGGAGACCACAGAGTGACCCATTGACAGAATGGGGAGTTGGGTGGCAATACCAGTACCAGCTAAAGATGGTGGGTGAAAGAAGGAACACTTGTCATCAGATGTGTGGCATCAGGTGGGTGGCAGCATCAGAATAGTAGCTTAGGCAGGTAGCCAGAGGAAACCGGTCTCTTTTGTCAAAGTGTTGGTGTGGCACCATGGATGATCTAATCTAAAGCATCAGGCATTGGTGGGTGGAAATCCTGGCTTATCCATGCCTGATTCATATTGACAAAGGTCAGTCTCTCCACATTTTGGGTGGACAGGCAAGTTCTCCTTGGGGTAACAATGGCCCCCGCGGCACTAAACACCCGCTCTGATGCCACACTACTGGCCGGGCAGGACAGCTTTTCTAGGTCAAACTCTGCAGTTGCAGCCAGTTGGGCAGCCAAATCCAGTTTAGCTGCCCAGTAAAACAGTGGGTCTCCAATGTGGGGTAGCAGGGTGCTGTCCAAGTATGCCACCACCTGCTAGTTCAGGTCCTGCTCCAGGTCTACCTGCTGCTGCTGGTGAGTAATTTCTTCGCTGGGTGAGTGAAGAAAGATGCTTATCATTGACTCTAGACTCAAGTTCCTGCTGATGGAGCTGCAACTGCTCCTACCCCCGCACCCTGCCACAGCAGCCATGGCAAAGGAACGTGAGCACCCTGCCACAGCAGCCATGGCAAAAACCACCCATTTTGCTACACATTGCTTGTGCTCCAATGTCCTCCTCCAGTTCAGCCCCCACAGGGCTCATGTGGCCATGAGATGTAGGCGCCATGTCCCCTGTCCCCTGACCAGCCAGATTTACCATCATCTGTTCCAGGACATGAAGCAGTGGAAGGAAGTTGTTCGTCCCGTAGTCCTGGCGACTGACAAAGAACGTGGCCTCCTCAGAGGGCCTGAGCAAACAGCAGGTGTCACACATAAGCTGCCACTGGCTGATATCGAAATTACACAGGGGAGAACTCCTGTCTGCTTGGATCATCAATAAATCATTTATGGCCTTTTTCTGTTCGTATAGTCGGTCCAACATATGGAGGGTGGAATTCCAACGGGTGGAAACATCGTATATCAGCCTATGTTGGGGGACGCCATTCTGTCACTGCGGGCTCAAGGTTGGTTTGCTTTGCAGTGTACGAGTAGCTGAAGTGCATTCAAAGTTTCCTGGCCATTTTTAGGATGTATTGCAGATGAATGAAAGACTTCAGGAGCCTCTTGACAACCAGATTGAACACGTGTGCCATTCAAGCCGCATGGCTCAGCCCTCCTTGATGCAGCGCCGACACCATGTTCTTCCTGTTGTTGGTTACCATGGTTCTGATTTTCAGTTGTTGCGTAGAAGGCCAGGATTCGATTTCTTCATGACGGACATGGAGAAGTTCCTCCCCTGGCAAACTAGGTGCAGAACAGCGTGACACCACTGTGCCCTGCACATGTTGTATGCTGGTCGGGCACTCACTGTTACTAGTTCCTGCAGTGGAGGATAAGGACAATGTGGAGGATGAGGAGGCAGAGGCGGACATTGTCGCAGGACCAACAGTGTGAGAACGTGGAGGAGGAAGCGGCATCACCTAGCCAAGTTACTGGTTTGGCTGTGCAGGAACCACATTTACCTAGTGGGCCATAAAGGACATATATTGTCCTTGACCGTAGTTACAGTTCCACACGTCTGCACTGCCGTGCACTTTGGCAGACACTGACAGGCTGAAGGACTGGCCCACCTTCTGTTCTACATATTTGTGCAGGGTTGGTACTGCCTTTTTGGCAAAGAAATGATGGCTTGGGACTCTCCACCTCGGCTATGCACAAGCCATCGGTTCTCTGAAAGGTGCAGAGTCCACCAGCACTATGAACTTGGACAGGAACACATTCAGCTTCTGCGCCGTTGGATGAGTGCATGCTTTCTGTTGTCTATTGGCAATCACGTTGTTGATCGATTACTGACAGAATGACTGATGAGGAGTAAAAGGACCAAGAGCATAAGGACCAGCAGATGATGGGAAGGACAGACAGCTCCCTTCGGCTGAGGTGGTGTAGCCTTGACTGCCTGAAATCGGGTGCTTGTCGCTGGGTGATGCAGTGGTTGCTGCGGCAAGCTGGACCACTACATCGGAGCCACGGTTCTCCCAGGCCACTTTATGGTGATGCTGCATATGTAGACGCAGGGCGGTGGTGCCAACATTGGCATTCTGGCCTCGCTTCACCTTCTGCCCACAGATTCGGCAAATGGCCATGTTCACCTCCTCCGGCGGTTTAACAAAAAACTGCCACACTGCCAAGAAGGTGATTTTTACCCCCAACACTCCACATTGACTAACTGCTACCGCCGCTGCTTCTGTGAACCCCTCCACCACTACTTTTCAGGCAAATAGGCTCCTGCGAAGCGGGTGGTCTACCCCTGGCTTATTTGGCTTCCGTCCTCCCACTGCTGCCACCCTGCTGACTCCTGGCTCCGCCGCTGTCTCAAGGGCAAGCGGCCACCCTCTTCTCCTGATGATGATGAAGCACCTAATTTACCTGACTCCCAAGTGCTATCAGCTGCATCATTATCATTGAGTACTGTCTGCACGTCACTGATGTTCTTCTCAACGGTGTCTGTAAAAAAATTGCTAAAGTAGATAAAAATAAAAAACAGACATATTAGGTATCACCACATGCGTAACAACCTGCTCTATAAAAATATCACATGATCCACCCTATCTGGTCAATACCGTAAAAAAAAAAAAAAAAAAAAAATATATATATATATATATATATATATATATAATAAAAACTGTGCTAAAAAATTTTTTGTCTCCTTTCATCACAAAATGTGTAATACCAAGTGATCAAAAAGTCATATGTACTCAAAAATAATACCAATCACCCCGTCATCTCATCCCACAAAAAATGAGTTCCTAACTAAGACAATAACCCAAAAAATAAAAAAAGATATGGGTTTCAGAAAATAAGGACACTAAAACATTATTTTTTTGTTTCAAAAATGCTTTTATTGTGTAAAACCTAAAAAAATAAAAAAAATTGACAAATTAGGCATCGCCACATCCGTAACAATCTTCTCTATAAAAATATCACATGATTTACCCTGTCAGGTGAAAACTGTAAAAAAATTAAAAACTGTGGCAATTTTTTTTTTTTTGTCAGCATACATCACAAAAAGTGTAATACCAAACAATCAAAAAGTAGCATATACTCCAAAATAGTACCAATCGAACCGTCACCTCATGCCGCAAAAACTGAGCTAAAAAAATAAAAATAATATGGCTTTCAGAAAAAGGAAACACAAAAACATGATTTATTAAAAAAATGCTTTATTATGGTTTTTGGTATTGTCATGTCAATAGCAACCTACTCTATAAAAATAGCACATGAACTAACCCAGGGATTCCCAACCTGCAGCCCTCAAGCTGTTGCAACAGTACAAGCCTACAGCTATCTGGGTATGCTAAGAGTTGTAGTTTTGCAACAGCTGGAGGGCCAGAGGTTGGGCATCCCTGCTAGAACATACATTTTTTGGTTACTCTGCCTCACAAAAAGTGTAATCTAGAGCAATCAAAAGTCATATATACCACAAACTAATACCAATAAAAGTGTCACCTTAACCTATAATTTCCAAAATGGCATCACTTTTTTGGAGATTCTACTCTAGGGGTGCATTCGGGAGGGCTTTAAATGTCATATGCCAACTTAAAATTATCCCAGTGAAATCTGCCCTCCAAAATCCATATTGTGCTCCCTTCCTTCTGCGCCCTGCCGTGTGCTCTTACAGCAGTTTACGACCACATGTGGGGTTTTTCTGTAAACTGCAGAATCGGGGTAATAAATATTGAGTTTTTTTGGTTGTTAACCCTTGATGTGTTACAGGAAAAAAGGAATTAGAATGGAAAAACTGCCCAAAAAGTTAAATTTAAAAATGTAATCTCCTTTTCTTTTAATTCTTGTGGAACATCTAAAGCAGGCATCCTCAAACTACGGCCCTCCAGCTGTTGCAAAACTACAAATCCCAGCATGCCCGAACAGCCTACAGGTATCAGCCTACAGCAGGGCATTGTGGGAGTTGTAGTTTTAAAACAGCTGGAGGGCTGCAGTTTGAGGATGCCTGACCCTGTAAAATCAGTTTTGAATAACTTGAGGGGTGTTGTTTCTAAAATGGGGTCATTTATGGGTGGTTTACACAAAGTGACTTTATAATTGAAGTGGTCCTTAAAAAGTGGGTTTTGGAAATTTTCTTAAAAATGTTAAAATTTTCTTCTAAAAAAAAAAATTACATTTACAAAATGATGCAAACATGAAAGTGGACATATGAGAAATGTAAAGTAATAACTCTTTTATGATGTATCACCATTGCCCTTAAAAGCAGATAGCATTCAAATTTGGAAACTTGCTAATTTAGCAAATTTTGGGTAAATTTGGGATTTTTTAATAAATAAAGATGAATTATATTGATAAAAAAAATTTGCTATCATGAAGTACAATGTGTTACGAGAAAAAACTCTCAGAATGGCTTGGATAAGTAAAAGCGTTCCGAAGTTATTACCACATACTGTGAAGCATGTCAAGTTTCCAAAAAATGGCCTGGTCCTTAAGGTGGAAATGCCAAGGTCCTTAAGGGGTTAAAGGAGTTTCCTAGTAAAAATGATTTTTAACAAGTTCCTGCAGCATGGTCCCTGACACAGAAGATTACTACTTTGCTGTTCCTGCTGCTCTTGCTGTCTCCATCTTCCGGTCCAAGAGCACCTGTCCAGCAAAAATTTTAGAATATCGGGAGCGGCAGGGAGCAGGAAAGTATGAATCTTCTGCTGCAGGCCCATGCTGCAGGAACATTTTAAAAATATTTTTTTACCAGGAAATCTCTAAGCCCCTGTTACATGGCACGATATTCAGGACAATTACTGGGAACAACTGTTCATAGGAACGCTCATTCCTGATATCTGGCCAGTATAATTGTGCCGCTGATCAGCCGATAAGCAAGGAATCACTTGTTTGTCGGCTGATTTGCATATTTTATCAGGATAAAAGATGTATAATTATCATCAGCACATCTCCCGCTGTAATCAAGGATTGGCTACCAATAATCAATAGAAGTGAATGAGGGAGGAATGACTGTGGTAGTGATCATTCCTCCCCAGTCACTTTGCATTAGCCTGTTTAATAGGCTGATGCAAACAAGCGCTGATTAACTTTTGTTTTTGCGGCCCCTTGAAATAGTGTGATGTGACAATGCGGTCCCCAGACCAAAAAAGGTTGTGCACCCCTGATATAGCGGAATGTTACCACTGCAGCTTGGAGACGAGCGGTAGTAAGACAGGACCGCCAGCATAGAGAACAGCACTGGAGAAAGAGATAAGTATAATATCATTTTTTATTTTAGAACATCCAAGGTTTTGTCTGAGATTTTTAATTATTTTGGACAACCCCATTGATTTGTTTCCTAAATGCAAAATTAAGTAGCTTTTTAAATCATTTTCATTAAATTCAAATTAAAATTCCATTAAACTTTTAATGCTATTTCGTCTCTTCAGAGTCCATGAGTCTTTCATCTAGCTTAGTGGTGCTGCTAATTCTGACAGTAATTTAATCAATGGGTCTCAAACTGGACGAAGAAATTATAATTGCAGACTGAAACTTAGAGCAGTTTTTTTTTTTTTCAAAGAATCCACATATGTAAAAATAATTTTCTTCTATGTAAGATGCATCCACTCATTGCCTGCAAAATATAACTCTGAGAATGTTCACATATGTCCATTAATAGGGTTTAAAATAATAAAATGCTTCAGTTAACATTTCATTTCTTCAGACAAGTTGGTCATTTTTTCCATTCATTGGATGGTTGTGATTTTTATAGGTTCCATTTTTATTTTTTATGAGTTATAGTATTTTCCTATTGAATGCCATCTGGGAACAATTTCATGCCTTGCTTCTTACTGGTAAGAGTTACCTCTTTATGAAACTCTGTGGGTTTAAGTTTGGAATTCAGTTGATGTACGATTTACCACCACGTTTTAAAAGACTTCTTTATAATTGTTCTGTTATATATAAAATGGTAACTTACACAGTCGCACAATAACACCCTGGTGTCTTTCCATCTAAAGGCCTTTCTCTGTACTTAGAGTGGCCGATTGTGTTGATTCTCTTGTTAACTTCCCACTGGGAATAATAGCTTAGAGGGAAGGAGTAGATCTGTTTTTTTTTTCATCACATATGAGACTTTGAATAAGGAGCCCATGAGGTTTCAGAACTCTAAGAACTGCTATGTTGGTCCATTAAGTGGTCTCAGCAACTGCGAGTTAAAAGCATTTGCTTTTAACAAGAGACCAATCAATACTTTGTATTGTACCTCAAACACTAGCTGACATGAAGACAAAGTTTCAGAGAGCAATAAAAAGTATACATTTCTTAAATATTATAGAACAAAAGGGAGCTTATGTTCTTGAAATTCTATTTGCATGATGAGAGTTATTGTAACTTAGTTCATTTAACATGATAAGCATGTTGATGGGATAATGAAGTAGACTCAGAAACCTCCATTCAAGCCTTGTTCTGTCTATGGTATATGCTCTAAATTCTCCAATAATATACAGATGCAGCCGAGCTAAACTGGATGGTTAACGTGCTAATAAAGAATGGCAAGAATTTTTTTTTTTCAATGGATTCCAATGGCTTTTGGCTCGAGATACCGGAGATAATATTGTGCTATATGTTATCAGAGTCAAGTTACATCTGTATGAAGCCTCTTATACTGTAAATAGACAAAACAACTGTCCTGTTCACTTGGGATTTTCCATATCTTAAAACCCTGACAGACTTTGTCCATTAAATCCATTCTGTATACTGTAGTCCTCTAGACAGAATAGTAAATAAGATGAAATATAGCAGGTACTGAGTATCATCTAGGAATGATTACCAGACTGTGTCGCTGATAGGGATGACAGAATCAATTCTGACAAATTAATCTGTTTCATTAGTAAGAGATCTTTACTCATAAGGGAAGGTCCCCACGGGTGCAGAAGATCCCACCTACCTGTGGATTGACAAGGCAGGACATGTTGCTGGGCCCTGACAGTCTTGTACCTGTGCTGCTGCTCTGAGTAGTGGCGCAAGCACAGAGACTCAACAACTGTGTTGCCCCTTGGAAGTATAGGGGTGCACTCACACTAACAGCTCCATTTGCGGAAGCAGAGACTATGATCTTGTGCCTCTACTTAGAGCAGCACCATAGACATGAGAATGTCAGGGCCGGGCAAATCAATTCACTTATGCCTAATACTTATTGCTGAATAGTGTTTTTTTGGGGGGGAATGAAATATTTTCAATGACATTCTGCATACATGCCAGCCATACCACACAAAGCACAGACACACACTATGCATTTATGTTAGAATTCACATTATCAATGCATCATTTGACACTGTTAGTCCATGACGTTTTGTGCTGGGATTTTTTTACTAAATTATCAACACTGAAATGTGACTACGTTATTCAAATAACTTCTGTGCATGCCAATGAACAGATAGAAGGTTATAGTGGCCCTAGAATAAGAAGTGGTACAGCATTTCTATATGCTTGCATCCATAGGCTGGTTTCACACGGGCATTGCGGAAAAAGATGCGGATGGGTTGCGGGAACATGCGCAATTTTTCAGCGTGAGTGCAAAACATTGGAAAGCGTTTTGCACGCGCGTGAGAAAAATTGGCATGTTTGGTACCCAAACCCAAACTTTTTCACAGAAAAAGTGTGTAGATGTTGTGTAGATTGTATTATTTTCCCTTATAACATGGTTATAAGGGAAAATAATAGCATTCTTGATACAGAAACCTTAGTAAAATAGGGCTGGAGGGGTTAAAAAAATAAAATAAAATAATTTAACTTACCTTAATCCACTTGCTCGCGCAGTCGGCATCTCTTCTGTCTTCTTCTTCGAGGAATAGGACATTTGATGACGTCACTGCGCTCATCACATGGTCCATCACATGATCTTTTACCATGGTGATGGATCATGTGATGGACCATGTGATGAGCGCAGTGACGTCATCAAATGTCCTTTTCCTGTGCACAGCAAAGAGGAAGACAGAAGAGATGCCGGCTGCGCAAGCAAGTGGATTAAGGTGAGTTCAATTATTATATTTTTATTTGTAACCCCTCCAGTCCTATTTTACTATGCATTATGTATTAAGAATGCTATTATTTTCCCTTATAACCATGTCTCCTAGCAACCGTGTGTGAAAATAGCACTGCATCCGCACTTGCTTGCGGATGCTTGCGATTTTCACGCAGCCCCATTCACTTCTATGGGGCCTGCGTTGCGTGAAAAACGCAGAATATAGAACATGCTGCGATTTTCATGCAACGCACAAGTGATGCGTGAAAATCACAGCTCATGTGCACAGCCCTATAGAAATGAATGGGTCCGGATTCAGTGCGGGTGCAATGTGTTTACCTCACGCATCGCATCCGCGCGGAAATCTTGCTCGTGTGAAAGGGGCCTTAGGAGTCTTTGGCAGCATTCTTGACTTTCTCCCTGAAGCAGGCTGTGCAAATGCATCATCCAGCCACTTGCATTGTGCTACAACAGCTAGGAGAGATGACAGCACTAGATTACAGCATGGTAACTGGGTCAAGTGAGTATTGTCAGTGGGCATGTATGGAGCTATTGTTTTTTGACGGGGAACAGAATTTGAGAATCTACTGAAAAGTGAGACACCAAAGATGTCTAGACAGCAAACTCTGATAAGTTGTGACATAAATGGAAAAAGTAATCATGGTGTATTGGACAGAATAGAGAAGAAAAGGAAAGAGAATGACTAGAAAAGAGTGTGAGTCACTAGATAGTTACATAGTTAATATGGTTGAAAAAAGACAAACGTCCATCAAGTTCAACCAAGAGATATGTGGAGACGCGAATCCCAGAAGGAAGTGAGACTCCGATTTCTACACATTTTCAGAGGAATTAATGTGTTTTTTTTTTACTTTTAAGAATTCGTCTAAACCCTTTTTGAAACTGTCCACTGTTCCTGCTGTGACCACGTCCTGAGGAAGTCTATTCCACAGATTCACAGTTCTTACAGTAAAGAAGCTTTGACACTTCTGGAGACTGAACTTTTTCTTCTTCAGTCGGAGGCAGTGCCCCCTTGTCTTTTGAGCACATTTTACATGGAACAGCTTTTCGCTGTATTTTTTGCATGGCCCATGTATATATTTGTATCGGTTAATCATGGTCCCTTCTTAGACATCTCTTCTCAAGACTAAATACATTCTAAATAAATTCTAAGATGTAAGTGTTGATTCTGCCCTCACTGCATCTGGTCAGTATTAACTTATCGGTGAGATGATGTTTAGCACCTTTCTCCTTTGCGAAACAACTTCTAGCATACTGTATTCTTAATGTTCTTCCGGTCATACTATCTCATAGATGTCACCTATATCTATAATAGGGGTATTCCGAGCCCATCACACTTTATCCATTCAACCTCGTTCCATCTCTCTGGCAGCTACATCTAGACTGTGGGGGTGACCAGGTATATAGAAAAAATCATGCTCCCTGGGCTATGCTGGTTAAATAACTCTTAGAAGAGAATGGGAATTACTGAAACAGCATAGCTTACCGTTGATTCACTTTGTTAAGAGTTAAAGAAACTGTATAGGACAGTGACCTTGGCTTTTTACCTAAACTTGGCCACCTCTTGCAGCCAGCAAATGGTGTGAGATAGAAAGTGGTCAGAAGATCCCCATTCTAGAGATATATGCAGGTGCCAGAGGGAAATCCCAGCATCAGTCATTTATAGCATATCCTGTGGGAGAAAAAGATGGCTGAGAAGCCCAGAGCCTAGTAACCTAGTCCAGTATATGATATAAGAACTTCATAAGACCCTAGACAATTAGATATAAATGATAAATATGATTATAAAGCCTGCTTCTGCATCATAACTAGCATTTAAAGATTTATTTGACCATTATACAATACTTTTGTCATACAATATTTTTAATCAACTTACTGTATTTGATATTGTCTTTGGAAACTAATATGTGAGCTGGTCCTGATAGTACATGTGTCCATCCTTTCCACTAATTCTGTTTAGTACTCAATTTTCTATTTATTATACAAATCCAATACTATTTTGCAACATACTAGCAAAAGCCTTGACAGGCTGCAATTCACATCACAACCACTTGGTGGCCACACAGATATATACATCTCCCAACAAAGTGTCATAAAATTATGTTTTCTTTTTTCTTTTTTTCCCTCAAAACTAGTCACCTTGCAACACACATATAACACTATATATCAAGCTAAGAAGAAATCATTCATCTGTACCTGAATAAAAAAAAAATCTTGCCATGTAAAACGCTTTGCCATTATAATTCAATGTTGTTACCATACAAAAGAAAAAGCCCCGGGGATGTGAAAACCTTTGTAGGCACTTTATGATTGTTATTTAAATATTTTTAAGCAAACTGTGACTTGTTTTAGGAAAAAAATATATATTTGGCCATCAAGCAATAACAGTATGAAACAACTACTGAGAAGATTATATAGTTGAATTTGGCAAGAAATATTCCACTAAAATAGAACCATAATTACCTTGCCAAACAATCATAATCACGGATAGTCCAGCTTATTTTTAAAGAGCCTCATCTATTTTCATCCAATTTATGAGATTTAAAGCTTTCACCCATCGTGTTCTGCTTTTGCAGCTGTGTTTTCTGCCTCTGGCTCCTCAAATTTCCAGACTATTTGACAATTCTGTATTAAAAAGTAATCTGGGGCTAAAAATACAAGCTCATGAGTATATGAAATGAAAGTTACTGCATTCCTTTACAGCATTCTATTTATTTTACAGTTTTCTCTGTAAAAATAGTTATCTTTTATACATAAAAATAGCTCATTAATCTATGACTAGCTTAGTAGTTTTACATCCGGTGAAATTGGAGAAATAAGATGTTGGTTGCATTAATAAATATGATCAGCATAGAAAATAACTTGCTACGTATCATCAGGCGAAACCTGAAATCATGTATCAATAGCAATATGGAATCGTAAACAATGCATTTAGTATGTGCAGCTCTTCATTTCGACTGCCCTGCATTGTATCCTATACACAGGACAGTAAGAGAAGCTACACAGAATTTTTTTTTGTAGATTCCAAAACACAGAATGTTGGGGGAAGGGCCATTCCAGGTCTCTATATACAGGTCCTTCTAAAAAAATTAGCATATTGTGATAAAGTTCATTATTTTCTGTAATGTACTGATAAACATTAGACTTTCATATATTTTAGATTCATTACACACCAACTGAAGTAGTTCAAGCCTTTTATTGTTTTAATATTGATGATTTTGGCATACAGCTCATGAAAACCCAAAATTCCTATCTAAAAAAATTAGCATATCATGAAAAGGTTCTCTAAACGAGCTATTAACCTAATCATCTGAATCAACTAATTAACTCTAAACACCTGCAAAAGATTCCTGAGGCTTTTAAAAACTCCCAGCCTGGTTCATTACTCAAAACCGCAATCATGGGTAAGACTGCCGACCTGACTGCTGTCCAGAAGGCCATCATTGACACCCTCAAGCAAGAGGGCAAGACACAGAAAGAAATTTCTGAACGAATAGGCTGTTCCCAGAGTGCTGTATCAAGGCACCTCAGTGGGAAGTCTGTGGGAAGGAAAAAGTGTGGCAGAAAACGCTGCACAACGAGAAGAGGTGACCGGACCCTGAGGAAGATTGTGGAGAAGGACCGATTCCAGACCTTGGGGGACCTGCGGAAGCAGTGGACTGAGTCTGGAGTAGAAACATCCAGAGCCACCGTGTACAGGCGTGTGCAGGAAATGGGCTACAGGTGCCGCATTCCCCAGGTCAAGCCACTTTTGAACCAGAAACAGCGGCAGAAGCGCCTGACCTGGGCTACAGAGAAGCAGCACTGGACTGTTGCTCAGTGGTCCAAAGTACTTTTTTCGGATGAAAGCAAATTTTGCATGTCATTCGGAAATCAAGGTGCCAGAGTCTGGAGAAAGACTGGGGAGAGGGAAATGCCAAAATGCCTGAAGTCCAGTGTCAAGTACCCACAGTCAGTGATGGTCTGGGGTGCCATGTCAGCTGCTGGTGTTGGTCCACTGTGTTTTATCAAGGGCAGGGACAATGCAGCTAGCTATCAGGAGATTTTGGAGCACTTCATGCTTCCATCTGCTGAAAAGCTTTATGGAGATGAAGATTTCATTTTTCAGCACGACCTGGCACCTGCTCACAGTGCCAAAACCACTGGTAAATGGTTTACTGACCATGGTATTACTGTGCTCAATTGGCCTGCCAACTCTCCTGACCTGAACCCCATAGAGAATCTGTGGGATATAGGGAAGAGAAAGTTGAGAGACGCAAGACCCAACACTCTGAATGAGCTTAAGGCCGCTATCGAAGCATCCTGGGCCTCCATAGCACCTCAGCAGTGCCACAGGCTGATTGCCTCCATGCCACGCCGCATTGAAGCAGTCATTTCTGCAAAAGGATTCCCGACCAAGTATTGAGTGCATAACTGAACATAATTATTTGAAGGTTGACTTTTCTTGTATTAAAAACACATTTTTTGTATTGGTTGGATGAAATATGCCAAAATCATCAATATTAAAACAATAAAAGGCTTGAACTACTTCAGTTGGTGTGTAATGAATCTAAAATATATGAAAGTCTAATGTTTATCAGTACATTACAGAAAATAATGAACTTTATCACAATATGCTAATTTTTTGAGAAGGACCTGTATTTATTTAAGCTCCCCTTCATGAGTACGAGTGGAGCGTTGGAGCATTTCCTTGCTCCGATGCTCCCCTTGTTTTGCATTGCATCACGCAGGGCAAGGTCTGTTTGTTGTGAGCCAGTGACATACCGGACTACACATCAGTATGCTAGGAGGAAATTTCCGCCTAGCAGGAAGCCCGGCGATGTCGCCGGCACAAATGAGCGGTGTATAGCGCTGTTCTGGGCAGATATCAGGCAGATATTACTAGTACCCACCTCTAAAACCGCCCAGACCAGCGCTATACACTGCTCATTTGTGCCAGCGACTTCACCAGGCTTCACGCTAGGCAGAAGACTCCACCTAGCATACTGATATAGTATGGTATAGTGAAGCCCGGTACGTCACCAGCTCACAACAAACAGAACTTGACCTGCGTGATGCAGTGCAATACAAGGGGAGCATCGGAGCAAGGGAATGCTCCAAGCTCCACTTATACATGGTAAAGGAGTGAATAGGAGCTAATATTTAGGATTAGCCCTGAACCCGGACAACCTCTTTAAATTTGCATGATAAATGCCATTTGTTGAAGCAAGACTACTGATTTCTGCACTGGACACACAGGCTCACAATTTTTATGGTTGATTATGTTGATATAGAAAAATGTAGCTTTTATATTCATAGTGATTAGTTAATCCTGATGTGTCTTTGGTCTGGTCTTTCATTTCTGTTTTATGTCGGTTTAGTACGCTCGGGCGCTGGCTGTGTAAACAGTTCTTACCGCAGGTGCCTATACTTTGTATAGGCATAAGTACTATCTACCAGTTGGGGGCTGTTTTTTTGGACAGATCTCTCAAGTAGGTAGTAATAGTGGTTGGGTGGAGATTAGGTCTGCACTGTTCTTTATCCGTATGTTCTATTTGATTCTGATGATGATAACCATCGTTGAATAAACTGGTCATTTTGCCTACTCTGTGTCCTGGAGTGTGTCCCTAAAAGTGACAAATACTTTGCATGGGAAAGCCCCTTTAAAGGATTTTTAGATTTTTATGTTTATTTTAATTATTTTTATACTGGCTGCACTAGAATCTAGCTGACACATACCATTAAAAGAACAAAAAACTTCAAACCTCAGCGAATCAAACTGGCCAGCCAACATACGACCAAACAGCCCCCACAAGCAGGCACATTTCAAAGCAATAATTGGGCATGTCCATAAAGCAGGTGTTCTGATTGGCATTGGTTTCATTTACATTCAAAGGGCTGTGAGATACAGAAATCACAAGGGATTTCAGATAAACTGCACTGACAGCGGTGATCTCAGTAAGCGAGAGCCAAAATCAGGCTGTCCTTTCATATTATGAAAGTACCTAAATGTACCTTTTTAAGCCGTGGTTACACAAAGCGATGTCTGTGAGCTTGGAAATATTTTTGCTATGCCAAGTTCAGTATTCTTTTCTTCCTTGATAAACTTCCCCAGCAGCCATGACAAGCTTAGAAGTTAGAACGTTAAATAGCACTAGCTCACATGATAGGACAAAGGATTTCTGCAATCGATGGATTAAAGGACATTGTAGACCTTACCAAAAGAACTAAATCATGGTAATATTCTTGTACTCCCAGATCCATCTTACTGTTGTAAAAACTTGTCAGGGCAAATTTTCTAGCGTGAAAATTGGGATTTGTTTAAAAGAAGCTTACATAATTGTTCCATCATGTGAACAAACTTTAGACAGTGTGCAGTTTAAGGTTAACACTTAAGTTTCCTTCGGTTAGCCTTTCTATCAATTGAACTGCAAATGAAAGTTTTATAATGGTCACCCTAAAGGCTAGAAAATGTATATTGTGTTTACATTATTCCTTATCCTCACTATTTTACTATATATGTATACAGTACTGTGCAAATGTTTTAGAAAGGTGTGGAAAAAAGTTTGCAAAGTAACAATTCTCTCCAATATACAGGGTGGGCCATTTATATGGATACACCTTAATAAAATGGGAATGGTTGGTGATATTAACTTCCTGTTTGTGGCACATTAGTATATGTGAGGGGGAAAACTTTTCAAGATGGGTGGTGACCATGGTGGCCATTTTGAAGTCAGACATTTTGAATCCAACTTTTGTTTTTTTCAATAGGAAGAAGGTCATGTGACACATAAAACTTATTAGGAATTTCACAAGAAAAACAGTGGTGTGCTTGGTTTTAACGTAACTTTATTCTTTCATGAGTTATTTACAAGTTTCTGACCACTTATAAAATGTGTTCAATGTGCTGCCCATTGTGTTGGATTGTCAATGCAACCCTCTTCTCCCACTCTTCACACACTGATAGCAACACCGCAGGAGAAATGCTAGCACAGGCTTCCAGTATCCGTAGTTTCAGGTGCTGCACATCTCGTATCTTGCAGCACCTGAAACTACAGATACTGGAAGCCTGTGCTAGCATTTCTCCTGCGGTGTTGCTATCAGTGTGTGAAGAGTGGGAGAAGAGGGTTGCATTGACAATCCAACACAATGGGCAGCACATTGAACACATTTTATAAGTGGTCAGAAACTTGTAAATAACTCATGAAAGAATAAAGTTACGTTAAAACCAAGCACACTATTGTTTTACTTGTGAAATTCCCAATAAAATTTTGATGTGTCACATGACCCTCTCCCTATTGAAAAAACAAAAGTTGGATTCAAAATGGCCGCCATGGTCACCACCCATCTTGAAAAGTTTCCCCCCTCACATATACTAATGTGCCACAAACAGGAAGTTAATATCACCAACCATTCCCATTTTATTAAGGTGTATCCATATAAATGGCCCACCCTATACATGTTCTTATCGATTCCGCCTCCTTTCCTCTATATCTGACCTTCTTTCTCAGCATTACGTACTTGTTGTTGTCAACCTCCTGTGTATTTATTGTAGGCAGTCCGACCTGCCTCATGGCCTTGCGCATATCCACGCATGCACAATTAATTTCTTGCCTTCGTCCTATTATTTTCTCTAATGAAATCTCTGTGCATGTGCGGTCCTTTTTTATCCTGCGCTTGTCACACCCATCTATGAGGTGGCTAATGAAAAAAATTACGTCTCAAACAAGAGCACATACATGCACATACAGGAGGCAGAGTTAGTAGATCAGCAGAGCGCTGATTTGGCTGTCATTCAATAGATAGGATAATGCCCCCTGACTGAGCAGTTTATTGAAGAGGACAGAGCAGCCACGACATGGAAAGCAGAAGGTGGGATAACCCCTTTAAGGGACAAATAGAGGAAACATTATGGAGAAAAGGAGTATTTCACATTTGTAGTATAGTCTTCCAATTAATGGTTAGGCTCTTAAAGAGTCTTCTTAGCATAACCAGGATAACAGCTTTTCCAAGACAAAAGCCTTTATCAGAGCAAAGCAGGAAAGAAATAACTTTTCTAGTTGATGGGCCTTCTCCTTAACCTCTGGGTGTGTACTATTCTATTATGAAGACCACTTAGTATATGTGATGAATATTATAGGCTAGACAATGGTTTCTGCGAAAATATTTGCACCTCTAGGTGGGTACTGGGTACTATTCTATTATGGAGACCACTTTGTATATGTGATGACTAAAGATTAGCGAATCAAAGCTCACAAAGTGGAATTTGTTCAGAATTTCTGAAAAAAAAAATCCATACACTTCGTGGTAACGAATCACAATTTTTCCTAAAATGGCGGCTACATGTGTGAGGACTGAGGACATGGGGCAAGGAACTCTAGGAAGCGGGATCACCCAAATTGACAAGCATGCATGCAACCAATCAGCAGCCAGCCAACCCTGTGATTTTACAGCCCTATAAATACGGCGGCCATCTTAGAGTCAGACATTTTCCAGTGTTCAGTGGCCTATTTTAGTACAAAAAGAAAATATATTTGTCGCTTTTAGGGGTGTTTTAATTTGCTTTTAATTTATTTAGTTCAGCTAAAAGTATGTCAGACAGAGAAGTGCTAGACTATGCACAGAGGAGGGGAAGAGGTCTAAATGTTTCTGGCGCAGGCAGAGGTTGCAGCAGAGTAAGGGGGTGTGGCATCAGGAGGCGCAGCGAGAGGCCTGAACTCCCGGTGTCATTTAGTGGTCGTGTCTTGAACAGCAACCCAGCAGTTCTTGATTGGTCAACTCAGTCATTCACTTTATCCCAAGTGACATCAGACACCCCCAGCCAACAGTTGGTGTGTTCGTCAGACACAACTCTTAATTGGCATGGCTCGGGAATCAGGCCCTCTGCCCTCACCTGTCCTGAACCTGCCTGCCTGTCCTTTTCTGTTCCCAGAGCCACAGAAGTATTGTTTACTGTGGGCTCAGCGCCACTATACAGCGAGGATGATGTACTAGAGGACAGTCAGCAGCTACTGCCCAGCCAAGATCTGGAGGAGACATCCGTCACTTCTCCACTAGGCGGGCAAGTAGTGATGAAGAGAGTGATGTGGGAGGTGGTGTTGCTGAGCAGGTCAGGCTCCTTACCCAGAGACCATTCGAGGAGGACAGTCAAGTGAAGTGCAGACACTACTTGATGATGATGAAGTCGATCACACTTGTGAGCCGGGTGCAGAAGGGGCTTCATCATCATTAGGAGAAGAGGTTGGCAGCTTGCCCGTGAGGCAGCGGCTGAGAAAGCAAGGTAGGAGCATGGCTGGGAGACAGCAGGGTGGAGAGACTGACCTTTGTCAAGATGAATCAGGCGAGGATAAGCCAGGATTTCCAACCACCAATTCCTGATGCATCAGACTAGATAATCCATGGTGCAACGCTAACACTTTGATAAAAAAAAGACCGGTTTCTTCTGACCACCTAAGCTACTACTCTGATGCCACACATCTGATGCCAAGTGCTTCTTCTTTCACCCACCTTCGTCAGCGTGTACTGGTATTTCCACCCACAGCCCCACTCTGTTACCAGGTCACTCTGTGGTCTCCTGATGCTACTGCTACTACCATCTCCACAGTATGTCAACTTGCCACTCTGTGGTATCCTGATGCTGCTGCCAACTCCACACTATGTCACCTTGCCACTCTGTGGTATCCTCCTGCTGTTTCCATCTCCACACTATGTCACCTTGCCACTCTGTGGTCTCCTGATGCTGCTGCCATCTCCACACTATGTCACCTTGCCACTCTGTGGTCTCCTGATGCTGCTGCTGCCAACTCCACACTATGTCACCTTGCCACTCTGTGGTATCCTCCTGCTGTTTCCATCTCCACACGATCTCACCTTGCCACTCTGTGGTCTCCTGATACTGCTGCCACCTCCACACTATGTCAGCTTGCCACTCTGTGGTCTCCTGATGCTGCTGCTGCCATCTCCACACTATGTCACTTTGACACTCTGTGGTATCCTACTGCTGCTACTGCCATCTGCACAATATGTCACCTTGACAGTCTGTGGTCTCCTGATGCTGCTGCCATCTCATCACTATGTCACCTTGCCACTCTGTGGTCCCTTGATGCTGCTGCCATCTCCACACTATGTCACCTTGCCGCTCTGTGGTATCCTGATGCTGCTGCTGCCATCTCCCCACTATGTCACCTTGCCACTCTGTTGTATCGTCCTGCTGCTGCCATCTACACACTATGTCAACTTGACACTCTGTGGTATCCTTCTGCTGCTGCTGCCATATCCAAACTATGTCACCTTGCTATTCTGTAGTATCCTGATGCTGCTACTGCCATCTCCACACTATGGCACCTTGTCACTCCGTGGTCTCCTGATGCTGCTGCTGCTGCTACTGCCATCTCCACACTATGTCACCTTGCCACTCTGTGGTCTCCTGATGCTGCTGTTGCTACTGCCATCTCCGCACTATGTCACCTTGTCATTCTGTGATATCCTCCTGCTGCTGCTGCCATCTACACAATATGTCAGCTTGTCACTCTTTGGTTTCCTCCTGCTGCTGCTGCCATATCCACATTATGCCACCTTGCCACTCTGTGGTATCCTGCTGCATTCTCCACACTATGTAACCTTGCCACTCTGTGGACCCCTCCTGCTGCTGCTGCCATATCCACAATATGTCACCTTGACACTCTGTGGTCTCCTGATACTGCTGCTGCTGCCATCTCCACACTATGTCACCTTGCCACTCTGTGGTATCCTCCTGCTATTGCTGCTTATTCCATATTCACAATATGTCACCTTGCCACTTTTTTGTCTCCTGATGCTGCTGCCATCTCCACACTATGTCACCTTTATACTCTGTGGTATCCTCTTGCTGCTGCTGCCATCTCCACACTATGTCACCTTGCCACTCTGTGGTCTCCTGATGCTGCTGCCATCTCTATACTATGTCACCATGCCACTCTGTGGTGTCCGTATGCTGTTGCTGCTGCCATCTTCCCACTATGTCACCTTGCCACAATGTGATATTGTCCTGCTGCTGCAGCCATCTACACACTGTCACCCTGCCACTCTGTAGTCTAATGATTCTGCTGCTGCTGCCATCTCCACACTATGCCACCTTGCCACTTTGTGGTGTCCTCCTGCTACTGCTGCTTCTGCCATATTCTCATTATGTTACCTTGCCACTCATGCAGCTGCCATCTCCACACTATGTCACCTTGATACTCTGTGGTATACACCTGCTGCTGCCGCTACTGCCATCTACACACTATGTCACCTTGCCACTCTGTGGTATCCTGATGTTGCTGCTGCTGCTACTGCCATCTCCACACTATGTCACCTTGCCACTTTGCGGCCTCCCGATGCTGCTGCTGCCATCTCCACACTTTGTCACCTTGCCACTCTGTGGTCTACTGATGCTGCCGCTGCTGCCATCTCCACACTATGTCACCTTGCCACTCTGTGTTACTCTCCTGCAGCTACTGCTGCGATCCCCACACCATGTCACCTTACCACTCTGTGGTATTCTCCTGCTGCTGCTTCAATCTCCACACTATGTCACCTTGACAGTCTGTGGTCTCCTGATGCTGCTGCCATATCCACACTATGTCATCTTGCCACTCTGTGGTATACTCCTGCTGCTGCCATCTCCACACTATGTCACCTTTCCACTCTGTGGTATCCTGATGTTGGTGCTGCTACTGCAATCTCTACACTATGTCACCTTGCCACTTTGTGGCCTCCTGATGCTGCTGCCATCTCCACACTCTGTCACCTTGCCACTCTGTTGTCTACTGATGCTGCTGCTGCCATCTCCACACTATGTCACCTTGCCACTCTGTGGTATACTACTGCTGCAATCTCCCCACTATGTCACCTTGCCACTCTGTGGTATCGTCATGCTGCTGCTGCCATCTATACACTATGTCAACTTGCCTGTCTGTGGTCTCCTGATGCTGCTACTGCCATCTCCACACTATGGCACCTTGTCACTCTGTGGTCTCCTGATGCTGCTGCTGCTGCTACTGCCATCTCCACACTATGTCACCTTGCCACTCTGTGGTCTCCTGATGCTGCTGTTGCTACTGTCATCTTCGCACTATGTCACCTTGTCATTCTGTGGTATCCTCCTGCTGCTGCTGCCATCTACACAATACGTCAGCTTGTCACTCTTTGGTTTCCTCCTGCTGCTGCTGCCATATCCACATTATGTCACCTTGCCACTCTGTGGTATCCTGCTGCATTCTCCACACTATGTCACCTTGCCACTCTGTGGACCCCTCCTGCTGCTGCTGCCATATCCACAATATCTCACAAATATTTAGGACAGCACTCCTTAGGTAGTGAAAAGATAATGATTTTATTTCATGTTATTTCAGCCGGAATAGGTGGTATGTCAGTTGCAACGTTTCAGGCTTAATAATCGCCCTTCATCAGGCTGACAAGACATAATGTACAGAAAGGAAAATTACAATTATAATATTACAGAAAGCAAAATTCATATGTAAGTCCTCATAATCATGTAAATAGGTGCACAATTACATAATTATACAGCCAATAATTGGTATAGTATATAATTCGAGGGCTCTCTCTAGGATACATATGATGATGTTACTGTCACATATAACAGCGTTGCTGGGTATATCATTGCTAATGTGTGGTGTATACTGTGGCCAGGGAAGATCATATGGCCCCAGGGTACACCAGCGCATAGGGATATATATCAAAGCAATGATCTAACCACAAGGCAGCAAGTCATATAGATGTAGATACATATCAGATATTGGCAGGCGGGGCAGTCGGGGCACACCTGCGGCAGCGAACTGTCACAAGTTAGTCCCAAGCACCACACCATCCAGCATACATTGTGACGATAATGCATGTACTCTCTGTGGATACAGCAAGCATATATAGAGGTTCATATTGGCAGGCGGGGCGGTCAGGGCACACCTGCGGCAGAGAGCCGCCACAGGTCAGCCCCAAACGCCACACCATCCAACACGTATTGTAACAGTAATACACATACTTTCTGCAAGACAGCGAGTCATATACGTACATATAAAAGCTCATATTGGCAGGCGAGGCGGTCAGGGCACACCCGCGGCAGGGAGCCGCCACAGGCTAGCCCCAAGCGCCACACCATCCAACACGGCTGAGACAACATGAATTGGTAAATAGGAGAGACACAATAGTGGAACTCCTAGGAGTGCAAAAAACTTCAGGAAATAGAAGAGACTTCTGGAGATAGGTAGGATGGGGGGACTGGGAAGCAAAGTAAACTGCCGTACATCTTGGTTAAGATAAGTAACTTACCACTCTGAGGACCACACTGTGTATACAGCCGGCGCTAGATTACATGTGGAAAGCGCCATCTTTAATAATCCTTGGTGACCAATGGCCGGTGGATAGGATGTCATGTGGTCCAAGTGGTGGGTGGATCCAGTCACTAGAACAAGAGCTGGGAACCGGAGCATTCGGTTAGCACTGGTGAGTGTGCTGATGCGTCATTTCCGGTTATCGGCCTTGCGACCGGAAGTGGCATGCGTGTCACGCACCCGGAAGTGGCATGCGTGTCACAGGGATTGTGCTGCCATGTGATTAGATCACATGATCGCACCATCCCCATTGAAACTATAGCACAGGATCTATGGGTACAGCAGTGTACTTAGCTGTGGGGCGATACTGAGGCGCACAAAGGCACTACAGAGTTACTGTATAGCGCATAGTTGTTAAGGTCAGAAATCAATATATACATACATTGGCATACAGAAAATGATATAAAGAACAGCTGTCATAAATTATTTATATGCCCAAAAGACCAGGTTACATAGTTACCATGGCAACAGAAAAGGGTGGCCATGGAGCTAGGTAGACCGGGTAGGACGGGGCGTCCACATTGGAAAACGCAGAGGGAAATCTCTAAACCAGAATATGGTATAGCTAGAGGTAGGATACGGACAAACTACCATGGGTTGGTAGAACGACGGACAGAGTGGTCTTGGCTGCACCCTTTGATGCTCAGCGTGACGTATCTTGGGACCGTAAAAGTGTGCTTTGCTGAAGTCACCATCAGCTACTGAACAATTCTGGTCCTAAAAAGACAAATGTATAGAACACATATAGATTATATTGAAATGAACTATTTACACAATAAGCCTAAAGGTAATCCTTATTCAACCCAACCGGTTGTAGGGTAGATAGCCGACGGATCCAGGACATCTCTCTTTCCCGTAGCACCGCCTTCTAAGAGGAGGAATCCAGTCAATTATCTGGAAACGTAGTTGACTGATGGCATGTTTATGTTCTAAAAAGTGTTCAACAAGAGGGGCGTCCAATTTTTTGGTACGGATGTTTGATTTATGTTGGGAGATCCGTTCTTTGATTTTTTGTATGGTCTGACCAACATAGCCGAGGCCGCAGGGGCACTTAATCAAATATACGACGAAACTCGTCTGGCATGAAAAGTGGCCTTGAATTTTGAACATTTTGCCTGTTGAGGGGTGGGTGAAGGTAGGGCCTTTACTGACATTACTGCACTGGGCACATGAGAGGCACGGGTATGTGCCGTTGATGGGAGAACCTGTGATGGTGGTCTGGATTCCGGAGCCTTTGTTACTCCCAATGTCAGATTTAACTAGTAAATCCCTTATGTTTTTGGCTCTTTTATAGGACATGAGTGGCATGTCTCTGAAGACATTGGGGAAATTGTTAGTAAGGATGTGCCAGTGTTTTTTAATAATTTGTTTAATCTCCATGCTCTGGTGTGAAAATGTAGTTACGCACGGAAACGTTTCAGACTAGGCTTTTCGGAACGTGCCTTAGAAGTCAAGAGGTTGTTCCTCGGGATCTCCGCTACTTTTTGGGTATGTGCGTTTAAAATGTGGGACGGGAAACCCCTTGTTTTGAATTTGGATGACATCTCACTAAGTCTTTGGTCCAATATGGACGGGTCGGATACAATCCGTTTGACCCTCATCAATTGGGATCGTGGTAGAGATCTAATCAGACCTGGGGGATGGAAGCTATTAAACCTTAGTAGACTATTTCTATCAGTGGGTTTGGTATATAGATCGGTGGTGATGATTTTGTCCCTTACCTTAAGGCAGACATCAAGGAAAGAGATTTCGGACCGACTGGAGCTCAGAGAAAGAGAGATGCTGGATGCGCCGGTGTTGATGTTATAGTTCTGGAGGTGGAGCTTTAGAACACAACCTGGACGTGCACCCACCCTTGCCATTTTATGAATAGAGTGCTGTGGCCCATTTTCCTGGCCATATCCACAATATGTCATCTTGACACTCTGTGGTCTCCTCATACTGCTGATGCTGCCATCTCCACACTATGTCACCTTGCCACTCTGTAGTCTAATGATTCTGCTGCTGCTGCCATATCCACAATATGTCACCTTGCCACTTTTTTGTCTCCTGATGCTGCTGCCATCTCCACACTATGTCACCTTTATACTCTGTGGTATCCTCTTGCTGCTGCTGCCGCCATCTCCACACTATGTCACCTTGCCACTCTGTGGTCTCCTGATGCTGCTGCCATCTCTATACTATGTCACCTTGCCACTCTGTGGTGTCCGTATGTTGCTGCTGCTGCCATCTTCCCACTATGTCACCTTGCCACAATGTGATATTGTCCTGCTGCTGCAGCCATCTACACACTGTCACCCTGCCACTCTGTAGTCTAATGATTCTGCTGCTGCTGCCATCTCCACACTATGCCACCTTGCCACTTTGTGGTGTCCTCCTGCTACTGCTGCTTCTGCCATATTCTCATTATGTTACCTTGCCACTCTGTTGTCTACTTATGCAGCTGCCATCTCCACACTATGTCACCTTGATACTCTGTGGTATACACCTGCTGCTGCTGCTACTGCCGCTACTGCCATCTACACACTATGTCACCTTGCCACTCTGTGGTATCCTGATGTTGCTGCTGCTACTGCCATCTCCACACTATGTCACCTTGCCACTTTGCGGCCTCCCGATGCTGCTGCTGCCATCTCCACACTTTGTCACCTTGCCACTCTGTGGTCTACTGATGCTGCCGCTGCTGCCATCTCCGCACTATGTCACCTTGCCACTCTGTGTTACTCTCCTGCAGCTACTGCTGCGATCCCCACACCATGTCACCTTACCACTCTGTGGTATTCTCCTGCTGCTGCTTCCATCTCCACACTATGTCACCTTGACAGTCTGTGGTCTCCTGATGCTGCTGCCATATCCACACTATGTCATCTTGCCACTCTGTGGTATACTCCTGCTGCTGCCATCTCCACACTATGTCACCTTTCCACTCTGTGGTATCCTGATGTTGGTGCTGCTAATGACATCTCTACACTATGTCACCTTGCCACTTTGTGGCCTCCTGATGCTGCTGCCATCTCCACACTATGTCACCTTGCCACTCTGTGGTATACTGCTGCTGCAAGCTCCCCACTATGTCACCTTGCCACTCTGTGGTATCGTCATGCTGCCGCTGCCATCTACACACTATGTCAACTTGCCTGTCTGTGGTCTCCTGATGCTGCTGCATTTTCCACACTATGTCACCTTGCTACTCTGTGGTACCTTCTTTCTTCTGCTGCCATATCCACATTATGTCACCTTGACACTCTGTGGTCTCCTGATACTGCTGCCATCTCCACACTATGTCACCTTGCCACTCTGTGGTCTCCTGATGCTGCTGCTGCCATCTCCACACTATGTCACCTTGCCTCTCTTTGGTATCCTCCTGCTGCTACTGCCATCTACACACTATGTCATCTTGCCTGTCTGTGGTCTCCTGATGCTGCTGCCATCTCCACACTATGTCACCTTGCCACTCTGTGGTCTCCTGATGCTGCTGCCATCGCCACACTATGTCACCTTGCCACTCTGTGGTCTCCTGATGCTGCCATATCCACATTAGATGTATGTCAGCTTGCCACTCTGTGGTCTCCTAATGCTTGTGCTGCTGCCATCTCCACACTATGTCACCTTGCCACTCTGTGGTAATGTCCTGCTGCTGCTACTGCCATTTTCACACTATGTCACCATGCCACTCTGTGGTATCCTCATGCTGCTGCTGCCATCTTCACACTATGTCACCTTGCCAGTCTGTGGTCTCCAGATGCTGCTGCCATCTTCACACTATATCACTTTGCCACACTGTGGTCTCCCTATGCTGCTGGTGCCATCTCCACACTATCTCTCCTTGCCACTCTATGGTCTACCGATGCTGCTGCTGCTGCCATCTCCACACTATGTCAACTTGCCACTCTGTGGTATCCTCCTGCTGCTCTAGAATTCTCCAAACTATGTCACCTTCCCACTCTGTGGTACCCTCCTGCTGCTGCCATATCCATATTATATCCATATTATGTAATTTTGACACTCTGTGGCCTCCTGATTCTGCCATCTCCACACTATGTCACCTTGCCACTCTGTGTTACTCTCCTGCAGCTACTGCTGCAATCCCCACACTATGTCACCTTCCCACTCTGTGATATTCTCCTGCTGCTGCCATCTCTACACTATGTCACCTTGCCAGTCTGTGGTCTCCTGATGCTGCTGCCATATCCACACTATGTCACCTTGCCACTCTGTGGTATCCTCCTGCTGCTTCTGCTGCCATCTCCACTCTATGTCACCTTGCCACTCTGTGGTCTCCTGATGCTGCTGCCATCTCCATGCTATGTCAACTTTACACTCTGTGGTATCCTCCTGCTGCTGCTGAATTTTACACACTATGTCACCTTGCCACTTTGTGGTACCCTCCTGCTGCTGCTACCATATCCACATTATGTCACCTTGACATTCTGTGGTCTCCTGATACTGCTGCCATCTCCACACTACGTCAGCTTGCCACTCTGTGGTCTCCTGATGCTGCTGCCATCTCCACACTATGTCACCTTGACACTCTGTGGTATCCTTATGCTGCTACTGCCATCTGCACAATATGTCACCTTGCCAGTCTGTGGTCTCCTGATGCTGCTGCCATCTCCTCACTATGTGACCTTGCCACTCTGTGGTCCCTTGATGCTGCTGCCATCTACACACTATGTCCCCACTCTGTGGTATCCTGATGCTGCTGCTGCCATCTCCCCACTATGTCACCTTGCCACTCTGTTGATACGTCCTGCTGCTGCTGCCATCTACACACTATGTCAACTTTTAACTCTGTGGTATCCTTCTGCTGCTGCGGCATTTTCCACACTGTCACCTTGCCACTCTGTGAGACCCTCCTACTGCTGCTGCTATATCTACATTATGTCACCTTGACACTTTGTGATCTCCTGATATTGCTGCCATCTCCACACTATGTCACCTTGCCACTCTGTAGTCTCCTGATGCTGCCATATCCACATTATGTCACCTTGCCACTCTGTGCTCTCCTGATGCTCGGGCTGCTGTCTTCTCCACACTATGTCACCTTGCCACTCTGTGGTATTCTCCTGCTGCAACTGCTGCGATATCCACACTATGTCACCTTGCCACTCTGTGGAATCCTCCTGCTGTTGCTGCCATCTCCACATTATGTCACCTTGCCAGTCTGTGGTCTCCTGATGCTGATCTCATGTCCACACTATGTCACCTTGCCACTCTCTGGTATTCTCCTGCTGCTGCTGCCATCTCCACACTATGTAACCTTGCCACTCTGTGGTCTCCTGCTGCTGCCATCTCCACACTATGTCACCTTGACAGTCTGTGGTCTCCTGATGCTGCTGCCATATCCACACTATGTCATCTTGCCACTCTGTGGTATACTCCTGCTGCTGCCATCTCCACACTATGTCACCTTTCCACTCTGTGGTATCCTGATGTTGGTGCTGCTACTGCAATCTCTACACTATGTCACCTTGCCACTTTGTGGCCTCCTGATGCTGCTGCCATCTCCACACTCTGTCACCTTGCCACTCTGTGGCCTCCTGATGCTGCTGCCATCTCCGCACTATGCCACCTTGCCACTTTGTGGTGTTCTCCTGCTACTGCTGCTTCTGCCATATTCTCATTATGTTACCTTGCCACTCTGTTGTCTACTCATGCAGCTGCCATCTCCACACTATGTCACCTTGATACTCTGTGGTATACACCTGCTGCTGCTGCTACTGCCGCTACTGCCATCTACACACTATGTCACCTTGCCACTCTGTGGTATCCTGATGTTGCTGCTGCTACTGCCATCTCCACACTATGTCACCTTGCCACTTTGCGGCCTCCCGATGCTGCTGCTGCCATCTCCACACTTTGTCACCTTGCCACTCTGTGGTCTACTGATGCTGCCGCTGCTGCCATCTCCGCACTATGTCACCTTGCCACTCTGTGTTACTCTCCTGCACCTACTGCTGCAATCCCCACACCATGTCACCTTACCACTCTGTGGTATTCTCCTGCTGCTGCTTCCATCTCCACACTATGTCACCTTGACAGTCTGTGGTCTCCTGATGCTGCTGCCATATCCACACTATGTCACCTTGCCACTCTATGGTATACTCCTGCTGCTGCCATCTCCACACTATGTCACCTTTTCACTCTGTGGTATCCTGATGTTGGTGCTGCTACTGCCATCTCCACACTATGTCACCTTGCCACTTTGTGGCCTCCTGATGCTGCTTCCATCTCCACACTCTGTCACCTTGCCACTCTGTCGTCTACTGATGCTGCTGCTGCCATCTCCACACAATGTCACCTTGCCACTCTGTGGTATACTGCTGCTGCAATCTCCTCACTATGTCACCTTGCCACTCTGTGGTATCGTCATGCTGCCGCTGCCATCTATACACTATGTCAACTTGCCTGTCTGTGGTCTCCTGATGCTGCTACTGCCATCTCCACACTATGGCACCTTGTCACTCTGTGGTCTCCTGATGCTGCTGCTGCTACTGCCATCTCCACACTATGTCACCTTGCCACTCTGTGGTCTCCTGATGCTGCTGTTGCTACTGCCATCTCCGCACTATGTCACCTTGTCATTCTGTGGTATCCTCCTGCTGCTGCTGCCATCTACACAATACGTCAGCTTGTCACTCTTTGGTTTCCTCCTGCTGCTGCTGCCATATCCACATTATGTCACCTTGCCACTCTGTGGTATCCTGCTGCATTCTCCACACTATGTCACCTTGCCACTCTGTGGACCCCTCCTGCTGCTGCTGCCATATCCACAATATGTCACCTTGACACTCTGTGGTCTCCTCATACTGCTGATGCTGCCATCTCCACACTATGTCACCTTGCCACTCTGTAGTCTAATGATTCTGCTGCTGCTGCCATATCCACAATATGTCACCTTGCCACTTTTTTGTCTCTTGATGCTGCTGCCATCTCCACACTATGTCACCTTTATATTCTGTGGTATCCTCTTGCTGCTGCTGCCGCCATCTCCACACTATGTCACCTTGCCACTCTGTGGTCTCCTGATGCTGCTGCCATCTCTATACTATGTCACCTTGCCACTCTGTGGTGTCCGTATGTTGCTGCTGCTGCCATCTTCCCACTATGTCACCTTGCCACAATGTGATATTGTCCTGCTGCTGCAGCCATCTACACACTGTCACCCTGCCACTCTGTAGTCTAATGATTCTGCTGCTGCTGCCATCTCCACACTATGCCACCTTGCCACTTTGTGGTGTCCTCCTGCTACTGCTGCTTCTGCCATATTCTCATTATGTTACCTTGCCACTCTGTTGTCTACTTATGCAGCTGCCATCTCCACACTATGTCACCTTGATACTCTGTGGTATACACCTGCTGCTGCTGCTACTGCCGCTACTGCCATCTACACACTATGTCACCTTGCCACTCTGTGGTATCCTGATGTTGCTGCTGCTACTGCCATCTCCACACTATGTCACCTTGCCACTTTGCGGCCTCCCGATGCTGCTGCTGCCATCTCCACACTTTGTCACCTTGCCACTCTGTGGTCTACTGATGCTGCCTCTGCTGCCATCTCCGCACTATGTCACCTTGCCACTCTGTGTTACTCTCCTGCAGCTACTGCTGCGATCCCCACACCATGTCACCTTACCACTCTGTGGTATTCTCCTGCTGCTGCTTCCATCTCCACACTATGTCACCTTGACAGTCTGTGGTCTCCTGATGCTGCTGCCATATCCACACTATGTCATCTTGCCACTCTGTGGTATACTCCTGCTGCTGCCATCTCCACACTATGTCACCTTTCCACTCTGTGGTATCCTGATGTTGGTGCTGCTAATGCCATCTCTACACTATGTCACCTTGCCACTTTGTGGCCTCCTGATGCTGCTGCCATCTCCACACTATGTCACCTTGCCACTCTGTGGTATACTGCTGCTGCAAGCTCCCCACTATGTCACCTTGCCACTCTGTGGTATCGTCATGCTGCCGCTGCCATCTACACACTATGTCAACTTGCCTGTCTGTGGTCTCCTGATGCTGCTGCATTTTCCACACTATGTCACCTTGCTACTCTGTGGTACCTTCTTTCTTCTGCTGCCATATCCACATTATGTCACCTTGACACTCTGTGGTCTCCTGATACTGCTGCCATCTCCACACTATGTCACCTTGCCACTCTGTGGTCTCCTGATGCTGCTGCTGCTGCTGCCATCTCCACACAATGTCACCTTGCCTCTCTTTGGTATCCTCCTGCTGCTACTGCCATCTACACACTATGTCATCTTGCCTGTCTGTGGTCTCCTGATGCTGCTGCCATCTCCACACTATGTCACCTTGCCACTCTGTGGTCTCCTGATGCTGCTGCCATCGCCACACTATGTCACCTTGCCACTCTGTGGTCTCCTGATGCTGCCATATCCACATTACATGTATGTCAGCTTGCCACTCTGTGGTCTCCTAATGCTTGTGCTGCTGCCATCTCCACACTATGTCACCTTGCCACTCTGTGGTAATGTCCTGCTGCTGCTACTGCCATTTTCACACTATGTCACCATGCCACTCTGTGGTATCCTCATGCTGCTGCTGCCATCTTCACACTATGTCACCTTGCCAGTCTGTGGTCTCCAGATGCTGCTGCCATCTTCACACTATATCACTTTGCCACACTGTGGTCTCCCTATGCTGCTGGTGCCATCTCCACACTATCTCTCCTTGCCACTCTATGGTCTACCGATGCTGCTGCTGCCATCTCCACACTATGTCAATTTGCCACTCTGTGGTATCCTCCTGCTGCTCTAGAATTCTCCAAACTATGTCACCTTCCCACTCTGTGGTACCCTCCTGCTGCTGCCATATCCATATTATATCCATATTATGTAATTTTGACACTCTGTGGCCTCCTGATTCTGCCATCTCCACACTATGTCACCTTGCCACTCTGTGTTACTCTCCTGCAGCTACTGCTGCAATCCCCACACTATGTCACCTTCCCACTCTGTGATATTCTCCTGCTGCTGCCATCTCTACACTATGTCACCTTGCCAGTCTGTGGTCTCCTGATGCTGCTGCCATATCCACACTATGTCACCTTGCCACTCTGTGGTATCCTCCTGCTGCTTCTGCTGCCATCTCCACTCTATGTCACCTTGCCACTCTGTGGTCTCCTGATGCTGCTGCCATCTCCATGCTATGTCAACTTTACACTCTGTGGTATCCTCCTGCTGCTGCTGAATTTTACACACTATGTCACCTTGCCACTTTGTGGTACCCTCCTGCTGCTGCTACCATATCCACATTATGTCACCTTGACATTCTGTGGTCTCCTGATACTGCTGCCATCTCCACACTACGTCAGCTTGCCACTCTGTGGTCTCCTGATGCTGCTGCCATCTCCACACTATGTCACCTTGACACTCTGTGGTATCCTTATGCTGCTACTGCCATCTGCACAATATGTCACCTTGCCAGTCTGTGGTCTCCTGATGCTGCTGCCATCTCCTCACTATGTGACCTTGCCACTCTGTGGTCCCTTGATGCTGCTGCCATCTACACACTATGTCCCCACTCTGTGGTATCCTGATGCTGCTGCTGCCATCTCCCCACTATGTCACCTTGCCACTCTGTTGATAAGTCCTGCTGCTGCCATCTGCACACTATGTCAACTTTTAACTCTGTGGTATCCTTCTGCTGCTGCGGCATTTTCCACACTGTCGCCTTGCCACTCTGTGAGACCCTCCTACTGCTGCTGCCATATCTACATTATGTCACCTTGACACTTTGTGATCTCCTGATATTGCTGCCATCTCCACACTATGTCACCTTGCCACTCTGTAGTCTCCTGATGCTGCCATCTCCACATTATGTCACCTTGCCAGTCTGTGGTCTCCTGATGCTGATCTCATGTCCACACTATGTCACCTTGCCACTCTCTGGTATTCTCCTGCTGCTGCTGCCATCTCCACACTATGTAACCTTGCCACTCTGTGGTCTCCTGCTGCTGCCATCTCCACACTATGTCACCTTGCCACTCTGTGGTCTCATAAAGCTGATGTTACTGCCATATTCACACTATTTCACTTTGCCACTATCTGTTATCCTGCTGCTGCCATATCCACACTGTCACCTTGCCACTCTGTGGTAACCTCCTTATGCTGCTGCCATCTCCACACTATGTCACCTTGCCACTCTGTGGTCTCCTGATGCTGCTGCTGCCTTCTCCACACTATGTCACCTTGCCAATCTTTGGTATCCTACTGCTGCTGCTGCCATCTCCACACTATGTCACCTTGCCACTCTGTGGTCTCATAAAGCTGATGTTACTGCCATATTCACACTATTTCACTTTGCCACTGTTATCCTGCTGCTTCCATATCCACACTGTCACCTTGCCACTCTGTGGTAACCTCCTTATGCTGCAGCTGTTGCTGCCTCCTCCACACTGTCATTGGGCTACTTTGTTGTCTCCTCATGCTGCTTTCACCTCATCAATATGTCATAGGTCCAGTCTGTGTACTTCTCATGCTGTTCCCACCCTCCCCACTTCATGACTGGGCCACTAATTTGCCTTTCGGCCTCGCTGACATCATCATTCATTTGACCTTTCTTCTGATCTGTCAGAAGGAAGGAAAAATGAGACGCACAATGGATCCTGTCTGTGCAGCAGCTATAAGGACTGTATGATCCCATCAGAATTGGCTTATGATTTGGTATCCAAAAGCAGGAGTGGGTACAAAACACAGAAGACTTGCAAATATTCTATTCACATGTCATCTCTGTTTTACATGCACTCCTGTTTTTTTTTTACATTATCAATACTGATATATTATTGAGCAAATGCTGACCTAGTGAAGGCGTATGTTCCACAGACAGGATCCGTTTTTTGTTGGTTATTGTTTTGACGGATCAGAGGAAAGGTAAAGTAATCAGTGACATCAACACAAACTTACTGCCGACACCCTCTCCACTCTGTCCGGGGGGCTCTACTTGTATAGGCGGTTAATATAACAGGTTCAGTAATCATCTATGTGGAATCAGCTGGCGACGGTGTAAAAGGAGTGCTCTTCTTCTTGACGCTAAAAATCGACATGTAAGGCTGAGTTGATACTTGAGTTATTTGGTCAGTTTTGGCCCCCTGACTGCTCTAATAAGTAAAGTGTGCAGTGATTCTAAGAGCGACACCTGTCATCTGCATGTCATATGTACTCACAGTATTATTTCACAACCAAAGCAGACTCCCTATAAGTGTTACTACAAGGCATAGTGTTCTACACCCCTATAAAGGCTCTCGGATCAAACCAAATTTCGGTCATCTTTAGTGATGACTATTGTAGGCTAGGCAATGCTCCTCTTAGTTTCTGAGAAAATATTTGCTAATGTGTATGTCTAATGGCCTTTAGAAATAATGACTTTATTTGTCAGGAAAGCTAATTTGTATATCTTTGTGTTTTGGGAAAAATATTCAAATGAGCTTTTCTGACAAAAAGGAAAGAAAAGTAAAGGTAATAGTATTTCCATGCATTTATGCTCTGTCATTCACTTTGAATATTTGCAATTGTGCTCGGCTCGGCTATCAGAGACGTATCGAGAACATGATAACAATGCCTATCTAACTCTAATAAGCAGTAGAATTGTGCCTTAACTGCTGTAGGAAGAGAAACCTAAAGAGGGCCAAAAAGAGAAACCCAAACTAATCGATGCACAATAGATTTATTAAGTTACATTAACAGTTTCCGAAAGGCCATAGACAGCTCATTATGCATATTTGGAATGTAACGCCCATAACATGAAGACTTCCACCTGCCTAGTCTTTTAATTACGTGAACCGGTATCCCGTTACTAGACGCGGCGGAAGCTGCGCCCATTCTAAATAAATGACCAGTAATAGACCGGGGATTAACACCAGCATTGACTAGCGACATGCGTATATATTTGAGGAACACCGATAAGCTGAGGGGTTTCCGGGCTATTGTGAATAGTGCTGAATCATCTGGTCTGTCTGAGATAAATGTTAACCATTCCTGAATGATTCTAACAGGACACCACTTGTTGTTAGTAGGGAAATATCTGATCTCTATCACTTCCCCTGGCAAACCGGTTTTGGAGTGAGGTAACTTCAGTACATAAGTGTCGCCGTCCCGACTGAAGTGCTTCTTCCTTAAATACGTGGAGGAGGCCGCACCACACGTGAATTCCCCCGGCCCAAGGAACCCAAAGAAACCCACGTATAATGCAGACTTAATAGCAAGGCTGATGTCATACCCGAAGGGTTTTTTATCCAGAGAATCAGACAGTAACTTAAATGTCTGGCCTGATAGAGGTTGCCGTGTGACATGAGTTTTAACTGCTTCTTTCTGAATACCTCTCAGAACTGCCCTAATAGGGTGGGCTGAAAAGAGAGACGGTTCCTCAGGGTGGAGTAAATGGAAGAAATGCTGAATACCTGCCAGATATATTTTAATGGTACTGTAAGCTAATTTTAGCTGAGAGTGGCAAAACCCGATGAATGCCATTATATAGGAAATATGCCCCATACCCTCCGCTGGGTAAGATTCACTGAACTTCGTGAACCATGCCCATGCCGTGTTGTAGAGTCTAACCGTATTATTCGATAACGATTGGCGCATAAGCCTACGCGCTGTTTCGAGATGGTGCCCTAATCCATCCTCAGATATGCGTATCGTGGTATAACTGACGGTACTGGATCTGCTTCTGGGGAAACCTGGAAGAAAAGAGGGAAATTAAAGCGGGACAACGCATCTGCTGCCATGTTTTCACGACCACTAATATGCGAGCAAACAAAATTAAACTGATGTTGTAGGGATAACCAGACCAGCCTCCGCACAAAGGACATGATTTCTAACGCAGCAGATCTACCTCTGGCTAAAATCTCAACCACTACTGCGCTGTCTGTCAATAACAAGACAGTCTTATTCGTCCATTCCGCACCCCAGACCTGTGCTGCTGCCACTATAGGATAGATCTCCAAAAGAGGGGAAGACCGCATGCTGACAGAGGAACTACCAATTTCTGGAGGCCAATAATCCGCCATCCAATGAGAACCCCAGATAGCCGCGAACCCTGTAGTGGCAGCCGCATCAGTATATACCACTGGCGATTGGTTGGATGCTGCTGGAAAAAACAACGAGACCCCATTACATTGAGACAGGAATTTGTCCCACATACTTAAGTCTGCCCTAGCCTGCTGGTCTAGACGAATCAGACTGTCCTGCTCCGGTGCCGAGGAGAGTAATCTCAACAATCTAGATATAAAAGATCTACCCTGTGGGATTATTCGAATTGCAAAATTCAGAGTCCCCAGGAGAGACTGTAACTCCGTTTTGGAAATAGCTGTTGCCCGAGTAACATTCAATACTGTCTCCTTGATTCTAACTAGTTTATCAGCTGGTAAACTAGCCTCCATTTTTTGAGTTTCCAACTGTATTCCTAAAAAGGTAATTCTAGTGCTGGGCCCTTCCACTTTACTGGCTGCAACGGGAACATTAAGGTCCTCAAAGACTGACTGCAAAGTATGCAAATCCTGCGGAACCTGCCATGGTGGCTCAATTAGCAAGAAATCATCCAGATAGTGTATGACATGATTAACCCGGAATTTGTCTGACAACACCCAATGTAAGGCCTTCGCAAATTGGTCAAACAACCAGGGGCTAGATTTTGAGCCAAAAGTGAGTCTATTAGAAAAATAATATGAGTCTTGCCACTTGATGCCGTGCCAACGCCAAAGCTGTGGTTGCAGGGGAAGTAATTTAAAGGCATCAGTAATATCTGCTTTTGACAGCCACATATTGTATCCTAAGGATAATATTACCTGGATAGCTTCGTCTATTGAGGAGTATTTCATGGTGAATTCTTCTGAAGGTATTAAAGAATTCAGACTGGGGATGGATGATGAATGAGGCACTGACAAATCGTAGATAAGCCTTTTTTTATTAGGATTGAATTTACCGGTCACGACCCCCACCGGATTGACGCGCCAGCAATCAAATGGCGACTGACCCAGTGGCCCGATCAAATACCCTTTATCAAGTTCCTGCTGGATTAACGCTGACACAACCGATGGATCCCTATCTGCCGAACGTAGATTGCTGCACTCGTAAGGGACCTGTGGGAGTGCCATGAAACCTGTATGGAACCCGTTAGCTAAACCCTCCAGGACGAACTGTACCCAACCTGCCTGTGGGTGATCTGCCAGCAACAGCCTGAGCAGATCTATATTCACCACTCCTAGTCATGTGGGGTTAGCACCTCTTTGCGGACAGGCCGCCTTTGGGTGGGCCCTAAAGCAAATAGAGCACAAATGTAGCAACCTGCATTGACTATAATTACAATTCGCAAAATTTTAATTGTTACACAGTTGTGATCTGCCTAGGAACTTGATAGGTCGACCTAATTTATCCATACCTGACGCAATTTGACTGGTGGAGGGGAACTGGAAATTCTTCACCTGCTGAAATTCTACCAACCCATTGCTATTAGTGCACCATGCTGTCGTATGAGAATAAGAATTACATAACGAACAAGCCGGAGCTTTCAAGCCTGCAAAGTGTCGGCAGAATAGTTCGGTATCCATTTTTGACCAGTCAATCTTCTGATTAAATTGGGATAAAGCAGCTGCTGCTTTTGCAGAAAAAGACCTGTGGTACTCATAAAACGCTGTACCCCCATACTTGTACCCAAGTTCAACAACCTTATAGAGATACAAATCTAGTTCCTCCCTTCTCTGAGGACTGACTGAACAAATAACATCTCGCCACAGGCTGAAGGCTAATACAAATTCAGAAACGGAAAGCTTCCTGTTGAGCCTAACATCTTTTGATTTTAAAATCACTGACACTTCCCCGCAAGCAATTGTCTTGTTATCCGGCGTTTCATGAGTGGCGATAAGGAGTGTAGCTAAGTTTACATCCTTACCCTCTAGAATGACTTGCCGAATATTGCTTGGGACGAAATGCGAAGGCGTGATATCAGGAATACTAATAGGAGCTGCTTGAGGTTCCTGTTGTATTCCCTGAGTGGCCGGGCAACTGGCCCCTGCTGAAGAACCTGAGATGACCTTATTCTCAACAGATTCCAATCTAACTTGCACGTCCGACAATGAAGTCGCCATCGAATTAATCAAAGTATGCAGTTGCGTCAGGGATGTCTGAATTGTGTTCATAGAGACCACCTCCTGACTTGGCCCTGCAGACTCTGATTGTAAAAGTCTATACAGTTCAGCCTTCCTGGCTGCGGTGGAAAATGGGACCCCTCTTCTTGTTAATTCTGCCATTAATTTAGGCACGGTCCATGCCCTGTAGGTAGGCCCTCCACTCTCGGACTGTTGATCAATGCTCCCATGACAGCTAGGAGTGTCCCCCGTTTCCGAAATGTTGGACATCTTGCACTGGAAAAAGAAAAAAACATTATTTTTTTTTTTTTATCCTTGAACTTATGACTTCACTAAAAGAACCGTGACCATGCACCCACCGCCAACCTGAAAAGGTGAAACCATGAAAAGACCCCTGTATAAAGCAGACCACTCCCTTGTAGACAGGGTTAAATAGCCATAACCGCAGTTGGTGCTCCAAACCCCACTCAGTGCCTGACCCATGAACCGCAAACGTGAAATGACCGGTAATACCCTTAAAAAATGGAACCACCATATAATATGTGAGGTCCCCATGCATAGCGCCTGAAGTCGTGTCAGGACTTATATGTCTGAAGACGTGTCAGACTGAACTCATGCCTGAAGTCGTGTCAGGATTTATATGTCTGAAGACGTGTCAGACTGAACTCATGCCCGAAGTCATGACAGGTCTTAATTAGCTGCAGACGTGGCAACACATAGGCTTGCCTGAAGACGTGACAGGACTTATATGTCTGAAGACGTGTCAGACCAACCCCATTGCCTGAAGACGTGACAGGTCTTAATAAGCTGCAGACGTGGCAGCACGTAAACTTGCCTGAAGACGTGACAGGACTTACATTGAGTCTGTAGACGTGACAGACTTTGCTTGATAATAGAACTTCCCAGATGCGCAAGTCTAAAGCTGTATAAGAACGTATGCTGAATTAAAATGTATATCTTTTAATACTCCCACTGTCCCCCTTGACTGTATTCCCCCCCCCCTTTTTTTTTTTTTTTACCTGCTATAAAGTTTCCAACACTGGAGTGACAACCGTATGCTCTCACCAACCGCCCAGCTTGCAACCTACAAAATGCATCATGTTATAGACTTATGCTTACAGCATAGCTACAATCCTAGCTGTATTATATTTTTTTTTATTTTTTATTTTTTAATAATCCCACGGTGTACCCCCCCTCCTCTTTTTTTTTTTTTTTTTATAATAACCCCTCCCCCCCTAATATGCCTTTATTGTAATACTCTAAATCACTTCTCCCCCCCCCTTTTTTTTTTTTGTCCCCCTGTATATTTAAAATGGATAATCCCCTTTACCTTACCCCCCCCCCCCCCCTACTCCTTTTTTTTTTTTGATATATCTCAGCATGAATTTAGGAACTATACTCCTAGGACTCTCTAGAAAGGAACTGTGAGAACATGATCAATCTGCATGAATGCAGGATGCCCCAGTTAATATTTACAAATTCAATCCTTTGTGTTTCCATGCAGTTCTGATTAAATAATCACCATTAATTGCTGGATCTGCATCCCCAAATTTGGCTGCTATAAGACTGGGCGGAAACATGACATAATACAGCAGAGATTGACATACCACATAGATTGCCCCATATATGTTACCGTACAGACAATGTGTTCCTTAAAGCACGTTTGTATGAAATGAATGAGCAAAACATTCTTACAGTAACCTCAAAGACACTCAACATCCTGTACATCGGGTATCATGTGAGCTAATTGCATATAAGCCTCAGTAAGGAGCTGCGGATGCGACGCCGCAGCCCCTGACACGCCCCCTTGCCGTGACACTGATGCCGATATCAGCCCCTTGTAAGATCGGGCTTGCCTGCGTGCCCTCTCGTCCCCAACCACTCATGCTGTTAACCGTCCAGCACCTCCCCCCCCCTCCCTTCCCCAGCCCCGATCCTACCACCATCTTCCACTTGCTTCCTGCAACGAACGCAGACCCAGACTGTACGTGCCACCGGAAGTGCCTGTAAGCTGAGTAACGCTGCTCTGAGCATCCGCCGCCGAGAACCCTGTCAGGGGGAGGGGGGTTTATATAAGATAACAAGCCTCCACTCCCACAAATACGGCAAACACGTTTGCCTACCACTAAATAGTCTTAAAAGGAACCTGTCACCTCCAAAAACCATCTGAATCCGCCAGCGGTACCTGAGAGTAGCCAGCACTGTGTTTCTGACAATTGTTTTGTTCCTGAAGGCAGATGCGGCAAAAGCTCTGAAAAAGTTTCTTTATCCCCTGCCGGCTCGCTTCTCTAGACATGCTTGAAGTCAAGGGGGCAGCGTTCTCCTTGCTTCAAGTCAAAGTATCCACGCCCCCTTCCCTGCCCCGTTGCTGTGACTGACAGCCGGCAGTTTGGCTGGCTTTGCTGAACTCTCTGCATAAGCGCTGTCAGTCACAGCGAAGGGGCAAGGAAGGGGGCACGGTTACCTTGACTTTAAGCAAGGAGGCCGCTGCCCCCTTGTCAGAAACACACTGCTCACTACTGGTACTGCTGGCAGCTTCAGATGTTTTTGGGAGGTGACAGGTTCCCTTTAAAGCCAGGGTTTCCTCTTCCAGAAGTCCAGAGTCTGACAAGAACAGTACCTTAGGTAAATAATAAACATGGCTTTTAAATAATATTTAGCATAACCACTTGAGGATGCATAAACAATGGAAACCCTATTAACCTCTCAATAACCTATGACATTATATTGCAGTCTATGGTACAAACAGAGGATCACATGCGCAAGTCCACAAAATGGATTAAAAATTACAATAAAAAGAGTCAAATATATAAAAACAGAAATATTGCAAATTCCAATCACCCCCTTTCCCAATTTAACATATAAAATTAAACCGTAACAGAAAAAAAATTAGTATCACCATGACCAAAAATGACCAAAAAATAAAATACAGATTCACTGTATTTAGGTCATCTTGATTCGCTGAATTCTAAGTGTGAAAGTAGCCGCAGACGGATCCGTCCAGACTTTACATTGAAAGTCAATGGGGGACGGATCCGTTTGAAAATTGAGCCATATTGTGTCAAATTCAAACGGATCCGCCCCCATTGACTTACATTGTAAGTCTGGACGGATCCGTTTGCCTCCGCACAGCCAGGCGGACACCCGAACGCTGCAGGCAGCCTTCAGGTGTCCGCCTGCTGAGCGGAGCGGAGGACAGACGGTGCCAGACTGATGCATTCTGAGCGGATCCACATCCACTCAGAATGCATTAGGGCTGGACGGATGCGTTCGGGGCCGCTTGTGAGAGCCTTTAAATGGAACTCACAAGCGGAGCCCCGAACGCAAATGTGAAAGTAGCCTAACTATGGCTATAGGAACAAATAATGAAAAAAGAAAAAAAATGACTCTTAAATGGTGGTTAGTAAAAAATAAAAAAAATCTCATGGTCTTTAACCACCTCCGGACCGCCTAACGCAGATGTGCGGTCTGGAGGTGGCAGCCCTGCGCAGAGTCACGCATATATGCGTCATCTCGCGAGGGCCGGGATTTCCTGTGAACACGCGCACACAGGCGAGCGCGCTAACAGGAACGGAAGGTAAGCGAGTGGATCTCCAGCCTGCCAGCGGCGATTGCTCGCTGGCAGGCTGGAGATCCAAATTTTTTAACCCTTAACAGGTATATTAGACGCTGTTTTGATAACAGCGTCTAATATACCTCCTACCTGGTCCTCTGGTGGTCCCTTTTGTTAGGATCGACCACCAGAGGACACAGGTAGGTCAGTAAAGTCGCACCAAACACTACACTACACTACACCCCCCCCGTCACTTATTAACCCTTTATGAACCCCTAATCACCCATGATCACCCCATATAAACTCCCTGATCACCCCCCTGTCATTGATCACCCCCCTGTCATTGATCACCCCCCTGTCAGGCTCCGTTCAGACGTCCGTATGATTTTTACGGATCCACGGATACATGGATCGGATCCGCAAAACACATGCGGACGTCTGAATGGAGCCTTACAGGGGGGTGATCAATGACAGGCGGGTGATCACCCATATACACTCCCTGATCACCCCCTGTCATTGATCACCCCCCTGTCATTGATCACCCCCCTGTAAGGCTCCATTCAGACGTCCGTATGATTTTTACGGATCCATGGATACATGGATCGGATCCGCAAAACACATGCGGACGTCTGAATGGAGCCTTACAGGGGGGTGATCAATGACAGGCGGGTGATCACCCATATACACTCCCTGATCACCCCCTGTCATTGATCACCCCCCTGTAAGGCTCCATTCAGACGTCCGCATGTGTTTTGCGGATCCGATCCATGTATCCATGGATCCGCAAAAATCATACGGACGTCTGAATGGAGCCTTACAGGGGGGGTGATCAGTGACAGGGGGGTGATCACCCTGATCACCCCCTGTCATTGATAACCCCCCTGTAAGGCTCCATTCAGACGTCCGCATGTGTTTTGCGGATCCGATCCATGTATCCATGGATCCGTAAAAACCATACGAACGTCTGAATGGAGCCTTACAGAGGGGGTGATCAGTGACAGGGGGGTGATCACCCTGATCACCCCCTGTCATTGATAACCCCCCTGTAAGGCTCCATTCAGACGTCCGCATGTGTTTTGCGGATCCGATCCATGTATCCATAAAAATCATACGGACGTCTGAATGGAGCCTTACAGGGGGGTGATCAATGACAGGGGGGTGATCAGGGAGTCTATATGGGTGATCACCCCCCTGTCATTGATCACCCCCCTGTCATTGAACACCCCCCTGTAAGGCTCCATTCAGACGTCCGCATGTGTTTTGCGCATTTTTTTGGCACAAGTAAGCGGAAATTTTTTGTTTGTTTTTGTTTTTTCTTACTAAGTCTCATATTCCACTAACTTGTGTCAAAAAATAAAATCTCACATGAACTCACCATACCCCTCACGGAATCCAAATGCGTAAACATTTTTAGACATTTATATTCCAGACTTCTTCTCACCCTTTAGGGCCCCTAAAAAGCCAGGGCAGTATAAATACCCCACATGTGACCCCATTTAGGAAAGAAGACACCCCAAGGTATTCGCTGAGGGGCATATTGAGTCCATGAAAGATTGAAATTTTTGTCCTAAGTTAGCGGAAAGTGAGACTTTGTGAGAAAAAAACAAAAAAAATCAATATCCGCTAACTTATGCAAAAAAAAAAAAATTTCTAGGAACTCGCCAGGCCCCTCATTGAATACCTTGCGGTGTCTTATTTCCAAAGTGGGGTCACATGGTGGGTATTTATACTGCCCTGGCTTTTTAGGGGCCCGAAAGTGTGACAAGAAGTCTGGGATCCAAATGTCTAAAAATGCCCTCCTAAAAGGAATTTGGGCCCCTTTGCGCATCTAGGCTGCAAAAAAGTGTCACACATCTGGTATCGCCGTACTCAGGAGAAGTTGGGCAATGTGTTTTGGGGTGTCATTTTACATATACCCATGCTGGGTGAGAAAAATATCTTGGTCAAATGCCAACTTTGTATAAATAAATGGGAAAAGTTATCTTTTGCCAAGATATTTCTCTCACCCAGCATGGTTATATGTAAAATGACACCCCAAAACACATTCCCCAACTTCTCCTGAGTACGGCGATACCACATGTGTGACACTTTTTTGCAGCCAAGGTGGGCAAAGGGGCACATATTCCAAAGTGCACCTTTTGGGTTTTGCAGGCCATTTTTTACAGATTTTGATTGCAAGGTACTTCTTACACATTTGGGCCCCTAAATTGCCAGGGCAGTATAACTACGCCACAATTGACCCCATTTTGGAAAGAAGACACCCCAAGGTATTCCGTGAGGGGCACGGCGAGTTCCTAGAATTTTTTATTTTTTGTCACAAGTTAGCGGAAAATGATGATTTTTCTTTTTTTTTCTTTTTTCCTTACAAAGTCTCATATTTCACTAACTTGCGACAAAAAATAAAAAATTCTAGGAACTCGCCGTGCCCCTCACGGAATACCTTGGGGTGTCTTCTTTCCAAAATGGGGTCACTTGTGGCGTAGTTATACTGCCCTGGCAATTTAGGGGCCCAAATGTGTAAGAAGTACCTTGCAATCAAAATGTGTAAAAAATGGCCTGCGAAATCTGAAAGGTGCACTTTGGAATATGTGCCCCTTTGCCCACCTTGGCTGCAAAAAAGTGTCACACATCTGGTATTGCCGTACTCAGGAGAAGTTGGGGAATGTGTTTTGGGGTGTCATTTTACATATACCCATGCTGGGTGAGAGAAATATCTTGGTCAAATGCCAACTTTGTATAAAAAAAATTGAAAAGTTGTCTTTTGCCAAGATATTTCTCTCACCCAGCATGGGTATATGTAAAATGACACCCCAAAACACATTCCCCAACTTCTCCTGAGTACGGCGATACCAGATGTGTGACACTTTTTTGCCGCCTAGGTGGGCAAAGGGGCACATATTCCAAAGTGCACCTTTCGGATTTCACCGGTCATTTTTTACACATTTCGATTGCAAAGTTCTTCTCACACATTTGGGCCCCTAAATTGCCAGGGCAGTATAACTACCCCACAAGTGACCCCATTTTGGAAAGAAGACACCCAAAGGTATTCCGTGAGGGGCATGGCGAGTTCCTAGAATTTTTTATTTTTTGTCGCAAGTTAGTGGAATATGAGACTTTGTAAGAAAAAAATAAAAATAAAAAATCATCATCATTTTCCGCTAACTTGTGACAAAAAATAAAAAGTTCTATGAACTCACTATGCCCATCAGCGAATACCTTAAGATGTCTACTTTCCGAAATGGGGTCATTTGTGGGGGTTTTCTACTGTCTGGGCATTGTTGAACCTCAGGAAAGGTTGCTCAGAAAGTCAGAGCTGCTTCAAAAAGCGGAAATTCACATTTTTGTACCATAGTTTGTAAACGCTATAACTTTTACCCAAACCATTTTTGTTTGCCCAAACATTTTTTTTTTATCAAAGACATGTAGAACTATAAATTTAGCGAAAAATTTATATATGGATGTCGTTTTTTTTGCAAAATTTTACAGCTGAAAGTGAAAAATGTCATTTTTTTGCAAAAAAATCGTTACATTTCGATTAATAACAAAAAAAGTAAAAATGTCAGCAGCAATAAAATACCACCAAATGAAAGCTCTATTAGTGAGAAGAAAAGGAGGTAAAATTCATTTGGGTGGTAAGTTGCATGACCGAGCGATAAACGGTGAAAGTAGTGTAGTACCGAAGTGTAAAAAGTGCTCTGGTCATGAAGGGGGTTTCAGCTAGCGGGGCTGAAGTGGTTAAAGGGGTTATCTCATAATTTATGTAAAAAATGAAAATCAGAAATCATATTGTACATTATGATCTCTTTCCAACAATGCTAGAACCAGCCTTGTACCACACACGGATCCAGAGATCTCCCCATTTGTTGTTCCAATTGTTCTGTTAGATTCATATCAAGCTGACAGCTCGGCGTGGGGGTCCTTTCTGCTGCAGCTCAGTGAGCATGCCCTTTCTACTGCAGATCTCTCCCTATCACATGTCAGGGTTCAGTTAAATGATGAAACTGAGCATGTGTATCCACCTCAGAGATGTGGACAGAGAAATAAGAAAAAGGACAAACAGCAGGTGGCGCTGTACAGATACATGCTATTGAATAACTCAGTGGCTATGCTAAATTTTTAATTACATGAAATTACAAAAGTATTCAGATCTAAGTGCTGAAAACAGCAAAATATTTTTTGTGGGACAACCCCTTTAAGAGGTTACTATCATAGACTACTTCTTAAGAGCTATATTTATGCAGTTGTGTCAATTATTGCTTTGCTAAATTTGACACATCTGGCCCCAAAAAAGACAGAAATCTCATTAAATCTAAATAATAAAATATATGAACTTGACATTCAACCCTATTTCCACATCTAGCTCTCCCTCTAAACATGATACTATACTGCTGTCACATTGCATCATATTTTCATTCAGTTTTTTATATATATTTTAGAGCCCAACAATTCAACATTGAGGCATTCTTTCTCACCTTAGCAGCCATTTCCATTAATTGCATAGAGAAGAAGAGATAGGCTTTCAAACATACTATTAGTAAAACTCTGTGATTCTTGTATACATGGTATATTCCCATATTATTTGATAGATAAAAAATGCTGACTGTTGTCATCCTAAATATTAGGGAATGAAGATTACAGTGAGCTCCGCAACAAAATGTATTCATCTGCATGAACTGATTCTTTAGTTTTTGTGAGCACAATAATTGTCTTTATTTTTATTTGAATCTATCATTAAGATCATCCGTCAGAATTAAGTTCAACACCTATAAATCAGATACTTCTTATATACAGCAAGAGACTAATAACGATATATACAACTCCTATATATTCTTTTGTTATAATAAAAAAGACTACTTACTTACCTGTAATCTATACACAATATCCATAACACAAAAACAGTTAAAACATTGCAAGAAATAGCCATATTTTTGAAACTCATTACCACCATGTTATAAAGTTACAATGAAGCATGTATGGTGCACACTAAATAAAATCACATGACAAAAACCACATGGCAAATAGCTTTCATAGGTTGCATTAAACAAAGCTCATTAATGATACGTATGCACCTCTCCCCACCACTGGCGTAACTCTAGGGGTTGCAGTGGTCGCGGTTGCAGTGCATCTTATAAAGGGAATACTAGCGAGCGCTTCCATAATGGAGGCGCTCACTAGTCTGCGGGAGGAGAGGGAGAGAAGCGCTGTGAGCGCTGTACAGTACTTACCCCTCCTCCAGCTTGCTCTTCTCAGGGCCGGCGCTGCTGTGTCCTGGCTGCCTGCAGCATCATGATGTACAGAGTACACTGTGATCTGATGCTGAAGGAGGTCAGGTGACTGCAGCTCGGGCCCTGAGAAGAGAAGACAGCCAGAACAGGGAGAGTGGAGGCAGGAGAGGTAAGTTACTTTATTATTTCACAGTCTGATCTGAGGTCTGATATGGAGGTCTAATAGGGAGTCTGGAGAGATCTCACTGGGGGTCTGGAGTAGTCTATGGGGGGTCTGGAGATCTGACCGGGGGGTCTGGAGGTCTGACTGGGGGTCTGAAGTGGTCTAATGGGGGGCTTTGGAGGTCTGACTGGGGGTCTGGAGGTCTGACTGGGGGGTCTGGAGAGGTCTGACTGAGTGGTCTGGAAAGGTCTGACTGGGGTCTGACTGGGGGGGGGGTCTGGAGCATTCTGAAAGGGGGTCTGGAGGTCTAAGGGTGGTCTGATTGGGGGTCTAGAGGTCTAAGGGGGGTCTGATTGCGGTCTGAAGGTCTAATGGGTTCTGATTGGGGGTCTAGAGGTCTAATGGAGGTCTGATTGGGGTCTGGAGGTCTGGTTGAGGGTCTGGAGGTCTAATAGGGGTCAGATATGGGGGTCTGGAGGTCTGAGGGTCAGATATGGGGGTCTGGAAGTCTAGTGGGAGTCTGTAGGTCTAATGGGGGTTTATAGGTCTGATATGGGGGTCTGGAGGTCTGATATGGGGGTCTGGGGGTCTAATGGGGGTCTGGAGGTCTAATAGGGGTCTTATATGAGGTCTAAAACTGGGGTATTATATGGGGTCTGACATAGAGGTCTAAAGGGGGTTTCTTCTGAGATGGGGGATCTCATTTAGGGTTTTATATGGGGGGTCTGATCTGAAAGGAAGTTTTTTTTTTTTTGTACTAGCGCACAATATAAAGGGGTGTTTTTGTACTGTGCGGTACAAGTATTTTCAGGGGGATTGTTTCTCCAGGAACGTATTGGGGAGCACAGTGGGCACAGTATTGGGGGTGGCAGGATGGGGTGTTGAGAAGGTGAGGAGGAGGATGGAAAAGTAGAAAAGTAAGATGTCCTTTTGTTAAACTCTGCAGAGACAAGGCACGGCTGAAAGAAGTCACCATGGCGGTCTGGTCTGACAGGAGAAGAAGAGGAAAGATAATATCTACATCAGGGGAGACGTCACTGGATGTAAGAGGTACATATGTGCCGCTGTTTGACCCTGTACGTTCTGTAGCTGTCACCACCAGACATCTGAGAAGCTCTGACAGACGTTCTTTAGAACCTCCTGCTTGAGGTTCCTTTTGTTTTGCTTTCGTTTTCTCATCTCGTTAGCCTCTCTCAGCTGTCATGTAGTTGCACTGATTGCATCCCTTTAAATCCCTTCCCATGCTGCAACACTTTGCGGTTTATACTACTTCCTGGAGTGTGTGCATGCTGGATGCTACTACTGAGTCTTCTACAGATAAGTTTGTTCATTCATTTGGGTTTTCCTGTTTGCTGGATCCTAGGTCACCCTGACTCCCTCCGTATTAAGTGTAGTGAGCCGGTGGTCGTGTCCCCTCACTATTATAGGGTGTTCAGGTTTCATACAGTCGAGGAACGAGGATATGCAATCATCTACCATAGAGATTTTTGCATAGGCTGAGCAGTAAGGGAGAGAGCCAGGTCTGTTACAGGGCTTACCCTCTGGTTCCTTAGTTTTGGATCCAGTCAGTCGGATCTTCATTTTGTGTCTAGTTTCTGTACACCTTCCGTGACATTATAAACCGCCCAAAACCGTCTCAAGCATGGATCCGGTTTCACTTTTGACTGAACACATGCAGGGTCTTTCATTGGAGGTAGCAGATCTCCGTAAAACTGTTTCTCAGTTTCAGGTGACCGGTTCAGCTTGCGTTCATGGAGTTTGTTCTGAGCCTAAGATCTCGCTCCCGGATACGGGTAGTGAGAATTTTGTTCGTTTTAGAGAGGCTTGCAAACTCCATTTTCGCCTACTTCCCCATTCCTCTGGTGATGAGGAGCAGAGGGTGGGGATCATCATCTCGCTGCTCAGGGATAACGCTCAGTCCTGGGCCTTTTCACTGCCGGTGGGGGCACGGCCCCTCTGTTCAGTGGATGATTTTTTTTAGCCCTGGGTCAGATATATGATGATCCGGATCGTATTGCTCTGGCTGAGTCTAGACTACGTCTTTTATGCCAGGATAAACAGTCCGGAGAGATGTACTGTTCAGAATTTCGGAGATGGGCAGCTGATACTGGTTGGAATGATGCTGCACTCCGAAGTCAATTTTGCCATGGTCTTTCAGAGGGATTGAAAGATGCATTTGCCTTTCATGAGAGACCTACCTCCTTGGACACTGCCATGTCTCGGGCCGTTCGTATTGACAGGCGTCTTAGAGAGAGAGGAGAGATCACTCCTTCCTGTCATATTCAGTCCAAGGACAGTGCGGCGGTCTCATTCAGTGCACAGGGGTCTCAGTCGCTCTCAATCCCTTCTGAGCAGGAGCCCATGCAGCTAGGTTTGCTTGCCTCTGACAATAGAAGATTCAGCTCTCATAGGAAGGTTTGTTTCTGTTGTGGAGGTATAAATCATTTGGCAAATGTTTGTCCCTCTAGGAGATTCAGGCAGTTTTTCGAGAGTAATAAAGAAACAAAAAGAAAAAAAATCCTCTAAAAACGTTCCATCTGTTACTATTGGCAAGGTTGATGCGGAAATTTAAGGTTTACCGTTTGCTTGTAGTTCCCGTTTTGTCCTACCTGCTAGAGAGCAAGAACATTTTTTGTGAGATTTTTGTAGATAGTGGAGCAGCTGTCAATCTCATTGATAATCAATTTGCTATAACTCATGGTTTCCAGGTATGCACTTTGGGAAAGGATATACCTGTTTTTGCTATTGATTCCGTTCCACTTTCTCAGAAATCGTTAAAGGGCATAGTTCACAATATCCGTTTGATTGTGAGTGATACTCATGTTGAGGCTGTGTCATGTTTCGTCCTAAGCGGGTTGCCTACTCCTCTAGTGTTGGGGCTACCCTGGCTCACTAAACATAACCCCACCATTGATTGGCAAGCGAGGCAAATAAATGGTTGGAGTGACTTTTGCAGAGAGAATTGCCTCACGACATCTGTTTTTGAGGTTTCTACTAAGACTGTACCATCCTTTCTCTCTGAATTTTCGGATGTCTTCTCTGAGAGTGGAGTTCAGGATTTGCCCCCGCACAGGGAGTACGATTGCCCTATTAATCTCATCCCAGGCGCCAAGCTGCCTAAATCTTGTTTATACAATCTTGCCCAACCTGAAAGGGTCGCTATGCGTGCTTATATCTCTGAGAGTCTGAGAAAAGGACACATACGACCCTCGAAGTCACCTGTTGCCGCAATTTTTTTCTTTGTTAAGAAAAAAGATGGTTCTTTAAGACCTTGTCTGGATTTCAGGGAGCTGAACAGTATCACAATTTGTGACCCTTACCCGCTTCCTCTGATCCCGGACCTGTTTAACCAGATTGTTGGGGCTAAAGTTTTTTCCAAATTAGATCTAAGAGGGGCATACAACCTGGTCAGGGTCAGAGAAGGAGACAAATGGAAGACGGCCTTCAATACCCCTGAGGGCCATTTTGAGAATTTGGTTATGCCTTTTGGTTTGATGAATGCTCCAGCCGTTTTTCTGCATTTTGTGAACAGCATTTTTTATCATTTAATGGGGAAATTTGTATTAGTGTATTTGGATGACATTTTGATTTTTTCTCCTGATTTCAAAACTCATAAGGAACACTTACGTCAGGTCTTGCTCATCCTGCGGGAGAATAAATTGTACGCGAAACTGGAAAAATGTGTGTTTGCGGTTCCAGAAATGCAATTTCTGGGGTTTCTTCTCTCCGGTTCTGGTTTTCGCATGGACCCCGAGAAGGTCCGCACTGTGCTTGAGTGGGAGCTTCCTGAGAATCAGAAGGCGCTGATGCATTTTTTGGGCTTTGCCAATTATTACAGGAAGTTTATTTTGAATTATTCCTCTGTTGTTAAACCACTAACTGATATGACCAGAAAGGGGGTAGATTTTTCTTCCTGGTCAGTAGAGGCGCGTAAGGCCTTTTCTAATATCAAGGAGAGTTTTGCTTCCGCTCCTATCTTGGTACAACCTGATATTTCTATACCCTTCATAGTTGAGGTTGATGCTTCTGAGGTGGGTGTGGGTGCGGTATTGTCTCAGGGTTCCTCTCCTGCCAAATGGCGACCGTGTGCCTTTTTCTCGAAGAAACTCTCCTCCGCAGAGAGAAATTACGATGTGGGAGATAGGGAGTTGTTGGCCATCAAGTTGGCTTTTGAGGAATGGCGCCATTGGTTAGAGGGAGCCAGACACCCTATTACCGTGTTTACTGACCATAAAAATCTAGCCTACTTGGAGTCAGCCAAGCGTCTGAACCCGAGACAGGCCAGATGGTCTTTGTTCTTTTCAAGGTTTAATTTTGTTGTCACGTTCCGCCCTGGGGTTAAGAATGTGAAGGCAGATGCCCTGTCACGTTGTTTTCCGGGAGGTGGGAATTTTGAAGACCTGGGTCCCATCTTGGCTGAAGGTGTGGTGGTCTCTGCTCTTTATCCTGAATTGGAGGCAGAGGTTCAGGTAGCCCAGTCAGAGGCTCCTGATCTTTGTCCTCCTGGGAGGTTGTTTGTGCCTCTCGCTTTAAGACACAAGATTTTTAAGGAGCACCACAATACTGTCCTTGCTGGGCACCTGGGGGCAAGAGCAACTGTGGATCTCATCGCTCGGAGATTCTGGTGACCGGCGCTTTGTAAGTCGGTTGAGGGTTTTGTGGCAGCCTGCGAGACCTGTGCTTGTGCCAAAGTCCCTCATTCACGGCCATCAGGTCCTCTCCTTTCGTTACCCATTCCTTCCCGTCCTTGGACACATCTGTCCATGGACTTCATTACGGACCTGCCTCGTTCCTCGGGGAAGACTGTGATTCTGGTGGTGGTGGACCGTTTTAGCAAAATGGTGCATTTCATTCCTTTTACTGGCTTGCCCAATGCTAAGATGCTGGCGCAGGCATTTATTGATCACATTGTCAAATTGCATGGTATTCCTTCAGACATAGTCTCTGATAGGGGCACACAGTTTGTTTCCAGATTCTGGAAGGCTTTCTGTTCTCGCTTGGGGGTTCGGTTGTCATTCTCTTCTGCTTTCCACCCGCAGTCGAATGGCCAGACAGAGCGTGTCAATCAGAATCTGGAGACATATCTGCACTGTTTTGTGGCGGAGAATCAGGAGGATTGGTGTTCTTTTTTGTCCCTTGCTGAGTTTGCTTTAAATAACCGTCGTCAGGAGTCCTCTGATAAGTCACCATTTTTTGGTGCATATGGGTTTCTTCCTCAGTTTGGGACATTCTCTGGAGAGGGGTCTTCTGGTTCACCTGATGAGGACAGATTCTCCTCGTCTTTGTCATCTATTTGGCAAAAGATTCAGGATAATCTTAAGAGCATGAGTGAGAGATATAAGTGTGTGGCGGATAAGAGACGTGTGCCTGGTCCGGCGTGTGCCTGGTCTGGACCTGAATGTTGGTGATCTGGTGTGGTTGTCTACTAAGAATATCAAATTGAAGGTTCCCTCCTGGAAGTTGGGTCCTAAGTTTATTGGGCCTTACAAAATCTTGTCCGTCATCAATCCTGTTGCCTACCGTCTTGATCTTCCTAAGACTTGGAAGATCCATAATGTTTTTCAAAAGTCCTTATTAAAACCTTATGTCCAACCCATTGTACCCTCGTCTTTGCCTCCTCCTCCGATTGATGGTAGTCTTGAATTTCAGGTTTCTAGGATTGTGGATTCTTGTGTTGTCCGCGGTTCTTTCCAGTACCTCGTTCATTGGGAGGGTCATGGTCCTGAGGAGAGGATGTGGGTCCCAGTGACGGACATTAAGGCCACTCGTCTCATCAGGGCTTTCCATAGGTCCCATCCTGAGAAGGTGGGCTCTGAGTGTCCGGAGTCCACTCGTAGAAGGAGGGGTACTGTCACCACCAGACATCTGAGAAGCTCTGACAGACGTTCTTTAGAACCTCCTGCTTGAGGTTCCTTTTGTTTTGCTTTCATTTTCTCATCTCGTTAGCCTCTCTCAGCTGTCATGTAGTTGCACTGATTGCATCCCTTTAAATCCCTTCCCATACTGCATCACTTTGCGGTTTATCCTACTTCCTGGAGTGTGTGCATGCTGGATGCTACTACTGAGTCTTCTACAGATAAGTTTGTTCATTCATTTGGGTTTTCCTGTTTGCTGGATCCTAGGTGACTCCCTCCGTAATAAGTGTAGGGAGCCGTTGGCCGTGTCCCCTCACTATTATAGGGTGTTCAGGTTTCATACAGTTGAGGAACGAGGATATGCAATCATCTACCATAGAGATTTTTGCATAGGCTGAGCAGTAAGGGAGAGAGCCAGGTCTGTTACAGGGCTTACCCTCTGGTTCCTTAGTTTTGGATCCAGTCAGTCGGATCTTTATTTTGTGTCTTCTAGTTTCTGTACACCTTCCGTGACAGTAGCGCTGTATGTCTTGTTTTCCAAGTATATCTTTAAAGGGGTTGTCAGCTTTTTTTTTTTTTGTATGAGCGCTGCCTTCTCTGCTCTGTTTACCTGCTCATCACTGCAAATGCTACGGCGAGCAGGGTGAACAGAACCGAGAAAGCAGCTCTCATATGAGCGCTGCCGTCTCTTCAATTAGCTGGGGAGAAAAGAAAAAAAATGCATGTAAGACCTCATGCACACGACTGTTGTGTGTTTTGCAGTCAGTAAATTGAGGATCCGCAAAACACAGATGGCGTCCGTGTGCATTCCGCAATTTGCGGAACGGCACGGACAGCCATTGATATAACTGCCTATTCTTGTCAGCAAAATGGACAAGAATAGGACAGGTTATATTTTTTTTGCGGACCACGGAACAGAGCAACGGATGTGGACAGCACACGGAGTGCTGTCCACATCCTTTGCGGCCCCATTGAAGTGAATGGGTCCGCATCCAAGCCGCAAAAACTGCGGCTCAGATGCGGACCAAATCAACGGTCGTGTGCATGAGGCCTAAATGTGAAGAAACAGACTCTTCCTACTTATTCTCCCTTTATGATTGACATACGTTTTGGCTTCAAAAGCTGCATGGGAAAACCTGATTAATACCTGAGTGTACCAACAGTCTTAGTTCAGAATTTTCTTTTGCTGTTAATTCAGCTGCAGCCATGACGTACCATCGACAACATGTGAACACTGCAGCCACTCACTGGCCTCTTTAGTGCACCACTGAGGCCAGTGATTGGCTGCAGCAGTCACATATTGTCATCACCGCTACAGCTGGGAAAACTCCTGGGCAAAGATGAGCAAATTGATTTTAACTAATTGATTTGTCTCAATAGCAAGAGTTCTTAACCTGTGAGGGGGGACCGTATGCGGAACTATGCATTTCAATGGGTCCACAAATAAAATGGAAGTTACTCTGGGTGCATTCCATTTCCATATGTCTGTATTTCCGTTCCGCAAAAAAAAAAAAAAAAAAAAACATGTCCTATTATTGTCCGCATTCCGGACAAGGATACTATTGTTCTATTAGGGGCCATCTGTTCCGTTCTGCAAAATACAGAATGCACACTGACGTCATCCGTGTTTTTTTCAGATCCTTTTTTTGCGGACTGCAGTGTTGTGGCTTCACAAATGCTTTGCTGCATACCTCGGTTGTAACGAGTGGCTATTTCAGTCAACGTTGCTCTTCTATCAGCTTGAATCAGTCGGCCCATTCTCCTCTGACCTCTAGCATCAACAAGGCATTTTCGCCCACAGGACTGCCGCATACTGGATGTTTTTCCTTTTCACACCATTCTTTGTAAACCCTAGAAATGGTTGTGCGTGAAAATCCCAGTAACTGAGCAGATTGTGAAATTCTCAGATCAGCCCGTCTGGCACCAACAACATTGCCACGCTCAAAATTGCTTAAATCACCTTTCTTTCCCATTCTGACATTCAGTTTGGAGTTCAGGAGATCGTCTTGACCAGGACCACAACCCTACATGCATTGAAGCAACTGCCATGTGATTGGTAGACTAGATAATCGCATTAATGAGAAATAGAACAGGTGTTCCTAATAATTCTTTAGGTGAGTGTATGATTATTTTCTACTTTATATATTTGACGCCGTGCTATATTATATAATGATACAGGTACAACACAATCCCTCGTTTATTTAATGGGAATGATGATTACTGTTACACCTCCACAATAATGGATTGTGTTACGAGTTCTCCTGTGTGCAACACAACTGGCAGTTCATCTAAGATGAATTCAGGTTCTGCGTACTGTTTCTTGACCCTAGTGAGATCCAAAGCCATAAAATATGGGCTCTATATTTTCATGTTCATATTGTTTTGTCTGAATTCAGGGGAGACAGATTTCCTTTTGAAGATAAATTCCACTGCGCCGCTGCTTCTATTTTAGATGAAGGGATTGGGAATGAACTCGAAAATCAGCAATCAGGATGAAGCTTGGAGGCAGCTGCTGGCAAAAACAACTGCACCACTTGGACATTTTTAAACACTAGACATATCAAAGGAGAAACCATCTGCTAACCCGAGCAAAGGTTTATTTATTTCATTCCTTTTCCGTGCATATTGTTTTCCCCGAGCTTGTGTGATTTTGTGCTTACTCAAGGCACTTTAATGCAGAAGTGCCAGAGCAATCATTTGAGATCTCACAGAGATCTACTAAACAGCGATTTTATATTGAAGTTCAGTTTTATCACGTATGTAAGCATTAATTTAATGAAGGAAATTAGTGGACTCGCCATTCTCTCCGCTACATTAAAGCAACAGGTACTTGTCCCTTCATGAAATAGAATATCTATCCAAATATCAAAGTGAATAGCTGTTACCATTTTGATGGTGCCATAATGTTTACAGCATTTTCTAACACCCACAGCAACAACTAAAGTTAAGCATCTAAGGATAAGCAGTTACTAATTTAATGAAAAGTGTGCACATCTCATAAAAAAATGCAAACTGCACAGTTTCTAGCTGGATTCATTAAAGGGGTGTTTTTACTTCAGCAAATGTCATTCATCATGTAGACAGAGTTAATACAAGGCACTTACTAATGTATTGTGATTGTCCATTTTGTCTCCTTTGCTGGCTTGATTCGTTTTTCCATTACATTAAGCACTGCTCATTTCTAGGGGTTAAGACCATTCAGCATTGGTAGCCGTGCTTGCACACCATAGGAAAAAGCTCCTCTCTGGTGGCCGGGACCATGGGAGCATGCATAGGCGCGAATTCGCAGCAGCTCACATCCTGGCCACCGTGTTTTTCTGTACTTAAAAAGCTACTGCTTTCATTATAATCATAATTGTGTCTGTGAATAAAGCAGTAATATGTATATTAGCTTTATATGCATAGAAATCAACTCTTCTAATTATGGTAAGGCTATAGTATATAGTGTATATGTTATGTACATGCTAGAACTAGAGATGAGCAAAGTTTTGAAAAAATTCAATTTGGCAGCTTTGTTGAAGAAATTTGATTTGTTACAAATTAATTTGTCACAAATCTCTATAAATTATATACCCAGGCCATACTGTCTTAGGGTATGGTCACAAGAAGCATCCATGTAGCTGCCTTTCATTTAATAATGCAGGTGCGGTTGCCGCGGACAACAGGCATGTGTGCGGTTGCCCTTGGCAATGTGTGTTTGTGAGCACTTCCTTTGTCTGTTTGTTGTGCATAAGGTCATGTTTGTATGCACTTAGACACCTCCCTTCACTTGCGGTTGTTGTGTGCATGTGGTGGCAGTGTCTCGGCCTGCTGGCTGTTCTTCAGGACATGGTTGCCACGCATGCCGTTGCCGGCGGTAACAGGTGAGTGTGTTGGTGTGCTTTTCCCTTTGTGTGGCTTCACTACCCTGCCTGGTGTAGGAAGGGTTAACTCCCTTCTTTATGTGTGAACACTGGGTGTGTCTGACTGTGGGTGTGGCTACTTGGCCCTATATAGCCTCAGTGGAAGGCAGTAGTCAGAGAGGGTGCTTCAGCCATGCTTGTTGGAGACATCCTCCTAGTTACTTTACCATCTGCCAGTGGGGGCAACCCTTCTGGTCATAAAAATATTGTTACACGGTGTTGTCAAGGTGTGTGTGGGGTTTCCTTATTATTGCAGCTTATGGTCCTGGGTTCCTGTGTGATGTCTGGTGTGTGCTCTGTTCGTTGGTGTTCTGAACAGCAGCACCTGCACATGGGTTCCAGGCTTTGTTGTCTGTGGCAGGTGAGTGTTGTGTTGGTTGCATTTGCCTGTCACTGCCATAAGGTGTTTCTGTTCCCCTTGTAACTTGGCCACTTTAGACTCCTGTTTCTCCGTGTCCAGGAGGAACGGGCTGTCTACCCAGCTCCTAGCTCAGGGAACGACGGAGGGTCAGTAGGGATCCGAGGTTCCTGAGTATGGGCCCTCCTACCTTTAAGTGCGGCCCATGCAGCTAGGAGTCAGGGTCAGATTAGGGAAGCGCTAGGAGGTGACCTGCTGCCTAATTCTGTGGTTCTGGCCAAGTAGCAACCTTACCATCACCTGGCACCGCACGGCTGAGGGTTTTCCCCTTCCTCAGCCGTGACAGTATGACCAGAAGGGTGGCCCCCACTGGCAGATGGTAAAGTAACCAGGAGGATGTCTTCAGCAAGCATGGCTGAAGTACCTTCTCTGACTACTGCCTTCCACTGAGGCTATATAGGGCCAAGTAGCCACACCCACAGTCAGAGACACCCGGTGTTCACACAGAAAGAAGGGAGCTAACCCTTCCTACACCAGGCAGGGTAGTGAAGCCACACAAAGGGAAAAGCACACCAACACACTCACCTGTTACCACAGGCAACGGCATGCATGGCAACCATGTCCTGAAGAACAGCCAGCAGGCCGAGACACTGCCACCACATGCACACAACACCAGACGTTGCCGCGGACAACCGCAAGTGAAGGGAGGTGTCTAAGTGCATACAAACATGACCTCGTGCACAACAAACAGACAAAGGAAGTGTACACAAACACACATTGCCAAGGGAAACCACACGCATGCCTGTTGTCAGCGGCAACCGCACCTGAGGCAAACCACTAAGTGCCCCCAGCTGCGGTTGACACAACACCAACCCGCGGGCAACTGCATGCGGCTCACAAGGAGTCACGACCATGACCAAGGGTCGTGACAGCAGGGCAGTACTGCTGAGTACTGACTGAAGTTTGCTGGGACTCCATCCGTTACAGTAGGGCCCAGGACCCGGGACTTTCCGTGACGCATCTGTTAGCCTGGCAAGTTGCACAGAGACTATGCATGGATTGGGACTACTCTTGGCTTTCCTTCGTTTTTTGTTTGCCTGATATTTGCCCAGTGAAGTTTACCTGGACTTTGTTTATTTTGTTAATAAACCCCTTTGACTTCATCCTCACTGTTCTGTTTCATTGGTGCCTTGCATTACACAAGGGTTAAAAAAAAATCACTTTGTTTGCAGAGTATCACTTCTCAGTCTCGTCAGCTGACGGTTCATGTGAAGCCTTATGTCTGATCTCCTGACCTCATAAACACTCATGTAATCCATATTCTTATTAGTTTCCACAGGATATTTGATACATTTATTATCACTGGGGCTCATACTGATGATGTATCCCCTTGATCACTAGAATGGAGATCCTGAGCTTAACTGTTTCCCTCAGCCCATGGACATTGAATAGAGTGGCAGAGTGCATACTTGGCATCAGCTACATTCACCTCAATGCAGTTGTGCAGTGAGGAGAAACAGGGAGCTTCTGACCACTGTTCTAGTGATCCCAGGGGGTCCCAATAGAGGAGTCCCAAGGGAGCAAACATTTACCAACTATCCTGTGGATAGGCCATAAAATTGCCATAAAGTTTATGAGCAATGCAATATATTTTACCTATCATCTTCATCCGTATCCTGAATAAGACAACTGGATCTGGTTTGAGATTTTCTACTTATGTTTTGATTGCGTTAAGCTGATCTCAATTAATTAATTGATGTAAAAGTCATGCTTGGCAGAATCCAATTAACTAAGCTTATATTGTAAAGTCAGAAATTATATGAGAAATTGTGAATTACACAAATGTCTCCTTAGATCATGTTGGCATCTATGTAATTTTCAATAAGTAGATTCTAATTAAATGTGATGTGTACTAAGTGTTGCTGCAGTTATTCAGTGCATACGCATACAGTGTGAAAACACATACAGAAGGGCTGAGTTCATGTCAAGGAATGTCTATGGCAAATCCTACAGTATGGATATTTTTAGTAGAGAATGCCAAGGACTAGCCCTATTGTCCTTCAGTAGGGCTAATGCACTTTTTTTCATCTGAACAAAATCTGAAAGCTTTTTATTTTTTTATTATCCTCATTATTCTGGTGGATGGTGGTGCAGACAAAAATCTCCAATGATTTTCTTCCACTATATGAGCATGGAGGTTGCAGAATCCCCATTCATTTACATGGGAGGTGGATTGAATGCGGATTTGATGCCGTTTTCAGCATGAATTCTGTAAAGAAATCTGGGTAAAATTGTCGATATGTTAACTTATTAGAACATTCCTTTAGTTCTGTCAATGATTTGTCAGCCGTGATAATTTAGCATCCTTGCTCATTATAAGGGTCCTTTGACCCAAAAACGTTAATTAATTTTTTTGGAGTCATTCCTATTGCCATGAATGGGTCAATAGGAATGGGAAATATTAAGGAAGGACTTAGCTGAGAACATACAAATCCTCTCCTTGGAATGTTACGTTAGCTCACAAAGTAGGATGTAGAGCCACCCTTTTCCCATAACTCAGCAAGTTTTTTATTCATATTGCAGTAATGCACAACTAATATTTGTGGTGCTGCAGTGTACTGGAGGGGAGCTGAGGATGGGGGGAGTGGTAGTGGTTCTGATGGTGGTAGTATTACTCACAGTTCACTGTGGTAATCTTAAACCTGGCTCTCCCTGGGCTGTACAGACTAACTGAAGGGTACACCCTTCTTCCCTTGGAGCATACCTTGGACCTTTCTTGCTGTTGAATGGTTGGCAGAATGCAAGGCAGAGGACAATAGATGATAGAGGCAGTAACCAGGCCCAGTTTAATTAGAATAAAGTCTCTCTTTGCTAAAATAAGTAGATTATGAGAATTTCAACACAAATAGCAGGAACTCCTGAGGTATATTCCAGAGTGTACTTCTCTTCAATGGCTGTTTATGAGCAGCAGCAATGATGGTGGTTGTGGTCTCTGGGTGTCTTCTTATAGGAGCTGGCAATATTGACCACATTAGCCACACCTGAGGCAAAGGGTGTGGGCATTATCAGAAACAACACAGACGCCTATTGATCCACAAGGAAAACCATTCAGATAAAACCACGTGTTGCCAGTCTCACCGATCTTCTGCCACCTGTCGGGGGAACATCTGTGACAATAGGTCTATCGTTCTTTTTATTATGAAAGAAAAGCTCATATCTGAATATCTATCCCAGAATCCCAAAGATATCCAATATAGCTTTCCTTTATGAAAATGTACCTATTGAACAGTTTGAGGCTACTACCAGGGGAAAATCCTATGATGATAAAACACTGATTGAATAGTTCAAGGCTACCACCAGATTTTCCCCTACAGCCTACAGGAGAGTGCCCAAGGCAACAGTACATTTAACTGGCTGCAATTGCACACATAAAACCTCTATATGTGAGCAAAAAGCAAAATCTTCCTTTGAAGTTTAGGATAGATGTGAGTAGAGACTAAAAGTATAGTAAAAAGTCAGAATTTACAAAATTCTAGTTGCATTTTTATTCTAAAGAGTTGATTCGCTTATCTCTAGATGTGAGGCAAAATGTGTTGTTTGCAGTATTCTAATAATATTTTGAATTAACTTCAGGATGATATTTCAACCAGGATAATATTGAAGTAGTCAGATTAGGATCTGATGTACCCTGATGACACCTGGCTGAAAAATTAGCATACGGTATGTGAAAAAAAATCATTTAAACTGTTTATGCACAAAACAGATGGCAGTTGAAAATGTTAATGACAAAGAACTTGAGTGCCATTATTTAAGACCATATCACTGTGATATACAACACACCGTGGAAATATGTGATGCTGATGAAAAGTAAATGATAATATTTTATTCAGAGAAATACGTTTTATAGAAAAATGAGACTCTAGAAAGAGGCTGTAAACTGGTGACTTTCTGTATATAGATTTGACTGCTGAGATGCCACCACGCAGGTTACACACTATGGAAACAACACAAATAGCACCAAAACATGACACCCGGTTCTTTTATTGTATGAGGACAGTCATAACAACTCATTAACAGCTCATTATAAACAGCAGAGAAATTCAACAGGAACCATACACATCTGAAACACCAAGCGTGGTGGTTAGAACTGTCTTACAAGAGGCAACTGACTTAGTGGTTAGAGTCTCACGTAGGGCAACAGCATTTGGTTACAATCTCTCAAAAAGGGCACAAGGTTAGTCAGCAAGTAAAATGCGAAGGCTAGGCAAAAGTGGCTGTCTGGCCTAGGGGTCACCTAGCAGTGACATGCACATGTAGCTACTGAGGCCAGTAATTGGACACAGAGGACCCAGGACTAAGCTTGGACCCAAAGCAGCCTGGAAAGGGACCATGGCACTTGGGATGGCAGGACTGTGGACAGGTGAGTGCATGACAAGCAGGGGTTAATTTGTCTCCTAGGCCAGACAAAGTTGTTTATTCTCCCTTGGTAATTTTTTTTTATTCATACTCCCTGTATGTTGTCAGTCTGAAGCTGGACAGCAAGGAAGATGGCTGTAATAGCTTTTTAGACCATAGCAGTCTCTCCTCATTCTGTCCTCATGAATAAACAGAAGCTGCCGCAAATTAGTTCCTATGGAGCCCCTGCCTGCGACAGGACTCCAAAGCAACATAGTGTATGTCTCACTCCAATGCTCATGGGAACAAGAAAAAAGTGTGCAAAAATAAATAAATGTTTTTGAAAAGAAAATAATAAAAAAATATATTCAAATCACCCCCGTTCCCCAAAATGTTAATAAAAATAAGTAAACAATAAAAAATACACATCATGGGTATCACCGCATACAAAAATGCCTGTACTATTAAAATATAAAAATATTTTTCCAATATGGCAAACAGTGAAATGGAAAAAACGTCAAAATGTGTGATTTGCCATTTTTTGGTCACTTCACCTCCCACAAAATGTTTAGAAAAAGTTATGGAAAAAGTCATACACACCCCAACATGGTATTACTGAAAAGTACAGATTGACTCGCAAAAAATGATCCATCACAAAGGTCCGTAAACATAACTACAAAAAGTTATAGGGGTCAGAATATGGAGATGAAAACGAAAAAATGTAAAAGTTTTTATTTTTATTTTTTTGAATATTAAAATGCAAGTAAAACCTTACATATGTGGTATTGTTGTAATCGTACTGTCCTGGAGAATAAAAGTAACTGGTCAATTTTACCACTTAGGAAACGGTGTAAAAGCAAAAACAAAACATAAAACTCTGGTGGAATACTTGTATAAAAAAGATGCAAGTATTAAAATGGCACTTGGTTGGAGGGGCTCCTGTTACATATGTTGCATTGAGAACTATGGGTCTGAAATTATGCTCACAGATTCTACTGACCAATAAATGCCCACACTAAGGATGAGCGAATCAATTTGTAATTAATCTGTTTCACAAAAGTCCCTCGCCAAAAGTCCCTCGCCAAACAAACCCAAAATGTTTTGGGTTTGCTTCAGAGGAATCAGTTAAAAACAGTGAACAGCACTATTTTACTGCATATGTTAGTGGGGAAAACCAGGAGGGAAGAAGTATAAAAATGTATAAAAAAAATAAAAACATTTTGAGTCCTATGAGACTAGAGGGGGTTAAATACCAATTAGTGTTGAGTGAATCGAAGTCCGTGGACTTTGATACGAATTTCGATTCACCACGCCGGGATGTATGACGTCACAACGCCAGCCAACATGACGATGTCTTCAATAAAGATGGCCACGACCAGCTCGTCATGTTTAAATAGAAGAGGTAAGTATGATTCCCCCCCCCCCCCCACTGTAATATTAATGTCAGATGCTGCAATCAGCTATGAACTACATTGATGGGGAGCAAAGAAATCACAACTTTGGTTTTTGTAGAATGGATTCGGGTCTGAATCCAACTTTTTTAAAATTTGGAAAACCTCAAACTAACCAAATTTCAAAAGGTTCACTCATCTCTAGTCTAAATCTATTTTGTATGTGAAGCGATTAATACATTTACACTCCATGTTTTTGATAATAAAGCTAATTCAAAAACTACCATTACATGCAATCATTTTCCCGGATTGCTATATAAGAGATGATTTACAAGTAGTTTTTGAAACAGTTTGAAGTTTGCAGATTAGTCCACCCTCGTACAGCTGTAATCCTTCACGCTGCCTTCAGAATATAAGAATTGTGCCAGTTGTAATTTAACAAGATTTAGAGAGCAGACAGCGGACTACATAAATATTTCAGTATTTATTCAATGTGCGCTCAGAGATCTTCATGACTAATTTTCTGTTAAACAGTAACCTACTTCAGATGCATATTTTTATAATTTCTGGTTAAAAAATGAGGGCAGATTTAGGCAAGCAGTCTAAACATGTGCCAGATAGCTCCCAGTTTCTCATGCTATATGATACATTGAGTGCATAGTTAGACATTTTTGTTGAACTTTGCAACAACTATTGTTTGATTGTTTTACCCCAAAACTTTAGGGCAATTTTGGTGCCTGTTGCCACATCTTAAACCATACCCCCATTCTGCAGCTGTGCACTTCTTGTAGAGCTGGAAAACTAAAAGAGATGAACTAGGAACAGTGGATTATTCTTTTCAAATCATTATGCACCAGGTTTTGGTACATTTACCATAGTCTTATCACAATATCATTCAATACAGGAAAAAAAAAAAATGTCTATATTGTTTCTTTCCTTCTGTGTCTTGGAACTTCTATATGAAACATTACAACTAGATTACATTACATAACATCAGAGGATCACATACTGTACGATTGACATTTAAAAAAAAATAAAGAATAGACCTAGAACAAAGAAGAAGTTAACACTGAAACCTCTGTCAAATTATTAAATAAGTAATTCATTCGATATGGAGCCAACAGAAGACTGGCCATTTGTACATTTAGCCAGACTGTAGTTATGATAATTGAGACCAGCTGTTATACTGTTTGGTTACTGGACGTGATCCAAGGTAACTGCAAAGCCATACCACTCAAAGCAGTCAGACTGCAAGCAGCAGCGCCTGTATAGACATAGCCTCCCAGACAGTACTTAAGCAGCAGTTTGCTTTGGGCCTGGAATCAAGATCTGTCTGGAGGTGGAATTTGCTTGACATCAATAAACCAGCTGCATACTACAGACTTATGCCAGCTAAAGATCACATCGTAGCCAGTGGTAGACCAAGTTTTGTATGTTCTTATTTTTTTTTCTTAACAGAAACTATAAGAAAGCATTTACTCATTAAAATTATAGTAAACCTTCAAGTTTAAACAGTAACTCAATTGATTTATGCATTCAGAAATTTGATATCTCTGAATTTTGCTTCCCTGCTTTTTCAATTTTCCGGACAAATTTGCATAATATACAGTACAGACCAAAAGTTTGGACACACCTTCTCATTCAAAGAGTTTTCTTTATTTTCATAACTATGAAAATTGTAGATTCACATTGAAGGCATCAAAACTATGAATTAACACATGTGGAATTATATACATAACAAAAAAGTGTGAAACAACTGAAAATATGTCATATTCTAGGTTCTTGAAAGTACCCACCTTTTGCTTTGATTACTGCTTTGCACACTCTTGGCATTCTCTTGATGAGCTTCAAGAGGTAGTCACCTGAAATGGTTTTCACTTCACAGATGTGCCCTGTCAGGTTTAATAAGTGGGATTTCTTGCCTTATAAATGGGGTTGGGACCATCAGTTGCGTTGTGGAGAAGTCAGGTTGTTACACAGCTGATAGTCCTACTGAATTGACTGTTAGAATTTGTATTATGGCAAGAAAAAAGCAGCTAAGTAAAGAAAAATGAGTGGCCATCATTACTTTTAGAAATGAAGGTTAGTCAGTCCGAAAAATTGGGAAAACTTTGAAAGTGTCCCCAAGTGCAGTCACAAAAACCATCAAGCGCTACAAAAAAACTGGCTCACATGCGGACCGCACCAGGAAAGGAAGACCAAGAGTCACCTCTGCTGCGGAGGATAAGTTCATCCGAGTCACCAGCCTCAGAAATCGCAGGTTAACAGCAGCTCAGATTAGAGACCAGGTCAATGCCACACAGAGTTCTAGCAGCAGACACATCTCTAGAACAACTGTTAAGAGGAGACTGTGTGAATCAGGCCTTCATGGTAGAATATCTGCTAGGAAACCACTGCTAAGGACAGGCAACAAGCAGAAGAGACTTGTTTGGGCTAAAGAACACAAGGAATGAACATTAGACCAGTGAAAATCTGTGCTTTGGTCGGATGAGTCCAAATTTGAGATCTTTGGTTCCAACCACCGTGTCTTTGTGCGACGCAGAAAAGGTGAACGGATGGACTCTACATGCCTGGTTCCCACCGTGAAGCATGGAGGAGGAGGTGGTGTGGGGGTGCTTTGCTGGTGACACTGTTGGGGATTTATTCAAAATTGAAGGCATACTGAACCAGCATGGCTACCACAGCATCTTGCAGTGGCATGCTATTCCATCCGGTTTGCGTTTAGTTGGACCATCATTTATTTTTCAACAGGACAATTACCCCAAACACACCTCCAGGCTATGTAAGGGCTATTTGACCATGATAGAGAGTGATGGAGCGCTGCGCCAGATGACCTGGCCTCCACAGTCACCAGACCTGAACCCAATCGAGATGGTTTGGGGTGAGCTGGACCGCAGAGTGAAGGCAAAAGGGCCAACAAGTGCTAAGCATCTCTGGGAACTCCTTCAAGACTGTTGGAAGACCATTTCAGGTGACTACCTCTTGAAGCTCCTCAAGAGAATGCAAAGAGTGTGCAAAGCAGTAATCAAAGCAAAAGGTGGCTACTTTGAAGAACCTAGAATATGACATATTTTCAGTTGTTTCACACTTTTTTGTATATAATTCCACATGTGTTAATTCATAGTTTTGATGCCTTCAGTGTGAATCTACAATTTTCATAGTCATGAAAATAAAGAAAACTCTTTGAATGAGAAGGTGTGTCCAAACTTTTGGTCTGTACTGTAAATATATAATGTATGCCAGTAAAGAACCTGTCTTACACTTAGACCAGAGGTAGATGCAGTGAAGTTATGTAGAGGCTGAAGCCTCTACGTAACTTCGGCGGATCCACCACCAGTGCAGGAGCTTACTAAGGCTGGCGTTTCAAACACCGGTCCTAATAAATGACCCCCTATGTCTAGCTATTTATAAGGCCTATAAGGTTGACTTTGTAGTAACAATAAACGTCTGGCACACCTAATCCTCCTTTAGGTAGGTGAGGGAATAATGCACTTTGTGCAGTTCTATGGAGAGTATTCCCCCAGATAAACCAAAGCATATCCAACTGCAATTGACAAATTTTACAAGTAACAATGGTAATCGGGAGGCAACGTAATTTATAAAGTATTTTTGGCAAAATCATCATTTTAATGGCATTAATTCTGACAATCTACGAGACATAGTTATTGGAGTATTTGGCATAATTTGCCTGTGATTCCATTATAATCTTTAGGACGTTAGAGGGGATTAAGTTGCAAAAACTGGAGGTCAAAATGATACCCAAATAAGAAATGTCACTTGTTGACCAATTAAATTTATACTAAAATCTGTATTTTAATAGAGTCACAAACAGAAAAGGGAAGAATATGTGATTTTGTGACATTGAGTTTGTAGAAGGAGGCTGTCATGTGTTCTTCTATAATAAAGGTTACTGCTAGTAATGAGCAAAGTTTACAAAAATTTGATTTGGCGGCTTTGCCAAATTTCACAAAGAAATTTGCTTTGTGATTAATTACTTTGTAACGATGCACACTTTATTGTAAGCAGCAGGTGCAATCATGAGGAACGACGATAAAGCTGGCTTGATCATTGACCCCCTCAGATGAAGTGTTCATCGCTCTTTACAGCATCTAATAAGAAAAATGAGGACTTTCAGGGGTTAATCAGTAAAAAAAAAAAATATAATACTACTTTATCCATTTGAGCACAAAGAGGCCACTGTGGTCATCTTGATTGAAGATCCCTTGCAAAATTTCACACGATGCTTGATGGCATCATTACTCTGGCCAGCAAGGTGAAGTCACACGCTCGGGATCTTCAATCTTCGCACTTAAATGGATGAGGTGAGTATGATTTTTTTTTTTAAAGCCTTTTCAGGGACAATTGATTTGTTATCAACTTTTACATGAATAGGTGTACTACTGTGGTGGATGCAATCAACAAAATCTGACTAAACCCTCGCACTGATGTTAAAATGAGACTTTAGCCAATATATCCTCATATGAAGGACATATTGGTGCCCGCACCACGTCAAGGTATCTCAGGTGGCACGGGACCTACCTGTGCCGTATGGGCAGTACCAGCGGCCAGTGGGTGAATTACAGGAGCATAAGGTCCGACTTACAGCAAACAGCTCTTTGTTACCTCCAGTGTGAATCCACCCATACAATGGGAGGAGTAAGGAGGCTGTGAGTCCCACCCAAGGCTGACTGATATAACCCAGGCCTCACAGGTGTACTAAATGTAGCCTATAGATGAAAATCAAGGCACATTCAAATTTAGAGTTTATACACCTCAAAGCATACATATACAAACTACATGACAAAATAAGGTGGTCTCAAAAAGCAGGAAATTCTCAACCCCATATGCAGTTGTGCATCTTTACCTGGGGGAGCAAATCCTGCACATGTTGTCCATTGCTAATGGCGATTCCCAGTAAAAAATGCATGCAATGGAGGATGCCTTCAGCGGACCACAAGTGACACAAAAACATCCTCCTGCAGATAACAAAATGTGTGGATGTAATTGACTATATAAAATACACTTTTACACAAATAGGTGCACTACTCTGGTGGATGCAAACAACAAAATCTGACTAAACCCTCACACTGATGTTGAAATGAGACTTTATCCAAAATATCCTTATATTAAGGACATACCGAAGCCCGCACACCACGTCAAGGTATCTCAGGTTGCACGGGACCTAACGCTAACCTACCTGTGCCGTATGGGCAATAGCAGGGGCAAGTGAGAGAATTACAGGAGTGTAAGGTCTGACTCACAGCAAACAGCTCCCCGTTACCTCCAGTGCAAAACCACACATACAATGGGAGGAGGCTGTGAGTCCCACCCAATGCTGACTGATATGACGCAGGCTTCACAGGTGCTCCAAATGTAGCCTATAGATGAAAATCAAGGCACATTCAAATTTGGAGTTTATACACCTCCAAGCATACATATACAAACTACATAACAAAATAACATGGTCTCAAAAAACAGGAAATGCCACCTGAGATACCTTGACGTGGTTTGCGGGCTCCAATATGTCCTTCATATAAGGATATATTGGCTAAAGTCTCATTTTAACATCAGTGCGAGGGTTTAGTCAGATTTTGTTGATTGCATCCACCACAGTAGAGCACCTATTCGTGTAAAAATGTATTTCATATAGTCAATTACATCCACACATTTTGTTATCTGGTGTAGGATGCTTTTGTGGCACTTGTGGTCCGCTGTGGGCATCCTCCATTGGATGCATTTTTTGCTGGGGATTGCCATTAGCAATGGACCACATTTGCGGGATTTGCTCCCCCGGATGTAGATGCATAACTGCATATAGGGTTGAGCAGTTCCTGCTTTTTGAGACCACGCTATTGTGTCATGTAGTTTACAATTGATTTGTTACCACGAAGCACGAGGAAATTAGACTTTGCAGCTAATAAAATTTTCCCTAAAATTCAGATCGAAGTCTTCTTCAGATACTTTGGTTCGCTTAACCGTAGTAACTGCTATTAAAGATGTTTCAGATTGGAGCTGAGCATGATGGGAGGAAGCTGGGGTAGCACCCCCTTCATGTTGCTGTACTCTCGTACCTGGGACCTAGGGTACTCCTTCATCCTCCATGTAGATCCAGGTGTGATGCGGAGAAGTGCAGTGTGAGCCCAGGCAAAGACAGTCTAGTGTTGGTTCCTGCCATGGTTCAGTGCTCTGTTTTAATTGGGGTGCTAGAAAGAGGCGCTGGCCATGTGCAGTGAGAGTGTAGGTAAATACAGTGTTTGGGAAACTTTAGAGAAAAAGCTGGTTGCCATAGGTAAATTCTGTTTTGGAATGGGCTGCTGCTCAGACTGCCCAGCCTGGAAACAAGAAGGCTGCAGAGTGAAACTACTTGCACCTGCTGCTACTTGCTGATAAATGCTTCTGTGATCTCTCCATGCTAGAGGAGGTGAACTTTTGGGCTTGCTGATACTTGTAGCACTGCAAAGGAGTGTAGTAGACTTACCAACTGTGGAAACTGCCCTGAAGCCAGTGGAGGTGACCCTGCCCAAACTCTATTTGACATCTGGGACCTGTAGTTCCACATATATTTACAGCTTATAGGGCTTGCGTTAGTTTACAGAGGATAACTGGATCTGTATTTCAACTTCTATCCATGGGGGGTGCTGGTGAGAATAAGCTGTGTCCATACAATTAATAGTTGTTGTTACTAATAAGTCTCACAGACTAATAGCTCATGCACACAACCGTATGCATTTTGCGGTCCGCAAAACACAGATCCACAAAAATACAGACGAATTCCGTATGCATTCGCTTTTTTTTTTACGGAACAGCTGGCCCCTAATAGAGCAGTCCTATCCTTTTCTGTAATGCGGACAATAATAGGACATGTTCTATTTTTTTGTGGAACGGACATGCGGAAAGGGAATGTACACGGAGTAACTTCAGTTTATTTTTGCGGATCCATTGAAATAAATGGTTCTGCATATGGTCCGCAAAAAAAAAAAAAAACAAGCATGGAAAGAAAATATGTTTGTGTGCATGAGCTCTAACATTGGGGAGTTAATCTGTACTCAATATTGTACAACTGTGGCTAATTGAGCCTGCTTGGACTTGTGCCACTGCACAGGACTGTAGTACATTTACTAACTGTGGAAACTGTAGGTAATTGCTCTATTGGGTTTTTTCTGTTTGGTGAACAGAAAAATAAAATATGCCACCTAAAAGAAGGTCTGTGACCCCTACTAAAGAGCATAAGGACAACAAGGGCACTAATAAAATAGATACATTCCTTGCTTCCCCAGCCACAGTGAATAAATCCCCCCTGGCAAATAAAGCTAAATCTGCTATACAAAGGAGTTGCCTTCCCGGCGCCCAGAGGAGATAGCTCTAGGGAAAGTCATCTAGGGGAGGAGGTGTGGATTAGGGAAGTGGCCCCCTGGATGAGTCTATGGGGTTGCTGTTCTTTTTAACCCTTTCTCTTTCACTGAAAATTCTAGATTTCTACATAAGTTTTAGTTTGGAATGTAAGGCAACTTGGGGAAAACCTGAAATGGTTGGCAGTAATGGATGTTGTGAACAATTACTTACCTGGCACCATTTGTTTTTTAGAATCACATTTAACAAAGGATAATTTTCACATAGTTTATAAAAATGATGGACATACAAATATCACTCATTCTACACTATATTCAAGGGGGTCACTGTTATGAATACATAATAATGCAAAATGGAAGTTAGGCCTCATGCACACAGACGTATTTTAATTCCGTGTCCATTCCGGTTTTTTTTTGCGGATGGTATACAGAACCATTTTCTTTCAATGAGTCCACAAAAAAAAACGGAAGGTACTCCGTGTGCATTTAGTTTCCGTATGTCCGTATTTCCGTTCTACAAAAAAATAGAACAAGTCCTATTTTTGTCTACATTACGGACAAGGATAGTACTGTTCTATTAGGGGCCAGCTGTTCCGTTCTGCAAAATATGGAATGCACACAAATGTCATCCGTATTTTTTGCAGATCCTTTTTTTGGCAGACTGCAAAATACATACAGTCATGTGCATGAGGCCTTATTTGATAAGGTAATCGATTTAGATAATAGGTTTATATTTTTTCATTGTAAAATGGGTGATTTAATGTGTATTTTGGCTTTTAGCTATAATCCCCCTGCAGTTTACATCCAGAGTCAGGGAATTGCTTGAATTTTAAAAGAGGAAAGATGTTTGTCTGATTTTGGTTTTTAGGGACAATGAAGTTTCCAGTTTGCATTTTTCTGCATACTCTCCAGAAACCTGTTTCCAGTCCAGGGTAGTCTCCTTACACTAAGGTTTCCAGACGGAGGTGATCTGACAATCTTTTGGAGCTCACCTGAGACAAAATCACAAAAATATAGTGGCAAATATGGAGGAACTACTCAAACCCCAAACACTGTAGCGTGTTTCTCATTGGGAGCGCAGTCCCACCACATGTGGACCGCAGCACACGACCATCCCCAGCAAAAAAATGCGTACAATGGAGGATGCCGGCGCGGTCCACATGCACCACAAAGGCATCCTACACAAAACGGAGCATTGTGCGGATGAAAATATAATTATATAAATCACAGAAAAAAATGCACCAAACGGATATGCCACTGACTATACTAGCTAGTCATACAAGCAGATATTAAAAGCTGAGACTTTTTCCAATATATTCCTGTCGGGAACACATTGGAGCCCATCTTGCACCAAGTCACGGTCTCTCAGCATGGCAAGGGTCCTACCACTACGCTAGCTATGGTGTGAACATGGTCTGAAGGTGATGAAATCCAGCTCACAGCCAAGCTTCCACACAACCGCATAGCAGGACAACTAATGCAATGTGAATAAAGCAAGACTGTGAGCCACACCCATATCAGACGGTGTGATGGAGGTTACCAGGTGCAAAAGAATGTTTAAATGCCAGGTAAAGGCACATTCAATACATATAAAACAAAATCACAGAAATATAGTGGCAAATATGGGGGAACTGCTCAAACCCCAAACACTGTAGCGTTTTATATAATTATATTTTCTTCGAGTACTAACTCAAATTTCTTATTCATGAATGCACAATTAATAGTTGTAAGATCATTAGTTTTAGGTTGTGGCTGAGAAACCGAGTGTAGGAAAGTGAAAAGTATCCATTCTGTGAGCTGGAATATGTCGGAATCATCCTTCAAATTATATAAGACGCTATAATAGTCCACAAAGGCATCTGCAGTGTCAAGACAATGTAAGGTAACACTCCCATCTTTCAAGCGCTTTTAGTCTGCCTGTAAGATGTTTTAATAAAGTATCCATGGGAGCCCGTTCATATTGGTCTTCTAGTAAAGATAGTTTTGTTAAAAGTTCTTGAAATTGGCACTCTTTTTGTTTTTTCATTCTACAGAATGCCTGTATTAAAATCCCTCTTATAAAGTTTTTATGCAAACACCATTGAGTAGAAACGTCAATCTCAGGGGTAGCAGTGTACGTAAAAAAATCTTCAAGAGAGTTAGAAAAATGGCAAAGATGATCAGCATTTTTCAGGAGGTACATATTGAGTCCCTACACGGGAGACTAGGGTTAGGGAAAGAATCCTGTATCTCTATGGTGATCGAAGCATAGTCCAACCATGTAATGTGTTCGATACTAGTATGTGATACCTTATGAATAAGGTTGGTGGAAATTAAGAAATAGTCAATACATAATTGAGTGACATAAACCTGTGATGAGAAGATAAAATTTCTCTCTGTCGCATGCTGATATCTCCAAATGTCATGGAGGCTAGTTGTTTTAAGGAACTTACCCAACTCAGGGAAATAACCAGATGCAGCATGGGAACAGTCATCATTAGCAAAAATAGGTACATTAAATCTCCACCAAGAACAATCAAACCTCTGGCATGTGTAGCTAGTTTCTTAAAGAACCAATTGATAAAAGAGAGTTGGGGTAAGTTTGGGACATAAACATTAGAAATGGTGTAATTGATATTATTAATAAAATAATAATAAATCTGCTAGTTGGATTAGTGACACATTGGTGTAACTTAAACAGTAGGTATTGCCTAATACCTATGAGAACACCTACTTTCTTTATCTGTGTGGAGGCAAAGAAAAGATGCAGAAACAGTTTGTGGTAGCATCTTTGGTTGTTGGATGTCAATAGGTGTGTCTCTTGCCCCATAACAATGTAACATTTAGCTTTATTGACATCCGCCCATAGGGCCACATAAAAGAAGAGTTGAGACCCTTCACATTAAGTGACAAAAGTTTCAGCGCCATAATGAACAAAAAATTATTGCATCAAAATGTCTTTGGTCAGGGAACAGGATAGGCAGATGGAGACATGGCTCACACGCAAGAGATACAAAAAGGCTATTCGTCAAACAGAATAGTAAACTATAAAAAAAAAAAAATGAATATGGTCAGCACTAGAGATAAGCGAATCAAAGCTGACGAAATGGAATTCGTTACGAATTTCAGGAAAAATTCATTTTGCACAGAATGCAAATTTTCTCACGCTTCGTGGTAGCAAATGGCATTTTTCCTAAAATGGTTGCTGCACGTGTGAGGACACGGAGAAAGGAACTCTGGGAAGGTGGGATCACCCATACTGACATGCATGCAGCCAATCAACAGCCATCCAGCCCTGTGTTGTCACAGCCCTATAAATATGACAGCCATCTTAAATTCTGCCATTTACCAGCGTACTTAGTGCAGGGAGAGACATGTCTGCAGGCGCTAGGGACAGTGCTAGAAAAAAATGTCATTCTTCTAAAAAAAAAAAAAATAGATTTACAAGTGCAGGGAAAAATTATTCAAGGTGTATGGAAAGGATAGGGAGGAATCATTCCACAGCATTTCTGTTGAACAGGGTTCATTCAGGGAGATGACAGCCTGGATAATAGGAACATTCCTATTAGACCTTGCAGCACTGACTGGGCACCCAAATTGCCATCATACAGATCTGTTTTTCCTGGAAACTGTACTTACAGTGGGATGCGAAAGTTTGGGCAACCTTGTTAATCGTCATGATTTTCCTGTATAAATCGTTGGTTGTTACGATAAAAAATGTCAGTTAAATATATCATATAGGAGACACACGCAGTGATATTTAAGAAGTGAAATGAAGTTTATTGGATTTACAGAAAGTGTGCTATAATTGTTTAAACAAAATTAGGCAGATGCATAAATTTGGGCACCACAAAAAATAGATGAAATCAATATTTAGTAGATCATCCTTGTGCAGAAATTACAGCCTCTAAACGCTTCCTGTAGGTTCCAATGAGAGTCTGGATTCTGGTTGAAGGTATTTTGGCCCATTCCTCTTTACAAAACATCTTTAGTTCATTCAGGTTTGATGGCTTCCAAGCATGGACAGCTCTCTTTAAGTCACACCACAGATTTTCAATTATATTCAGGTCTGGGGACTGAGATGGCCATTCCAGAATGTTGTACTTGTTCCTCTGCATAAATGACTTAGTGGATTTTGAGCAGTGTTTAGGGTCATTGTCTTGTTGAAAGATCCAGCCCCGACGCAGCTTCAGCTTTGTCACCGATTCCTAGACATTGGTCTCCAGAATCTGCTGATACTGAGTGGAATCCATGCGTCCCTCAACTTTGACAAGATTCCCAGTCCCTGCACTGGCCACACAGCCCTACAGCATGATGGAACTACCACCATATTTTACTGTAGGTAGCAGGTGTTTTTCTTGGAATGCTGTGTTCTTTTTCCTCCATGCATAACGCCCCTTGTTATGGCCAGATAACTACATTTTAGTTTCATCAGTCCACAGCACCTTATTCCAAAATGAAGCTGGCTTGTCCAAATGTGCTTTAGCCCACCTCAAGCGGCACTTTTTGTGTTGTGGGCGGAGAAAAGGCTTCCTCTGCATCACTCTCGCATACAGCATCTCCTTGTGTAAAGTGCCCCGAATGGTTTAACGATGCACAGTGACTCCATCTGCAGCAAGATGATGTTGTAGGTCTTTGATGCTGGTCTGTGGGTTGACTGACTGTTCTCACCATTCGTCACTACTGTCTATTCGAGATTTTTCTTGGTCTGCCACTTTGAGCCTTAATTTGAACTGAGCCTGTGGTCTTCCATTTCCTCAATATGTTCCTAACTGTGGAAGCTGACAGCTGAAATCTCTGAGACAGCTTTCTATATCCTTCCCCTAAACCATGATGGTGAGCAATCTTTGTCTTCGGGTCATTTGAGAGTTGTTTTGAGACTCCCATGTTGCTACTCTTCAGAGAAAATTAAAAGAGGAGGGAAACTTACAATTGACCCCCTTAAATACTCTTTCTCATAATTGGATTCACCTGTGTATGTAGGTCAGGGGTCACTGAGCTTACCAAGCCAATTTGAGTTCCAATAATTAGTTCTAAAGGTTTTGGAATCAATAAAATGACAACAGTGCCCACATTTATGCACCTGCCTAATTTTATTTAAACAATTATAGCACACTTTCTGTAAATCCAATAAACTTCATTTCACTTCTCAAATATCACTGTGTGTGTCTCCTATATGATATATTTAACTGACATTTTTTTATCGTAACAACCAACGATTTATACAGGAAAATCATGACGATTAACAAGGTTGCCCAAACTTTTGCATCCCACTGTATTAGGGTGCAAGTGCTGTTTGATACAGGCATTAACAGTGGTTATTACAAGGAAATATGTATATGTCTTATTTGCACTTGTGCGGTGCACTTATCTGTAGTAAAGGCTTTTGTGGGGTTTTTTTTTATCAGAAAAAGAAAAAATACATTTGTCGCTCTGCGGTGCAGTAATCTGTAGTAAAGGCTTTTGTGAGGTGTTTTAGTGGAAAAATAAAAAATATATTTGCCACTCAGTGGTGTAGTTATTTTTTGTAAAGCCTTTTGTGCCGTTTTTAGAGCAAAAAAAAATATACATTTACCGCTCTACAGTGCAGTAATCTGTAGTATAGGCTTTTGTGGGGTGTTTTAGCTGAAGAATAAAAAATACATTTGCCGCTCAGTGGTGCAGTTATTCCTTGTTAAGCTTTTTGTAATTTGTATTAGCACAAAAAGAAAAAAATACACTTGCTGCTCTACGTTGCAGTTATTTCTTGTTAAGATTTTTGTGACATGTATTAGCACAAAAAGAAAAAATACATTTACCGCTCTACAGTGCAGTAATCTGTAGTATAGGCTTTTGTGGGGGGGTTTTAGCAGAAAAATAAAAAATACATTTGCTGCTCAGTGGTGCAACTACAAACTATAAGGAAAAAAATAGAAAATGTAAAAAACAAATAAAAGCAGCCAAATTAGAGAACTATAAATTGCCAGAGAGAGCAAAACTAACCCTAAAATGTTCTAGAATTATATAAATGGTAAAAAGTATAAATCTGAAGGTGTCGGCCCTCTACAAAGTAATGAGGGGGGAGTTGCAGAGAGGGATGAGGATAAAGAAAAGCTATTAAATATTTTTTCTCCACTGTATTCAATTTGGAAAATAAACTGATGAAATGCAGAATGTAAAAAGTAAATTCCCCTTTAAAAGTGTCCTGTCTCACCCAGGAAGAAGTATAATTGCATCTTAAAAAGATTAAAATAGACAAATCGCCAGGACCAGATGACATACACCTCGTATCCTAAGGGAATTAAGTAATGTCATAGCCAGACCCTTATTTCTGATATTTTAGAACTCTATACTGACAGGGAGTGTTCCACAGGATGGGTACATAGCAAATGTGGTGCCAATATTCAAAAAAGGGTCTAAAAACAGAGCCCAGAAACTATAGGCCGGTAAGTCTAACATCTGTTGTGGGTAAACAGTTTGAAAGTTTTCTAAGAGATGCTATCTTGGAGTACCTCAATGAAAAAAAGAAAATAACGCCATATCAGCATGGCTTCATGAGGAATCAGTCATATCAAGAGGAGGTAAGTTCTAGACTTGACAGCGGTGAATCAATGGATGTCGTATATCTGGACTTCTCTAAAGCATTTGACACTGTACCGGATGAAAGGTTAGTGTATAAAATGAGAATACTTGGACTTGGAGAAAATGTCTATATGTGGGTAACTAACTGGCTCTTTAATGGAAAACAGAGGGTGGTTATTAATGGTACACACTCAGATTTGATCACTGTCACTAGCGGAGTAACTCAGGGGTTAGTATTGGACCCTATTCTCGTCAATATATTTAATAATGATCTTGTAGAAGGCTTGCACAGTAAAATATAAATTTTTGCAGATGACACAAAAGTGTGTAAAGTAATTAACACAGAAGAGGACAGTATACTACTACAGAGGGATCTGAATAGATTGGAGGCTTGGGCAGAGAAGTGACAGATGAGGTTTAACGTAAAGTTATGCACATGGGAAGGAAAAATGCAAGTCACATGTGCATACTAAATGGTAAAACACTGGGTAACACTGACATGGAAAATGACTTAGGAATTTTAGTGAACAGCAAACTAAGCAGTATAAACCAGTGTCAGGCAGCTTCTGCCAAGGCCCAAAAGACCACACATGGAGTACTGTGTACAGTTCTGGGCTCCTGTGAACAAAGCAGATATAGTAGAGCTGGAGAGGGTTCAGAGGAGGGCAACTCAATTAATAACTGGAATGGGGGGACTACAGTTTATCAAAATTAGGGTTATTCACTTTAGGGTACTTCCACACTTGCGGCAGGACAGATCCGGCAGGCTGGTCTCCCTGTCGAATCCGTCCTTCCGCTGTTTTGCCGGACCGCCGCTCCGTCCCCATTGACTATAATGGGGATGGGGGCTTAGCTCCGACGCAGCACGGCGGTGCACGGCGAAATTCGCCGGACTAAAAAGTCCTGCATGTCCGACTTTTTAGTCCGGTGGCTTTCGCCGTGCACCGCCGTGCTGCGCCGGAGCTCTGCCCGTCCCCATTATAGTCAATGGGGACGACGGAGGGGAGATCTAATACTTATGTACAGTATAAATATATCAGGGGTCAGTACAGAGATCTCTCCCATCATCTATTTATTTTAAAATTCAAATGATCACAGCACTCATCTTTCACTGGTTTTCACAGGGTGCACGTGTGAGTTGGTCCCCAACTCCATCCTCCACCTTGGGAACTACTTCGTCTTTATATATACAAATAGACAGCACTCTAATGTTGAAAGTGAATTAATTAATGATTTTATTCAGCTGGACATAATTTCAAGCAACGTTTCGGGCTATATGTAGGCCTTCATCAGGCCCGGTATGAGGAGCTTAAGCGTGGAACTCTCTGCCTGAGGAGGTGGTGATGGTGAGTTCACTAAAAGAGTTCAAGAGGGGCCTGGATGTATTTCTGGAGTGTAATAATATTGCAGGTTATAGCTACAAGAGATGGGTCGTTGATCCAGGGAGTTATTCTGATTGCCTAATTGGAGTCGGGAAGGAATTTTTTATTTTTGCCTCATTCTTGTTAAGCTTTTTTTGACGTGTATTAGCAAAAAAATTAAAAAATAAATTTGCCGCTCTGCGGTGCAGTTACTTCATGTTAAGCTTTTTGTGACGTGTATTCGCTCAAAAAGAAAAAATACATTTGCTGCTCTGCAGTGCAGTTATTTCTTGTTAAGCCTTTTGTGACGTGTTTTAGCATACAAAGAAAAATTATTTTTGCCTCTTAGCGGTGCAGTTATTTCTTGTTAAGCCTTTTGTGCCGTGTATTAGCCCAACCACCCAGTGGTTGGAATAAAGTGAGGGTTCTTTTATTTTTTTTTATTTTTTTTATTGAGTAAGCGGTACAATGCGTTTCGGGGATATACCCCTTCTTCAGGTACAATTTACTTGTAGAAGGGGTATATCCCGGAAACGTGTTGTACCGCTTGCTCAATAAAAAGAACCCTCACTTTATTCCAACCACTGGGTGGTTTTTGAGCCGTGGGATATTCCCTTTCCTCTATTTGAACTACTGGCTTTCTGAGGGATTCCAGGCATCCCTGAACAGAAGTATTCATCCCGGGCTGCATACCATCCGCTGTGAGGGGCTTGTGCCAACCTGATACATGTCTACATTAGAGTTGTGCCTAATATAGCACAACTCCACCAGGTGAGCCTCCATTCATTGGAGATACTACTTTTATCTATTTAAGACGTTATTACCCTATGGTGCGCCATTTTTTTGTTCTACAGCGGAACGAAGCCTGCTTTTATTACAGTAAGTATAATGTCAATTGAGGGTTAAAAAATAATAAAAATATAACTCACCCCATCCACTTGATCTCACAGCCGGAATCCACTTCTTTGTTCTTCTTAAAGGACCTGCAAAAGGACCTTTGCTGACGTCAGGTGACGTCAGCACAGGTCCTGCTGAATGAAGATAGAAGGTCCTTCTATTTTCATTCAGCAGGATCTGCACTGACATCACTGCGCTTACCATGTGGTGAGCGTGATGACATCAGCAAAGGTCTTTTTGCAGGACCTTTAAAGAAGAACAAAGAAGATGATCCCGACTGCGCGATCAAGTGGATGAGGTGAGTTACGTTTTTATTATTTTTTAACCTTCAATTGACATTATACTTAGCATTCTGTATTAAAGAATGCTATTATTTACCATTATAAACATGTTATAAAGGAAAATAATAAAGTAAATTGGGTCCCGGGTCATACATCACTCGTCTACTTAGCAACCATGCGTGAAAATCGCACCGCATCCGCAAGCAAGATGCGATTTTCACGCAGCCCTATTCATTTTATATGGGGCCTGCGTTGTGTTAAAAAAACGCTGAATATAGAACATGCTGTAATTTTCACGCAACTCACAAATGATGCGTGAAAAACATTGCTCATGTACACAGGCCCATTGAAATGAATGGGTTCGGATTCAGTCACCTCACTCATTGCACCCGCGCGGAATACTCGCCTGTGTAAAAGGGGCCTAAGAGTGGCATAGAAGACAAGTAGCGCCATATGGTTTTTGGAGGGCAGATTTTGCTGGAATGGTCTTAGGGCACTATGTTGCATTTGAAGAGACCCTGAGGTATCTCCACAGTGAAAACCCCCCAAAAGTGACCACCTTTTGTAAACTACACCACCCAAAGAAATTTTAAGGGGTGTAGCGAGCACTTCACTCAAGAGGTGTTTCATAGAATTTTTAATTCTTGGGTGTAAAAATGTAAATTAAAAAAAAAAAAATTACAAGAAAATGGGGCTTTAGGCTCAGACTTTCTTTTTCACAAAAGATAACAGGAGTATATCTCCCCCAATTCGCTACCCACTTTCTCCTTAATACAGTAACACTAGAGTTGAGCGAACACCTGGATGTTCGGGTTCGAGAAGTTCGGCCGAACATCCCGGAAATGTTCGGGTTCGGGATCCGAACCCGATCCGAACTTCGTCCCGAACCCGAACCCCATTGAAGTCAATGGGGACCCGAACTTTTCGGCACTAAAACGGCTGTAAAACAGCCCAGGAAAGGGCTAGAGGGCTGCAAAAGGCAGCAACATGTAGGTAAATCCCCTGCAAACAAATATGGATAGGGAAATTAATTAAAATAAAAATTAAATAAATAAAAATTAACCAAAATCAATTGGAGAGAGGTTCCATAGCAGAGAATCTGGCTTCCCGTCACCCACCACTGGAACAGTCCATTCTCAGATATTTAGGCCCCGGCACCCAGGCAGAGGAGAGAGGTCCCGTAACAGACAATCTGGCTTCATGTCAGCAGAGAATCAGTCTTCATGTCATAGCAGAGAATCAGGCTTCACGTCAGCCACCACTGCAACAGTCCATTGTCATAAATTTAGGCCCAGCACCCAGGCAGAGGAGAGAGGTCCCGTAACAGAGGATCTGGCTTCATGTCAGCAGAGAATCAGTCTGCATGTCATAGCAGAGAATCAGGCTTCACGTCAGCCACCACTGCAACAGTCCATTGTCATAAATTTAGGCCCAGCACCCAGGCAGAGGAGAGAGGTCCCGTAACAGACAATCTGGCTTCATGTCAGCAGAGAATTAGTCTGCATGTCATAGCAGAGAATGAGGCTTCACGTCAGCCACCACTGCAACAGTCCATTGGCATATATTTAGGCCTAGCACACAGGCAGAGGAGAGAGGTCCCGTAACAGACAATCTGGCTTCATGTCAGCAGAGAATCAGTCTGCATGTCATAGCAGAGAATGAGGCTTCACGTCACCCACCACTGCAACAGTCCATTGGCATATATTTAGGCCTAGCACACAGGCAGAGCAGAGAGGTCCCGTAACAGACGATCTGGCTTCATGTCAGCAGAGAATCAGTCTGCATGTCATAGCAGAGAATGAGGCTTCACGTCACCCACCACTGCAACAGTCCATTGGCATATATTTAGGCCTAGCACACAGGCAGAGCAGAGAGGTCCCGTAACAGACAATCTGGCTTCATGACAGCAGAGAATCAGTCTGCATGTCATAGCAGAGAATGAGGCTTCACGTCACCCACCACTGCAACAGTCCATTGGCATATATTTAGGCCTAGCACACAGGCAGAGCAGAGAGGTCCCGTAACAGACAATCTGGCTTCATGTCAGCAGAGAATCAGTCTGCATGTCATAGCAGAGAATGAGGCTTCACGTCACCCACCACTGCAACAGTCCATTGGCATATATTTAGGCCTAGCACACAGGCAGAGCAGAGAGGTCCCGTAACAGACGATCTGGCTTCATGTCAGCAGAGAATCAGTCTGCATGTCATAGCAGAGAATGAGGCTTCACGTCACCCACCACTGCAACAGTCCATTGGCATATATTTAGGCCTAGCACACAGGCAGAGCAGAGAGGTCCCGTAACAGACAATCTGGCTTCATGACAGCAGAGAATCAGTCTGCATGTCATAGCAGAGAATGAGGCTTCACGTCACCCACCACTGCAACAGTCCATTGGCATATATTTAGGCCTAGCACACAGGCAGAGCAGAGAGGTCCCGTAACAGACAATCTGGCTTCATGTCAGCAGAGAATCAGTCTGCATGTCATAGCAGAGAATGAGGCTTCACGTCACCCACCACTGCAACAGTCCATTGGCATATATTTAGGCCTAGCACACAGGCAGAGCAGAGAGGTCCCGTAACAGACGATCTGGCTTCATGTCAGCAGAGAATCAGTCTGCATGTCATAGCAGAGAATGAGGCTTCACGTCACCCACCACTGCAACAGTCCATTGGCATATATTTAGGCCTAGCACACAGGCAGAGCAGAGAGGTCCCGTAACAGACAATCTGGCTTCATGTCAGCAGAGAATCAGTCTGCATGTCATAGCAGAGAATGAGGCTTCACGTCACCCACCACTGCAACAGTCCATTGGCATATATTTAGGCCTAGCACACAGGCAGAGCAGAGAGGTCCCGTAACAGACGATCTGGCTTCATGTCAGCAGAGAATCAGTCTGCATGTCATAGCAGAGAATGAGGCTTCACGTCACCCACCACTGCAACAGTCCATTGGCATATATTTAGGCCTAGCACACAGGCAGAGCAGAGAGGTCCCGTAACAGACAATCTGGCTTCATGTCAGCAGAGAATCAGTCTACATGTCATAGCAGAGAATCAGGCTTCACGTCAGCCACCACTGCAACAGTCCATTGTCATAAATTTAGGCCCAGCACCCAGGCAGAGGAGAGAGGTCCCGTAACAGACAATCTGGCTTCATGTCAGCAGAGAATTAGTCTGCATGTCATAGCAGAGAATCAGGCTTCATGTCAGCCACCACTGCAACAGTCCATTCGCATATATTTAGGCCTAGCACACAGGCAGAGGAGAGGTTCATTCAACTTTGGGTAGCCTCGCAATATAATGGTAAAATGAAAATAAAAATAGGATTGAATGAGGAAGTGCCCTGGAGTCCAATAATATATGGTTATGGGGAGGTAGTTAATGTCTAATCTGGACAAGGGACGGACAGGCCCTGTGGGATCCATGCCTGGTTCATTTTTATGAACGTCAGCTTGTCCACATTGGCTGTAGACAGGCGGCTGCGTTTGTCTGTAATGACGCCCCCTGCCGTGCTGAATACACGTTCAGACAAAACGCTGGCTGCCGGGCAGGCCAGCACCTCCAAGGCATAAAAGGCTAGCTCTGGCCACGTGGACAATTTAGAGACCCAGAAGTTGAATGGGGCCGAACCATCAGTCAGTACGTGGAGGGGTGTGCACACGTACTGTTCCACCATGTTAGTGAAATGTTGCCTCCTGCTAACACGTTGCGTATCAGGTGGTGGTGCAGTTAGCTGTGGCGTGTTGACAAAAGTTTTCCACATCTCTGCCATGCTAACCCTGCCCTCAGAGGAGCTGGCCGTGACACAGCTGCCTTGGCGACCTCTTGCTCCTCCTCTGCCTTGGCCTTGGGCTTCCACTTGTTCCCCTGTGACATTTGGGAATGCTCTCAGTAGCGCGTCTACCAACGTGCGCTTGTACTCGCGCATCTTCCTATCACGCTCCAGTGCAGGAAGTAAGGTGGGCACATTGTCTTTGTAGCGTGGATCCAGCAGGGTGGCAACCCAGTAGTCCGCACAGGTTAAAATGTGGGCAACTCTGCTGTCGTTGCGCAGGCACTGCAGCATGTAGTCGCTCATGTGTGCCAGGCTGCCCAGGGGTAAGGACAAGCTGTCCTCTGTGGGAGGCGTATCGTCATCGTCCTGCCTTTCCCCCCAGCCACGCACCAGTGATGGACCCGAGCTGCGTTGGGTGCCACCCCGCTGTGACCATGCTTCATCCTCATCCTCCTCCACCTCCTCCTCATCCTCGTCCTCCTCGTCCTCCAGTAGTGGGCCCTGGCTGGCCACATTTGTACCTGGCCTCTGCTGTTGCCAAAAACCTCCCTCTGAGTCACTTCGAAGAGACTGGCCTGAAAGTGCTAAAAATGACCCCTCTTCCTCCTCCTCCTCCTCCTCCTCCTGGGCCACCTCCTCTTCCATCATCGCCCTAAGTGTTTTCTCAAGGAGACATAGAAGTGGTATTGTAACGCTGATAACGGTGTCATCGCCACTGGCCATGTTGGTGGAGTACTCGAAACAGCGCAACAGGGCACACAGGTCTCGCATGGAGGCCCAGTCATTGGTGGTGAAGTGGTGCTGTTCTGTAGTGCGACTGACCCGTGCGTGCTGCAGCTGAAACTCCACTATGGCCTGCTGCTGCTCGCACAGTCTGTCCAGCATGTGCAAGGTGGAGTTCCACCTGGTGGGCACGTCGCATATGAGGCGGTGAGCGGGAAGGCCGAAGTTACGCTGTAGCGCAGACAGGCGAGCAGCAGCAGGATGTGAACGCCGGAAGCGCGAACAGACGGCCCGCACTTTATGCAGCAGCTCTGACATGTCGGGGTAGTTGTGAATGAACTTCTGCACCACCAAATTCAGCACATGCGCCAAGCAAGGGATGTGCGTCAAATTGGCTAGTCCCAGAGCTGCAACGAGATTTCGCCCATTATCACACACCACCAGGCCGGGCTTGAGGCTCACCGGCAGCAACCACTCGTCGGTCTGTTGTTCAATACCCCGCCACAACTCCTGTGCGGTGTGGGGCCTGTCCCCCAAACATATGAGTTTCAGAATGGCCTGCTGACGTTTACCCCGGGCTGTGCTGAAGTTGGTGGTGAAGGTGTGTGGCTGACTGGATGAGCAGGTGGAAGAAGAGGAGGAGGAAGCCGAGAAGGAGGAGGTGGCAACAGGAGGCAAAGAATGTTGCCCTGCGATCCTTGGCGGCGGAAGGACGTGCGCCAAACAGCTCTCCGCCTGGGGCCCAGCTGCCACTACATTTACCCAGTGTGCAGTTAGGGAGATATAGCGTCCCTGGCCGTGCTTACTGGTCCACGTATCTGTGGTTAGGTGGACCTTGCTACAGATGGCGTTGCGCAGTGCACACTTGATTTTATCGGATACTTGGTTGTGCAGGGAAGGCACGGCTCTCTTGGAGAAGTAGTGCCGGCTGGGAACAACATACTGTGGGACAGCAAGCGACATGAGCTGTTTGAAGCTGTCTGTGTCCACCAGCCTAAATGACAGCATTTCATAGGCCAGTAGTTTAGAAATGCTGGCATTCAGGGCCAGGGATCGAGGGTGGCTAGGTGGGAATTTACGCTTTCTATCAAATGTTTGTGAGATGGAGAGCGGAGGAAGAGGCCGAGGCGGCAGCAGCAGAATAGGCCGAGGCGGCAGCAGCAGAAGAGGTAGCAGGGGGAGCCTGAGTGACTTCCTTGGTTTTAAGGTGTTTACTCCACTGCAGTTCATGCTTTGCATGCAGGTGCCTGGTCATGCAGGTTGTGCTCAGGTTCAGAACGTTAATGCCTCGCTTCAGGCTCTGATGGCACAGCGTGCAAACCACTCGGGTCTTGTCGTCAGCACATTGTTTGAAGAAGTGCCATGCCAGGGAACTCCTTGAAGCTGCCTTTGGGGTGCTCGGTCCCAGATGGCGGCGGTCAGTAGCAGGCGGAGTCTCTTGGCGGCGGGTGTTCTGCTTTTGCCCACTGCTCCCTCTTTTGCTACGCTGTTGGCTCGGTCTCACCACTGCCTCTTCCTCCGAACTGTGAAAGTCAGTGGCACGACCTTCATTCCATGTGGGGTCTAGGACCTCATCGTCCCCTGCATCGTCTTCCACCCAGTCTTGATCCCTGACCTCCTGTTCAGTCTGCACACTGCAGAAAGACGCAGCAGTTGGCACCTGTGTTTCGTCATCATCAGAGACATGCTGAGGTGGTATTCCCATGTCCTCATCATCAGGAAACATAAGTGGTTGTGCGTCAGTGCATTCTATGTCTTTCACCGCTGGGGAAGGGCTAGGTGGATGCCCTTGGGAAACCCTGCCAGCGGAGTCTTCAAACAGCCTAAGAGACTGCTGCATAACTTGAGGCTGAGACAGTTTCCCTGGTATGCATGGGGGTGATGTGACAGACTGATGGGGTTGGTTTTCAGGCGCCATCTGTGCGCTTTCTGCAGAAGACTGGGTGGGAGATAATGTGAACGTGCTGGATCCACTGTCGGCCACCCAATTGACTAATGCCTGTACCTGCTCAGGCCTTACCATCCTTAGAACGGCATTGGGCCCCACCATATATCGCTGTAAATTCTGGCGGCTACTGGGACCTGAGGTAGTTGGTACACTAGGACGTGTGGATGTGGCAGAACGGCCACGTCCTCTCCCAGCACCAGAGGGTCCACTAACACCACCACGACCATGTCCACGTCCGCGTCCCTTACTAGATGTTTTTCTCATTGTTATGGTTCACCACAACAACAAATATATTATTTGGCCCAATGTATTGTATTCAAATTCAGCGGGATATAAATTTGAGGCCTAGTATTTAGGCGCTGGGTGACCGGTATGGATTTAGTGACAGAATTAGACTTGGAAATGCACAGAAGCGTGTGTGTGTGAAGTTATTCTGAATGACCCAATGTGCACCTTGAATATTATATACCCTTTTAGGGATAGATTTCAAATAGCTCTGATAAAGCAGAAACCACTAAATTATGAAATTGCTAAATTGGGAATTGTATTTCAACCCAGAACAAAAAATGTGCTTTGACGGACACTAAATAACTTTCCCAGCCACAACAGGACAGCGTTAACGAGAGATTTAGCAGGATATAAATTTGAGGCCTAGTATTTAGGCGCTGGGTGACAGGTATGGGTTTAGTGACAGAATTAGACTTGGAAATACACAGTAGCGGGTGTGTGTGAAGTTATTCTGAATGACCCAATGTGCACCTTGAATATTATATACCCTTTTAGGGATAGATTTCAAATAGCTCTGATATAGCAGAAACCACTAAATTATGAAATTGTTAAATTGGGAATTGTATTTAAACCCAGAACAAAAAATGTGCTTTGACGGACACTAAATAACTTTCCCAGCCACAACAGGACAGCGTTAACGAGAGATTTAGCAGGATATAAATTTGAGGCCTAGTATTTAGGCGCTGGGTGACAGGTATGGGTTTAGTGACAGAATTAGACTTAGAAATACACAGTAGCGGGTGTGTGTGAAGTTATTCTGAATGACCCAATGTGCACCTTGAATATTATATACCCTTTTAGGGATAGATTTCAAATAGCTCTGATATAGCAGAAACCACTAAATTATGAAATTGCTAAATTGGGAATTGTATTTCAACCCAGAACAAAAAATGTGCTTTGACGGACACTAAATAACTTTCCCAGCCACAACAGGACAGCGGTAACGAGAGATTTAGCAGGATATAAATTTGAGGCCTAGTATTTAGGCGCTGGGTGACAGGTATGGGTTTAGTGACAGAATTAGACTTGGAAATACACAGTAGCGGGTGTGTGTGAAGTTATTCTGAATGACCCAATGTGCACCTTGAATATTATATACCCTTTTAGGGATAGATTTCAAATAGCTCTGATATAGCAGGAACCACTAAATTATGAAATTGCTAAATTGGGAATTGTATTTCAACCCAGAACAAAAAATGTGCTTTGACGGACACTAAATAACTTTCCCAGCCACAACAGGACAGCGGTAACGAGAGATTTAGCAGGATATAAATTTGAGGCCTAGTATTTAGGCGCTGGGTGACAGGTATGGGTTTAGTGACAGAATTAGACTTGGAAATACACAGTAGCGGGTGTGTGTGAAGTTATTCTGAATGACCCAATGTGCACCTTGAATATTATATACCCTTTTAGGGATAGATTTCAAATAGCTCTGATATAGCAGGAACCACTAAATTATGAAATTGCTAAATTGGGAATTGTACTTCAACCCAGAACAAAAAATGTGCTTTGACGGACACTAAATAACTTTCCCAGCCACAACAGGACAGCGGTAACGAGAGATTTAGCGGGATATAAATTTGAGGCCTAGTATTTAGGCGCTGGGTGACCGGTATGGATTTAGTGACAGAATTAGACTGGGATATGGCCAAAAAATAACCACACTATTGCTGGTTAAATGCACTTGGTGACGGGCGCAGCTTGCCCCTGATTTAGTATATGGCCAAAAAATGAACAGACTATTGCTGGTTAAATGCACTTGGTGTCACAGCTTGACGCACCACACTACTGAGGGTTAAATGCACTTGGTGACGGGCGCAGCTTGCCCCTGATGTAGTATATGGCCAAAAAATGAACAGACTATTGCTGGTTAAATGCACTTGGTGTGACAGCTTCACCCTGATGTAGGCTTTAGCCAAAAAACAACCACACCATTGAGGGTTAAATGCACTTGGTGACAGGCGCAGCTTGCCCCTGATTTAGTATATGGCCAAAAAAATGAACAGACTATTGCTGGTTAAATGCACTTGGTGTGACAGCTTCACCCTGATGTAGGCTTTAGCCAAAAAACAACCACACCATTGAGGGTTAAATGCACTTGGTCGCAGCTTGGATGCACTTGGTCGCAGCACCGCACAAGACACAAAATGGCCGCCGATCACCCCAGAAAAAAGTGACTGACAAACGGTCTGGGCAGCCTAAAAACAGTGAGTGAGCATTTGAATTTCAGCAGCTCAATGATGCACAGCTGCAGATCGATCGATTAATCAAGTGAAGTCCTTTGGAGGAGTTAATCTGCCTAATCTCGCCCTACTGTCGCATCCGCAACCTCTCCCTACGCTAATCAGAGCAGAGTGACGGGCGGCGCTATGTGACTCCAGCTTAAATAGAGGCTGGGTCACATGGTGCTCTGGCCAATCACAGCCATGCCAATAGTAGGCATGGCTGTGACGGCCTCTTGGGGCAAGTAGTATGACGCTTGTTGATTGGCTGCTTTGCAGCCTTTCAAAAAGCGCCAAGAAAGCGTCACAAAAGCGCCAAGAAAGCGACGAACACCGAACCCGAACCCGGACTTTTACGAAAATGTCCGGGTTCGGGTCCGTGTCACGGACACCCCAAAATTCGGTACGAACCCGAACTATACAGTTCGAGTTCGCTCATCCCTAAGTAACACCCCAATTCTGGTCATAAACTGTTATTTGGGAATATGCCAGGCCTCAGAAGGTAAGGAGTGGTGTCTGGATTTTCTAACAAGTGATTTTCTGTCATGGATTTAAGAGTGATAGCTTTTTTTTTTTTTTTTTTAGTGAGCTGCACGGGGCCTTATGTTGTGTGGGACAAGCTATTGTTTTTATTGCCACCATTTTGAGGTAGATTTTGCTTTCTGGTTGCTTTTTATTTTATTTTTTGGGAGGTGAAGTCACAAAAAAGCATTAAAAAAAAATATATCATGTTTTTGTGTTGCCATTTTCTTAGAGCCATATCTTTTTCATTTTTTTCGCTATAGTCTTGTGTGAGGATTTAATTTTTTGTGGGACAAGTTGATGTTTTTATTGGCACCACTTTGGGGTACATATGACTTTTTGATTGATTGATATGATGTATTTTGTAAGGTGAGGTGACTAATAAAAGCTGTTTTGGCATAATTTTTATAAAGTTTTTTTTTTTCTACACCGTTCACTTGATGTAGTAGATCATGTAATATTTTTGTAGAGCCAACTGTTACAGATGCAGCAATACAAAATACTGTATGTCTATTTTATTTATTTTTTTACATTTTTTACACTTTACACAATAGGAGCATTTTTAGAAAAAATAATCAGGTTTTTGTGTTGCAATTTTTTTAGAGCCATATTTTTTTTATTTTTCTGGCTATGGTCTTGTGTGGGGGCTCATTTTTTGCAGGATGAAGTGCCGTTTTTATTGCTACCATTTTGCGGTAAATACGACTTTTTGATTGATTACATAATATTTTTAGGTAGGTAAGCTGAGGGTGCATTCACATAATTGTTTAGCTTTCCGTTCTTCTGATCCGTTAGAAGAAGCGAGAAAGAGAGAAAAAAACTGGATCCAGTCCTGCATGCAGTACTTTTGTTTCTATCTAAAAAAAAAACTGATCTCAGACAGAAATGGCTCAAATGGATCACAACTGATAACAAAATCAGTTTTTTTTACTGGATCCCGTAAAAAAAACTGATCCTTTGCATAAGAACTTTTTCACACGAACGTGGTTGCAGACCCATTCACTTCAATGGGCCGCAATTTGTGGACCGCAAAATATGGCACGTTCGTGTGAACAAGGCCTAACTGATGCAGCAGGATCTATTTTTTACAGGATCTTGTTTTTTCTCTTCTTCTGACAGATCAGAAGAACAGAAAGCTAAACAGTGATGTTAATGGACCCTAACTAAAGAATCTGTTTTGGCGCAATGTTTATTTATTCTTTTACTGCGTTAAACTGATGGGTAGATCATATGATATTATTATATAGCTGGTAATTGCAGACGTGGTGATATCAAATATGTCTATTTTATTTCTTCTATTTTAAAAATTTTTAAATAATGATTTTGGGGGGAATTTTTTTTTTTATGTGAAACATTTTTTTTTAAAACACTTTATTTGTATTTATTTTTTTATTTTACATGTTGTGTCCCCCATAAGGTCATTTATTTCTCCTATAACTGGGGCTGACATAGTAGCCCCCGCTACAGTGGAAATACACCCCCCAGACAGGCTGTACAGCATAATACTGCACTGTACAGCCTCAGTGCAGGGCTGATCGAGGTCTGTGGAAGACCCAGCAGCTCCTGCACTCCCCCAGCCACAGCGGTCGCATAACCATTGAGCCAGGAAGCACACATTGCTTCCTCAGCTGTATACACAGCTCTGTGTATACAGTGATCTAGAAGGCAGGGACACCAAGGAACAGCCTTCTCTCTGGGGTTCAGAAACGTTTGATCAGAGATAAACCCGATCACCCAGGACATTTATAGTCAATGAGCGGTCGGCAAGTGGTCAAGCCCTAAGCTGGTGCTAGTTCCGCCAAAGTTATGAAGAGACGCAGGCTTCTGAGCTGTCTTACATCTAGACCTTTTTCTACGCCTATAACAGGCCTAGAAAATGATAAATGAGATGGACCTGCTGGCCAGTCCCCTTCCCTGCCCATGCCACGCCCACAATTTTAGACCTGCCTTAGGCAGGGAAAAGTCACAGATTGTGGAGCAACTAACCGTTGCGCTGCCATCTGTGCCTGAAATATGCCAAATATAGGCATATTTCAGATTAGTAAATGACCCCCTAGGTAGCTAAAACAAAAATATACATGCATTCAGCTAACAAAGTCTTATTTTTTTAAAGTAATGCTATCTTAAACGGGTTTTCAAAGCTCTGTAAATTGATGACATATGCTCAGGATAGGTCATCAATATCTGATAGGGGTCTCTGACACCCCATATTCCCTTCTATCAGCTGGACTCAGCACCCTCCAGCACTGGAACCTGGAGCATGGCATCATTCAGAACTAATAGGACTTGTTGGGTTACTGCATTAAAATCATTGGGAGCTAAACTGCTGTAACCCGGAATACTACACTTTGCATGTTGCCGTGCTTCTGGCTCTAGTCAAAATACTAGGTCTAGTGCCAGAGACTGTAGTCAGCTTGCCACCAAACTGGTATTAATGGTTTAGGGTACGACTACATGACAACATTTGTAGCATGACAATAAGTCACCTCAACAAAAGGGTACAACTACACTGCAACATTTGGCACGCAACTATTTGTCGCAGTAACGTTGAACAACATTTATTTGTAATAATAGTCTGTGGAGTCTTACTGGGACATGCTTCGACTGCGACACTGCAACTTGGATGGATATTTGTGCTACTGTTGTGTTGCAGTCGCAGGATACATTTCGCAGTATGACCATAAACTATGATTACAAAAAATGTTGCACGGCATTACTGTAACAAATATTCCCCTGACAAATGTCATTATGTAGTCCTAGCCTTATGCTTAGGAGCCTTAAAAACACCTTCAAAGAGGACCTTTTCATGGGTCCCAACATTATAAACTATCAGGAAACGTAGGACATAGTGCATGGATCTAACTGCACTGTGGCCCCATTTGTATTCTCCCGCCTGGTATGCTAATTTTAACATTGGAACAATGAGGAGGAGACTGAGTCTTTCTCAGTGGGCGTCTCCTTCTCCGTCTCCTGGCTGTAGCGCTGTCCAATCGCAGCAGAGAGCATAACAGCCAGGGAGAAAAAAATAACTCACGTTCTCCCGGGCTGTGACGCTCTCCTCTGCAATTGGACAGCGCTACAGCCAGGAAAGAAGGAGACACCCATGGAGAAAGAGTCAGTCTCTGCCTCATTGTTCTGATGCTAAAATTAGCATATCAGACGGGAGAATACAACGGGGGCCACAGCGGGCGAACCGAGCGGCGCCCAGAAAAAACTGTACGTGCAGTTAGATCCCTGCACTATGCCCTACGTATCCTGATACTTAGTTTATAATGTTTGGACCCATGAAAGGTCCTCTTTATTTTCATTTTCTCAGACATTTTAACAATTAAAATATCCCAAATTTTGAGGGCAAACAACGGGTAAATGCAAACTTTCCCTATCCAGATCTATTTTTATCCATTTTATTGGTTCAATGGTAAGTGTCAGTGACTAACATTATAAAATGTCATTTCCAAATGTCAAATTCATTATGCCTTTAGGATTAACATAATTATAATTTTCAGTTAGTTTCTTTGAGGTTAAAGTTTAGGCCATGATATTCTGCTTAGACACAAATTAAGAACTATGAAGAAACTATTATGTTTCATAACCTTTACATTACATGTTAAAGAACCATTGAGACAGATGTTACAACAGTTTTAGGACTGATGACGGCATAGCAATACATAGTAAAATATGCTATAGCTATATCTTTATTATAACCCTTGAAGACCAGGTTGATAATAGATTAGCAGACAAGGCAAGATTTTTTATTTCTTTGCATTTTGGTGATCATAACTATTTTCTATTTTTTATGACTTTATTTATATTTCATGATAATAAACAATAAAATAGCTAAGCTTTTGTGGCATAACACCCAGGAGAGGAGAGCGGGGAATTGGAGTGGTAGCTTTAGCCCTAAGGATGGTAGTAGTGCTGACAGTGTGAATTTGCTCCTTTTCTGGCTTTCCCTGGGCCTTCACAGTGACAGGAGGATACACTGTTTCGCACCTCAGGGCAAACCCTGGTCTTAGGGCTCTCGCCTGGTGGTGATTGGGATACTCTTGATGTTAAGTGTTTTGGCAGGGTGCAAGGCAGGAGTGCCGGAAGATGATGGAAGGAGTCAACAACCAGGCCAGTAGATAGGAATGTCTCTTTACTAAAATGACAGACAGGAATAGTAGTACATCTAACAGTATCACCGCACAGTTCCAAGAAAATCAGCTGTGGTATTTTATGCTGCACCTTGGTATCTGGTTCTGCTGGGGCAATATATGGCGTTGCACTGTAGAATTTGGCTCAGCTGGGGGATATTTTGTGGTGTACTCTGGCATTTGGTTCTGCTGGGACGATATATTTTGCAGCACTATAGTTATTACAAGCTCCACCTTGCCTACTTATGTTGACTTGGCATAAGGCCACTTTTTTTTTTCAGTGCCACTTCAATTTCCCACTCCACCCCTGCACATTACTACGAACAGGCACAATATGTTTGCATAAGGAAGTATATCTGCATATAGCATATAAAAGAGAATAAGTCATGACTCTATTTCTAATTTTAAAAAATTACATTAAATTATTTAAAGTTTAACCCCTTCAGGACCCTTCCATTTTTCACCTTAACCACTTCAGCCCCGCTAGCTAAAACCCCCTTCATGACCAGGCCACTTTTTACACTTCTGCACTGCACTACTTTCACCGTTTATCGCTCGGTCATGCAACTTACCACCCAAATGAATTTTACCTCCTTTTCTTCTCACTAATAGAGCTTTCATTTGGTGGTATTTCATTGCTGCTGACATTTTTACTTTTTTTGTTATTAATCAAAATTTTTTTGCAAAACAATGACATTTTTCACTTTCAGCTGTAAAATTTTGCAAAAAAAATGACATCCATATATAAATTTTTCGCTAAATCTATTGTTCTACATGTCTTTGATTAAAAAAAATGTTTGGGCAAAAAAAAATGGTTTGGGTAAAAGTTATAGCGTTTACAAACTATGGTACAAAAATGTGAATTTCCGCTTTTTGAAGCAGCTCTGACTTTCTGAGCACCTGTCATGTTTCCTGAGGTTCTACAATGCCCAGACAGTAGAAAAACCCCACAAATGACCCCATTTCGGAAAGTAGACACCCTAAGGTATTCGCTGATGGGCATAGTGAGTTCATAGAACTTTTTATTTTTTGTCACAAGTTAGTGGAAAATGATGATTTTATTTTAATTTTTTTTTTTTCTTACAAAGTCTCATATTCCAATAACTTGCGACAAAAAATAAAAAATTCTAGGAACTCGCCGTGCCCCTCACGGAATACCTTGGGGTGTCTTCTTTCCAAAATGGGGTCACTTGTGGGGTAGTTATACTGCCCTGGCAATTTAGGGGCCCAAATGTGTGAGAAGTACCTTGCAATCAAAATCTGTAAAAAATGCCCTGTGAAATCCGAAAGGTGCTCTTTGGAATATGTGCCCCTTTGCCCACCTTGGCTGCAAAAAAGTGTCACACATGTGCTATCGCCGTACTCAGGAGAAGTTGGGCAATGTGTTTTGGGGTGTCATTTCACATATAACCATGCTGGGTGAGAGAAATATCTTGGCAAAAGATAACTTTTCCAATTTTTTTATACAAAGTTGGCATTTGACCAAGATATTTTTCTCACCCAGCATGGGTATATGTAAAATGACACCCTAAAACACATTCCCCAACTTCTCCTGAGTACGGCAATACCAGATGTGTGACACTTTTTTGCAGCCTAGATGCGCAAAGGTGCCCAAATTCCATTTAGGAGGGCATTTTTAGACATTTGGATCCCAGACTTCTTCTCACACTTTCGGGCCCCTAAAAAGCCAAGGCAGTATAAATACCCCACATGTGACCCCACTTTGGAAAGAAGACACCCCAAGGTATTCAATGAGGGGCCTGGCGAGTTCATAGAATTTTTTTTTTTTTTGCATAAGTTAGCGGAAATTGATTTTTTTTGTTTTTTTCTCACAAAGTATAAAAATATCAATCTTTCATGGACTCAATATGCCCCTCACGGAATACCTTGGGGTGTCTTCTTTCCGAAATGGGGTCACATGTGGGGTATTTATACTGCCCTGGCTTTTTAGGGGCCCTAAAGCGTGAGAAGAAGTCTGGAATATAAATGTCTAAAAATGTTTACGCGTTTGGATTCCGTGAGGGGTATGGTGAGTTCATTTGAGATTTAATTTTTTGACACAAGTTACTGGAATATGAGACTTTGTAAGAAAAAACTAACAAAAATATATATATATTTCCGCTAACTTGGGCCAAAAAAATGTCTGAATGGAGCCTTACAGGGGGGGGGGGGGTGATCAATGACAGGGGGGTGATCAATGACAGGGGGGTGATCAATGACAGGGGGTGATCACCCATATAGACTCCCTGATCACCCCCCTGTCATTGATCACCCCCCTGGTAAGGCTCCATTCAGACGTCCGTATGATTTTTACGGATACATGGATACATGGATCGGATCCGCAAAACACATGCGGACGTCTGAATGGAGCCTTACAGGGGGGTGATCAATGACAGGGGGGTGATCAGGGAGTGTATATGGGTGATCACCCGCCTGTCATTGATCACCCCCCTGTAAGGCTCCATTCAGACGTCCGCATGTGTTTTGCGGATTCGATCCATGTATCCATGGATCCGTAAAAATCATACGGACGTCTGAACGGAGCCTGACAGGGGGGTGATCAATGACAGGGGGGTGATCAATGACAGGGGGGTGATCAGGGAGTTTATATGGGGTGATCATGGGTGATCAGGGGTTAATAAGGGGTTAATAAGTGACGGGGGGGGGGGTGTAGTGTAGTGTGGTGTTTGGTGCGACTTTACTGACCTACCTGTGTCCTCTGGTGGTCGATCCTAACAAAAGGGACCACCAGAGGACCAGGTAGCAGGTATATTAGACGCTGTTATCAAAACAGCGTCTAATATACCTGTTAGGGGTTAACAAATCAGATCTCCAGCCTGCCAGCGAGCGATCGCCGCTGGCAGGCTGGAGATCCACTCGCTAACCTTCCGTTCCTGTGAGCGCGCGCGCCTGTGTGCGCGCGTTCACAGGAAATCCCGGCCCTCGCGAGATGACGCGTATATGCGTCGCCGTGCGTAGGGCTGCCGCCTCCGGACCGCACATCTGCGTTAGGCGGTCCGGAGGCGGTTAAAGACCAGGCCGTTTTTTTGCAAATCTGACATGCGTCACTTTATGTGGTGATAATTTTAAAACATTTTTACTTATCCAGGCAATTCTGAGATTGTTTTCTCGTTACATATTGTACTACATGAAAGTGGTAAAATTTATTTATAAAACATTTCCAAATTACCATATATACTCGAGTATAAGACGAGTTTTTTGGCACATATTTTTGTGCTCAAAAAGCCCCCTTGTCTTATACTCGAGTCTAGGTCTGTATTATGGCAACTTACATTGCCATAATACAGACCATGACATGTTGGGGGCTGGAGAAGCTGTTACTTACCTTTACAGCTGCTCCGGTCAGCTCCCAGCACGTCCGCGCGGCACCTCTGTTAAGCTCCCAGTGTAAATCTCGCGAGACACGCGGGCTGCGAGATTTACACTGGATGCAGACCGCGAGATTTACACCGGCAGTAAGTACCGGCCCCTGCACAGCCTCCCCTCCCCCTGGACAGTCCTCCCTCCCCCTGGACATCCCCCCTCCCCCTGGACAGCCCCCCTCCCTGGCCAAGTATGAAGTAGGGAGGGTTTTCTTGATTGCGAAGATTCGCAAAAAAAAATCGCATTCAAATTTCTGCATAAAAAAATCGAATATTCGCAATTACGAATATATTTTGCGATATTCGAAATATTCGCGAATTCTCAAAGTGCCGATATTCGTGATTAAAATTCGCAATTCGAATATCAAAGTCTTTTTTTAAAAACCTTTAACCTACTGATGCCTCAATTAATGTAATTTTATTGGTACGGTATCTATTTTTATTTTTTAAATTTACCAGTAGCTGCTGCATTTCCCACCCTAGTCTTATACTCGAGTCAATAATTTTTCCCATTTTTTTGGGGTAAAATTAGGGACCTCGGCTTATATTCGAGTCGGCTTATACTCGAGTATATACGGTACCAAATTTCAATTTCTCTACTTTTATAATAATAATACCTCCAAAAATAGTTATTACTTTACATTCCCCATATGTCTATGTTTGGATTATTTTGTGGATGCCATTTTATTTTTGGGGGACGTTAGAAGGCTTAGAAGTTTAGAACCAAATCTTGAAATTTTTCAGAAAAATTTCTAAAACCCACTTTTTCAGGACCAGTTCAGGTCTGAAGTCACTTTGTGAGGATTACATAATATAAAGCACCCAAAAATGACCCCATTTTACAAATTACACTCCTCAAGGTATTCAAAACTGATTTTTACAAACTTTGAATAAATGCAAAATAGGGATAACATTTCAAAATATCACTTTTTGGCAGATTTTCTATTTGAATCAATTTTTAGAAAGCAAGGGTTAACAGCCGAACAAAACTCAATATTTATGGCCCTGATTCTGTAGTTTACATAAACACCCCATATGTGGTTGTAAACTGCTGTACGGGCACACGGCAGGGTGCAGAAGGAAAGGAATGCCATATGGTTTTTGGAAGGCAGATTTTGCTGGACTGGTTTTTTGACACCATGTCACATTTGAAGCCCCTCTGATGCACCCCGAGAGTAGAAACTTCAAAAAGTGACCCCATTTTAGAAACGACACTCTCAAGGTATACAAAACTGATTTTACAAACTTTGTTAACACTTTAGGTGTTCCACAAGAATTATTGGAAAATGGAGAATACATTTCAGAAATTCACTTTTTTGCAGATTTTCCATTAGAATCAATTTTTTACAGTTACAAAGCAAGGGTTAACAGCCAAACCAAACTCAATATTTATGGCCCTGATTCTGTAGTTTACAGAAACACCCCATAGGTGGTCTTAAACTGCTGTACGGGCACACGGCATTGTGCAGAAGGAGAGGAACGCCAAATGGTTTTTGGAAGGCAGATTTTGCTGGACTGGTTTTTTGACACCATGTCCCATTTGAAGCCCCCCTGATGCACCCCTAGAGTGGAAACTCCCAAAAAGTGACCCTATTTTGGAAACTATGGGATGAGGTGGCAGTTTTGTTGGTACTATTTTAGGGTACATATGATTTTTGGTTGCTCTATATTACACTTTTTGTGAGGCAAGGTAACAAGAAATAGCTGTTTTGGCACCGTTTTTTTTTTATTTACAACATTCATCTGACAGGTTAGACCATGTGGTATTTTTATAGAGCAGGTTGTTACGGACATGACAATACCAAATATCAAATTGTTTCAGCTTTACATAACAAAGCATAAAAAAAAAAGATTTTTTTAGTGTCTCCACATCCTGAAAGCTGTAGTTTTATTTACTTTTTCGGCGACTGTCTTGTGTAGGTGCTCATTTTTTGGGGGATGAGATTGACAGTTTGATTGGTACTATTATAGGGTGCATATGACTTATTGATTGCTTTTTTATTTATGTAAGTTTTACACAATGATTTCATTTTTGAAACCCAAAAAATCATGTTTTAGTGTCTCCATAGTCTGAGAGACATAATTTTTTCAGTTTTTGGGCGATTATCTAAGGTAGGGTATGATTTTTGCGGGATGAGATGACTGTTTGATTGGCACTATTATAGGGTGCGTATGACTTTTTGATCGCTTGCTATTACACTTTTTGTGATGTAAGGTGACAAAAAATGGCTTTTTTACACCGTTTTTATTTGAAAAAATAATGGTGTTTACCTGAGGGGTTAGGTCATGTAATATTTTTATAGAGCAGGTTCTTACGGACTCGGTGATACCTAATATGTATACTTTTTTTATTTACTTAAGTTTTACACAAAAACAGTATAAAAAAAATATATACAGTACAGACCAAAAGTTGGACACACCTTCTCATTCAAAGAGTTTTCTTTATTTTCATGACTATGAAAATTGTAGATTCACACTGAAGGCATCAAAACTATGAATTAACACATGTGGAATTATATACATAACAAAAAAGTGTGAAACAACTGAAAATATGTCATATTCTAGGTTCTTCAAAGTAGCCACCTTTTGCTATGATTACTGCTTTGCACACTCTTGGCATTCTCTTGATGAGCTTCAAGAGGTAGTCACCTGAAATGGTCTTCCATCAGTCTTGAAGGAGTTCCCAGAGATGCTTAGCACTTGTTGGCCTTTTTGCCTTCACTCTGCGGTCCAGCTCACCCCAAACCATCTCGATTGGGTTCAGGTCCGGTGACTGTGGAGGCCAGGTCATCTGGCACAGCACCCCAGCACTCTCCTTAATGGACAAATAGCCCTTACACAGCCTGGAGGTGTGTTTGGGGTCATTGTCCTGTTGAAAAATAAATGATGGTCCAACTAAACACAAACCGGATGGAATAGCATGCCGCTGCAAAATGCTGTGGTAGCCATGCTGGCTCAGTATGCCTTTAATTTTGAATAAATCCCCAACAGTGTCACCAGCAAAGCACCCCCACACCATCACACCTCCTCCTCCATGCTTTACGGTGGGAACCAGGCATGTAGAGTCCATCCGTTCACCTTTTCTGCATCGCACAAAGACACAGTGGTTGGAACCAAAGATCTCAAATTCGGACTCATCAGACCAAAGCACAGATTTCCACTGGTCTAATGTCCATTCCTTGGGTTCTTTAGCCCAAACAAGTCTCTTCTGCTTGTTGCCTGTCCTTAGCAGTGGTTTCCTAGCAGATATTCTACCATGAAGGCCTGATTCACACAGTCTCCTCTTAACAGTTGTTCTAGAGATGTGTCTGCTGCTAGAACTCTGTGTGGCATTGACCTGGTCTCTAATCTGAGCTGCTGTTAGCCTGAGATTTCTGAGGCTGGTGACTCGGATGAACTTATCCTCTGCAGCAGAGGTGACTCTTGGTCTTCCTTTCCTGGGGCGGTCTGCATGTGAGCCAGTTTCTTTGTAGCGCTTGATGGTTTTTGTGACTGCACTTGGGGACACTTTTAAAGTTTTCCCAATTTTTCGGACCGACTGACCTTCATTTCTTAAAGTAATGAAGGCCACTCGTTTTTCTTTACTCAGCTGCTTTTTTCTTGCCATAATACAAATTCTAACACTCTATTTAGTAGGACTATCAGCTGTGTATCAACCTGACTTCTCCACAACGCAACTGATGGTCCCAACCCCATTTATAAGGCAAGAAATCCCACTTATTAAACCTGACAGGGCACATCTGTGAAGTGAAAACCATTTCAGAGACTACCTCTTGAAGCTCATCAAGAGAATGTCAAGAGTGTGCAAATCAGTAATCAAAGCAAAAGGTGGCTACTTTGAAGAACCTAGAATATGACATATTTTCAGTTGTTTCACACTTTTTTGTTATGTATATAATTCCACATGTGTTAATTCATAGTTTTGATGCTTTCAGTGTGAATCTACAATTTTCATAGTCATGAAAATAAAGAAAACTCTTTGAATGAGAAGGTGTGTCTGTACGGTATATGTTTTAGTGTCTCCTGCACCCGCCCGATCCCCATGAAGTACATGTACGTCACGGGTCTTTAAGTCCCACAAAGTAATTACATACATGTACGTCATTGGTCCTTAAGGGGTTAAGTTAAGTACATAATATGTATTTTTAAATAACACAATGATAATAATAATAATATTAATAATAATAATTGTATTCAGCGATCTGAAGTTAACAAAATCGACTTTGATCTGAATTTAAGGAAAAATTTGATTGGTTATGAAGGTGAATTTGGTGGTGATATTATGACACCAGTGCACAAGAGATTTGGTGCGTTCTCTTCAATCAAGATGGCCGTGACGGCCTTTCCTCGATCAAATGGATGAGGTGAGAATGTACTTTTTTAACCCCTGAAAGGCCTCAATGTGACTTTAAGATGCTTAAATCATTGTTGAATGTGGCAGCTAAGGTGGGCCGCGCAATCGCTGTTCCCTATCATTGCACTCGCTACATACAATGTAGTGCAAGTCCTGACAAACTAATTAATCAAATTTCTTGTCTAAGTTTTGCGAAGCAGCCAAATCCAATTTTTGAAAACTTTGCTCATCCCCAATAATAATAATTATAATTATAAGAAGAAGAAGAAAAATAAAAATATTTCCCTAAAGTAGTGTTTATCGAAATGTATTGCAAGTCAATGATGGGGGTGAATATATTTTTAGTATTGTTTAAATCATATTTATACTTCATTCATACACATAACTATAACAATATTCTGTTTTATTTTATTCTTCGGTTTTTCTCAAAATTACATTTGACTAAGAGGAAATTAAAATGGTTTCTGCATATACTTAGACCAGAACAAATGTAATATTAATAAAGGCTGTATCAAAGTAATGAAATGAATGTATTAACAAGGGACAGTTCTGCTTGACATTTGCAGGAACTATTTTTGAAATATTGGTATAATTATAATTCTAAGCCTTATTAAAGAAATGATTCCACGCACAAGACATGACTTTTGAGTCATTGGGTGGACTTAATGGCACAAATATTATTGAGGAATATCTGTATAGCTTCTAAATTTTAATTTTACAGATATATAAAAATTGCACCTCTTCCGTTTTTGACCTATTCTGGATTTGGCTGGCACACACCAAATAACATAGTTACCAAAATACTGCTGTGTGAAATTTCACCTTTAAGGCTGAGTTCACATCAGTGTTCAGCTTTTCTGTTCTCCTGCTCCGTTATAGGAGCAGAACAATGAAAAGACGGATTTGGCACATAACTAACTCGAACGGAGCCTACAGACCTCATAGTCTGTAATAGGGTCTGTTAAGTTTCTGCTCAGAGGAAGATTTTTGAAGCGGAGACAAAAGTCCTGCATGAGCGTAAACCTAACGGACCCCTTTATAGCCTTTGCGGTCCATAGGCTCCATTCAGCTCAGTTTTATGCCAAATCCATGCTTTTCAGTAGATTCCAAAGATTGTTAATATTGATGAAAATAGCTGGAAAAAGTCCAACAACTCTCCTTCTGCAAGTCTAAGGCTTTGTGCATATAATGTAATGGCAATCCATCAAAGGCCATGTTTTCTTTTTAAGTATACTGTGCTGTATATATGTATAGGTCTTCTTCATTTTCCTATACAGTTAAATAAAAAGTAAGCTGATGTATTCCACCCTAATGCCAGTAAAAAGCACATTCTGTTGTCCTCTTTTGGATGAAAAGGTGCATATATATATATATATATATATATATATATATACAGCACAGACCAAAAGTTTGGACACACCTTCTCATTCAAAGAGTTTTCTTTATTTTCATGACTATGAAGGCATCAAAACTATGAATTAACACATGTGGAATTATAAACATAACAAAAAAGTGTGAAACAACTGAAAATATGTAATATTCTAGGTTCTTCAAAGTAGCCACCTTTTGCTTTGATTACTGCTTTGCACACTCTTGACATTCTCTTGATGAGCTTCAAGAGGTAGTCACCTGAAATGGTCTTCCAACAGTCTTGAATGAGTTCCCAGAGATGCTTAGCACTTGTTGGCCCTTTTGCCTTCACTCTGCTGTCCAGCTCACCCCAAACCATCTCGATTGGGTTCAGGTCCGGTGACTGTGGAGGCCAGGTCATCTGGCGCAGCACCCCATCACTCTCCTTCATGGTCAAATAGCCCTTACTTTCAAAGTTTTCTCAATTTTTAGGACTGACTGACCTTCATTTCTTAAAGTAATGATGGCCACTAGTTTTTCTTTACTTAGCTGCTTTTTTTCTTGCCATAATACAAATTCTAACAGTATATTCAGTAGGACTATCAGCTGTGTATCCACCTGACTTCTCCTCAACGCAACTGATGGTCCCAACCCCATTTATAAGGCAATGAATCCCAGTTATTAAACCTGACAGGGCACACCTGTGAAGTGAAAACCATTTCAGGTGACTACCTCTTGAAGCTCATCAAGAGAATGCCAAGAGTGTGCAAAGCAGTAATCAAAGCAAAAGGTGGCTACTTTGAAGAACCTAGAATATGACATATTTTCAGTTGTTTCATTCTTTTTTGTTATGTATATAATTCCATATGTGTTAATTCATAGTTTTGATGCCTTCAGTGTGAATCTACAATTTTCATAGTCATGAAAATCAAGAAAACTCTTTGAATGAGAAGGTGTGTCCAAACTTTTGGTCTGTACTGTACATATATATATATATATATATATATATATATATACACACACACACAAGACTCCTGTCTGGAGTCTTGATGGTCCCTTGGCTTGAGAATCCAGAAAAAAGTCATATGATCACATCACATGACCATGTCATAAGTCAACAAGTCACAGGAACACGGAGACTATGGACAGGAGGAGAAGACGTTCTGAAAGGATTGTGCATGGTCTACTGTATGTGTCTCTGTGTGTGATGTACGCTGACTGTGGGCCAATGTCTTGTATAAGTACTACACAATACCAGTTCTCCTGTCCCGTATATGTAACAGTGCATTGCATTTATCCCATATTATCAGTTTCTGTCCTTATTCTGTACACTGCACAGTACCACTTCTGTTGTTAAGTATTCTTGTTGCTATTTTTGATATCTGCTCTTATTATCATAAATAGACATCAGAAAAAATGTATAATGTTTTGGGGAGGGACATTTGTTAAACTTTTGCATTGGACACACCAATGCATTAAAACAGCCCTAATTGTAGGGCTCACAACAGTTTTATAATAATCTATAAACTTTTGTATGAATTATCCAACTGAATGTGCAGAACCTAGAATAATATTTCTTAATACTTTCCCAATCTGGAATTGTCTAAGAAATATTAACTTGTCATTCATACTACATTTTGTGTGTTTCAAAATGTAGCAACTAGGAAACTATCTCTAGGAAACTCATACAAGTTCCAAGTTCACTGAAGGTCATTTTAACCTATGAGCATGATTTTGAAATTTGTGAGAAACCCTGAGGAAACCCACATAAGCATTGAGAATTTATAAAGTTAATGCAGATGTTGTCCTTGGTGAAGTTCTAACCTAGGATCACAGTGCTGTAAGGCAACTATAGTCAGTGATTAACAATGCTTTCAAGTATATTGTTTATGTCATGGTTATTGGAAAGAAAATGAGAAAAAATAGCCAGTGATTAGTCCAGCACGGGAAAGGACTGTTACTGTTATTTTTTTCCTCTTCTGGCCCATTAGAAAGATACATTACATAAATTGTAGAATTACCATATAGCGAAAGTAATCTTTTTTTACCGGTGACTGTATTTGTGAGTTATCAACTTCATTTTGGTCTCATCTGTGTCATGTGACTGACAAGCTGAATCTCCAACCACCAAAATGTCTTATGTGTAGACAGGAAGTTCGTTTCTCTCTTCATTACTATAAAGGTGGATTTAGACCGGCAGATCGTCATTTGAGTGATCACCAACACGAGCAACTACCGACCAAACGTTTTTGCAAACAACTAGCATTTAAATGAAAGGATTATCGTGTAAAAGTTGGGTTTTCTTCAATGGCATAATCATTTATACGCCTGACTACACATGGCAAGAATAGACACAATGCACATTTACGTAGTGCAATTCAATAATGACAAACAATGATTGAACTTGCTTGCATCAACAATTTCACAGACATTGAATGAGCATTATTGGTCAGATCACATTTAAGCGCCATGATTCTCGTCCATCTTGCGCTCGAATTGTAACAATTATCTGCTTGTCTAAATCTACCTTTAGACTGACGAGTCACCTATAAGAATGACTGACTTCATGTCCACACATAAGAGGTTTCAATTGGAGAGTCATAGTGTCAGCCACATCTTACACCTGAGGACCAAAAGGGATTGTATAACTCGTTAATACTGCTGCCAGTAAAAAAGATTACCTCCAGTACAGTGTACATCATATTCCTTTCTAATGGGGCAGAGAATAAAAAAATGTGGGATTGCTTCTTTAAGCCTAAAGGGACCCTGCTACATTGAACATACAGTCCTATCTGAGGTTATAAGGGAGAGGGGGACCAACTCCAAATTAATAACTATGAATTTAGAACATGATGTCATAAAAGTGTAGATTTTTGGGAAAGGATACAGTATTATTTGTCATTTATGTATTTTAAAGAGGACCTTTCATGTTTGTTTGTTTTTTAACCACATACATTCTCTTAATGCCACATTCCTCCCAATTTTAGCAATATAGTTTTTTTTTTCCAGGTCTCACTGTTGTCTTGCTGTGTTTTCACACTAGACATGTTAATTGCCAGCCATGGAAAAGGGAGGCAGAGGGCACATCTGTCCTCAGTAGATGTTATGTTCTGCATCACTATGATGCTGTCTAGTCAGAGAAGAAAGACCTGCTAATCTTCTTGAGAGTTAAATAATCCTGCAAGACCAGTCAATGTAAATGCTTTATATTTTCTGCATCACTTGGAGGCTGTACACTGCAGGACTACTACTGATGATAGATGGGCAGATGTGGTCTCTGTCTCTCTTTAACTTGGCTGCCAATTAGCTTATCTGGCACCAAAACAAATCAGGGGCAAGAGCAGGAATGGGAGAAGAAAGATGTCTAGAAAAATAAAAATGGCATCACTGTATTCAGGAAGGCATCTTTAAGGGAAGGTACAGTATGGGGTTCTTTCTAAGGAGTCCAGTGGGTGGTCCTGCTGGACTACTAAGCATGAAATGAGCAGAGATTTTAATTAATGAAATAAATGTTATATTTTTTTTCACACAATACTATATACAGTTTCAACCTGCTCCACATATCCTGTTCTGTAACATGTTGCCCTCAGATTAGATTGCATTTATACAGTATGACAAATAGCCTTTAAGGTGGTCAATGTTTTGATTTAAACAGTGTGTCCTATATTTATTTAATGCTAAAATGAATATACTCGTACTGTTCTTGCACAAGTTGTCTTTAAAAATGTTCCTTACGTTGAACTGATTTAAAAGGCATTTTTTAAAGCAACTGAATTTTATAACAATCCAATTTGAATTCCTTTTGAAACACATTTTCATTATTTTCTTATGTCATTTCTTTCATCTATACAGACTTTCTAGAAGCTGAAATTGTGATAGGAAAAGATTACATTTACAAAACTGCTTTTCTTACACCCTATGGATTAGTAAAGGCCAAGCATATTTCTTATTACACTGGCGATAATGCTAAAGCTCATATTGCCACAAACATTTTATCTTTGACTTTTAATATTTGATACTTTTCTACAGAATATTTCAGTACCAAACTGAACTTTTATTGCAAACACTTTTACTACAAAGTATAATCAATCTACCAATATACTAGCACTGGATAATCACTTTGTAAGTTCACAGCATCATATATGTCAATATAGATAGATATGGTATTTTTTTACCCTAGGGTGGGCAGTGGCAGAATTAAGGACCAGAGCCTTCAAAAAGAACCCTAAATGATAGTCTTGGTCCTTCTAGAGGAAATTTTATTTTAATGAAACTATTATTTTCTAATATAATTTGGATATCAATTCCTCAAATCTTTCAAAAGATCGGATTGTAAATAATTAAATTCTGTCCTGGTCATGTGATACTTGGCTCATATGATCTCAAATATATGACCCTATTAGTTCTAAACAAACTTTCAGTTGAAATGAGCTATAATACAACACCTTCAGAGGTCTATAATATCATACACCCCTATGTCTTCGATTTGAAGCAATACCAATTGCATGTTTTTTTTTAATCTGTTCTAATATGAGAAATGGGCAGTTTTTTAAATGTATTTTATTTTTAATAATTTTAAAAATGTTATTTAACTATTTTTAACTCTCTCTCCTCCCTAGGTATTCAACTGTATATTGATCTTACTGTTCCTTTTACTAGAGTTATATAGGAATATTAAAATAGCAGGCTTGAGGACCATCATGAGGCCCACAGCTGCCTTTACAAACAACCAATTAGCACCCTGTAATTGCATTTGGAGTCGAGGGTCTGATCGGGGAAAGAGGGAGCCCACTCCCTCCCTGTATCTAACCACTCAGATGTCATGGTCTCTATTGACCGTAACATCTGAGTTGTCAAATACTGCAACTGGAGTTCTCAAATCCCGATCACTGCAGGCATGTTTTGGCTATGTATCACAAACTCACCACTTATTTAGCAGACTTAGCTTTTGAGCTTACTCTATACATTATCCTACCTGTATGAAGAAAGGGTTAAATAACTGTTTTATTCATTCATCGTGGCCAGAGCCTCATGCTCTGCATTATCTACAGCAGTGTTCCTCAACTCCAGTCCTCAGGGCCCACCTGCCGGCCATGTTTTCAGGATTTTCTTAGTATTCAGCAGGGGATAGAATTAGTGTCAAAATGCATCAGGACTTACCGCAGGTACTCATTCTGTGGGATATTCTCAAATCATGACTGACAGGTGGGCCCTGAGGACTGGAGTTAAGGAACACTCATCTACAGGCTTCCACATCTCTTCATGGTACTTTTCAGTGTGCTCTTTACATTAGTGTTTATATTAGTGTTTGCCTATTGTTGGGAATGTCCTTTCCCTTTATTACATGAAAGAAGGTAATTCCAGCATTTTTTTAAACTATTTTAAATTCATGTATTTAAAATTATGCTGACCTAAACTACGTTACACATATATTGAAATATATTATTGTCCACATTATTTTTCAATTTGATTATCAGTTAATGTAAAGTGTTGTGTCTTGATTTCCATATATTTCCATGTCTGTTATATCTAACAGTGTTCAATTCCATTACGGTATATTAAAGATATGAATAATAAATGAACTTTGATGTTACCGATTTAAAGTAATTTTGTGACATATACTTTACCTATCCCTGTTGCCCCATTGCTTGATAAAATAGCATAAAGTTGGTAAAAAAAATGCATTTCATCTTACAATTTAGGCTCCCAAAGCAACACAGGTCTAACAAATTCATTTCTTGGCATTTTTGTTCACATGCAAAGGGAAATGCAACATTTCTTGGAAGTGTCTGACAACAAAGATGGTAAATGTCAAAGGCAATTAAGCGCAGTTGCAGAAAACTAGCAGCTGAAGATAAAAAGAATACAAGCTGTCGAAGGTCTTTACCATTCCAGTGGGACACTTCTGATCATATAAGATGAATACTGCCAATATAAAATGTGCCATATTTTTAAACAATATTCTTAAATACAGCAATTAGGGCTTTTATTATTGCTAAAGTCATTAAAGCTAGAAATATTTCTGTATAGCAAAGACATGGTTGATCCATTCTTTTATTATGTTTTTGCTCCACTTTTATATAGCCATGTTAAAATAAAAACACCCTTTTGTCTTCCGACCTGTTTCATGTTTAATGACTATTTATTGCTGAGAGACTCTTATGCCATAATAGAAATGGCATGTTAAGCCGAGAATAACATTGCTTTTTGAAAAAGTAAGCCACTACCAAAAAAAGAAACTAAAAGAAAAAAATAATAATTGGCGTACTATTTCATTGACCCATGACTGTAAAAAAAAACAATGTGCTATTCCATCTGCTTCCCATTTCAGAGAGTGTAATACAACAAAAGTTCTGAAAAGTTAGAATGAGATGACCTAGGTCACTTACTGTAGAAGTGTTCTGCAATCATTGAATATAAATGCTAGAAACCTTCTCCATGGTGATTCATGATAACGTTGAAAGCCATGGGTACCTTGGAGTAACAAGAAGAGCATATAAATGCACACACTGACCTTCATGGAATAATTAAATGCAGGCATCCATTCTATTACCAATCTTTCTTACTTACACAATGCTTTTCTCAGATAATGCCCAGAAGGTCACTTCCATTTTACATCTTTTTTGTACTATTTTTGCACTGTACAATTACAAGGATTTCTACACCTGTGGAAAATCCCTGCTAAGCAAGCGCTATGCCTCATCTTTTTTGTTGCTTGGAATAAGAGGTTACTAACAGTAAAGATTAGCTATATTATTATACCTTATACCATAGCAACTATAGGATTATATGGTACATTATGGAAAGCAATGTCATATATTAAAGTGGAAAGCGAAATGTCATTCGTGTTTTCATGCTGGACTTAAGAATGAATATTGATGCTCTGAAAGGTGCCGTTGACCACAGATGAATGCACTGACATTTACAATATTTGGAAAAAAAAAACAGCAAAAGTAAAATGTTAGATGTGCTGCAAAACATGATATCTTTTAACTCAACACTTTAAAATGCTAACATTGTATGTTAGGGTCGCTAATCTAAGTTAAAAGTAAAGTGATCATATTAAAAAGAAAGAAGAAATCCCTTAGCTATGAATGATTAATTGAAAGGGTTTTCTGAGACTGATGACCCATTCTCTAGTATCTGATCGGTGGGGGTCTGATACCTGAGACCCCCGCCGAAAAGCTATTTCAGAAGGTAGTGGTGGTCCTGTGAGTGTTGCGGCCTTCTTGCTGGTTACCAAGAACAGCACCATACATTGTACAGTGGCTGTGCTTCGTATCACACTCAGCCTCATTGAAGTAAATGGTGCTGAGCTGCTCCTAGGCCATGTAACACATGAGGCTGAGCTGCTCCTAGGCCATGTGACAATGAGGATGAGCTGCTCCTAGGCCATGTAACACATGGTGCTGAGCTGCTCCTAGGCCATGTAACACATGAGGCTGAGCTGCTCCTAGGCCATGTAACACATGAGGCTGAGCTGCTCCTAGGCCATGTAACACATGAGGCTGAGCTGCTCCTAGGCCATGTGACAATGAGGATGAGCTGCTCCTAGGCCATGTAACACATGAGGCTGAGCTGCTCCTAGGCCATGTAACACATGGTGCTGAGCTGCTCCTAGGCCATGTAACACATGAGGCTGAGCTGCTCCTAGGCCATGTGACAATGAGGATGAGCTGCTCCTAGGCCATGTAACACATGGTGCTGAGCTGCTCCTAGGCCATGTAACACATGAGGCTGAGCTGCTCCTAGGCCATGTAACACATGAGGCTGAGCTGCTCCTAGGCCATGTAACACATGAGGCTGAGCTGCTCCTAGGCCATGTGACAATGAGGATGAGCTGCTCCTAGGCCATGTAACACATGAGGCTGAGCTGCTCCTAGGCCATGTAACACATGAGGCTAAGCTGCTCCTAGGCCATGTAACACATGAGGCTGAGCTGCTCCTAGGCCATGTGACAATGAGGCTGAGCTGCTCCATGAATGTGTCGTCACTGGCCTAGGAAAAGCTGAGAGAAGGGTGTGGTGCTCACAGGAGTGCAGGGGCCTTCTCAAACAGCTGATGGGCTCCCGGATGTCTGACCACCACCAATCAGATACTGATAACCTATCCCGAGGATAGGTCATTCATATAAAAAATCTCAGAAAACCCCTTTTAAGCCCTCGTATATGACTATTATTGCATTCTGACTTATGATTTCAGTGTATTGCTCTTTTTAAAGAGGACTTGTAATCAGCATAAAGTCATCCAGAATTGTTTTTACAAGGATGATATAAGTAACAAGAAGAACAATTCTGGAGCATCTATTCTTATGACTCTTACAATTTGTTTATTATTCCTTCCAGAAGTTATGAATGCATTAGAAGCAGTTTGCAATGAAGGTCCAGAATGAGTGTTACTGGTTGGGCATATGTCCTACACAGTCTGAAACTAATCAGTACGGCAGAGAACGAGAAAGACGAGAAGGTGCTCATATGGTAAATAGGTAAAGGTTCAAGAACCCTGGTGGGGTATTTAGTCTGCTCACCTGTATTTGTTGTGCAGGGCTGGCGGTGGCCAAGTGGGGAGAATAATTGCACAGAAATGAGCAGAAGTATGGTATCTGCCACGTCTCTAGATGGATAGTCAGTAGGCATGAGACATGACATGAGGCACAGATGAAGTAGTGATCTCTTATTGATGACACATTTTGGGGTGCATGACCCCTTTCTCAAGTCTGCAGTGTGTGAGCTTGATCGTGAAGAGGCACTGCCGAGAACTGTGGCTGTTTTGCACATATGGAATGAGCTAATGCATCCATCTGGAGATTTGGCAGATACAGTACCATACTGCTGCTCATTTCTGTGCAACTAATCAGTACTGACAGTGGCAGACTTTGCAGGGACACCCTCCCAACTGGTAACACCCAGCTGGACCTTTATTGAAGATGGTTGGCAATTAATTCATAACTTCTGGAAATGGACGTTTCAGAGTTGCCATTACATGTGAAAAGCAAGTAGTTAATAAACAGTCATGTCAAGAGAGGTGACTGTTTCTATTTAACATTATCAAAATTATTCTTAACCCCTTAAGGACACATGACGTATCGGTACGGCATGTTTCCCGAGTCCTTAAGGACACATGACGTACCGGTACGTCATGTGTTGTTCCGATCACTGCCGTGCGGCCGGCTGTGATCGGAACAAGGTGCCTGCTCAAATCATTGAGCAGGCACCTCGGCTAAATGCACGGGGGGGTCCCGTGACCCCCCCATGTCCGCGATCGCAACAAACCGCAGGTCAATTCAGACCTGCGGTTTGTTGCGCTTTCTGCAGTTTCTGATCGCTGCGGTCCCTGACCGCGGCGATCAGAAACTTTAGTGTGGCGAAAATATATATTTATTACCCCCCCTGCACCTCTGAATGATTTTAGCCCGGTGGGAGGTGCAGGGGGGGTGTTGCGGGCGGTGGGGGCGGTGCGGGAGGCGGGCGGTGCGGCAGGCGGGATCGCGATCCCCCGCCCGCCTCCTATTGCGTAATCGTTGGTGTACAGTGGGTATACCAGGGTGCCAGCACATTGCTGGCACCCTGGTATAAACGGCTGACATCGGTGATGCGATGTCAGCCGTTTAACCCTTTCCATACAGCGGTCCGTACGGACCGCTGTATGGAAAAAGTTAACAGTAAGAGGGAGCTCCCTCCCTCTCCGATCGGGGGGCTGCAGTGCCTTTGCAGCCCCTCAATGGAGAGGGAGAGAGCCCCCAGACAGCCCCCCCAGAGCCCCGTCCTTACCCTTCCCCGTCTGCGCAGTTCTGACCATAACTGAGCAGACGGGGAAGGTTCCCATGGCAACAGGACGCCTCTCAGGCGTCCTGCTGTCCATGGTGCTGAACAGATCTGTGCTGAAAGCATAGATCTGTTCAGTGTAAGTAAAATATAGTACAGTGCAATATATATTGTACTGTACTGTATTATACAGACATCAGACCCACTGGATCTTCAAGAACCAAGTGGGTCTGGGTCAAAAAAAAGTGAAAAAAAGGTAAAAATCAAAAAACACATTTATCACTGATTAAAAATTAAAAAAATAAAATTCCCTACACATGTTTGGTATCGCCGCGTCCGTAACGACCTGATCTATAAAACGGTCATGTTACTTTACCCGAACGGTGAACGCCATAAAAATAAAAAATAAAAAACTATGATGAAATTGAAATTTTGTCCACCTTACTTCCCAAAAAAAGGTAATAAAAGTGATCAAAAAAGTCGCATGTACGCCAAAATTGTAACAATCAAACCGTCATCTCATCCCGCAAAAAATGAGACCCTACTTAAGATAATCGCCCAAAAACTGAAAAAACTATGGCTCTTAGACTATGGAAACACTAAAACATCATTTTTTTTGTTTCAAAAATGAAATCATTGTGTAAAACTTACATAAATAAAAAAAAAGTATACATATTAGGTATCGCCACGTCCGTATCGACCGGCTCTATAAAAATATCACATGACCTAACCCCTCAGGTGACCACCGTAAAAAAATAAAAATAAAAACGGTGTAAAAAAAGCCATTTTTTGTCATCTTACGTCACAAAAAGTGTAATAGCAAGCGATCAAAAAGTCATATGCACCCCAAAATAGTGCCAATCAAACCGTCATCTCATCCCGCAAAAAATGAGACCCTACTTAAGATAATCACCCAAAAACTGAAAAAACAATGGCTCTTAGACTATGGAGACACTAAAACATTTTTTTTGTTTTAAAAATGAAATCATTGTGTAAAACGTACATAAATAAAAAAAATTGTATACATATTAGGTATCGCCGCGTCCGTGACAACCTGCTCTATAAAATTACCACATGATCTAACCTGTCAGATGAATGTTGTAAATAAAAAAATAAAAAACGCTGCCAAAAAAGCTATTTCTTGTTACCTTGCCGCACAAAAAGTGTAATATAGAGCAACCAAAAATCATATGTACCCTAAACTAGTACCAACAATACTGCCACCCTATCCCGTAGTTTCTAAAATGGGGTCACTTTTTTGGAGTTTCTACTCTAGGGGTGCATCAGGGGGGCTTCAAATGGGACATGGTGTAAAAAAAAAACAGTCCAGCAAAACCTGCCTTCCAAAAACCGTATGGCATTCCTTTCCTTCTGCGCCCTGCCGTGTGCCCGTACAGCGGTTTACGACCACATATGGGGTGTTTCTGTAAACTACAGAATCAGGGCCATAAATAATGAGTTTTGTTTGGCTGTTAACCCTTGCTTTGTAACTGGAAAAAAAAAATTAAAATGGAAAATCTGCCAAAAAAGTGAAATTTTGAAATTGTATCTCTATTTTCCATTAAATCTTGTGCAACACCTAAAGGGTTAACAAAGTTTGTAAAATCCGTTTTGAATACCTTGATGGGTGTAGTTTCTTAGATGGGGTCACTTTTATGGAGTTTATAATCTGGGGGTGCATCAGGGGGGCTTCAAATGGGACTTGGTGTCAAAAAACCGGTCCATAAAAATCAGCCCTCCAAAAAACAAACGGCGCACCTTTCCCTCTACGCCCCGCTGTGTGGCCGTACAGTAGTTTACGGCCACATATGGGGTGTTTCTGTAAACAGCAGAGTCAGGGCAATAAAGATACAGTCTTGTTTGGCTGTTAACCCTTGCTTTGTTAGTGGAAAAAATGGGTTAAAATGGAAAATTAGGCAAAAAAATGAAATTCTCAAATTTCATCGCCATTTGCCAATAACTCTTGTGCAACACCTAAAGGGTTAACGACGTATGTAAAATCAGTTTTGAATACCTTGAGGGGTGTAGTTTCTTAGATGGGGTCACTTTTATGGAGTTTCTACTCTAGGGGTGCATCAGGGGGCTTCAAATGGGACATGGTGTAAATAAACCAGTCCATAAAAATCAGCCTTCCAAAAACCAAACGGCGCACCTTTCACTCTACGCCCCGCTGTGTGGCCGTACAGTAGTTTACGGCCACATATTGGGTGTTTCTGTAAACGGCAGAGTCAGGGCAATAAAGATACCGTCTTGTTTGGCTGTTAACCCTTGCTTTGTTAGTGGAAAAAATGGGTTAAAATGAAAAATTAGACAAAAAAATAAAATTCTCAAATTTCCTCCTCATTTGCCAATAACTCTTGTGCAACACCTAAAGGGTTAACAACGTATTCAAAATCAGTTTTGAATACCTTGAGGGGTGTAGTTTCTTAGATGGGGTCATTTTTGGGTGGTTTCTATTATGTAAGCCTCGCAAAGTGACTTGAGACCTGAACTGGTCCCTAAAAATTGAGTTTTTGTAAATTTCTGAAAAATTTCAAGATTTGCTTCTAAACTTCTAAGCCTTATAACATCCCCAAAAAATAAAATATCATTCCCAAAATAATTCAAACATGAAGTAGACATATGGGGAATGTAAAGTCATCCAAATTTTTGGGGGTATTACTATGTATTACAGAAGTAGAAAAACTGGAACTTTGAAATTTGCAAATTTTTCCAAATTTTTGTTAAATTTGGTATTTTTTGGTGCAAAAAAAATAATTTTTTTGACTTCATTTTACCAGTGTCATGAAGTACAATATGTGACGAAAAAACAATCTCAGAATGGCCTGGATAAGTCAAAGCGTTTTAAAGTTATCAGCACTTAAAGTGACTCTGGTCAGATTTGCAAAAAATGGCCTGGTCCTTAAGGTGAAATAGGGCTGTGTCCTTAAGGGGTTAAATATGAACAAGAGTTTATGAGATTTGACATGCTCCAGTGAATTAGATATTTCTGTGCACCATTTTGGTCATAAAAATATAATCATTTTTGCTTTAGTAAATAATTTGCTACTTGCCACTAAAGACTGCTTACAGCATTAAATGTTATGTTAATATTAGTGTTGACCGAATGAAAGCCAAATGAAATGACTTTGATCCAAATTTCAGGAAAAATTTGATTCGCCGCAAAGCCAAAATTCCTCATGCTTCATGGTAACTAATCTATTTTCTCTGAAATTATGGCAAAAAAAAAACAAACTCATCCACTTGCTCGCAGAGAGGCTGTTGCGGCCATCTTGAATGGCCTGGAGCAGTGACATCATTAGCGGTGTCTTCAATCAAGATGGACTTGACGGCCTCTCTGCGAGCAAATGGATAAGGTGACTATGTTTTTTTTTTACTGGATTAAGGGTACTTTCACACTAGCGTTTTTCTTTTCCGGCACTGAGTTCCGTCAAAAGGGCTCAATGCCAGAAAAGAACTGATCAGGCATATCCCCATGCATTCTGAATGGAGAGTAATCCGTTCAGGATGCATCAGGATTTCTTCAGTTCTGTCTTTTTGACTGATCAGGCAAAAGATAAAACTGCAGCATGCTACAGTTCTATCTACGGTCAAAAAAACAGAAGACTTGCCTGAATGCCGGATCCGGCATTTTTTTTATTCCATAGTAATGTATAGGTGCCGGATCCGGCATTCAAAATACCGGAATTCCGGATCCGTTTTGCCAGATGTCACCGGAAAGACGGATCTGGCATTTCAATGCATTTTTCTACCTGGCATTTTTAGGACTGATATTAATGTTGGGTTACAAATGTATGTTTTTGTGGCCCACCAAATTTAATCAAAAATGTAGAAATAAAGGGATCTGTAATTCTTAGATATTAAAACTTAAATTTTAATATATAATACTACTAATAAATGGTTGCCTCTCCAATTGATTATTAAAAAGCTCAAATCGTGTGTCAATCCACAATAAATGGAGCTAATGTAGAAGTAAGTCACCATCTTATAATAGAGTAACAGGAGACATAAATCACTTCAACAGGTTGGATAAAGGTGCACAGCGGCACTCTAAAGATAGAAATAAACCGTTTGTCCTACCACTCCGTCGAATGGTTCCAATTGTACAGCGATTACCTCTCGGACCCTAGATGTCATGAGTCTTCGATGGTTTAAAAAGTTATGCTGCACATGGGTAGGAATGTGCAGACTAGATCTGCCTATATATGCCCTAAAAGGGGATCCTACGCTAGCTCTATAGGCCTAACCACGGTGCACCCACTAAAATAAGGATGTGCCATCCGGAACCTAACCCTGGAATTGAAGACCCTAGTTTGCCCTCTCCTAAAAAATCCCTACACGCATGTTTCGCTTACAGATGAGAGTAAAGCTCATCAGGGGAAACAACAGGGAGCTAGGCAAATTATTATTTCCAAGTGCACCACCAACAGTATTAGCTGTGAACCTTAGATATAAGGATTATGAGTTCTGAGATCTGATATATGTAATTTAGGTAACAAAAATCCATTCAATGAATAGGGGGGGAGAGGGTAATAGATAGATACCCCCTTCCTCCTAACAAAAGGATTATGGTCTTTCTTGGCATTGCCATGTGATTCCTACCTCCCTCCCACAGATTCTGCTATGGAAGCTCTCCGCTCTCTCATATAAGCAGACTTTCAAGTATGTGGAAGAAGTAAGGAGGATTTCATACAATTTTACAACACATAATATTTTGTATTTATATTAAAGATTGCAGAATTTATTTATTATGTTAAAGTTTTCAGCAAATTAAGGAGATTTGCTCTTTAGAGAAACAATGGAGAAGAGAATTTAAAAATAAATATTTATGGCAGATGTGGAGTCTGGAAAAATTGTATTCCACAATGCTCCAATTTGTTATAACAAATCCCTGCCATGCTATACCTTACAATGGAATTGTCAACAAATCAAAGCACATTTTTAAAAAAAATACTGTAAAATGTAGAGGGGAGAAATGTTTTCTCTTTGCTTACCAACATTTATATTTTGACACTAGGATTTAATCTTGGGGCATTGCCAGGGAAAAGTATAAATAATGTGCCGAATATTGTACTTGATAATATACACCAGTGATACCATTACATTTCCCCAGATCTGCTTTGCTGTACAAATTCCATTTGCAGAGATTTATAAAATAAAATATATACATTTTTACCATTGCAAGACTTCAAAGCTAAATGTGATTCCTCAGTAGCAAATATCTTCATACCCACATGTTTCTATTCTTCACATAATCCTTTTGCAAACTGTATATGCTAATGTCACTTCAAAAGAACAACCACTCCCTGCTGACTCTTGTTAATTATAAATGTGTTTTTGCCAAACATGCTTTATTTTTAAGCATTACCAACAATGTTTTTCTGGAAACCTATGATTATGGTGAAGTAGGAGTAAGGATGTCTTTCATTTTTCCTGCAATATATAGGTAGGCTTAAGTAAAATGACTTTTGCTATTCTTGTCACACCTACCATTGTAGCTAGAAATACTAAAAGTGAACTTTATTTTATATTGAAAAAGAAAAAGGAGGATTATATGAAAAATTACTGATCTGTTCTTCAGGGAAAGTACAATAGTCCTCCTGAGAAACAGTATTAGCAGCATGTCATTAAGAGGTGTGCATGTTTCTAGCCTGAGAAATTCTAAAATGTGTTGCTAAACAGGATTTTGATAAATAAGTATGATGAATAAACTGTAAATGTAAAGTAAAAGAATGTTTACAGGTTCAGTTATAACAAAAAAAGGGGGGAACATTGCAAACAGGTACATGGAATGAATAGAAATGATGTGCAAAGTTATTAATGAGAAATGCTGATGGGATGAGATACAGGTTCTTTTATGTGGCTTCTCATTGTAAGCGTCTTCTGCTCTCTGATTCTTTCTGTTATTCAATATTTTTCTATTAAATTGTCCATTCACCTTTTCCTACATAGGTTAGTTTCATTTGGTAAGTACACAATCATGAAAGAAATAATCTCCACTCAAGGTGGGTTGTATCACTGGGGTCCTGCAAGGGAAAGTTGTTAACAATGTAGAGTTATATGATACTTAGTGTTCAGCGTGAATATTCGAATCGCAAATTTTAATCGTGAATATCACCACTTCAAGAATTCGAAAATATTTAGAATATAGTGCTATATATTCACGAATAGTGTTAAATATTCTAATCGCAAATTTATCGCGAATATATTACATTGCTGATTTTTGCAATCAAGTAAAAAATCACTGAAGGATCACAAATTCTCAAATTTGCTAATTTATGGCGAATAGTCGGCCTAAAATTGGTGAAATATTGCAAATTTGAATATTGCCTATGCCACTTATCTCTAATAATACTAATACCTTTGGCATTGCTTGATCAGGTTATTAAGGTCTGTCTTAAACCCTAGCTGCTACCTTCTTTCCTGCCTGCATTTCTTTGGTCTACTACCAACTTGTTGGCTGTCCCTTTACTTCAATTATCTTTTTGGTATCTTGGCTTATGGTTATCCTTTTATTTATTGATTTTTGTCTCATTTTATAACTCTAGTTATAGAAGCAGATGTCGATCTGCTCTGCCACAGAAAAGATTTGGCATAGGTCTACCTCTAAGTGTGTTATCTAAGTGCCCCCTTGGTATTCATCCATTAACTACTATACAGTGATCGGGACTCCAATGCATGAGCCACCAGACTGCTACCTCTTAGAGAAGTCTCTGATCAGTGATTAATTACCCACAGGGGTCAAGAGACACTGGTGTGGTGCACCAAAGTATCAGGTAAAAAATTAGTCAGGAAATAAGCCAAGGTTCGGACAGGCAGTGTATTAGAAATCCAATAAACAGTTCAAAGGTCAGGGTAGGAAGCACATGGCCAAACAAGGATCCCACGGATGTCAAGTCATGCATGAAGGGTCAAATCCAGAAACAGACAGAGGTCGGTGCACAAACGGGAAAACAAGACAATGGCATACCTTTGTAGGAAACTAGCTAAACAGAACTTAATGCTCAGACAGAAGGTGTTTTAAATACCCTGAGGTGGACTGCCATAGCCTGGGGAAGATTAAGATACAAACGCATACTGGCCCTTTAATAGCCAATGAGAGGACTTGCACATGCGCCCTGCAGGCAACGAGAGGCAAAAGAAGGTGACAAACAAGCCTCAGCCTTCATGGAATGGTCAGAGCAGTGCTGTTCTGGCACTTGATACTGCCGGGAAGGAGCAGCAATACCAAACAGGGCAGAGCAGGTGCGCATTCCCTAGGCTGTACATGCCTGGAGGAGTGAGGTAACAGGCATGGACCACTGGCATAGCAATTCTCATGTGTTCAGTCTCCTCTTTGGACCTCTGCCTTATGTGTCAACTGTATCACTGACTGCTCTCCAGCACTGTATTCTAGTACCAAGTCTGTCTGCATATCAACTTATTTTAATCACTCCTTTCAGCAGTCACTAATCTAATCTACCATGACCTAGAGATTTCAAAGTCCAATCTCCAGGTGGGGTGTCATGGGTTAAGACTAGTAAATCTGTTTATGATATCTGCTATTTCTATCTGTTATGTTGTGGTAAGATAAAATGCATATTTAAGGGGTCATTTCATTATCATTTAACCAAATTTTTTTATTTTTTTTGAAGTTTGGGTGAAATCCATAGTGTGACAAGTAATCAATTTTTATACAGTATAGATATTAATGTATTGTTGAATTTCTATGCTTCATGGCATTTCAATATTCAGTTATATGTTTTAGCACAGAAAAATTGGGCAGCATTCAAGCATGTATAGAATACTGCTACTTCATTCATCCCTAAAAGACTGCAAAAATGAAGCTACATATAGCACTCTGTATCTCCGGCAGCCTAATTCAGATGAATATAGTGGACACTCATCGCATATCCTGTTCCTAGTGGTTAAATTTGAAACTAGGCACATCCTATTTAACAATCTATAATGGCTATCAATGTAGCAAAATGATAAAATACCATAAATTGATCTCATGTCCGAGATATACCGTATATACTCGAGTATAAGCCGACCCGAATATAAGCCGAGGCCCCTAATTTTACCCCCCAAAAATTGGAAAAATTATTGACTCGAGTATAAGACTAGGGTGGGAAATGCAGCAGCTACTGGTAAATTTCAAAAATAAAAATAGATACCGTACCAATAAAATTACATTATTGAGGCATCAGTAGGTTAAAGGTTTTTGAATATTTATTTCAAAGAAAAACAATATGGTATCAACAATAACTTTAACAGTACAAAAACCAACTAAAGTGAATATTCGATTTTTGGGAAAATACCAGTTCATGCGAATTTTTATGCGAAAATTTGAATGCAAATTTTTTTGAGAATTTTCGCAATCAAGACCTAGACTCGAGTATAAGACGAGGGGGCTTTTTGAGCACAAAAATATGTGCCAAAAAACTCGTCTTATACTCGAGTATATACGGTATGTCAAATATAACAAAGACAGGTGCACTCTGTGGTCTTACTAAGCCCTCAAACTGGTGTTAAAATTGAGAGATTAGCCAACATGTCCTACGTGAGGACATGTCTGAACCCGAGCACCGCGCCAAGGTTTCTCAAGTAGCTCGGGACCTAATGCTAACCTACCTGGGCCGTATGGGCAATACCAGGAGCCAGTGGGCGAATTACAGGAGAGCGAGGTCCGACTCAAAGCAATCTCCCAGTGAGGACATGTCTGAGCCCGAGCACCACGCCAAGGTTTCTCAAGTAGCTCGGGACCTAACGCTAAACCTACCTGGGCCGTATGGGCAATACCAGGAGCCAGTGGGCGAATTACAGGAGAGCAAGGTCCGACTCAAAGCAATCTCCCAGTGAGGACATGTCTGAGCCCGAGCACCGCGCCAAGGTTTCTCAAGTAGCTCGGGACCTAACGCTAAACCTACCTGGGCCGTGCAATACCAGGAGCCAGTGGGCGAATTACAGGAGAGCAAGGTCCGACTCAAAGCAATCTCCCAGTAACCTCCACCATGTGACCATGCATACAATGGGAGGAGGCAGAGAGCTCTAAGCACTTCCCAACACTGGCTGATAGAGCCCGGGCCTCACATGTGCACCAGAATGCTGCCTGTAGATGGAAATAAAGGCACATTCAGACTAGGAGTTTCTACACCTCCCAAAAATTCTAAATACAAACTACAAATTGGCATGGTATTAAAAAGCAGGAAGTGCTCAACCCCATATGCAGTGGTGCATCTATACTGGGGGGGGGGGGGGCAGATCCTGCACTTGTGTTCCGCTGCTAATGGCTATCCCCAGCTTGCCCAATTTGTGGGCTTAGTAAGACCGCAGAGTGCACCTGTCTTTGTTTTTGTTATATTATCTATACTGTTTATCACATCCACACATTTGCTATCGTGTGTAGGATGTCCATTGTGGTACTTGTGGTCCGCTGCAGGCATCCTCCATTGTATGCATTTTTGCTCGGGATTGCCATTAGCAGCGGACCACAAGTGCAGGATCTGCCCCCCCCCCCCCCCCCCGGTATAGATGCACCACTGCATATGGGGTTGAGCACTCTCTGCTTTTTAATACCACGCCAATTTGTACTAGATATATGTCACAATTTAGTTCATAATAACATCTGCATTAAAGGCAAACATAATTGTCATAGTCTTAAAGTAAATGTGTCGTCAGAAAAAGTGCTATTGTTTAAATCATGTTTTATGTTAAACATATTTTGAAATAATTCTTGGTGATTTTGATTTTATTTTTAATGTCAATATCTATATAAAAAAAATGAAATTCTGCCATTTTCACACTGGCCACTAAGTCTAATAATAGACTCCACTTAGTCTGTACAGACAATGTTACTGCTTTTCCTATCAATGCAGGTAGGACTACAAAGACAGATATCATCTTTGTATAGAGAGAACACAGGATCCACCATAGACAATAGGTGATATCACAGCTAGAGTTGAGAAGACACCTGGATGTTCGTGTTCGACAGGTTCGGCCGAACTTCACAAAAAAGTTCGAGTTTGGGACCCGAACTTGACCCCGAACCCAAACCCCATTGAAATCAATGGGGACCCGAACTTTTGAGCACTAAAATGGCTGTAAAAATGTCATAGAAAGGGATAGAGGGCTGTAAATAGCATCAAAATGTGGTTAAGAGCATGGCAGGTGCTCTGCAAACAAATGTGGATAGGGAAATGACTTTAGATAACATGAAATACGTAAAAATAAAAAGTAATAATCTTGATCTAGGAGGACGAGGTCCATATGGAGTAGGGGGTTGAGGAGGTGGTGGATGTGGCGGTGTAGGTGGAAGCGGCGGTGAAAAAGGTGGAGGAGGTCGCCTACACTGCTTTTTGGTTTTAAATTTATTTTTATTTTTTTAAATTAGGGTACACCCCAAAACATTGGGAAATATAACCCGTGATAACCCCCTCCAGTCGTGCTAAACATACATTCAGACAATACACTGGCTTCAGGGCAGGCCAGCACCTCCAAGGTGTAAAGGGCAAGCTCAGGCCATGTGCCCAATTTGGATACCCAGAAGTTGCAGGGGCTGACCCCTGTCAGTCAACTCGTGTAGATGTGTGCACACATACTGCCCACCATGTCACACTTCCCCGTAATGTTTGCGATCCAATTTGATATCTGCTTTATCAATTTTCGATGTTCTTTTCTGCGCCTACCATGGTGATCACGGGTGGCGGGGAATCAGGGTTCCAGGCCGGAGAGGGAGCCTGAGAAAGGGATACCACATCCAAGGGAGATCAATGGATGAAATTATATGTAATCGAGCCGAAATGTGGGAGAAAGCAAAAGCATCCAAGTAAAGGAGGGGGCGCGCGGCAATTACCCACTCCCGACTCGGGGAGGTAGTGATGATAAATAACAATACAGGACTCTTAAGATGCCCTGTTATTGGAATGATGGGGTAATGGGGTATTTAGGATTTGGAAACGTTAGCAGGGAGAGGCCCTGGTGCCGCTTTGTTGACTCTAGCTAACTTCTGCCTGATTGCAGGTCCCTGTGACGTCCACCATCCGTTTGGATATCTTCTCTATCAACTTTCAATGTTCTTTTCTGAGCCTACCATGTTGATTATGGTTATCGGCGAATCAGGGTTCCACGCCGGAGACGGAGCGTGAGAAAGGGAGACCTCATCCAAGGGAGGTCAATGGCTGCAATGGGATGGAGCGGAAATGTGGGACAAGTTATTAAAGCAGAAGGATCGATTAAAAGGGACAATTAAAAACAAATTTTAGTAATTTAAGTCACTGTCAGCTATGCAGTGCAGGGTTTTTTCATTGACAGAAATGGGTTAATGTCACCCACCAATGGAATTATTTTAAAAAATTTCGGTCCCTGTCACCTAGTGCCCCCGCTGTCAGGTGAGAATGCCACCAGCAGCCCGTCTACCAGCGTGCGCTCGTACTCGCGCATCTTTAGATCACACTCCTTGTAACGAGGATCCAGCTTCGTGGCCTCCCAGTAATCACCACAAGTTAGAATGTGGGCAACTCGGCGGTCGTTGCAGAGACACTGCAGCATGTAATCGCTCATGTGTGCCAGGCTGCCCAGAGGCAACAAAAAGCTGTCCTCTGTGGGAGGTGTATCGTCTGTGTCCTCTGTATCCCCCCAGCCACGCAGCAGTGATGGCCATGAGCTGGTCTGGGTGCCACCCTGCTGTGAACAAGGTTTATCCTCCTCCTCCATCTCCTCCACCTCGTCATCCTCCAGAACTGTGCCCTGGCTGGACAATTGTGTACCTGGCGTTTGTGGGTGTAGGAACCCACCCTGTGAGCCACTTGTGAATGGCCGGAAACCCTACGAAATGATCCCTCTTCCTTCTTCTCCTGTGCCACATCCTCTTCCATCATCGCCATCAGCGTTTTTTCAAGGAGGCATAGAAGTGGGATAGTAACGCTGAGAACTGTGTTATCGGCACTGGCCATGTTGGTGGAGTACTCGAAACAGCGCAATAAGGAACACAGTTCTCGCATGGAGGTCCAGTCATTGGTGGTGAAGTGTTGCTGTACTGCCGAGCGATTCACCCTCGCGTGCTGCAGCTGAAACTCCACTATCGCCTGATGCTGCTCGCACAGTCTGGCCAGCATGTGCAAGTTGGAGTTCCACCTTGTGGGCACGTAGCATATGAGGCGATGAGCAGGAAGGCTGAAGTTACGCTGCAGCGCTGACAGGCGAGCAGCAGCAGGGTAAGAACGCTGAAAGCGTGCACAACCGGCCCGCACTTTATGCAGCAGCTCTGACATATCGGGGTAATTTTTAAGGAATCTCTGCACCACCAAATTCAGCATATTAGCCAGGCAAGGGATGTGCGTGAAACCGGCTAGTCCCAGAGCTACTATAAGATTTTGCCTATTATCGCACACCACCAGGCCAGGCTTGAGGCTCACTGGCACTAACCACTCATCAGCCTGTTGTTCAAGGCCCCGTCCACAGCTCCTACGTGGTGTGGGGTTTGTACCCAAACAGATATGTTTTAAAACTGCCTGCTGTCATTTACCCCTGGCTGTGCTGAAGTTGGTGGTGGAAGTGTTACGCTGACCGGATGAGGAGCCGGTAGAGGATGAGATAGTGGAGTGGGAGAAGGAAGCAACAGGAGGAAAACTGAAGCGTATTGGAATCCTCGGTTGTGGAAGGACATGCGCCAAACTGCTATCTGCCTCAGGCCCAACTGCCACTGCATTTACCCAATGTGCTGCTAAGGAGATATAGCGTCCCTGACCATGCTTACTGGTCCACGTATCCGTAGTGAGGTGGACCTTGCAAAGATGGCGTTGTGCAGTGCACACCTGATTTTGTCCCCTAATTGGTTGTGCAGGGAAGGGATGGAATGCCTGGAAAAGTAGTGGTGGCTGGGCACGACGTACTGTGGGACAGCCACCGCCATAAGGCTTTTAAAAGTCTCCACCAGACAGAATTAAATCATTTAAAATGCCAGTTATTTTTAAATGCTGGTATTCAGGGCCAGGGATCGCTGGTGGGTGGGGGGGTACTTCCTCTTCCGCTTAAGTATTTGGGAGATGGAGAGCTGAATGCTTCCGTGGGACATTGTGGAGATGCTTGGTGACCCAGGTGGTGGTGTTGCTGGCAGATCCTCTGTTTGCGGAGTGGCACTGTCACTCCAGAGGTGGATGAAGAGGCTGAGACTGCAGCAGAAGAGGAAGCAAGAGGTGCTCAGGTTGAGAACATTTATGCCTCGCTTCAGGCTCTGATTGCACAGCGTGCAAACCACTCGTGTCTTGTCGCTAGCACATTGTCTGAAGAACTGCCACGCCAGGGAACTCCTTGGAGCTGGCTTTGGTGTGCTCGGTCCCTTGATGTGGTGGGGAGTAGCAGGCGTACTGTCTAGGGGACGGCCGCTCCACTTTTGCACCCTGCTCTCTCTTCTGCTGTGCTGGTGGCTCTGTGCGACCACCGCCTCTTCCTCCGAACGACACAGGTCACTCGCTTGACCTTGATTCCATGTGGGGTTGAGGACCTCATCGTTCTCCACATCATCTTCCACCCAGTCTTCACCCCTGCCCTCCTTGTCGGTCTGCACACTTTTGAAAGCCCCAGCAGTTGGCACCTGTTTTTCGTCATCATCCGAGACGTGCTGCGATGGTCCTCCCATGTACTCATGTACTGAAAAACTGATGGACATCGGCTGCAGGTGCCAACTCTGATTTTTCAGCAGGAGACTGGGTGGGAAACAATGTGAAGGAACTGGAGGCACTGTCAGCAACCCAATCTACTATCGCCTGTACTTGTTCTGGCCTCACCATTCATAGAGCCGCATTAGGCTCGACCAAATACCGCTACATTAGGCTCGACCAAATACCGCTACAGGTTCTGTTGTCTACTCACACCTGAGGAAGATGTTTCACTTGTGCATGTAGCTGGCACAGATCGACAACATCCTCTCCCTGCAACAGGAACTCCACCAGCAGCACCACGACCGGGCCACGTCCCTTATTTGACGCTCTCCTCATATTTCTCAAATTTAAGATCTTGCCCTAAATGGGTGTTATTTTTAAAAGCAGAATAGAACAACAGTATCTAAATGGTGTATCTCACACGTACAGATGAAGATTAGGCCGCAATTTAAGATTTTTGCCCAAAATGGGTGTTTTTCTAATAGCAGACTAGAACAACAGTATCTAAATGGTGTATCTCACACGTACAGATGTAGACTAGGCCACAATTTACGATTTTTGCCCTAAATAGGTGTTTTTCTAATTGCAGAATAGAACAACAGTATCTAAAGGGTGTATCTCACAATGACATATGCAGCAAAGGCTGCAAAATTAAGTTTCTTGCCCTAAATATTTTTTTTTTTTAAATAGCAGAATAGAACAACAGTATCTAAAGGGTGTATTTCACAATGACAGATGCAGCAAAGGCTGCAATTTTTTTTATTTTTTTGCCCTAAATGTTTTTTTTTTTTTTAATAGCAGAATAGAACAACACTATCTAAAGGGTGTATCTCACACGTGCAGATGTAGACTAGGCAGCAATTTAAGATTTTTGCCCAAAATGGGTGTTTTTCTGATAGCAGAATAGAACAACACTATCTAAAGGGTGTATATCACACGTACAGATGCAGACTAGGCCGCAATTTAAGATTTTTGCCCAAAATGGGTGTTTTTTTAAAAGCAGAATAGAACAACAGCATCTAAAGGGTGTATCTCACAATGACATATGTAGCAAAGGCTACAAAAATTAAGTTTCTTGCCCTAGATTGGTTTTTGTTTTAATAGCACAATAGAACAACAGTATCTAAAGGGTGTATCTCACACATACAGATGCAGACTAGGCCGCAATTTAAGATTTTTGCCCAAAATGGGTGTTTTTTTTACAAACCGGATTCCCAAAAAGTTGGGACACTAAACAAATTGTGAATAAAAACTGAATGCAATGGTGTGGAGATGGCAAATGTCAATATTTTATTTGTAATAGAACATAGATGACAGATCAAACGTTTAATCCGAGTAAATGTATCATTTTAAAGGAAAAATACGTTGATTCAAATTTTCACGGTGTCAACAAATCCCCAAAAAGTTGGGACAAGTAGCAATAAGAGGCTGGAAAAAGTAAATTTGAGCATAACAAAGAGCTGGAAGACCAATTAACACTAATTAGGTCAATTGGCAACATGATTGGGTATAAAAAGAGCTTCTCAGAGTGGCAGTGTCTCTCAGAAGCCAAGATGGGTAGAGGATCACCAATTCCCACAATGTTGCGCAGAAAGATAGTGGAGCAATATCAGAAAGGTGTTACCCAGCGAAAAATTGCAAAGACTTTGCATCTATCATCATCAACTGTGCATAACATCATCCGAAGATTCAGAGAATCTGGAACAATCTCTGTGCGTAAGGTTCAAGGCCGTAAAACCATACTGGATGCCCGTGATCTCCGGGCCCTTAAACGACACTGCACCACAAACAGGAATGCTACTGTAAAGTAAATCACAGAATGGGCTCAGGAATACTTCCAGAAACCATTGTCAGTGAACACAATCCACTGTGCCATCCGCCGTTGCCAGCTGAAACTCTACAGTGCAAAAAAATAAGCCATTTCTAAGCAAGATCCACAAGCTCAGGCGTTTTCACTGGGCCAGGGATCATTTAAAATGGAGTGTGGCAAAATGCAAGACTGTTCTGTGGTCAGACAAGTCACAATTCGAAGTTCTTTTTGGAAATCTGGGACGCCATGTCATCTGGACCAAAGATGACAAGGACAACCCAAGTTGTTATCAACGCTCAGTTCAGAAGCCTGCATCTCTGATGGTATGGGGTTGCATGAGTGCGTGTGGCATGGGCAGCTTGCATGTCTGGAAAGGCACCATCAATGCAGAAAAATATATTCAGGTTCTAGAACAACATATGCTCCCATCCAGACGTCATCTCTTTCAGGGAAGACCCTGCATTTTTCAACAAGATAATGCCAGACTACATTCTGCATCAATCACAACATCATGGCTGCGTAGGAGAAGGATCGGGGTACTGAAATGGCCAGTCTGCAGTCCAGATCTTTCACCTATAGAGAACATTTTCCTCATACAGAGGAAGGTGCAACAAAGAAGGCCCAAGACGATTAAACAGTTAGAGGCCTGTATTAGACAAGAATGGAAGAGCATTCCTATTTCTAAACTTGAGAAACTGGTCTCCTCGGTCCCCAGACGTCTGTTGAGTGTTGTAAGAAGAAGGGGAGATGCCACACAGTGGTGAAAATGGCCTTGTCCCAACTTTTTGGGGAGTTGTTGACACCATGAAATTCTGATTCAACATATTTTTCCCTTAAAATGGTACATTTTCTCAGTTTAAACTTTTGTTCCATGATTTATGTTCTATTCTGAATAAAATATTAGAAGTTGGCACCTCCACATCATTGCATTCAGTTTTTATTCACGATTTGTATAGTGTCCCAACTTTTTTGGAATCCGGTTTGTAACAGAAGAATAGAACAACAGCATTTAAAGGGTGTATCTCACAATTACAAATGCAGAAAAGGCTGCAAAATTAAGTTTGTTGCCCTAAATTGGTGTTTTTTTTAATAGCAGAATAGAACAATAGTATGTAAAGGGTGTATCTCACAATTACAGATGCAGCAAAGGCTGCAATATTAGGTATTTTGCCCAAAAAGGGTGTTTTTTTTAAATAACAGAATATGACAGCTCTATATAACGCTTGAATTTCACACATGCAGATGCAGCAAGGGCTGTAAAATTGTGTATTTTGCCCAGAAATCATGTTTTTTAAAACCCAGAAAATTCTAGCTGTATTTCTAGCTTAAATTGCACTCTGACTAATGCGGCAGAGGCCCCAGATGGAGGGTATTGCCAAAAATGGGTGTTTTTTCAAAGTCATAAAATGATTGAAGTATTTCAAGCTTGTTTTTAACAATCACAAATATTAAGAATTTTGCCCAAAAAGGGTGTTTTTTTACTAACAGAATATGACAGCAGTTTATAACGCTTGAATCTCAAACGTGCAGATGCAGCAAGGGCTGTAAAATTTTGCCCAAAAGGGTGTTTTTTTAAAACCCAGAAAATTATAGCTGTATTTCTGTATTTATTATTGCAGTATTTTAAGCTTGTATTTCAATGTCACAAAAGCACACATGCTGTGCTGGTTTACTGAACTTGCATAAAATGGCCGCCGCCACCCACATAATTAACAGATGGATGAAAGTTATTTTTCTCTGTCACTGGGCTCAGGGCAGGGTAAAAAGATTGTGCACTGTACCCACACAACTAAATCAATGTAGATTGTTGAGTTCAATTGGAGTTCTGATTAAAGATTCTGTCCTATTCTCTCCCTCACGGCAGCAGCATCCTCTCCCTACACTAAGCACAGCAGTGACATGCATCTCTATGCGACTCCAGCTTATATAGAGGCTGGGTCACATGCTGCATTGGCCAATCACAGCCATGCCATTAGTAGGCATGGCTGTGATGGTTTCTAAGGGCAGACAGTTAACCGCTTGTTGATTAACTGTCACGGCTGAGGATGGGAGAAACCCTCAGCTGTGCAGTATCAGAAGATGTTTGGTCGCTGCTTGGCCAGGACCACAGGATCAGCGAGCAGGTCACCTCCTATCGCATCCCTAATGCTGACCCTGACTCCTAGCAGTATGAGCCAACCCTGATGGTGGGAGGGCTCATACACCGGAAACCTTGGGGTCCCTACTAGCCCTCAGGGTGGCCCTGAACTAGGAGCAGGGTAAGACAACCTGTTCCTCCTAGGTGTGGATGAACAGGAGTCTCACAGGCCAAGCTGCAATGAAAGGGGAACAAATACAACATATAGATATTGCAGGAGAACTAAAGCAGTCCCAAACCTACCTGCCACAGCCACGCTGACTGGAACCTGTGCATGACACATATCACACAGGTAACCAGGACATCCATAGTTGCAATAAACAGATAGACCATAAAGACATACTCTAACATCAGACATAAAGTTTTATGACCGCAAGGGAGGCCCTTACTGGAAGGATGGTAACAGGATACCAGGAGAACGACTCCAGCAACATGCCTGGAGTACCCCTCCAGCTTCTGCCATCCAGCAGGAAGCTAAATAGCCCAAGAGGCCACACCCACACACACACACTAGGAAAGGAGTTTAACCCTTCCATCACCAAACCAGGTAAGTGTCACTTAAAGGGGAAGTGTACAGACATCAAACTCCCGCATGCCGTGACAGCGAGCGCCTAGCAACCGCTCAGGCCGCTCCACTGCCAACAACCTTATGTTGCCAGCGGCAACCAAGCGTGAGGCAAGATACAGAGCCCACACCTGTGGAAGACAACATAAGACAAACCGCTGACAATAGCAGGCGAACCAAGGAGTCACGACCACAACCATGGTCGTGACATTAGCTGCTCTGCAGCCTTTCAAAAAGCGCCAAGAAATCAACGAACCAAAACTTTTACTGAAATGTTCGTGTTTAGGTCCGGGGTCCAAAAATCCTAAAGTTCGGTACGAACCCCAACGTTTCAGTTCAGGTTCGCTCAACCCTAATCACAGTTTATCTAATCCCTTATAATCTCTGCACAGGTCACAGAGCATGCCTAGAAAACACTCACATAGATGTCATTAAGGTTCTCTCCAGGCCAATGTGTCTGTGGCCCATGGTGGCTGCTGTAAATCATATCTCTAAATGATGTTAACAACAGCTAAGGCAACATGGAGGCCCCTAATAATTTTCAGGAAATAAAGAAAATTATAATAACTACCATCAGAAATTAAAAGTGGATTATAAAAAATAAATAAAATGTTTCGATGCAGTATCTAGTTTTAACTGGCAAAAAAAAAAAAAATTGTGACACATTCCCTTTAAGGGCAATAACAATTTTAGCAAAAAACAAAAAAATGAATTCATGGTATGCTATGTTTAACTGGTACTTTAAGAAACTGAAAACTAAACATAAACCTCCACAAATGTTCTCTTTGTTAGAATTATCATGTAGTGATAATAAATGGCTGTAACTTTCCGACAGTACAAAATACACACTGAAGGCTTCCAGGTGCTTTTTAGAAAGAGCACATACAGTATGCCCAGAAATCAACTCTAAATAGTCCCTAATAGCTCAGTACACTCAATTCTGATGTTCTTCTGACTAGGCTCCTAATAGTTCTAATAGTTCAACAACATTCTACATAAATGCAAATTACTGCAAACTTCAAACTAAATAAGATTCAGGAGTGTTAACTGCTGTAGGGTTTAAAAAAAAAAAAAAAAACATCCTAGAAGCTTAGGAGAGACACAGTGTTGCTAATGGAGAGCTAGGAAGTACCAAATATTTAGCAGAGAGGAAAAGCAATGAGCCCCTACCATGGAGGAGTAAGCAATAAGTATTACCCTATCACTCTCCTCTCAATTTCTCCTACTTTCCCAAATCCCCACACATACACAATGTATGAGTGAAAGTGTCCATTATCTGTGGTTATCTACAGCTTGGATAATGTGTGCTAATGAGAGTGACCTATCCACTATCAACAATCTTTACAACACTTGACTTTCACTTATATTATTACTTTGCTTGGAAATGTTGAAAGCATTGTGGTGTTTTGTGTTAAAGCAATATTGTGAGACCCCCAAACATGAGTTGATGGCAGTGAAAAAAAAAAAGAAAAAAAAAGAAGCCCTACTCCCCTGCTCAAACTCTGCTGTTTCAGTGCTAGCTCTCTAGTACTCCCAATGGCCTTAGTTCTGGCCCTGCAACAATAACATTCCTGACTACCAGCCAGCCAGGGACTTCAGTGGTCCTACCTTATAGTCGGTAACATAATGGAGAAGATTACTTTTATTTTACAACATTTCCGATTTTCCAGTCATCAGCTCATTTTGATAACAGATTTCAGAAGGTGTCTGTAAAAAGGTCATGTTACTATGTAACGGACACAGGATATGATACCACCACAGAAGCTTTAACACAGTAGGGACGAGAGCTCTCCGACAAAGAGAGGCAGTTTTGGAATGCTTTTACTGAAAACTCACAGTTCCACCAATGGTTTCTGTTTCCTCCTTCTAGTTAAGCCTTGATGCTCACACCTAGCACCATGCTTCCTCTCTTTCTCTGTGTCCGTTCAGTGTCCAGGCAGACACCTGGGCTACATGTCGAACTGCCACATGCCTCTACTGGTCCACTTGCAGGTGACTGCGCTACTGCAACAACTACTTCCTTGGTAGTAACAGGGGTTTAACAGAATGCTTCACAATGTCTACCCACATCATTACAAAGAGCATGCTAACTCTGGTGAGCCAAGATAGTTGGCTGATGGCTGATTACCCTTTGTCAGGAGGTGCTCGTTTACTGTCCTCCTCCAACTTACAAAATCATAATTGAGAAATACAAAATATTGTGGACCATATCTACTTATAACAGATAACATAGTGATCTTTGGCAAAAGTCTCACAATAAGCAACGGTAGGTCTGCATAGTTAGAGGTCATGCAGTAATTTACTACTGTTAGTGCTATATTGTTTCTGCACATGTGAGGAACCAAGTGACAGACTGTCATTGGCTGCGTGTATTGCAGCTTGCCAACAGGAGGGGAGAGGATAGTAACTGTAGTAGTAGCAATAATGGAAGTCATAGATACTCAATCTGATGCTCCCCTGGGCCTGAGGATGGTTTGGGGTGCCCTTGAAGTTGTAACCTCGAGGTGAAAGGCTGAGTTCCCTGAAACTTGAGGCAATGATGAACCATGATGCTGGTGTTAAGGTCAGGCTTTATGCAATAAGTCCACTGTACTTTATTGAGTCAGTTCAATAGATGTTCACACAACTACTGTACACATTAACAGCAATCTTTACATTTTTGATATGCCATTCCCAAGGCTTTATATGGGTGATAGAGAGCTGAATCTCTTTTTTATAGTCTGGACAATCTTTCCAACTCGACCAATGGGTGTGATTGATCTCTCCCACTTTGCTCGGCCCCCCAGAAATTGTAAAGGTGTCATCACATGTCACTGTTCTCTGGAAGGAATGGTACAGCATAGTGTACCCCAATGGGAAATAAGTACAGAGATTCAGGGTTTTGCAATAAACAAGTGTGCTTCTTTACTGTAAGACCTCAAGTGCAATACAATACAAGCTAGGCACTGAAACAGTTCTGTCCATAGGAAAAGACTGGGCTAGCTGGTCCTCTCTCTCTATCTCTCTCTCTATCTCTCTCTCAGAAGGCTGGTACTCTAGCTTTAGTCATCTGTCTGGCTTTCTGGTCAAAAGGGGTGGTGACCAAGGGTCTGTGGCAGAGTAGATAACGCCATAGTCTCTCCTACTAAAACACTGGTCTCTATCTGCAGACAACTGGGAGCTTTAACTGCTTTCCTTATATACAGTTTATAACAGACCTTCTAATGGGAGGAGTGGAGAGGATAATCACAACCTATAAAAAAACAACTTGTCTTCTCGGTATGTCATAGACTTGTATATCATTTCAATACAAGTCTATGGGAATGAAAAAGCAGCTTTTATAGACATTAACAAGTCTTCAGATATAAACTACAGAGCTAAACCAGACAGTCAAAAGGTGTGTCTGTTTTTCCTCCAAAACTTTGCATATTCCTTTATTGTACCTATGGAAGATTTCTAACTTCTCAGTGCATAGGTTGAGAGACCCACAGTCTCTTAGTATTAGCGGGCTGTGAATTTACCTTATCCACAGTGCAGTGCAAATATAGTGCAATAACAGTGCAAATGAACATTATATATTACAATAAGCACAAAATGCAGATCGACAATATAAAACAGTATTTTTATAAGACCATATATACAGTGCAAGTTAACTCTTGAAAGTGCAATATAATAGAGAGTTGATGGCTTTGCACAGTAGCAAAAGGGCAGATGTCCACTAGTGTCCATGTTTCAAAGTACCCCTCCAGAGCAGTACTTTGAATGTTCTGCTGCATTCTCTCTTTTTTCCCCCTCAATGGTTGGCACATATACTGAAGCTTTGGTTGCCTAGGATGCACAGGGCAATAGATCTCCCAGTGTAACTCTGCTCTTCACTGCTTTCAGACGTTTACACATCCATAGCTAGCACTAGAATGAAACAACGTTTCCTAGAGAGCAAGGATTGATGCCGGCCCTGCCTACCAAAAGTAACTAGGAACCTCCCACACCAAATATAGCCTATGGGACATACATTAACTACAGCACATTAAGCCCATGCATTAGGCACCCCGGAGCTACTGAAACAGTATAATATAGAAGTCTATACTGCTTCCCTTTTTTGCAGTCTAATTTGTTTATTGGTCAACAGGTTGTTTTCTCTGCGCGGTGCACGTGAGTGAGTGAGAGATTGTATATGTGGTAAAACTACAAGTATACAAATAGCATGTATAAGTATTAGGCATAAGCTAGCATGTACTATAACATTTACATTAACAGTGAAGGCACATGGTAAAATGGCTGCCTATACATAAGATTGCATGGCTAGCTAACAGTAATAACAACTCCTTGAGTAACAATAACAAACTGACTGAACAGCTCTGTATAAGACAATATCCCAGAAACAGAGGTACAGTACAGACCAAAAGTTTGGACACACCTTCTCATTCAAAGAGTTTTCTTTATTTTCATGACTATGAAAATTGTAGATTCACACTGAAGGCATCAAAACTATGAATTAACACATGTGGAATTATATACATAACATAAACGTGTGAAACAACTGAAAATATGTCATATTCTAGGTTTTTCAAAGTAGCCACCTTTTGCTTTGATTACTGCTTTGTACACTCTTGGCATTCTCTTGATGAGCTTCAAGAGGTAGTCACCTGAAATGGTCTTCCAACAGTCTTGAAGCAGTTCCCAGAGAAGCTTAGCACTTGTTGGCCCTTTTGCCTTCACTCTGCGGTCCAGCTCACCCCAAACCATCTCGATTGGGTTCAGGTCCGGTGACTGTGGAGGCCAGGTCATCTGGCGCAGCACCCCATCACTCTCCTCCATGGTCAAATAGCCCTTACACAGCCTGGAGGTGTGTTTGGGGTCATTGTCCTGTTGAAAAATAAATGATGGTCCAACTAAACGCAAACCGGATGGAATAGCATGCCGCTGCAAGATGCTGTGGTAGCCATGCTGGTTCAGTATGCCTTCAATTTTGAATAAATCCCCAACAGTGTCACCAGCAAAGCACCTCCACACCATCACACCTCCTCCTCCATGCTTCACGGTGGGAACCAGGCATGTAGAGTCCATCCTTGACCTTTTCTGCGTCGCACAAAGACACGGTGGTTGGAACCAAAGATCTCAAATTTTGACTCATTAGACCAAAGCACAGATTTCCACTGGTCTAATGTCCATTCTTTGTGTTCTTTAGCCCAAACAAGTCTCTTATGCTTGTTGCCTGTCCTTAGCAGTGGTTTCCTAGCAGATATTCTACCATGAAGGCCTGATTTACACAGTCTCCTCTTAACAGTTGTTCTAGAGATGTGTCTGCTGCTAGAACTCTGTGTGGCATTGACCTGGTCTCTAATCTGAGCTCCTGTTAACCTGAGATTTCTGAGGCTAGTGACTCGGATGAACTTATCCTCCGCAGCAGAGGTGACTCTTGGTCTTCCTTTCCTGGAGCGGTCGGCATGTGAGCCAGTTTCTTTGTAGCGCTTGATGGTTTTTGTGACTGCACTTGGGGACACCTTCAAAGTTTTCCCAATTTTTCGGACTGACTGACCTTAATTTCTTAAAGTAATGATGGCCACTCGTTTTTCTTTAGTTGGCTGCTTTTTTCTTGCCATAATACAAATTCTAACAGTCTATTCAGTAGGACTATCAGCTGTGTATCCACCTGACTTCTCCACAACGCAACTGATGGTCCCAACCCCATTTATAAGGCAAGAAATCCCACTTACTAAACCTGACAGGGCACACCTGTGAGGTGAAAACCATTTCAGGTTACTACCTCTTGAAGCTCATCAAGAGAATGCCAAGAGTGTGCAAAGCAGTAATCAAAGAAAACGGTAGCTACTTTGAAGAACCTAGAATATGACATATTTTCAGTTGTTTCACACTTTTTTGTTATGTATATAATTTCACATGTGTTAATTCATAGTTTTGATGCCTTCAGTGTGAATCTACAATTTTCATAGTCATGAAAATCAAGAAAACTCTTTGAATGAGAAGGTGTGTCCAAACTTTTGGTCTGTACTGTAGATCTCTTACCATCTATTGAAAAATGTAATTTTATGTCACAGAATTTTTTTTTAAGCGCACACGTTACACAGCAGATGTGGGCCTGGTAAGGTCACTGTCTTCCTATTACACCCTCTACACTGTCTTTCCCTTTCTATGCACAGCTCTCCCTAACACTGAGCAATTTAGCGCAGGTTGTGCTACAAACATATATTGCTGCTGTCACACACAATAGTTCTTACAAGGACTTTTGGGTCTCTGAAACGTTTTTGTACAGAAATAATATTCAATTACACTCCCTACACTGTCTGTCCCTTCATATGCTCAGCTCTCCCTGACTTTGAATGAGCCAAACACACGTCATCGGTGCTATATAGCGCCTGATGATGCTTTCCGGCCAGCCAGTCACTGTAATGCCAGGAGCCAACATGGCTACTAGCATGACAGTGAGGGCAGTACTAATCTGCACATTTATTGGCTGCTTAGCAGCCGCAAAATGTGTAGGGGGGAGACTCGAGCATTGCGCTCGAGCACATGTGGTACTCGGCCGAATAACGCCATGTGCCGAGCATATCGATGCTCGAGCCGAACTGGTATTCGACCAAGTATGCTTGCTCAACATTATCAGGCATGCTTTAAACTCTTGAACCTAATATCTCTATGATTTTTAAACCTGTAAAGAATCCCACTTCATGCTTAAGTTTTGACTTATGTCCCTAATTAGTTTATATCTCTGTGAATTTTCACACAAAGTTTTGGCACTATAATGACCATAATGAATTTCTGACATGTGGTTGTCAAGATACAGTATGACAAGGTATAATACAATTAAAATTATGCCACTGATCTCCAAATCAAACAATATTTCTGCTTGTGTTCTCCCAATGAATGCTAAGAAAACTTTTGACCAGGTAAACAGCTCTTTATTAAATCAAACCTATTAGAAACTATAAACTAGTTAAACTATATCAAACCTTACATTTAGCAGATAGTCCTTGACTTTGTAGCCAAAGTATTTCTGTGTGTCACCAATCCCAAAATATATTTTTCATAAATATTGAAGGAATCTGACAAATGGGTTTTTAACAAGGTCTTCCTAATGCAGAAGTTACAGCCTTGAAAGTCTCCTTTTTTCAATGATGTTCCCTCTCGATTCAATATCTTGGTGTTCAGATGCAATACACTCTCTCTTTACTAGTGATGAGCGACAGGGGCAATATTCAAATTTGCAATATTTAGCGAATATTTGGGCGAGAATTCGCCATTATTTTCTTGATTGCGAAAATCAGCAATGGAATATGCAAATATTGCTAGCACAATACAGGTGTGGGTCACTTTTGCTACCTTTTTTAAGCTGCTAGAAAATTCCTGAGACTGGAGAAAATGGTTGACACAGCAGAACATTACAATAGCTTTATATACAGATAGAGTGCTCCAATATGTTAGCAATTGCTCAAATCGGCTTCACATTTTATCAGGTTTGACTACATATTTCTGATTGGTGCACTAAGTATTGCTGTGAACTTGTGACATCACAGCACTATGTCTGTAGCATGTACACTCACCTAAAGAATTATTAAGAACACCTGTTCTATTTATCATTAATGCGATTATCTAGTCTACCAATCACATGGCAGTTGCTTCAATGCATGTAGGGTTGTGGTCCTGGTCAAGACAATCTCCTGAACTCCAAACTGAATGTCAGAATGGGAAAGAAAGGTGATTTAAGCAATTTTGAGCGTGGCATGGTTGTTGGTGCCAGACGGGCCGGTCTGAGTATTTCACAATCTGCTCAGTTACTGGAATTTTCACGCACAACCCTTTCTAGGGTTTACAAAGAATGGTGTGAAAAGGGAAAAACATCCAGTATTCGTCAGTCCTGTGGGCGAAAATGCCTTGTTGATGCTAGAGGTCAGAGGAGAATGGGCCGACTGAGTCAAGCTGATAGAAGAGCAACGTTGACTGAAATAACCACTCGTTACAACCGAGGTATGCAGCAAAGCATTTGTGAAGCCACAACACGCACAACCTTGAGGCGGATGGGCTACAACAGCAGAAGACCCTACCGGGTACCTCTCATCTTCACTACAAATAGGAAAAAGAGGCTACAATTTGCACGAGCTCACCAAAATTGGACTGTTGAAGACTGGAAAAATGTTGCCTGGTCTGAGTCTCGATTTCTGTTGAGACATTCAAATGGTAGAGTCTGAATTTGGCGTAAACAGAATGAGAACATGTATCCATCATGCCTTGTTACCACTGTGCAGGCTGGTGGTGGTGGTGTAATGGTGTGGGGGATGTTTTCTGGGCACACTATAGTCCCCCTTAGTGCCAATTGGCCATCGTTTAAATGCCACGGGCTACCTGAGCATTGTTTCTGACCATGTCCATCCCATTATGACCACCATGTACCCATCCTCTGATGGCTACTTCCAGCAGGATAATGCACCATGTCACAAAGCTTGAATCATTTCAAATTTCAGGTTTCTTGAACATGACAATGAGTTCACTATACTAAAATGGCCCCCACAGTCACCAGATCTCAACCCAATAGAGCATCTTTGGGATGTGGTGGAACGGGAGCTTGGTGCCCTGGATGTGCATCCCTCAAATCTACACTATATCACTATCTGACCTACACTATCTCCCACTAACTATCTGTATTATATATAAGCTACTTTAGCTAACTACATATCTATCTAATGTAATGACACAGGAAAGCAGAGAGCACAGCAATAACACTGCTGTCTCTCTCAGATCTGCAAAATACTGCATAAAAGGGCTGCTGGGGTAGTTCTTATATAGTAAGTGGTAGGCAACTTTCCTATTGCTAGTTATGTTGCTAAGTTCAGACAAAGACATTGCAGCCTTCTCATTGGCCCACAAGCAAGAAGCAGGGAGGGATCATGGGTAGGGATGAGCGAACCCGAACTGTATAGTGTATGAGGTGTTCGTGACACGGGCCCGAACCCGAACATTTACGTAAAAGTCCGGGTTCGGTGTTTGGCACTTTCTTGGCGCTTTTTGAAATGCTGCAAAGCAGCCAATCAACAAGCGTCATACTACTTGCCCCAAGAGGCCATCACAGCCCTGCCTACTATTGGCATGGCTGTGATTGGCCGGTGCAGCATGTGACCCAGCCTCTATTTAAGCTGGAGTCATGTAGCGCTGCACGTCACTCTGCTCTGATCAGTGTAGGGAGTAGATGCAGCTGCTGCTGTTAGGGCACGATTAGGCAGGGATTTACTCATCAAAAACACTTAATGAAGTGATCGATCTACAGCTGTGTATCATTCAACTTCTGCTATTTAATTGCTCATTGTTTTTATGCTGCCCAGACCGTTTTTCTGTTACTTTTCTCTGGGGTGATCGGTGGCCATTTTGTGTCTTGTGGTGCGCCAGCACAAGCTGCCACCAAGTCCATTTAACCATCAATTGTGTTTTTTTTTTTTGCTATATCCTACATCAGGGGCTTGGCTATGCTTGCTATTTTATTGAGGGGTGAAATACAATTGCGAAAATAGCAGTACCCTAAATCTGGTGTTTCAGCTGTGGCTAGGCAATTGTAATACTGTCTGCTGTCTGGCAAAGGATATATTTTGTTCTGGGTTGAAATTTAATTCCCAAATTAGCAAATCCCTAAATCAGTGGTTTCTGCTGTAGCAGGCCAAGTTTAAATCTATCCATAAAAGGGTATATTACATTAAAGGTGCTGATAGGGTCATCCTCAATAACTTCACACGTTACCGTGCATTTCCAAGTCTAATTCTGTCTGTAAAGGGATACCTGTCATCCAGGGCCTAAATACTAGGCCTACAATTTATATTAAGCTAAATCTGTCATTACTGCTGTGCCTGTATTAGTGTAATACGGTACCTAAATAGATGTCCAGATAGTGTTAGGTGCCTGTAAAAAGAGACCTGAATTTGAATTCAATACATTGGGCCAAATTTTTTTTTTCCTATTGTGGTGAACGGTAACAATGAGGAAAACATCTAGTAAGGGACGCGGACATGGTCGTGGTGGTGTTAGTGGACCCTCTGGTGCTGGGAGAGGACGTGGCCGTTCTGCCACAGCCACACGTCCTAGTGTACCAACTACCTCAGGTCCCAGTAGCCGCCATAATTTACAGCGATATTTGGTGGGGCCCAATGCCGTTCTAAGGATGGTAAGGCCTGAGCAGGTACAGCATTAGTCAATTGGGTGGCCGACAGTGGATCCAGCACGTTCACATTATCTCCCACCCAGTCTTCTGCAAAAAGCGCACAGATGGCGCCTGAAAACCAAGCCCATCAGTCTGTCACATCACCCCCATGCATATCAGGGAAACTGTCTGAGCCTCAAGTTATGCAGCAGTCTCTTATGCTGTTTGAAGACTCTGTTGGCAGGGTTTCCCAAGGGCATCCACCTAGCTCTTCCCCAGCGGTGGAAGACATAGAATGCACTGACGCACAACCACTTATGTTTCCTGATGATGAGGACATGGGAATACTACCTCAGCACGTCTATGATGATGACGAAACACAGGTGCCAACTGCTGCGTCTTTCTGCAGTGTGCAGACTGAACAGGAGGTCAGGGATCAAGACTGGGTGGAAGACGATGCAGGGGACGATGAGGTCCTAGACCCCACATGGAATGAAGGTCGTGCCACTGACTTTCAGAGTTCGGAGGAAGAGGCAGTGGTGAGACCGAGGCAACAGCGTAGCAAAAGAGGGAGCAGGACACCCGCCACCAAGAGAGTTCGCCTGCTACTTGCCACCGCCACCTGGGACCGAGCACCGCAAAGGTAGCTTCAAGGAGTTCCCTGGCGTGGCAGTTCTTCAAACAATGTGCTAATGACAAGACCTGAGTGGTTTGCACGCTGTGCCATCAGAGCCTGAAGCGAGGCATTAACGTTCTGAACCTTAGCACAACCTGCATGACCAGGCATCTGCATGCAAAGCATGAACTGCAGTGGAGTAAACACCTTAAAAACAAGGAACTCACTCAGGCTCCCCCTGCTACCTCTTCTGCTGCTGCCGCCTTGGCCTCTTCCTCCGCCTCGGGAGGAATGTTGGCACCTGCCGCCCAGCAAACAGAGGATGTACCACCAACACCACCACCTCCGTCACCAAGCATCTCAACCATGTCACACGGCAGCGTTCAGCTCTCCATCTCACAAACATTTGAGAGAAAGCGTAAATTCCCACCTAGCCACCCTCGATCCCTGGCCCTGAATGCCAGCATTTCTAAACTACTGGCCTATGAAATGCTGTAATTTAGGCTGGTGGACACAGACAGCTTCAAACAGCTCATGTCGCTTGCTGTCCCTCAGTATGTTGTTCCCAGCCGCCACTACTTCTCTAAGAGAGCCGTGCCTTCCCTGCACAACCAATCCGATAAAATCAAGTGTGCACTGCGCAACGCCATCTGTGGCAAGGTCCACCTAACCACAGATACGTGGACCAGTAAACACGGCCAGGGACGCTATATCTCCCTAACTGCACACTGGGTAAATGTAGTGGCGGCTGGGCCCCAGGCGGAGAGCTGTTTGGCGCACGTCCTTCCTCCGCCAAGGATTGCAGGGCAACATTCTTTGCCTCCTGTAGCCTCCTCCTCCCACTCGGCTTCCTCCTCCTCTTCTTCCACCTGCTCATCCAATCAGCCACACACCTTCACCTCCAACTTCAGCACAGCCAGGGGTAAACGTCAGCAGGCCATTCTGAAACTCATATGTTTGGGGGACAGGCCTAACACCGTGCAGAGTTGTAGCGGGGTATTGACAACAGACCGACGAGTGGTTGCTGCCGGTGAGCCTCAAGCCCGGCCTGGTGGTTTGCGATAATGGGTGAAATCTCATTGCAGCTTTGGGACTAGCCAGTTTGATGCACATCCCTTGCCTGGCGCATGTGCTGAATTTGGTGGTGCAGGAGTTTATTCACAACTACCCCGACATGTCAGAGCTGCTGCATAAAGTGTGGGCCGTCTGGAACTTCGGCCTTCCAGCTCACCGCCTCATATGCGACGTGCCTACCAGGTGGAACTCCACCTTGCACATGCTGGACAGACTGTGCGAGCAGCAGCAGGCCATAGTGGAGTTTCAGCTGCAGCACGCACGGGTCAGTCGCACTGCGGAACAGCCCCATTCACCACCAATGACTGGGCCTCCATGTGAGACCTGTGTGCCCTGTTGCGCTGTTTCGAGTACTCCACCAACATGGCCAGTGGCGATGACGCCGTTATCAGCGTTACAATACCACTTCTATGTCTCCTTAAGAAAACACTTAGGGCGATGATGGAAGAGGAGGTGGCCCAGGAGGAGGAGGAGGAGGAGGAGGAGGAAGAGGGGTCATTTTTAGTACTTTCAGGCCAGTCTCTTCGAAGTGACTCAGAGGGAGGTTTTTTGCAACAGCAGAGGCCAGGTACAAATGTGGCCAGCCAGGGCCCACTACTGGAGGAGGACGAGGATGAGGAGGAGGTGGAGGATGATGAGGATGAAGCATGTTCACAGCGGGGTGGCACCCAAAGCAGCTCGGGCCCATCACTGGTGCGTGGCTAGGGGGAAACAGAGGACGATGACGATACGCCTCCCACAGAGGACAGCTTGTCCTTACATCTGGGCAGCCTGGCACACATGAGCGACTACATGCTGCAGTGCCTGCGCAACGACAGCAGAGTTGCCCACATTTTAACGTGTGCGGACTACTGGGTTGCGACCCTGCTGGATCCCCGGTACAAAGACAATGTGCCCACCTTACTTCCTGCACTGGAGCGTGATAGGAAGATGCATTCTCAAATGTCACAGGGGAACAAGTGGAAGCCCAAGGCGAAGGCAGAGGAGGAGTAAGAGGTCGCCAACGCAGCTGTGTCACGGCCAGCTCCTCTGAGGGCAGGGTTAGCATGGCAGAGATGTGGAAAAGTTTTGTCACCACGTCACAGCTAACTGAACCACCACCTGATACGGAACGTGTTAGCAGGACCCAGCATTTCACTAACATGGTGGAACAGTACGTGTGCACACCCCTTCACGTACTGACTGATGGTTCGGTCCCATTCAACTTCTGGGTCTTCAAATTGTCCATGTCGCCAGAGCTAGCCTTTTATGCCTTGGAGGTGCTGGCCTGCCCAGCGGCCAGCGTTTTGTCTGAATGTGTATTTAGCACGGCAGGGGGCGTCATTACAGACAAACACAGCCGCCTGTCTACAGCCAATGTGGACAAGCTGACGTTCATAAAAATGAACCAGGCATGGATCCCACAGGACCTGTCCATCCCTTGTGCAGATTAGACATTTATAACTACCTCCCCTTAACCATATATTCTTGTACTCCAGGGCACTTCCTCATTCAATCCTCTTTTTAATTGTACCATTATATTGAGGGGCAACCCAAAGTTGAATGAACCTCTCCTCTGTCTGGGTGCTGGGCCTAAAAATATCTGACAATTGCCTGTTCCAGTCGTGGGTGACATGAAGCCTGATTCTTTGCTATGGGACCTCTCTCCTCTGTCTGGGTGCCGGGGCCTAAAAATATCTGACAGTGGCCTGTTCCAGTGGTGGGTGACATGAAGCCTGATTCTCTGCTATGACTTGAAGCCTGATTCTCTGCTATGACATGAAGCCTGAATCTCTGCTATGAGACCTCTCTCCTCTGTCTGGGTACCGGGGCCTAAAAATATCTGACAATGGCCTGTTCCAGTGGTGGGTGACATGAAGCCTGATTCTCTGCTATGGGACCTCTCTCCTCTGTCTGGGTGCCGGGGGCCTAAATATCTCACAGTGGCCTGTTCCAGTGGTGGGTGACATGAAGCCTGATTCTCTGGTATGACATGAAGCCTGAATCTCTGCTATGGGGCCTCTCTCCTCTGTCTGGGTGCCGGGGCCTAAAAATATCTGACAGTGGCCTGTTCCAGTGGTGGGTGACATGAAGCCTGAATCTCTGCTATGGGACCTCTCTCCAATTGATATTGGTTAATTTTATTTTTTATTTTAAATTAATTTCCCTATCCACATTTGTTTGTAGGGGATTTACCTACATTTTGCTACCTTTTGCAGCCCTCTAGCCCTTTCCCGGGCTATTTTACAGCCATTTTAGTGCCGAAAAGTTCGGGTCCCCATTGACTTCAATGGGGTTCGGGTTCGGGGCGAAGTTCGGGTCGAGTTCGGATCCCGAACCCGAACATTTTCGGGAAGTTCGGCCGAACTTCTCGAACCCGAACATTCAGGTGTTCGCTCAACTCTAATCATGGGTTCGGATGAAAAAAAATCTTGAATATTCACAAATACAAATAAATAGCACTATATTCTAAATCTTCACAAATTCTCAAAGTGGCGATATTCACGATTAAATTTTGCGATTCGCGCTCAACACTACTCTTTACATCGGTTGTCAAAGTTCAGTAGAGAACACATAATTGATATAAACAAATTTCCTTTATTTTTTTTAAACAGTTCACTTCTGCTATATCAAATTTTATCCGGCACATATCTAGACCATGTCTGGAATGTAAGCTCACGGCTAGGTGAATATTTACAGTAGTGGGAGTACAGGCCTGTGACTGTCAACTGTACTATTGCACCCAAACTCTCCTTTGCATGTTTTTATAATTTCATGTGGGGTGGAAAGCATGCCCCAGATACAAATAGCCACTCACAACCAGGGAGAGATAAATTACTATTTTTAGTTAGAACCTTCTTACAATGTGTAATTCATTTAGAGATCTATTCCCCAAACTGACTTTCCTATTTGAAAATCCAGAATTCTACCCTATAGTGAGTGTAGAGCTTTATCTTGTGCTCACGCTCACAAATTAAGGTTACAAAAACTAATAGAAGCATTTCTTGATTTTCCTATTGTTAGTTATTTTTAGTCCTTGTGAATTCTAGGCCTTATGCCTACGTCCGTTGTTCTGGTCCGCATCCGAGCTGCAGTTTTTGCTGCTCGGGTGCGGACCCATTCACTCCAATAGAGCCGCAAAAGATGCTGTCCGTATCCGTTGCTCTGTTCCGTGCCCCGCAAAAAAAATATAACATGTCCTATTCCTTTCCGTTTTGTGGACAAGAATCGGCCGCCCGTTCCGTTCCACAAATTGCAGAAGGCACATGGGCAGCTTCTGTTTTTTGCGGATCTGCAATTTGCAGACCGCAAAAGACGGATCGGTCGTGTGCATGTAGCCTTAGTCTGTATTGGTGTACTTTGTGTCAAATGTATCAAATGTCATATTGAATTTGCTGCATCTTGAAACCTAAGGCTGGGTTCACATCTGCACTTTTAACTCCAGCAGTCCATTCCAGTGGACAAACAGACTGCCAGAGTTCACTGTATTTGGCAAAGCTGTATATCATCATGCACTGCTATACATATATTTACTATAATGGGATCCGGTGGTGATCTGGCCATTTACTGTAATGGGATCCGGTGGGGATCTGGCCACTTTCCTGCATATATGCTTTCAGACGGAAAGCGTGTAGTATTTTTTGTCCGTCAAAAAGCCAGCATGTATGCCGGATACAGTGAATTCCAGCAGTCTGTTCCTGTGCTGTAATAAACTGACAGAATTAAGTTCAGTTTTAGGGCTCATGCACACAAACGTATTTTGTCTCTTCTGTGTTCATTCTGTTTTTTGCATCCCGTATGCGGACCCATTTACTTCAATGGGGCCACAAATGTCTGCATGTCCATTCCACAAAAAAAAAGTCTGCATTATGGACAAGGATAGGACTGTTCTATTAGGGGTCAGCAATTCCTTTTCGTACGATACGGAATGCACACCAACATCATCTGTATTTTTTGCGGATACGCAAAATACACATGGTCATGTGCATGAGCACTTAACCATCAGTTGTAAACCCCCCTTCCTCAACTTGAGTAACTTTGTTAACTTTGTGACTTTTTTTGTGCAGATAATAAATGTAACGTAAAAGTGATCAACATTTAAACCATGCCTAGTTTTGTACTCCAAAAATGCAAAGTACAGCAGAGAACAAAATGTTTTAACATTTTCCACAAGGTGCTACATGCAACGTCACTTGCCAGCCAGCGTGATTACATCATCACGCACTGCGCAACATTTTGCTCAGGATCTTGAATCAAGATGGCCTCTTTACGCTCAAATGGATAAGGTTAGTATTATTATTTTAACTGATTTACCTTTGAAAGCCTTCATTTTTTTTATCTCAGATGCTTTGATCAGCAATGAACGCTGGATCTGAGGGGTTCAATGACGGGGGGCAGCGAAGTAATTAGTCACAAAGCAAATTTATTTTTGAAATTCGGTTAAGCAGCCAAATCAAATTTTTGCTATCAATAATCTATGTACCTCTTCTGAATTAAAAATTGCTGCTGGAACATCATCTTATGGTTGCTTGGATGATTATTCCATGCCACAGGGATTTTTTTTACTCCATCCATTTTGAAGTGGATGACACAGGTTGACTATCTCTACGGAATGGAGCCTATAGTTGAAGATGATAAAGATACGGTGAACTGCATTTACCAGACTAGGCAGTGGTGGTTCACTTTTAAGGAATCTTCTAATAGAAGAGTGGCTGGGTAGATTTCTTTAGGCTAACAATTTCTTGAGAACTGCCTTGGGTACTTTTCTTTCTTCATCTCTTTCTTTTATTTTCTATGGTCTTTTTGTAATTTATTTACAGTGGAGATTACGCACTGAAACTTACATGCTTAAAGGGTTTCTGTCATGAGAAAAAACGTTATGTAGCTGCGATGTGCTAATGTCAGCAGTACATAACAGTATGCTTTATAACTCCCTGCCTGCGGCTGTTCTCTTAAAATAAAGACTTTTAAAATATGCTAAATTTGAGCCTCTAGGTGCTATTAGGGCGATGCTTTAGCGCCTAGAGGCTCGGTCTACACACCCTTTGGCACGCCCAGGTCCAGTGACTTCGAGTTCTCCTCAGTGTCTCGTAAATCCTGTGCCTGCACCGTCCCTTTTAGTATTCGGCGCAGGCGCAGAGAGTGAAAGACGCGCTCCTGCTGACGGCTTCTTCACTGCGCCTGTGCCGAAGGAAGGAAGCCGGCAGCAGGAGCGCGTCCTTCACTCTGTGCGCCTGTGCCGAATACTTAAAGTGATGGTGCAGGATTTACGGGACACTGAGGAGAACTTGAAAGTCAATCAACTGGACCTAGGCGTGCCAAAGGGTGAGTAGACCGAGCCTCTAGATGCTGAAGCAACGCCGTAATAGCACCTAGAGGCTCATTGGCATATTTTTAAAGTCTTTAAAGGAAGTTAGAAAGCATACTATTATGCACTGCTGACATTAGCACATCGCTAATGTCAGTCAGCTACATAACGTTACTTCTCATGACAGAAACCCTTTAACAAGTCATGTTTAGTTGTTTATTTTATCAGGTATATGGATATAATGCCTTGATAATACAGTATGTCATACGTATTACCTGACAATTGGCATCTTCTTACAAAATTACTGCTCTTTCTGATCTGTTTTGTTGTTTCTGTTCTATTTGTTATTATTTAAAAGTCAGCAGAACAGGAAAACAGAGAAAATAGATTGGTTAAAATGACTGAATGGCTGATGCAAAAGGAGAACCTTCTGTTTTTATTCATCATTCACTGACTTTAATGTTACAAAAAACAGAAAGTTCTATTCTGTCAAGTGTCCATTATTTTTGGCAGAAAGAAAAGTCATACAGACTATACTTTTATTAGGTTTTGGTCAAAATTAGTGATGAGCGGCAGGTGCCATATTCGATTTCGACGAAATTCGCGAATATTCGATAGAATATTCGTTTTATATTAGTCGAAATCGAATATTCGTCATTATTCTTGTTATCGCGATTAATATGCGATTTAAATAATCGAATTTCGATTTTAACTTAAAGGCTACTCTCCTATTAAAATCGCAATTCGATTTTTTCAAGTTATAATAATCGAATTTCGATTTTAACTTAGCACTGCTATATGCCATATTAGGCTAACTAATATGGCATATAGCAGTGCTAAGTTAAAATCGAAATTTGATTATTATAACTTGAAAAAATCGAATTGCGATTTCAACTTAATTCTGAAATCCGACAGTACATTCTAGTATATGGAGTCGTTCCCATGGTGATGGGGACGCTCCATAGGCATGGAATATGGCTTCAATGGCTTGGTAGAATTGGCGAATTGACGAATATATTCGTTATATTCCACAAAACGAATATAACGAATGTATTCGTCATATTCCACAAAACGAATATAACGAATGTATTCGTCATATTCCACAAAACGAAGATAACGAAGTATTCTGCATCTTCATTTTAGCTACCTATTCATCAATTTCGCTAATTCTAGCAATGATATAGGAAAGTTGACTATAGAGACAGCTAAGTATAATTCGCTATGCGATTATATGACTGCTTTTTTTTATAAATAGTATAATTATAATAATTATCAGGTATTATAATTATTCTATTTATTTAAAAAAAAAAGCAGTCATATAATCGCATAGCGAATTAAACTTAGCTGTCTCTATAGTCAACTTTCCTATATCATTGCTAGAATTAGCGAAATTGATGAATAGGTAGCTAAAACGAAGATGCAGAATACTTCGTTATCTTCGTTTTGTGGAATATGACGAATACTTCGTTATCTTCGTTTTGTGGAATATGACGAATACATTCGTTATATTTGTTTTGTGGAATATAACGAATATATTCGTCAATTCGCTAATTCTACCAAGCCATTGAAGCCAACCATATAGTAAACCAGGTCCAAGTTGGAATCGGAATTCGATTATTTCAAGTTATAATAATTGAATTTCGATTTTAACTTAGCACTGCTATATGCCATATTAGGCTAACTAAGTATAATTCGCTATGCGATTATATGACTGCTTGTTTTTAAAATAAATAGAATAATTATAATACCTGATAATTATTATAATTATACTATTTATAAAAAAAAGCAGTCATATAATCGCATAGCGAATTATACTTAGCTGTCTCTATAGTCAACTTTCCTATATCATTGCTAGAATTAGCGAAATTGATGAATAGGTAGCTAAAATGAAGATGCAGAATACTTCGTTATCTTCGTTTTGTGGAATATGACGAATACATTCGTTATATTCGTTTTGTGGAATATGACGAATACATTCGTTATATTCGTTTTGTGGAATATAACGAATATATTCGTCAATTCGCTAATTCTACCAAGCCATTGAAGCCATATTCCATGCTTATGGAGCGTCCCCATCACCATGGGAACGACTCCATATACTAGAATGTACTGTCGGATTTGAGAATTACGTTGAAATCGCAATTCGATTTTTTCAAGTTATAATAATCGAATTTCGATTTTAACTTAGCACTGCTATATGCCATATTAGTTAGCCTAATATGGCATATAGCAGTGCTAAGTTAAAATCGAAATTCGATTATTATAACTTGAAAAAATCGAATTGCGATTTCAACGTAATTCTCATATCCGACAGTACATTCTAGTATATGGAGATGTTCCCATGGTGATGTGGACGCTCCATGAGCATGGAAGTCGGCAGAAGCGGCAACGGGCACTGACTGGAGCAGCCAGGAAGCCAGGAATCCAAAGGACAGGTAAGAACAACTTTAGGGAAGATTAGCGAAGTGCCGATATTCGCGAAAAAAATTCGATATTCGAATATTCGCGCTCAACACTAGTCAAAATAGAGAAAAACTCTAGAAAAGAAAATTGCCTGGTCTTAAAGGCCCAAAGTAGGCTGGTCTTAAAGATGTTGAAAATGGAGAGGATAATAACTAATTTTGTAGGTCATATAAGGTCATGGTCACAGAAAAGTGGTTAGACATTGGAAAAATATAATTTTCCTCATTAAGCCAGGGATTGAGATTAGTGATGGACGAACATCGGCCAGGATGAAATATGTATTTTAAGCAGGGGCCATTTTTATGCGTCTTAAAGGGAAACTATCAAAAATGTGCCCTGCTGGAGCCTAGAAAAAAGTTTATTTTAGGCCACGGGAGTATGGGCCCCCAAAATTAGGCATTCACTTGACAGAAAAGAACAAGTGATTATGTGGCTAGAAGTATATTAGACGGTCATTGGATATCATTTTTACTGCAGGCCAGTGGAGTACAGGCCCCCAACATTAGTCATTCACCGGACAGAAAACATCAAGTGATTATGTGGCTTGGAGGTATATTAGATGGTCATTGGATATAAATTTTACTGCAGGCCAGTGGAGTACAGGCCCTAAACATTAGGCATTCACCGGACAGAAAAGATCAAGTGATTATGTGGCTAGAGGTATGTTAGACGATCATTGGCTACCACTTTTACTGCAGGCCAGTGGAGTACAGGCCCAAAAATTATGCATTCATCGTACAGAAAAGATCAAGTGATTATGTGGCTGCAGGTATATTAGACGGTCATTGGAAAGAGATTTTACTGCAGGCCAGTACAAATACATATGTTTAAAAGAACTAATAAAATAAAATTGTATTAAAAACATGGATAACGAAATCCCCCCCTCTTGAATAAACCCCAAATGATAATAGGTGAAATTCGATAACACATGGTCGTCACAGGTGTTGAATTCCTCCGAGGCACCAACAATTAGGCATTTACTGTACAGAAAAGATCAAGTGATTATGTGGCTGGAGGTATATTAGACGGTCATTTGATATACATTTTTACTGCAGGCCAGTGGACTACAGGCCCCAAAATTTATTCATTCACCATACAGAAAAGAACAATTGATAATGTGGGTGGAGGTAGCATAGGCGGTCACCGCATAATAATTTTACTGTTGGCCAGTTAGATTATAGGCCCCAAAAATTATGCATTCACCATACAGAAAAGAACAAGTGATTATGTGGCTGGAGGTACATTAGGCGGTCACCGTATAACAAATTTACTGTTGGCCAGTTAGATTACAGGCCCCAAAAATTATGCATTTACCATACAGAAAAGATCAAGTGATTATGTGGCTGGAGGTACATTAGGCGGGCACCGTATAACAATTTATTTTTGAAATTCGGTTAAGCAGCCAAATCAAATTTTTGCTATCAATAATCTATGTACCTCTTCTGTTGAATTAAAAATTGCTGCTGGAACATCATCTCATGGTTGCTTGGATGATTATTCCATGCCACAGGGATTTTTTTTACTCCATCCATTTTGAAGTGGATGACACAGGTTGACTATCTCTACGGAATGGAGCCTATAGTTGAAGATGATAAAGATACGGTGAACTGCATTTACCAGACTAGGCAGTGGTGGTTCACTTTTAAGGAATCTTCTAATAGAAGAGTGGCTGGGTAGATTTCTTTAGGCTAACAATTTCTTGAGAACTGCCTTGGGTACTTTTCTTTCTTCATCTCTTTCTTTTATTTTCTATGGTCGTTTTGTAATTTATTTACAGTGGAGATTACGCACTGAAACTTACATGCTTAAAGGGTTTCTGTCATGAGAAAAAACGTTATGTAGCTGCGATGTGCTAATGTCAGCAGTACATAACAGTATGCTTTATAACTCCCTGCCTGCGGCTGTTCTCTTAAAATAAAGACTTTTAAAATATGCTAAATTTGAGCCTCTAGGTGCTATTAGGGCGATGCTTCAGCACCTAGAGGCTCGGTCTACACACCCTTTGGCACGCCCAGGTCCAGTGACTTCGAGTTCTCCTCAGTGTCTCGTAAATCCCGTGCCTGCACCGTCCCTTTTAGTATTCGGCGCAGGCACAGAGAGTGAAGGACGCGCTCCTGCTGACGGCTTCTTCACTGCGCCTGTGCCGAAGGAAGGAAGCCGGCAGCAGGAGCGCGTCCTTCACTCTGTGCGCCTGTGCCGAATACTTAAAGTGATGGTGCAGGATTTACGGGACACTGAGGAGAACTTGAAAGTCAATCAACTGGACCTAGGCGTGCCAAAGGGTGAGTAGACCGAGCCTCTAGATGCTGAAGCAACGCCGTAATAGCACCTAGAGGCTCATTGGCATATTTCTAAAGTCTTTAAAGGAAGTTAGAAAGCATACTATTATGCACTGCTGACATTAGCACATCGCTAATGTCAGTCAGCTACATAACGTTACTTCTTATGACAGAAACCCTTTAACAAGTCATGTTTAGTTGTTTATTTTATCAGGTATATGGATATAATGCCTTGATAATACAGTATGTCATACGTATTACCGGACAATTGGCATCTTCTTACAAAATTACTGCTCTTTCTGATCTGTTTTGTTGTTTCTGTTCTATTTGTTATTATTTAAAAGTCAGCAGAACAGGAAAACAGAGAAAATAGATTGGTTAAAATGACTGAATGGCTGATACAAAAGGAGAACCTTCTGTTTTTATTCATCATTCACTGACTTTAATGTTACAAAAAACAGAAAGTTCTATTCTGTCAAGTGTCCATTATTTTTGGCAGAAAGAAAAGTCATACAGACTATACTTTTTTTAGGTTTTGGTCAAAATAGAGAAAAACTCTAGAAAAGAAAATTGCCTGGTCTTAAAGGCCCAAAGTAGGCTGGTCTTAAAGATGTTGAAAATGGAGAGGATAATAACTAATTTTGTAGGTCATATAAGGTCATGGTCACAGAAAAGTGGTTAGACATTGGAAAAATATAATTTTCCTCATTAAGCCAGGGATTGAGATTAGTGATGGACGAACATCGGCCAGGACGAAATATGTATTTTAAGCAGGGGCCATTTTTATGCGTCTTAAAGGGAAACTATCAAAAATGTGCCCTGCTGGAGCCTAGAAAAAAGTTTATTTTAGGCCACGGGAGTATGGGCCCCCAAAATTAGGCATTCACTTGACAGAAAAGAACAAGTGATTATGTGGCTAGAAGTATATTAGACGGTCATTGGATATCATTTTTACTGCAGGCCAGTGGAGTACAGGCCCCCAACATTAGTCATTCACCGGACAGAAAACATCAAGTGATTATGTGGCTTGGAGGTATATTAGATGGTCATTGGATATAAATTTTACTGCAGGCCAGTGGAGTACAGGCCCTAAACATTAGGCATTCACCGGACAGAAAAGATCAAGTGATTATGTGGCTGGAGGTATGTTAGACGATCATTGGCTACCACTTTTACTGCAGGCCAGTGGAGTACAGGCCCAAAAATTATGCATTCATCGTACAGAAAAGATCAAGTGATTATGTGGCTGCAGGTATATTAGACGGTCATTGGAAAGAGATTTTACTGCAGGCCAGTACAAATACATATGTTTAAAAGAACTAATAAAATAAAATTGTATTAAAAACATGGATAACGAAATCCCCCCCTCTTGAATAAACCCCAAATGATAATAGGTGAAATTCGATAACACATGGTCGTCACAGGTGTTGAATTCCTCCGAGGCACCAACAATTAGGCATTTACTGTACAGAAAAGATCAAGTGATTATGTGGCTGGAGGTATATTAGACGCTCATTTGATATACATTTTTACTGCAGGCCAGTGGTCTACAGGCCCCAAAAATTATTCATTCACCATACAGAAAAGAACAATTGATAATGTGGGTGGAGGTAGATTAGGCGGTCACCGCATAATAATTTTACTGTTGGCCAGTTAGATTATAGGCCCCAAAAATTATGCATTCACCATACAGAAAAGAACAAGTGATTATGTGGCTGGAGGTACATTAGGCGGTCACCGTATAACAAATTTACTGTTGGCCAGTTAGATTACAGGCCCCAAAAATTATGCATTTACCATACAGAAAAGATCAAGTGATTATGTGGCTGGAGGTACATTAGGCGGTCACCGTATAACAATTTTACTGTTGGTCAGTTACATTACAGGTCCCAAAAATTATGCATTCAACGTACAGAAAAGATCAAGTCATTATGTGGCTGGAGGTATATTAGATGGTCATTGTACAGTATATCAATTTTACAGCAGGCCAGTGGAGTACAGACCCCAAACATTAGGCATTCACCAGACAGAAAACATTAAGTGATTATGTGGCTAAAGGTATATTAGACGGTCATTGGATATTAATTTTACTGTAGGCCAGTACAAATACATATGTTTAAAAGAACTAAAAATATTAAATTGGATTAAAAACATGGCTAACAAAATCCCCCCCTCTTTAAAAAAAAAAAAAAAACAATGTTAATAGGTGAAATTCAATTAAATGTGGTTGTCACAGGTGTTGAAATCCATGCCTCATTCATTTTTAGAAATGTGAGGTAGTCCACACTGTCGTGAGCTAGGCAAGTGCGCTTATCGGTCACGATCCCCCCTGCTGCGCTGAACGTCCTTTTGGACAGGACAATCGACCAGGGGCAAGCCAAGAGTTCCATGGCAAATTGTGCCAGGTCTGGTGACAGGTCAAGCCTGCACACCCAGTAGTCAAGTGGTTCATCGCTTCTCAGAGCGTCCACGTTGGCGTTCACCTGATGTAGTCGGACACCTGCTGGTCTAGGCGTTCCCTGAGGCTGGATCCGGATGGCGGCTGTCGATGGGATGATTGCAAGAATGATCTCATATCCGAAGTGACCACCACATCTTCAAATTACCCAGTACTGGTCCTTGCCCTTTATGCTTTTTATACAGGGGTCCCTCTTCAAAACACTGGAGCATGAAGGCCCCCATTTGCACTAAATTGGAAGCGGTGGAGCACCCTGGCTCCTGCTTATCGCCCAGGAGAATGTCGTCCTCGGTCTCCTTCCCCAATCCACGGACAAAACCAGGGATCCTCAAAAAGTTTAAAGCTTGCTCTTCTTGCTCCTCTTACTCCTCCTCCCCCCAGGCACTATCCTCCTCTGACTCCTCTTCAGACTCCTGCTGACTTGTCTCAGATGGAGTAGCCCCACCTGTGAATTCCTCATTTTCCTGCTCCTTCTCCTCGACGGCTTGATCAATGACACGATGCAATGCACGCTCCAGAAAGAAGGCGTAAGGTAAAATGTCACTGATGGTGCCCTGGCTGTGACTGACCAGTGTGGCGATCTCATCAAATTGCCGCAAAAGTGTGCATGCGTCGCGCATTAGCAGCCACTGGCACGGTTAAAAAACAACAAGCTCCGGCAGAGCTTTTATAGGTAGTCATTAACGGCACGTTTTTGCTGAAGCAGCCTATCAAGCATATAAAAGGTGGAGTTCCATCGCGTCGGGCAGTCACAAATCAGACATCTGATGGGCAAGCGCTGTCGCCGCTGAATGTCAGTAAGGCGAGCCATGGTTGCACGACTAATTTCAGGATGTGTGCCATGCACGGCACGTGTGTCATTTTGCCCTGTTTCAGGTTGCTCAACAGATTGGCACCGTTGTCGCATACTACTTTACCAACTGTCAAATTGAGCGGGGTTAGCCACTGATCGGCCTGTGATCGCAGAGCTGAAAGGAGTGCAGGACCAGTGTGGCTCTTGGCTTCCAGGCACAACAGCCGCAGGACAGCATGGCAACGTCTCTGGCATAACAAATAGGTTCTGGGGAGCTTGGGGGGGTGCAGCGGAAAAGGCAGAGGCAGTGGAAAAGGAGGAGTCAGTCGAAGAGGAGAGGGAGGATTGAGTAGGAGGAGGAGAAGAAGAGGCATGCCTGTATGCAATCCATGGTGGTAACGTCAAATCCACACAGATGCCACGAGTTACATGCTTGACAGCCGTCAGAAGGTTTACCCAGTGGGCAGTAAAAATTATGTACCTTCCCTGCTCGTGTTAGCTATATCACGTGTCTGTGGTCAGATGTATCTTGGCACTGACACTTTGTGCCAGAAATAGATTCACTTGCCACTAAACATGGCCATATAGCGCTGGGAAGCCCTTCTGGGAGAAAAGTTTCCTTCCGGGGACCTTTCAATGCGGTGTGCCAATGGCCACAAATTTATTAAAGGCCTCTGAGTCCACCAGTTTATATGGCAGTAGTTGGCGGGCTAGCCGTCGGGCAAGAGGGTTTTTCGGCATCATCAATTTTTTACCTTCGAACATTTGGGCCACAGAAGGCCGCCTTTTGCCAGATGAACGTGACAACAGCACGGTGGAGTGGAGGATAAATGGAAGGAGAGAGGAGAAGGAAGAGGAGAAGAGGCAGGACATGGAACACCAGGAGTGTGGCTTTGTGGGTTCTGACAGTGTTGCTCCCATTGGGCTCGGTGATGGGAGGCTAGGTGCCTACTTAAGGCGGTCGATCCTAGGTGAGTGTTTGGCTTATCGCGACTTATATGTTGACAGGCCAGCACAGGCTGCAGATGGCAACACTATTGTCAGCAGCGGACACATAAAAAAGAGCCCACACCGTGGAGCCATGTGCCAGCGTCCTGGGAGTGCCAGATGTGACCATGCATGGTGGATGGCTCGCTCCAGATACACCTGCAGTCTGCTTTTTGCCTCCAGTGCACTGCTCTGCTCTGTCTCTCCCTCTGAACTCCCCTCCTCTTCCTCTCTTATAGAGCTGCGGACATGCACGGCTAGATCGCTGCTAGCATGTCCGCAATATACTGGTCCTATAGGACTGTGTCCTTTTATTTTGCTTAATTCATAAAGTGGGCGGAGCAGGCACATGACGTAGGAAGTTACACTGCCAGTGCCCGCCCGCCCTGCCTCCAGCCTGCTATGATCGTAAGTAGAGGCTGCTCAGTGCTGGATCGAATATATCTATAGTTAACCATTGCCTGCCTGCAGTTACAGTAGATAGCACTAGTACAGTGAGCGGGGCCCGGTGCAATAGAAAACAGTGACTGCACCGGGCCCTGCTGCCATTACAAAACTAAAGGCCGGCCCCCAGCCCCTCGTCCCTCCTCGCTGATACACATGCTGGCCACGCTGTGAAGCTTGCAGTCGGCAGTGTATCGGTGTAAAAATGGCAGCCTTCGCCCCATAAGACGCACTGCCATTTTCCTCCCACTTTTTGGGGGGTAAAAAGTGTGTCTTATAGGGCGAAAAATACGATACATATCTCTAAAATCATTTTTTAAACAAAATAAAAAGGATACCGTCCTATAGGAACGGTATGTTGCGGACATGCTAGCAGCGATCTAGCCGTGCATGTCCGCAGCTCTATAACCGAAAACGAGGTGACAGAATCCCTTTAAGCATTTTGGACATATGTATCGCTTCCTCGTAGCGATACATTTGGCAAATGAGACATATATTTCTATACCGAAGTGGAAGGGGCCTGCATGAAGCCACTTAAAAAAGATCTTATCTTCTATAGACATCACATGTTTAATATTTAGTGTCTATGCAATCTGCATGATGAAATATGAATTATGGAAGCATACCTGTGCTGGTAGCGCCTTATATACATACTGGGAGCCATGTTTATAACTTCCAGTTGGATGGGGAGGCGGGGTGAGCATGAATGAAAAAAAAAAAGCCTCCTCGAGGGCTAAACCAGGATAGAGGAAATTGTTCTCCCAGCAGCACCTCTATTGATGAGGGGAGTTGGGAGACATGTACATTTTCTTCCCTTTCTCCTGGACAGCAACGACTTCTACCAAGCAATGCACTATTAGACCATCTGATTTTGTCCTTTTTATTTCATAACTGTCTTTGCACATGTATGTAGTACAATACTTTTTGCACATTAAAGTCTAAAACTTTAATGGTTTGCCTTGTTGCCCTAATAAACCCAAGCATTCTTTATAAAGTATGTGTTACTGTGTGCCTGCTTGCAAGCAGAGCATGTGTTACATAGTTATTGTATGTAGTTAATATGGTTGAAAAAAAAGACATAAGTCCAAGTTCAACCAAGGTATAGGCGGGGACGCGAATCCTTGAAGGAAATTAAACTAAGATTTCTACACATTTTCATAAGCATCAATGCTGTTTACTTTTAAGAATTCATCTAAACCCTTTTTAAAACTGAGGAGGTCTATTCCACAGATTCATAGTTCTTACAGTAAAGAAGCTTTGACGCTTCTGGAAACTAAACTTTTTCTTCTCCAGTTGGAGGCAGTGCCCCCTTGTCTTTTGAGGGCTTTTTACATGGAACAGTTTTTACCGTATTTTTTCTATGTCCCATTTATATATTTGGATAGGTTAATCATGTACCCTCTTAGACGTCTCTTCTCAACACTAAATTAATTCAATTATTTTAATCTTTTTTCATAACTAAGACCCTCCATGCCCCTTAATAGTTTAGTTACTCTCCTCTGTACTTTTTACATGTGCAGAGCATCCTTTCCATGTACTGAACAACATATTCCAGATGAGGCCGCACCAATGCTTTGTAAAGGGGTAATATTACATCACTGCCCCGCGAGTCCATGCCTCGTTTAATACATGACAATTTCCTGGTGGCCTTAGAAGCAGCTGATTGACATTGTATGCTGTTATTCAATCTATGATCTACAAGGACACCCACATCCTTCTCTATAAGTGACTCCCTCAGTGTTATATCTCCTAGGACATATGAAGCACAGAGATTATTACTACTAAGATGCTTAGTTTGCTGTTCACTAGGGAAGAGCAAACTCGAACTGTATAGTTCGGGTTCGTACCGAATTTTGGGGTGTCCGTGACACGGACCCGAACCCGGACATTTTCGTAAAAGTCCGGGTTCGGTGTTCGGCGCTTTCTTGGCGCTTTTGTGACGCTTTCTTGGCACTTTTTGAAAGGCTGCAAAGCAGCCAATCAACAAGCGTCATACTACTTGCCCCAAGAGGCCATCACAGCCATGCCTACTATTGGCATGGCTGTGATTGGCCAGAGCACCATGTGACCCAGCCTCTATTTAAGCTGGAGTCACATAGCGCCGCCCGTCACTCTGCTCTGATTAGCGTAGGGAGAGGTTGCGGCTGCGACAGTAGGGCGAGATTAGGCTGATTAACTCCTCCAAAAGACTCCATCCAGTGATCGATCTGCAGCTGTGGATCATTGAGCTGCTGATACTCAATTGCTCACTGTTTTTAGGCTTCCCAGACCGTTTGTCAGTCACGTTTTTCTGGGGTGATCGGCGGCCATTTTGTGTCTTGTGGTGCGCCAGCACAAGCTGCGACCAAGTGCATTTAACCCTCAATGGTGTGGTTGTTTTTTTTGGCTAAAGCCTACATCAGGGTGAAGCTGTCACACCAAGTGCATTTAACCAGCAATAGTCTGTTTATTTTTTGGCCATATACTACATCAGGGGCAAGCTGCGCCCGTCACAAAGTGCATTTAACCCTCAATGGTGTGGTTGTTTTTTGGCTAAAGCCTACATCAGGGTGAAGCTGTCACACCAAGTGCATTTAACCAGCAATAGTCTGTTTATTTTTTGGCCATATACTACATCAGGGGCAAGCTGTGCCCGTCACCAAGTGCATTTAACCCTCAGTAGTGTGGTTGGTCAAGCTGTCACACCAAGTGCATTTAACCAGCAATAGTCTGTTCATTTTTTGGCCCTATACTACATCAGGGGCAAGCTGCGCCTGTCACCAAGTGCATTTAACCCTCAGTAGTGTGGTTGGTCAAGCTATCACACCAAGTGCATTTAACCAGCAATAGTGTGGTTATTTTTTGGCCATATCCCAGTCTAATTCTGTCAGTAAATCTATATCTGTCACCCAGCGCCTAAATACTAGGCCTCAAATTTATATCCCGCTAAATCTGTCGTTAATGGTGTACTGTTCTGGCTGGGCAAGTTATTTAGTGTCCGTCAAAGCACATTTTTTGTTCTGGGTTGAAATACAATTCCCAATTTAGCAATTTCCTAATTTAGTGGTTTCTGCTGTATCAGGCCTACTTTAAATACATCCCTAAAAGGGTATATAATATTCAAGGTGCACATAGGGTCATTCAGAATAACTTCACACACACGCTACTGTGCATTTCCAAGTCTAATTCCGTCAGTTAATCTATACCTGTCACCCAGCGCCTAAATACTAGGCCTCAAATTTATATTCCGCTAAATCTGTCGTTACTGGTGTACTGTTCTGGCTGGGCAACTTATTTAGTGTCCGTCAAAGCACATTTTTTGTTCTGGGTTGAAATACAATTCCCAATTTAGCAATTTCCTAATTTAATGGTTTCTGCTGTATCAGAGCTATTTTAAATCTATCCCTAAAAGGGTATATAATATTCAAGGTGCACATAGGGTCATTTAGAATAACTTCACACACACGCTACTGTGCATTTCCAAGTCTAATTCTGTCAGTAAATCTATACCTGTCACCAAGCGCCTAAATACTAGGCCTCAAATTTATATCCCGCTAAATCTGTTGTTACTGGTGTACTGTTCTGGCTGGGCAAGTTATTTAGTGTCCGTCAAAGCACATTTTTTGTTCTGGGTTGAAATACAATTCCCAATTTAGCAATTTCCTAATTTAGTGGTTTCTGCAGTATCAGGCCTACTTTAAATACATCCCTAAAAGGGTATATAATATTCAAGGTGCACATAGGGTCATTCAGAATAACTTCACACACACACTACTGTGTATTTCCAAGTCTAATTCCGTCAGTAAATCTATACCTGTCACCCAGCGCCTAAATACTAGGCCTCAAATTTATATTCCGCTAAATCTGTCGTTACTGGTGTACTGTTCTGGCTGGGCAAGTTATTTAGTGTCCGTCAAATCACATTTTTTGTTCTAGGTTGAAATACCATTCCCAATTTAGCAATTTCCAAATTTAGTGGTTTCTGCTGTATCAGAGCTATTTTAAATCTATCCCTAAAAGGGTATATAATATTCAAGGTGCACATAGGGTCATTCAGAATAACTTCACACACTTGCTACTGTGCATTTCCAAGTCTAATTCTGTCAGTAAATCTATACCTGTCACCCAGCGCCTAAATACTAGGCCTCAAATTTATATCCCGCTAAATCTGTCGTTACTGGTGTACTGTTCTGTCTGGGCAACTTATTTAGTGTCCGTCAAAGCACATTTTTTGTTCTGGGTTGAAATACAATTCCCAATTTAGCAATTTCCTAATTTAGTGGTTTCTGCTGTATCAGGCCTACTTTAAATACATCCCTAAAGGGGTATATAATATTCAAGGTGCACATAGGGTCATTCAGAATAACTTAACACACACGCTACTGTGCATTTTCAAGTCTAATTCTGTCAGTAAATCTATACCTGTCACCCAGCGCCTAAATACTAGGCCTCAAATTTATATCCCGCTAAATCTGTCGTTACTGGTGTACTGTTCTGGCTGGGCAAGTTATTTAGTGTCCGTCAAAGCACACTTTTTTGTTCTGGGTTGAAATACAATTCCCAATTTAGCAATTTCCTAATTTAGTGGTTTCTGCTGTATCAGGCCTACTTTAAATACATCCCTAAAAGGGTATATAATATTCAAGGTGCACATAGGGTCATTCAGAATAACTTCACACACACGCTACTGTGCATTTCCAAGTCTAATTCCGTCAGTAAATCTATACCTGTCACCCAGCGCCTAAATACTAGGCCTCAAATTTATATTCCGCTAAATCTGTCGTTACTGGTGTACTGTTCTGGCTGGGCAAGTTATTTAGTGTCCGTCAAATCACATTTTTTGTTCTAGGTTGAAATACCATTCCCAATTTAGCAATTTCCAAATTTAGTGGTTTCTGCTGTATCAGAGCTATTTTAAATCTATCCCTAAAAGGGTATATAATATTCAAGGTGCACATAGTGTCATTCAGAATAACTTCACACACACGCTACTGTGCATTTCCAAGTCTAATTCTGTCAGTAAATCTATACCTGTCACCCAGCGCCTAAATACTAGGCCTCAAATGTATATCCCGCTAAATCTGTTGTTACTGGTGTACTGTTCTGGCTGGGCAAGTTATTTAGTGTCCGTCAAAGCACATTTTTTGTTCTGGGTTGAAATACAATTCCCAATTTAGCAATTTCCAAATTTAGTGGTTTCTGCTGTATCAGAGCTATTTTAAATCTATCCCTAAAAGGGTATATAATATTCAAGGTGCACATAGGGTCATTCAGAATAACTTCAGACACACGCTACTGTGCATTTCCAAGTCTAATTCTGTCAGTAAATCTATACCTGTCACCCAGCGCCTAAATACTAGGCCTCAAATTTATATCCCGCTAAATCTGTCGTTACTGGTGTACTGTTCTGGCTGGGCAAGTTATTTAGTGTCCATCAAAGCACATTTTTTGTTCTGGGTTGAAAAACAATTCCCAATTTAGCAATTTCCTAATTTAGTGGTTTCTGCTGTATCAGGCCTACTTTAAATACATCCCTAAAAGGGTATATAATATTCAAGGTGCACATAGGGTCATTCAGAATAACTTTACACAAACGCTACTGTGCATTTCCAAGTCTAATTCCGTCAGTAAATCTATACCTGTCACCCAGCGCCTAAATACTAGGCCTCAAATTTATATTCAGCTGAATTTGAATACAATGCATTGGGCCAAATAATATTTTTGTTGTTGTGGTGAACGATAACAATGAGGAAAACATCTAGTAAGGGACGCAGACATGGACATGGTCGTGGTGGTGTTAGTGGACCCTCTGGTGCTGGGAGAGGACGTGGCCGTTCTGCCACATCCACACGTCCTAGTGTACCTACTACCTCAGGTCCCAGTAGCCGCCAGAATTTACAGCGATATATGGTGGGGCCCAATGCCGTTCTAAGGATGGTAAGGCCTGAGCAGGTACAGGCATTAGTCAATTGGGTGGCCGACAGTGGATCCAGCACGTTCACATTATCTCCCACCCAGTCTTCTGCAGAAAGCGCACAGATGGCGCCTGAAAACCAACCCCATCAGTCTGTCACATCACCCCCATGCATATCGGGGAAACTGTCTGAGCCTCAAGTTATGCAGCAGTCTCTTATGCTGTTTGAAGACTCTGCTGGCAGGGTTTCCCAAGGGCATCCACCTAGCCCTTCCCCAGCGATGGAAGACATAGACTGCACTGACGCACAACCACTTATGTTTCCTTATGATGAGGACATGGGAATACCACCTCAGCATGTCTCTGATGATGACGAAACACAGGTGCCAACTGCTGCGTCTTTCTGCAGTGTGCAGACTGAACAGGAGGTCAGGGAGGAAGACTGGGTGGAAGACGATGCAGGGGACGATGAGGTCCTCGACCCCACATGGAATGAAGGTCGTGCCACTGACTTTCACAGTTCGGAGGAAGAGGCAGTGGTGAGACCGAGCCAACAGCGTAGCAAAAGAGGGAGTAGTGGGCAAAAGCAGAACACCCGCCGCCAAGAGACTCCGCCTGCTACTGACCGCCGCCATCTGGGACCGAGCACCCCAAAGGCAGCTTCAAGGAGTTCCCTGGCATGGCACTTCTTCAAACAATGTGCTGACGACAAGACCCGAGTGGTTTGCACGCTGTGCCATCAGAGCCTGAAGCGAGGCATTAACGTTCTGAACCTTAGCACAACCTGCATGACCAGGCACCTGCATGCAAAGCATGAACTGCAGTGGAGTAAACACCTTAAAAACAAGGAAGTCGCTCAGGCTCCCCCTGCTACCTCTTCTGCTGCTGCCGCCTCGGCCTCTTCTGCTGCTGCCGCCTCGGCCTCTTCCTCCGCCTCTGGAGGAACGTTGGCACCTGCCGCCCAGCAAACAAGGGATGTACCACCAACACCACCTCCGTCACCAAGCGTCTCAACCATGTCACAAGGCAGCGTTCAGCTCTCCATCTCACAAACATTTGAGAGAAAGCGTAAATTCCCACCTAGCCACCCTCGATCCCTGGCCCTGAATGCCAGCATTTCTAAACTACTGGCCTATGAAATGCTGTCATTTAGGCTGGTGGACACAGACAGCTTCAAACAGCTCATGTCGCTTGCTGTCCCACATTATGTTGTTCCCAGCCGCCACTACTTCTCCAAGAGAGCCGTGCCTTCCCTGCACAACCAAGTATCCGATTAAAATCAAGTGTGCACTGCGCAACGCCATCTGTAGCAAGGTCCACCTAACCACAGATACGTGGACCAGTAAGCACGGCCAGGGACGCTATATCTCCCTAACTGCACACTAGGTAAATTTAGTGGCAGCTGGGCTCCAGGCGGAGAGCTGTTTGGCGAACGTCCTTCCGCCGCCAAGGATCGCAGGGCAACATTCTTTGCCTCCTGTTGCCACCTCCTCCTTCTCGGCTTCCTCCTCCTCTTCTTCCACCTGCTCATCCAGTCAGCCACACACCTTCACCACCAACTTCTGCACAGCCCGGGGTAAACGTCAGCAGGCCATTCTGAAACTCATATGTTTGGGGGACAGGCCCCACACCGCACAGGAGTTGTGGCAGGGTATAGAACAACAGACCGACGAGTGGTTGCTGCCGGTGAGCCGCAAGCCCGGCCTGGTGGTGTGCGATAATGGGCGAAATCTTGTTGCAGCTCTGGGACTAGCCGGTTTGACGCACATCGCTTGCCTGGCGCATGTGCTGAATTTGGTGGTGCAGAAGTTTATTCACAACTACCCCGACATGTCAGAGCTGCTGCATAAAGTGCGGGCCGTCTGTTCGCGCTTCCGGCGTTCACATCCTACCGCTGCTCGCCTGTCTGCGATACAGCGTAACTTCAGCCTTCCCGCTCACCGCCTCATATGCGACGTGCCCACCAGGTGGAACTCCACCTTGCACATGCTGGACAGACTGTGCGAGCAGCAGCAGGCCATAGTGGAGTTTCAGCTGCAGCACGCACGGGTCAGTCGCACTGCGGAACAGCACCACTTCACCACCAATGACTGGGCCTCCATGCGAGACCTGTGTGCCCTGTTGCGCTGTTTCGAGTACTCCACCAACATGGCCAGTGGCGATGACGCCGTTATCAGCGTTACAATGCCACTTCTATGTCTCCTTGAGAAAACACTTAGGGCGATGATGGAAGAGGAGGTGGCCCAGGAGGAGGAGGAGGAGGAGGAGGAGGAGGAGGAAGAGGGGTCATTTTTAGCACTTTCAGGCCAGTCTCTTTGAAGTGACTCAGAGGGAGTTTTTTTGCAACAGCAGAGGCCAGGTACAAATGTGGCCAGCCAGGGCCCACTACTGGAGGACGAGGAGGACGAGGATGAGGAGGAGGTGGAGGAGGATGAGGATGAAGCATGGTCACAGCGGGGTGGCACCCAACGCAGCTCGGGCCCATCACTGGTGCGTGGCTGGGGGGAAAGGCAGGACGATGACGATACGCCTCCCACAGAGGACAGCTTGTCCTTACCCCTGGGCAGCCTGGCACACATGAGCGACTACATGCTGCAGTGCCTGCGCAACGACAGCAGAGTTGCCCACATTTTAACGTGTGCGGACTACTGGGTTGCCACCCTGCTGGATCCACGCTACAAAGACAATGTGCCCACCTTACTTCCTGCACTGGAGCGTGATAGGAAGATGCGCGAGTACAAGCGCAAGTTGGTAGACGCGCTACTTAGAGCATTCCCAAATGTCACAGGGGAACAAGTGGAAGCCCAAAGCCAAGGCAGAGGAGGAGTAAGAGGTCGCCAAAGCAGCTGTGTCACGGCCAGCTCCTCTGAGGGCAGGGTTAGCATGGCAGAGATGTGGAAAAGTTTTGTCAACACGCCACAGCTAACTGCACCACCACCTGATACGCAACGTGTTAGCAGGAGGCAACATTTCACTAACATGGTGGAACAGTACGTGTGCACACCCCTCCACGTACTGACTGATAGTTCGGCCCCATTCAACTTCTGGGTCTCTAAATTGTCCACGTAGCCAGAGCTAGCCTTTTATGCCTTGGAGGTGCTGGCCTGCCCGGCGGCCAGCGTTTTGTCTGAACGTGTATTCAGCACGGCAGGGGGCGTCATTACAGACAAACGCAGCCGCCTGTCTACAGCCAATGTGGACAAGCTGACCATCATAAAAATGAAACAGGCATGGATCCCACAGGACCTGTCTGTCCCTTGTCCAGATTAGACATTAACTACCTCCACTTAACCATATATTATTGTACTCCAGGGCACTTCCTCATTCAATCCTATTTTTATTTTCATTTTACCATTATATTGTGAGGCTACCCAAAGTTGAATGAACCTCTCCTCTGTCTGGGTGCCGGGGCCTAAATATATGCCAATGGACTGTTCCAATGTTGGGTGACGTGAAGCCTGATTCTCTGCTATGACATGCAGACTGATTCTCTGCTGACATGAAGCCAGATTGTCTGTTACGGGACCTCTCTCCTCTGCCTGGGTACTGGGCCTAAATTTATGACAATGGACTGTTGCAGTGGTGGCTGACGTGAAGCCTGATTCTCTGCTATGACATGCAGACTGATTCTCTGCTGACATGAAGCCAGATTCTCTGTTACAGGACCTCTCTCCTCTGCCTGGGTGCTGGGCCTAAATATATGCCAATGGACTGTTGCACTGGTGGCTGACGTGAAGCCTGATTGTCTGTTACGGGACCTCTCTCCTCTGCCTGGGTGCTGGGCCTAAATATCTGACAATGGACTGTTGCATTGGTGGCTGACGTGAAGCCTGATTCTCTGCTATGATATGAAGACCGATTCTCTGCTGACATGAAGCCAGATTGTCTGTTACGGAACCTCTCTCCTCTGCCTTGGTGCTGGGCCTAAATTTATGAAAATGGACTGTTATAGTGGTGGGTGACGTGAAGCCTGATTCTCTGCTATGACATGAAGACTGATTCTCTGCTGACATGAAGCCAGATTGTCTGTTACGGGACCTCTTTCCTCTGCCTGGGTGCTGGGCCTAAATTATGAAAATGGACTGTTACAGTGGTGGGTGACGTGAAGCCTGATTCTCTGCTATGACATGAAGACTGATTCTCTGCTGACATGAAGCCAGATTGTCTGTTACCGGACCTCTCTCCTCTGCCTGGGTGCTGGGCCTAAATTATGAAAATGGACTGTTACAGTGGTGGTTGTCGTGATGCCTGATTCTCTGCTATGACATGAAGACTGATTCTCTGCTGACATGAAGCCAGATTGTCTGTTACGGGACCTCTCTCCTCTGCCTGGGTGCTGGGCCTAAATTATGAAAATGGACTGTTGCAGTGGTGGGTGACGTGAAGCCTGATTCTCTGCTATGACATGAAGACTGATTCTCTGCTGACATGAAGCCAGATTGTCTGTTACGGGACCTCTCTCCTCTGCCTGGGTGCTGGGCCTAAATTTATGAAAATGGACTGTTACAGTGGTGGGTGACGTGAAGCCTGATTCTCTGCTATGACATGAAGACTGATTCTCTGCTGACATGAAGCCAGATTGTCTGTTATGGGACCTCTCTCCTCTGCCTGGGTGCTGGGCCTAAATTTATGAAAATGGACTGATGCAGTGGTGGGTGACGTGAAGCCTGATTCTCTGCTATGATATGAAGACTGATTCTCTGCTGACATGAAGCCAGATTCTGTGTTACGGAACCTCTCTCCTCTGCCTGGGTGCTTGGCCTAAATTTATGAAAATGGACTGTTGCAGTGGTGGCTGACGTGAAGCCTGATTCTCTGCTATGACATGCAGACTGATTCTCTGCTGACATGAAGACAGATTCTCTGTTACGGGACCTCTCTCCTCTGCTTGGGTGCCGGGTCCTAAATATCTGACAATGGACTGTTGCATTGGTGGCTGACATGAAGCCTGATTCTCTGCTATGACATGAAGACTGATTCTCTGCTGACATGAAGCCAGATTCTGTGTTACGGAACCTCTCTCCTCTGCCTGGGTGCTTGGCCTAAATTTATGAAAATGGACTGTTGCAGTGGTGGCTGACGTGAAGCCTGATTCTCTGCTATGACATGCAGACTGATTCTCTGCTGACATGAATCCAGAATCTCTGTTAAGGGACCTCTCTCCTCTGCCTGGGTGCCTGGGACTAAATATCTGAGAATGGACTGTTCCAATGGTGGGTGACGTGAAGCCAGATTCTCTGCTATGGGACCTCTCTCCAATTGATTTTGGTTAATTTTTATTTATTTAATTTTTATTTTAATTCATTTCCCTATCCACATTTGTTTGCAGGGGATTTACCTACATGTTGCTGCCTTTGCAGCCCTCTAGCCCTTTCCTGGGCTGTTTTACAGCCTTTTTAGTGCCGAAAAGTTCGGGTCCCCATTGACTTCAATGGGGTTCGGGTTCGGGACGAAGTTCGGATCGGGTCCGGATCCCGAACCCGAACATTTTCGGAAAGTTCGGCCGAACTTCTCGAACCCGAACATCCAGGTGTCCGCTCAACTCTACTGTTCACTAAAATTATTTTTCCATGTCAGCGTTACCCAGTGTTTTACCATTTAGTATGTGCATTGTGACTTGCATTTTTCCTTCCCATGTGCATAACCTTACATTTGTCAGTGTTAAACCTCATCTGCCACTTATCTGCCCACGCCTCCAATCTATCCAGATCCATTTGTAGCAGTATACTGTCCTCTTCCATGTCAATTACTTTACACATTTTAGTGTCATCTGCAAAAATTAATATTTTAATGTGCAAGCCTTCTACAAGATCATTAATAAATATATTGAAGAGGATAGGGCCCAGTACTGACCTCTGAGGTACTCCATTAGTGACAGTGACCCAATCAAAGTGTGTACCATTAATAACCACCCTATGTTTTCTATTACTGAGCCAGTAACAGTCTTGCTCCCTGTAGGCTAGGCTAAGCTTTTGTGCTTCAGTGAGGGGCGTTCCTTCAGTTTCACGCCTCTGTTGAACATGAAGAAGCTGCACCATAGGCTGTAAAAATGGCGATTTAACTCTTTGGGTGCCGACGAGCAGCGTTTTCCGCTGGTCGATCAGCAACAAAGTCATTAAAGTCACTTTCAACGGCAGATTTGTAAATCCAATTAGGGAAACAAAGTTAGTAGGCACACAATTGGGTACAGTTCTTATCCTGTTCTTTAGAGTATGTGGCAAACAGTATGGTTTTGTCATAATCCTGTTTGTGATGCCAAATGATTCAACGGGCCCACTAAGGCCACGCCTGGGGTATCACTTGGCACTTAGGAGGTTTCAACTAAATTTGTCCCTCTTAGAGAGCAAGTAAAAGTGACGCCAGCTACGGTTAAGCAGTGGAAGCTCAAGGCTCCCTTTGTAGATGGTATTGTTGGTACCTAGGGGTAGGATTGCCAGAGTGGTGCAGGGTGGCCTACAGTCTCTGTAGATGTTGTTTACACATGTCACGGTGTTCCTACATGGATATCCGTGGATCCCAGACTTGATGTGGTCCGAAGCAGTGAAAAGGGGGGTAGTTAAACTTGGATGAAGAGCAAGTGGAATAAATGGAGTCCAGACTTGTAGTAACATTGAACAGTTGCTTTTACTTAGCATAAATTGGTAATCCAAACAGCTTCCAAATGATATCTTGGTCATCAGCAGGTATTGGCTTAACTTTGGCAGGCAAATACTTCTCTGCAACAATCTCAGCTCTGCTATGCTTGGCTTTATAAATAGGAAACTCTTCCTCTACTGCTGGAACTTAAGTTATCGGTCATCTGTAGTCTGTCTCTTACTTATAATCCTAGGAACTTCTAGTCCTGGCTTAGAGTACCTCAAGTTTCGGCTCAGCTTAGATGAAGGCAATGCAAGTCCAGGAGGGGACAAGCAACCATGCAGACTTCAGTGGCAGGGCCTCTGGGCCTAGCAGAGCAGGCAGTGCTCTGCTAGCCAGCACACAACCTCTCCCTAAGGACGGTGGACACGACCTTTCCCCATGGAGGGGAAGGCTAAAACTGCCCACTAACTTCTCCCTAACACTGAACTCCTCCTTTGCTAGACAGGGCTGGAAGGAACCAGAGAAAATATCTCTGCCAATTGCTGCCGCCATCTGCTGGTGGACCAGGTAATTGCTTGAATATAACAGTTTCAGGAATAACTATGCACATTATTAGGCGATGACATAAGGTACATTACATGTTCTACCTTAGCACATAGGAGAAGGTAGCAAGGTGCTAAAAAGAAGTGGTAATGGCACTCCGGGACATTACAATTGGACACAACCAGGTTGATGAGGGAAAGGTGAAAACAGGAATATTCAAAGATGCAGGCACAACTTATAGCAGACGAGATTTAGCTGTCTGGACACCTGGAAAGTACCAATGAAGTTGGGTGTCAGCAAGGATACCTTACCCTCAGATGTTCTTTGAAGAAAGCCAGACGAAAAATGAAGTCCTGCACTTCCGATCAGCGGATGTCTTCATGCGAGCCAAGGCATGAAGAAAACAAGGTTTGGTCTTTTGCCAGGTCTTGGAAAATGTGCTCTTAGTAGTCTCAGCTGCTGGAACTCCAGAAGGAAGTGGTTACAGAAGAATAACCCTTAATTGATGGCCATAAACTAAAGAAAGACGTCTTCCCGGAAGATCTAGTAGAAGGGTTGTAAGAAAACTCCACCCAGAGGAGGAAAGCAGTTCTACAGTTAAACTGAACTACCTAATCAGACATGATGTGCAAAGGAAACCCGTGAAAACAGAAATTATGTTTCACAAACAACCTGGGCAGTCGACTGGCAGATGGGAGAACAGGTATGGAGTGAGCCATATCTGAGAATTCATTAGTCACCACCCAGATTAACATACTTGATGAGGAAGAAGGCAGGTTGGTGATAAAATCCATGGTAATTTTCTGCCACAGGACTTCAGGCACTGGCAGGAGGAGGGGTCCTGCAGGCTTTGTTTAAAAACTTGTTCTGGACAAAGGTAGAGCAGGTGGCAGCAAAGTCTTAAATATCTTTAGAAATGAAAGTTTACCAGTAATGTTAAGAAATCAGATTAGCTGTCTTATGGGGCCCATATAGACTGGTTACTTTGGAGTGAAACCCCTAGACAAGAACCTGCTTCCTCTTGGCCATGGGGACAAGTAGGATGTCCTTCAGTGGGACTGTAGCTACAGGGATAATGTGGGTGGGATCAATGATGTACTGATGCTCCTCTGTCCGATCAGTAGGATAAAAAGAACTAGAGAGGGCATCCCCCTTGGCATTCTTGTCGGCCAATCAAAAATGTAGAAATTGAAGTGAACAATGCCAGTGCATGCTGCACTACTAACAGCCGAACGGAGCACATGTATACACCCTATGGGCACAATATAAAGATGAGCAATATGATTCTAAACTAATCAGATTTGTCAAAAATTCTTCTGCCAAATTAATTCAGAGTTTTGATTATTTGCTTTGCTCGACATTTTACTTTTACACTAGTGAGGGAAACAAATCAGTGAGGATGAAGATGTAGCCTTGCAGCCAATTACGAGGCAGTTTACTGTATGGTCTATTAGCCCTTCTGCTAGGTGCGAAGCACAGACGCTATTGTGACCTTAGCCAGTGATGTGAAAAGATGTGTTTGCCATTTATTTGGCAAACACCAATTACAGACACAAACCAGCTATGAACATTGACATTGTAGGGATATATTTAGTTAGGTTAGATTGATTAACTAGGTAGAAAGCTAGGTTTTATCAGTACAGAGAGCATACAGGATGTGAACTGAGAGCTGTTTGTTTATAACTTGAACTCCCTGCAGAAAAAAAAGATAATGTAAAGAACAGTACATCAGACTTTGGCAGTATCTCACACTTCAAAAGTAATATGGACAAATCTCAAAATCTTAATATATCCCTCCCCAACCCAATAGTGAAGTGACTGAGTGCCAATTCCACTTTTGATTGGACACAAACCACTATAAAATTCCAAGGTGTTACTATTTCACCTTATCTATCTCACCTGTACAAAAATAACTTCCCTCCACTACTCCATAAAATAACCCAAATCCTATCATCATGGTCTATTCCATATATTTCTTGGTTTGGCCATAAAAGCATCACAAAATGCCTAATCTGGCCGAAAATCCCCTCCAAGCCTTGCCTATTCATATACCCAAAACATTTTTCACCAAAGTCAATAAAGTATTCTCGAAGTACATCTGAAAAAACAAGAAACCGCGTATTAGATATATGTATGATCCTGCAACTGTAACACCCCAGAGTTGCGTTACTACACGCCTCTTCCCCGCTACTATCTTCTAAGAGCCTTTATACTGTCATCTGATGTAATTTATATTATGTCCTCCACAAATGTGCCTACAAAACCATGTTAAATGCAATTGTTCCTGTAATTTGCCTGGTTAGCAGTAGGTGGCAGGTACAAGTTACAGTTTAGTGTATCTAAGCTGGAACAGATTATTCCAGCTTAGCTCCCCCTCTGTGGAGAGGTGGGCTGGTCCCTTTTTCTGCTGCATGGGTGGAGAAGGAATTTAGAGTTAGTGTAGCCTCCACCCTGATAGGGGAAGGCTGTGTGATAGTGTCCAGGAGAACCCCTGCATAGGGAAGACAGCAAGGACCTAGTCTCGGCTGAGACTTGGCCATATACCCAGTCTGAGCACCTCAAGCTCTGCTGGATGAGGAAAGCAGAAACTAAAGATAACCTCCAGAGTTCCGGGAAGAAAGAATCCCCTGATAATCCATCTGTGAGATAATTCCAGAGTCCTAGGAGAAGCCAATTCCCCCTCAGCTAGTCTGTCCCTATACAGCAGGAGGTACCAGATAAGTGCAGAAGCTGTTCCTGCCACAGTTACAGAGCTACCAAGCAGACGTTTTATCCTGCAAGCTCCACATTTAAAGCAGAAGTACTCCTTCCTGCCAATGATTGCCAAAACCTGCTGGGACCAAGAGACCAATGTTGTATGCTGTTTGGATGCAAGTTATTCCAAGTAAAGAAACGTTTGAACTTCATCTAAAGGTCTGGACATCATTTATTCGGCCAAGTTCCTCTATTACTCCTTGTGAGGAATATGGATTAATATTTACTGTCAGCCATGTCCTCACACCCCCATTTGCTGACAGATAGTGGAGGTAGGGAACTCCACAGTAGGGCCCTGCTTCAAAGCCCCAGCCCTGATTGTCCTATGATGCACCTCTTGGCATGTCCAGTGTACATGCAAAATTAGTTTCCACCCCCCAGCCATCTGAGTGTCAGTTGGCAAGAAAGAAAGCCCCCAGGGGGTCCAGGCTTCAAGGAGAAGGTCACACCTCCGTGCACCAGTTTGGAGTCAACTAACTCCTGCAGGAAAACCCTCAGCATGGGGTATCCACCCTTGCCCAGGATCAATGAGACCTCCCAGACATGTTGGCACATACCTTTCATAAGGAATTATGAATCGCCTAGCCATCGCAGGCGCAAACCGGATACATATTTGTGTCCCGGTGGCCACAAGGTACGTTCCCTCTGTAACTGTTTACTGGGACGAGGTCATGGTAGGGAGATATCCACATCTCCCCATAGAAACCACATAACGGTACCAGGTTTGGGCTCTACTTGTAGCCGGAACCCAGGCAGGTCCATTGGTCCCAGAACCATCTCCCTGTGACCCTCTGGTCTGGAGCTATAAAGGGTTTTGTGGGTCATTTGCTGCCAGCCCATGAAGAGGGGGAGTGGACCCCTCTCTGAGGCCGAGAGGGGAGGGGCTGGCTGTAGGTTAAAAGTCTGGTGCCAGCAAGTAGGCGCGTCTTTTCTCTGAAGAGGGGTCACATCCTACAAATGTGTTTAGAGGGACCCAAGAAATAGCTGAGCTCACGGCCCTTTATGTGGACTCCAGCAAAGAACATCTCAAAGGAACTTTCATCATACTCGGTAACTGACTTTTACCCTGCTTAATCCTGTTGTAACCATATAACCTGTATCTGTAACCTCAGACCCCTCTATATATTGTCTGTGTATATTGTGTTAAATCTAGTTAGCCCATACGGCGAGTAAATCTATAATTTAATCTTGTGCTATCTTGTAGCTCGATCACGAATCCCCACGTCCATGTTTTGGCCTAGTTATAAGCTACCGCGGGTTGGTTTCTAACCCTATATAATCCCGTTAGCGGACCGGGCTTATATCAAACGAGAACTAGTGGCAGTTACCCGGGCTGAGGGCGTGCATTTTTCACTGTGGCAGTAAAAAGGCTCCCTCAGCCTGTTGCCTCTCTGTGCCTGCATGGACCGGACGCGTGTGTGTAAACTATACCAGCCTGACCTTACTTGCTCCTCTGGAGGGCGTAACTTCACGTTTTGGCAAACCCGTCATCATACCAGGTCTCGTGAGCTCGACGTGGTTGACGTCAAGCGGGCACGAGGTGTGGTATTCGTCACACTCCTACTATCACTACACTCAAATTTATTGCAAGTGAGCCAGGAGCCAGAAGTCAGGCCGAACCCAGGTAGGAGACACAGTGACACAACTACCACAATGCTATAGAGATATTATAGGCCATTACACCACTCTGGCATTTCTAATCTGGGACATGCGTTATAACACCTTGCAAGGGCCCTGGGGTAGTACCCTGTGCACGCTGCAATTGGTGTCACAACAACTACAGAATATATTATCCTCCTGACCCTGCCACTGCATTAAAGTGGTGTCAGCGAACCGGTTTCTGGTCACTGCACAACTATCACACAGGTGGTATGGATCTCCCGGATACTGAAACCTTTTGTCATGCAGTTCATCTTAAATAGAATTATAGATTGGTACCGCAACCCACCTCATAAAGTATGAGTATTCTTAGAGGAAGATATACTTCATATGCCACTATGACAACTGATATTTTATGACCATAAACAAACGCAATCTATCAAATCTCCTAACATCCGAAATCTGGCAGACTTGAACAATGCATCAAATACGGCAAAAGTGTATGCCTATCCCCTCTCATGCAAATAAGAGACTTATTTTTAGGCCTTTATTGCCATGCAAATAGCAGTATCCCAATCACCATCCAAAATAACTCTTCTATTGACACCCTTTTGGATTAAGACACCTTGACTTTACTACCTGATCTTAAGGAAATAATAAACTGGCCATCTCTTTCCTCACTATTATATAACAAATTCCTCTTCTCCTTTAAATAGATAAAATATGCCTCAGAACTCACCAGACCCTTAACCTGGTTTGAAACCTTTCTTTCCCAAAATAATACTCCCAAGAAGATTATATCACTGACATATCAAAATCTCTTCCACCCTAAGCCCGACAACATACTCCCTGTCCTACAGGCTTGGGAAACAGACCTAGGGAAGAAGTTCAGCCCTGAGGAATGGCAAATACTCTTTCTAGCTCCCAAACTAGCATCCAAGTGTAAAATGGATATCAAATCTTAACAAGAAGGCACCTCACTCCTGTAACTCTCAATAAGTACAATCCCGACTATGACCCAAGCTTTTGGAGTTGTGACTTTTCCCCCAGCACATATTTTCACCTGAGGTGGACCTGCCCTTCTATTATTCCTTTTGGAAATCTGTCCTGCAAAATGTCAATAATACTACAGGTCTCAAACTTTCATTAACGCCAGAACTTTGTCTTCTCCATTTAGCACCAGATAAGATACCAAAACATATGGGACTACTAGCTAGGCATCTTCTAGCCGCAGCTAGAATACTCATTCCTACTTACTGGAAATCAGATTTTCCCCCACGGTAGTGCAATGTATAGACAAAGTTGATAATGTATTCCGTTGGAAGAACTAGCTAAGCTAAGATCCGTCTTTCAGGTATCATCCGGAATAATAAATCCTGTATTTAATTTTTTCAAAGCTAGAAAGAACTGCGCATGCGCAGACCAGAAAACCAGATCCGGCGATGTGGCAGTTTCGGGAACACTTGTCACTGGATCCGGCATTAATACATTTCAATGGAAATTAATGCAGGCAAATGCGGTAGTGTTCCGGAATTTTGTCCGGAAAAAATACCGTACAATGGATGGAACGGAATACTAAATGGATTGCTTTTCATTCAGAATGAATTCGGACAAAACGTAATGTTTTTTTTTTTTTTTTCCAGTATTGAGATCCTTTACTGGATTTCAATAACGGAAAAGAATAACGCTAATGTGAACGTACCCTGAATGGGACTCGAAGAACCACACCTCCTTAAAGACAGTATAATCTCCTGGGCTCACTTCAGAGGGTGCACCACATGAATATAAACACACAGTACAAGGAATTGGGGTCCTATGATCGATGGATAAGTTCTAGGAACTAACCTCTCGCATTGTGGCAGCACTCTACAATAACAACCTGTGACACCTTACCTAATCGCAGTGCAACAAGCATTGTTTGGTCATGCTTCTCACGCCCTTCCCCTCCCACTCAGCTTTTTCTCCTCCCCCATCCTACCACTGGAAGAGAAGGAGCAGGAAGAGGAGGCGGTGAAGGAGGATGAGGCTGATGATGCTGATGACAACACTGGCCGTGATGACCAGTCATCACTGTGGGGGGCAAAGACAAAAAGTACAGGGTACTCGAGCATGCTGGAGAGCATAGCAAGCTGTATTCTTGCTTGCTTACATACTGACAGGCATATTGTTAGCATAAATCAAACTGATGACTACTAGATACCCATGCTTTTAGACCCTCGCTTTCAAAGCAAAATGTGGGAATGCTTCCTGTTGCCAAAAGGTAGGCAAAATTGCCGTATCACCAGGATACACTGTGTATACAGCTTGCTGTACCTTCGGCAACCAGACACCTGCTGCCCACATATCTGACCAGGAGGTCCCTCTCTACCTCTCCTGAATCCCCCATCTCCCACTGTCTCTGTTACCACAAGCAACAGAAGCTGCAAAAGTACCAGCAGTATTTTTCATGAACATGTGCTGCACCTGGCTGACCTAAATCAGCAAACGGATACAATACATATGGCCTGAACAAGCTGGTTCAATCCTACCTGGACTGTGTCCTTTTTCCGGGACATACCATGTTTCATGACCACATGGACTTCTGGGCAGGCAGATTAGAATAGTGGAGCGTTTACTCTCACTGTGGTGTCTTCCCCAACATCCAATGTCATCACAGAGAGGTGTTTCAGCGCGGCAAATGGTGTAGTTACACCCAAACAGACAAAGTTGTCTTCCATAATTGTACAAATTATCACATTTTTCAAAATGAACGAGACATGGATCCACAAGGATTTTTACACACATCCAGCTGAGGCGGATAAAAATATATAGCATTGCTAGTGGTTGCTATTTATCGCCAGCCCCATCACACCACTGCTAGGGGAAAATATGTTGCCCAAAGTAGTTGTAGTCACAAACTGAATATGATCTTCCAGAATCTACTGTAATTCTGTATCTTTATATAGTACAGGTAAGTACTTCTTTATAATACCCACTATCTTGTTATAATCTGTACTGTAGGTAGTGCTGAAACATTAGCCTGTGTAGTCAAAACTATTTCCTCATGTGGCTTAATCCTTAATAGGTCTTTCGTATATTTTGTTGATAGAGCAATGTTCTTACCCTTACTTAAATGTGATCTTGCAAAGCCTCTATCTGCTAGCCTACTTGCAACAACTACTTGGCTCCAGTTTCAAATAGGCTATTATCAGTACAGATTCTTCTTGAACTAGTAATTTCTTCTGTAGGTAGATCTTTAATCAATTGTGGGGGATGACTACTGGTAACCTGGATAAAGGAATCATCAACTATGGGTTTCCTAAAAATCAGTATTTTGACAGACCCTGCAATATGATCAGTGGTAAGCAACAAATCCAAAAAATAAATAGATATATGTGATGCTTGAAAAGTGAATGATTCTATATTGGTGTTATGCGATGCATTTCAGTATGGACTTGATATACCTCCTGAATTAAATTTTTAGAAAGGTGGAGAATTATGAAACTAGTTTTGCGGACAGCAGGCCAAAGGAGGCAATAAAAGTTTGGAAAAGGTGTAGAAATGTGCCACATTTACCATAAGTGATACAGCAGCTTGACCAGGTAGGAGTTAATTTTGTACACCAGCTATTTGCAAATAGTTTTCTTATGGATACCCATTCCTTTGTAGATGTCTCACGATGGAGTGGAGGACAAGTAAGAGTCTGAGCAAGAGAAGAAGTAGCTGATGATGATGACAAGGACACTGTATTGCTTGGGAATGTGGCCTGATTGTCACAAAGAAGACAAGGAGAAGGCGAATAGATTTGTTCTGATTTCAAATACTGCCTAATATAAGTACTGGTTATACGGCAATTTTGCCTTTAGATTATCTCTACATAATACAAGCCATACAGAATATACTTGCACAGAGCTAGCAGCAGCCAAGCTTGGCCTATTTCTGGTAAATTTTAAGTCTGTGCCCACAGTTTCAGCATCATCCCCAGGTGTCCACGGTAGAAGCATACGTCATACGTCACTGCACACAAGATTTTGAGTGTTATGTTCAATCAAGATGGCTGTGGTGGCCTATTCATGCACAAATAGATGAGGTGAGTATGTTTTTTTCCCCACCCGCCATTTTCAGTGATTCGTTACCACATGGTAGCAACATTTTAACAGATTTTTTTTAAAAAAAGCAACTGTGCAGCATTTGCAGCAGAATGTATGCAATAAACCTATACAACACTTCTGAACTGCAGAAACTTTTATTTTTTTGGGCAGGCTGGCTGTAGTGCACCATGAACTGTTTACTTGGCAACAACTGTATGAAAACTGTATGAAACACACACAGAACTCTGAGTGACCATTTCCTCCCTATGCTTATTCTAATAAAACCTGACTTTTCAACCAATTAATTAAATCTACCTAATTAAATGTGCCCCTATACTATCCCTACCACGCTTCAATAGCTGGCTTTTGTCTGTAATTGCTTTTTGCCAGATACATCTAGGACACATGCTCTCAGATCACACGCTGGGCTCATAATGGCGACTCTGCCTTCTAGAAAGTACAGAGACTCAAGTACCTGTGAAAATCCTAACCCCTGACTGGATCGCAGCCAATCAGGACAAGCTACCTCCCAGGGTCATGTGATCCTCCCTGCCATTTTTCCTGATGATTTTCACTGTAAAATGGTGCTGGCACTGTTTTGCAAAATTCATCTAAATTGAATTGCCAAAACTTCTATTTCGTTTGGCAGCAGAATTTTTTAGAAATTTGTAATGAATCCCATTCATTTAGAATCAATTCACTCATCACTAACTTGCATTATGTCCTGTATTCTGTCCCCATAGCTAACCCCTCTTGGTCTTAGCTACAACGTGTTGTGCTCTGTTAATCTCCAATCAGGATAACCTCTTTTCCTAAGTCAATTGATAGCTTCCACTGATTCATTTGCATGGTCTTCTTGGGCTTAACAATTCCTTTTCATTCTTATTAGATCCCTGACAGGAACTAACTTAATTGTATGGTGTGAATGCTCACTGGTCACATGTAATATAGTTTCCCCTGGAGTTTTCTTACAGTAACCATGGGTAGATCTTACTTTTATATTAATTACACTGAGCTGTTAATTAGGAAATGAAATGGTTTCTCGATGTGACACAATTGTAGCCCATCTATCTACAATGTCCAGAGCAAGGTGTTCACGAGAAGGCAACATTTCCTACATGTGTTTATCCACCGGTCTGCTGCTGCCTTTATTCCATAGTGTCCTCATTTAGTGCTGTGTAACTGTAACCATGGTCCTCAGCAGTTTCTAACTGGAGTTATAATCTCCAATTAAAAATTTTATTTTTGCAGAAAATTTGCTTTTCTGACCTCAACTGAACAAATTGCAAACAAAACCCTATAGATCTGATAGTATTTTCAATATTGTAATACCAGTAATAAAAATGAACAAATGGGCAAGAGAACTTTTTCATATACTAGATACAAGGAGTTATCTACATTGTGTAGCACATGATATTTAGAACCTTTTTGTTACTAAGGTCAAAGTAGCTTTTCCTCTGTAAATAACTGGAATTTGTTCAAAGACTTAAATCTCTGGCACAGTGTAGGCTATACAACCCAACATCATGTCTCATGGACAAAGGCCATACAAACAGATGTTACTCGTGAAGAAAGGCGAGACCTGAATAGCTGAATTGAACTCGGCTTAAACTGACATTTGAAGGTTAGCTGAGTAACTGCCACATAACCAAGAAAACCATTCTATTCTTCCGAAACAACTAAATCCAGCTGAAACATTAATCTTTGCTTTTACCCTTGAGACATTTTAGATTCAATAGCTATTTGCACTGCAGTTTTGGAGTGAGGAGAACATTATGTATGTACAGATGCTGAAAGCACATTCAATTCTGAATAGTATTTTATTATGCTGGCCATTTTATCCTTACTGTTAGCAAGTATGCTACTGTAAAAGCATTTTCCAAAACATAATGATCTCTATATGTTCTGATATTTCAGAGCAACTATCACTAGAGGCTGACAGCAATTTGACGTGCATAACTTTCCGTTTGTTATAAAAATGTGTAATGGGATTTTCTAAAGCTTCCCCTATAAGGAATTGGGGTTGGTTAATAGCAATGTATGAAATCTGATTTTAAAAATAAATTTGATCACATTTTATTACTTGCAAGATATTTTAATGCCATCAGTTTTATGTCAGAAGACAGGTGCTATTTCAGTATAGTACAACTGGGAAAAGATCTTCCTCCTTCCAGTATTTCATCATCCATTTCATTCTTCTTGTTATGGAAACAGGCAGCTCTCAAGAACATAATAATACCATGTTTACCCTAACATTTTGCAAAAAGATTAACAATGCAATAAAAAAAAACCTTTAAAGATGGCACCCTCTTGAGTGCAAAACAGGTGCCATAACTCCCGGGAGCTTACTATTTTAATCCCTTCAGTACCAAGCCATTTTTCACCTTAACAACCGGGCCAAATTTTGGAAATCTGACATGTGTCACTATAGAGTATGTGATAATAATTTTGTAACACTTTGACTTATCCATGCTATTATGACATTGTTTACTTGTGACACATTGTAGTTCATAATATTGGTTAACATAAGTCAATATAAATCACATTTATTTATTTAAAAAATCCTAAATATCCTGCAAATTTGGAAAAAAAATAAAAATAAAAAAATTCTGCTTTTAAGGCAGATAGTGATACCTCACAAAATAGTTATTACTTTACATTTCCCATATGTCTAGTTTATGTTGCATCAGTTTGTAAATGTAATTTTATTTTTTAGAACGTCAGAAGGCTTAGGATTTTAGAAGCAATTCTTTAAACTTTTAAGAAAATTTCCAAAATCCACTTTTTTAAGGACCAATTCAGTATTGAATCCCCTCATTTTAGAAACTACACCCCTTAAGTTATTCAAAATTGATTTTACAAACTTTGTTAACCCTTTAGGTGTTCCACAATAATTAAAAGCAAATGGAGGCTAACAGCCAAACAAAAATCTATATTTATTCTGTATGTATTACTGCCCCAATTTGGTTGCTTATTAGGGTTTTCACTAATTTGGACAGGTTGATGAGGGAATTTGTTTGGAAGGGAGGGAACTCTAGGATAAGGAAGAAGATTTTGCAGTTACCATTTAAAGAAGGGGGAATGGCACTTCCAGATTGGTATTTATATTTTTTGGTTGCACAGTTTGGGTTGATGAGTGGGGGTAGTATATCACACAGTTTGGGTTGGCATCTTAAGAAATTGGGTTTTAAAAATAACCAGTTGAATATGATGCAGTTATTAGAATCAGGAATATTGGAGAGTAAAAGTAGTGATAATCACGTTTTTAACTTAATGGAACACGTTTGGAGGGAAATAAAAAAAAAAAATATATATATATATATATATATATATATATATATATATATATGGGTATTAAAGGACACACAAACTTAACCCCCATATAGAGTAATATTAATTTGGGAGAAATTCAGAAAATTAAACACTATGCAAATTGGGAAAAAAAATATATATATTTACTGATTCACTTGTTTGATGGAGATGAATTAAAAGACTTTTAAACATTAAAAAAATAATTTGGAATATCAAATAAAGAATTTCTGCAATTAAGGGATGCAATTATTCAACAAAGGCAGACTCCCACAGATATAAAAAAGGCCTCTACGGATAATATCACTCAATTCCTTAACAGATAAAAGGGAGTATTTCAAGAAGATATAGATTATTGAAAATTAAACAGTCTAAGATCAAAATAGTGGTTGAAAAATAAATGGAAGAAAGACATTGCTGGGTGGATGTATTGTAGAATAAGTCTCTGGTTTCAAAGAGGGCCTCTCATGGGGTTTCTCAATTTTTTATTATCCATAGGCTATATCGTTCTTCTCTTTTATTGAAAAAGATTGGTTTATAAACAACGGATGAATGGAACATGGCATGGAACAGGCAGGCCTTTTTCATCTAGTATGGAGATATCCCAAGTTGTTTAGATATTGGTCGGAGATAGCAACTTTTATTTTAAAAAGTTAAAGGAGTTCAAATAAAGGATGATCCACTGGCTTGAATATTAGGGGGTACGATCCATTTGCGGGTTTCAAAAATGGATAAACAGATACTTTGTAGATTGTTGTTTCAAGCAAGACTTCTCGTTTTAAAGAAATGGATAGAAAAAAAACGCCACCCTCTGTAACAGAAGGGAGGAGATTGGTTGATAATATGCTTAAGATAGAGAGGATAATCTATAATAATAGGACAAAAGAAAGATTGTTTTCCCAGATTATGGAATTTGTGGTTGAATAATAAGATAGAGGGGTAATTTTTTCTCTCTCTTCCCTTCTCTCTCAGGGGTGGGTGTGGGTGGGTTATGGAAAGGGGAGAAAAATAGGTTGGAAACTAAAAGTTTTTTTTATCTGTATCCTTTTGTATATGAACAAAAATGACTAAATAAAAAAATATATATATTTATATCCCTGATATGGGCACACAGCAGGGTCCAGAAGGAAAGGAGCACCATATAGTTTTTGGAGGGCAGATTTTGGTGGACTGGCTTTTACATGTCATGTCCCATTTGAAACCCCCCTGATGCACCCTACAGTAGAAACTCCCAAAAAGTTACTCCATTTTTAAAACCATGGGATAAGGTGACAGTTTTATTGGTGCTACTTAGGGGTACATATGATTTTTGAACACTCAATATTACGTTTTTTTGTGAGGCAAGGCAGCCAAAAAATGGCTGTTCTTGCACAGTTTTTATTTTTTGTCTTTTACAATGTTCACCTGACAGGTTAGATCATGTGATATATTTATAGAACAGGTAGTTACTGAGGTGGAAATACCTAATATGTCATTTTATTTTAATTTTTTTGGTTTCACACAACAAAAGCATTTTTGAAAAAAAAATCATGCTTTTGTGCCTACATTTTCTGAAAGCCATATTTGTTTATTTTTTGGGGCAATTGTCTTGTGTAGGGGCTCATTTTTGCAGGATGAGGTGACGGTTTGATTGGTACTATTTTGGTCTATATTGATCTGATCACTTGGCATTATGCTTTTTTTATGTAAGGTGGCAAAAAAAAATTGCTTTTTTGGCACAGTTTATTTTTTTAAATTTTTTTACGCCATTCACCTTAGGGGGTAGATCATGTGAAATATTTATAGAGCAGGTTGTAATAGATGCGGCGATACCAAATATGTCTATTTTGCCATCGCAACCACAGCAGTGAAGCGGCCCAATTCTATTAACCATTTAACCATCGGTACACTGCTAATACAACACAGTGGGCCAATGGAGAGGGAGATCCCTCCCTGCTAACCCCTTCCATACAGCTGTCCGTGGTATGGAAGGGGTTAAACAGTCATCATCGAAGTTGGCTGTTTCAAGGAGAGTGTCTGCTATATGTGACCATCCTGATAGTTGCGGCAGGGCAGGGATGGCTGGATGTTGGAACCTGGACCACATTGAGCACTGTGGGGGAGAGGGGCTTTTGGCTGGTGTCATTCAAGTATTTCATAAGGTTCTGATACCCACAGTCACAAAACGTGGAGATCAGAACCTTTAGCCGGCGAGTCAATCCTTTGATTGGCTAGTCTGTACAGACCAGCTAATCAGAGCGATCACCGGCCCAGAACCGCCTGCATTGGTCTGTTTGTGTGTAGCAGTCAGGATCTCAGCACTGTTACTATGTCTGCAGACATGGTGACAGTTTGCTGCCATGACAACATGACAAACCTGTACATCATGGTGGCTTAAGGGGTTAAGCAGCAGACAACTGGGACTAAAGTTTGCGATCAACAATAACATTTGACCATGGCATCTGGGAGTGCAAAAACACGGAAGTGCACCGCCTCGGTCCTCCTTGGTCCTCCTGAATGATCTAAGGTTGGAACACATAAGTTCCTATGGAGATCCTGCCTATGGCAGGGCTCCACAGGAATATAGTGTAAGTCTCATAGACTCCAATGCTAATGCATTGGGGTATATGAGAGAAACAATATCATGATAGCTTGTTAAAGTTCCCTATGGAAACAATAAAATATTGTAAGAAAATGTTTTTAAAATTATAAAAATTAATTAAAAAAATATACAAATTCAAAATAACCCCCTTTCTCCAAAATCAAAATATATATGCACAATAAAAAATAAACATCATGGGCATTGCTATATGCAAAACCACCTGTGTTATAAAAAAAAAAATATTTATTGCATACGGCAAAAAGCAAAATGGAAAAATAGTTAAAATTCCCAATTCATTGTTGTTGTTTTTTTGTCTCTCCTTAAAAAATGTAATAAAAAGTGACCAAAAAGTCAAACAAATGCCAAAATCTTATCAATGACATTGTCCAAGTTATGTACAAATATGTTCAGTTCCCCTTAATGTGATAAAAATAATACTTATCACGCAGAATCCAGTGCTGTCACTTTGGTGCTCACCTGTGGTTTGTGTTTACAGGCTACAGTGGTGATGTCAACACATGACCACTGCAGCCCATCACTGTTATCAGTGGTATATGGCGCAAGACCACTGATAACAGTGATTTGCTGAACCATTCATGTTTCATATACTGCTAGACCACCACTGCATCCTGTAGACAGAAACCAGAGTTGAGCACCAGAACAGCAGTCCTGAAAATATTGGGGGACTTAGGGTGCTTTCACACTCTCGTTTTTGCTGAATCCGGAAGGGTTCAGCAAAAGCGCTTCCGTTACTGATAATACAACCATCTGCATCTGTTATTAATGGATCCGGTTGTATTATCTTTAACATAGCAAAAAAGGATCCATCATGAACTCCATTGAAAGTCATTCTACTGTGTCAGATTGTGTCAGAGAAAACAAATCCGTCTTGCTCTGCATCCCATGACGGAAAGAAAACCACAGCATGCTGTGGTTTGCTCTTCGGTATGGGAACGCAACCAAACAGAATGGAATGTCCAGTTACATTTTGTCACCTATGACAACAAATGGGGACAAAACACAAGAGTTTTTTTCCCGATATTGATACCCTATGACGGATCTCAATACTGGAAAATAAAAACGCTAGTGTGAAAGTAGCCTAAGTAGTGAGTATATAGCTGTTCATTATTTTCGCTTTTAGGTGTATGTACTATGGAGATTTGTATAATGCCCTTAAATTTTAGCATGTATGATTCTTTTATTCTCACTGGAAAATACCTGTTACTAGGGTTGAGTGTAACCAAACAGCAAAGTTCGGCTTCGTAACAAACTTTGCAAGTTCGGGGACCCGAACCCAGACTTTTTCACTGAAGTTCGGGTTCGGTGTTCGGGTGATTTTATTAGTTTCCATTATAACATGGTTATAATGAAAAATATTAGCATTCTTAAGTAGAGATGGCCTTGCGGTTTTCCCAGCGGTAGTTTTGAGGCAAACTTTGCTTGTTCTCAATTCACCGAATATGCAAACATATGGCAATGTTTGCATGCTTCATATTCTTTTGCATTGCACCGAACTTTGACCCATTACACATCCAAGACAGCCAATTGAGACATTTCAGCACATGGACACCCCCCCACCCTATAACAGTACCCGATCTAGCAGCCATTTTACATTCTGTGTTTAGCCAGTGTAGAGAGAGGTTGCTTTGTTGAGCAGGGACAGACTGTTAGGGACACCAAACACTAGCTAATAGGGCGACAAAAGTCCTTATAAGGACTGGTATAGGTGTGCTATCGATAGGTGTGATATACTTATGATATACTTTCTAGCATAGAAAGTATATTATAGTGCATTTTTATTGTGCAGCAGTTGTGTGTGGTTCTGCTACGATACTGCAGCTATATAGAGGGACAAACGCTATTGGAATAACTAATTGCAAATGGTGTGATATACCTGTTTCCCCCCAAAAAAAACTGAGGGGTGTGATATACCTATAATATACTTTCTAACATAGAAAGTTTATAGTGCATTTGTATTGTGCAGCAGTTGTGTGTGGTTCTGCTGCCATACCGCAGGTATATAGAGGGACAAGCGCTATTGGAACAACTATTCGCATCAGGTGTGATATACCAGTTGCCATAAAAAAAAAAACTGAATGAGGGGTGCAATATACCTGCTTCCACAAAATACTGATTGAGGGGTGCAATATACTTGCTTTCACCAAATATTGATTGAGGCCTGCAATATACCTGCTTCCACAAAATACTTATTGCGGGGTTCTATATATACCTGCTTCGACCAAATATTGATTAAGGGGTTCTATAAATACCTGTTTCTACAAAATAAGGATAGAGGGGTGCAATATACCTGCTTCCACAAAATAATGATTAAGGGGTTTTTATATACCTGTTTCCACAAAATGCTGATTGAGGGGTGCAATGTACCTGTAACGGATCTCCTGGCACCCCGACTGGGTACATCCGTGGATGGCTGCTCCTAGTGCTTTCCAAGGGCTCCAAGCACTCCACCTGACACCGTAAGCAATGCCGACCCCACAAACCGCTGCAGCTTGGTTGGGATATTTCTGTCTTCTACCCACCCTGGACCTACGACAAAGTTTCCAGGTACCAGTGGGTGAACCTCTCCTACTTCAGAAAGTGATGCAGGAACAATCTCTTAAAAGAGGGATTATAGCCAGAGGAGTATAGAGCGTATAGCATTCCCCAGTGTAGATACAGCCTTTTCCCCCACACACATGAGATGAGGCTCTATGTTGAGGGTAAAACAGGAACTCTTTAATGGGGCAACATGTTAGCCTTTTATGTAGGTCTTCTAGCAAGGAACACTGGGGACCTGTGGAAGACTGATACAGTTTATACATTAGCCAATCACATGCATTTACAGTATGGAAGCACTCCCAGCAATTATACACAACCCCCCCCCCCCGCTCTGCCTACGATACAATTAACAAACACAATGAGCCCTGCCTGTGATACAATTGACAAACATAATGGGCTAACTTAATCACTCACAGGCAGAAAACACACACTTTTCCCCAAAACACAGAAAACACCCCAAAGCCCCACATATCCCCATAAATGATACATCCCTGTATAGCTCTGATTTGGGGTGAACAACATATCCAGAAATCACCCAGATCTGAACAGGGGCTCCCGAATTCCATGGAAGTCACATTTGACTGGCCATAAGCATGGCTTTCCTACCCAAAACTGTTCCACAGATTTAGGCTGTTCGGCTGGTCTGCCTTCTCCTTCAAAGTTTTAGTACAAACCGGATTCCAAAAAAGTTGGGACACTATACAAATCGTGAATAAAAACTGAATGCAATGATGTGGAGGTGCCAACTTCTAATATTTTTTTCAGAATAGAACATAAATCACAGAACAAAAGTTTAAACTGAGAAAATGTACCATTTTAAGAGGAAAATATGTTGAATCAGAATTTCATGCTGTCAACAAATCCCCAAAAAGTTGGGACAAGGCCATTTTCACCACTGTGTGGCATCTCCCCTTCTTCTTACAACACTCAACAGACGTCTGGGGACCAAGGAGACCAGTTTCTCAAGTTTAGAAATAGGAATGCTCTCCCATTCTTGTCTAATACAGGCCTCTAACTGTTCAATCGTCTTGGGCCTTCTTTGTTGCACCTTCCTCTTTATGATGCGCCAAATGTTCTCTATAGGTGAAAGATCTGGACTGCAGACTGGCCATTTCAGTACCCGGATCCTTCTCCTACGCAGCCATGATGTTGTGATTGATGCAGAATGTGGTCTGGCATTATCTTGTTGAAAAATGCAGGGTCTTCCCTGAAAGAGATGACGTCTGGATGGGAGCATATGTTGTTCTAGAACCTGAATATATTTTTCTGCATTGATGGTGCCTTTCCAGACATGCAAGCTGCCTATGCCACACGCACTCATGCAACCCCATACTATCAGAGATGCAGGTTTCTGAACTGAGCGTTGATAACAACTTGGGTTGTCCTTGTCCTCTTTGGTCCGGATGACATGGCGTCCCAGATTTCCAAAAAAAACTTCGAATCGTAACTCGTCTGACCACAGAACAGTCTTCCATTTTGCCATACTCCATTTTAAATGATCCCTGGCCCAGTGAAAACGCCTGAGCTTGTGGATCTTGCTTAGAAATGGCTTCTTCTTTGCACTGTAGAGTTTCAGCTGGCAACGGCGGATGGCACGGTGGATTGTGTTTACTGACAATGGTTTCTGGAAGTATTCCTGAGCCCATTCTGTGATTTCCTTTACAGTAGCATTCCTGTTTGTGGTGCAGTGTTGTTTAAGGTCCCGGAGATCACTGGCATCCAGTATGGTTTTACGGCCTTGACCCTTATGCACAGAGATTGTTCCAGATTCTCTGAATCTTAGGATGATGTTATGCACAATTGATGATGATAGATGCAAAGTCTTTGCAATTTTTCACTGGGTAACACCTTTCTGATATTGCTCCACTATCTTTCTGCGCAACATTGTGGGAATTGGTGATCCTCTACCCATCTTGGCTTCTGAGAGACACTGCCACTCTGAGAAGCTCTTTTTATACCCAATCATGTTGCCAATTGACCCAATTAGTGTTAATTGGTCTTCCAGCTCTTCGTTATGCTCAAATTTACTTTTTCCAGCCTCTTATTGCTACTTGTCCCAACTTTTTGGGGATTTGTTGACACCGTGAAAATTTGAATCAACGTATTTTTCCTTTAAAATAATACATTTACTCGGATTAAACGTTTGATCTGTCATCTACGTTCTATTACAAATAAAATATTGACATTAGCCATCTCCACATCATTGCATTCAGTTTTTATTCACAATTTGTTTAGTGTCCCAACTTTTTGGAATCCGGTTTGTATATGGGCCATAATTCTGAGCAAAGAAGCTGGCAAACAGGCCCCTTCAAAACCCAGTGGCGATGTTGTTTCCGCCACAATACCTGCTTCCACAAAATATTGATTAAGGGGTTCTATATACCTGCTTCAACCAAATACTGATCGAGGGGTGTGATATACCTGCTTCCACAAAATACTGATTGATGGGTACGATATACCTGCTTCCACAAAATACTGATAAAGGGATTTTTATATACCTGCATCCACAAAATACTGATTGAGGGGTGTGATATACCTGATTCCACCAAATATTGATTAAGGGGTTCTATATACCTGCTTTCACAAAATACTGATTAACCCCGACTTAGGGCGTACCGGTATGCCCTATTTCCCGAATCCTTAAGGACTCAGGGCGTACCGGTACGTCCTAAGTTTAAATCTCGATTGCGGTGCCGCAGGGGTTAATCCGAACAGGATGCCTGGCTGAAATCATTCAGCCGGCATCCTGTCACAACGCCAGGGGGGTCATGTGACCCCCCCGTATCGGCGATCGCCGCAAACCGCAGGTCAATTCAGACCTGCGGTTTGCAGCGCTTTCTGCAGTTTCTGATCCCCGCGGTCCCTGACCGCGGGGATCAGAAACTTTGAAATGCCCAACATGTAGATTTTTCACCCCCCCCCCTGCACCCCTGAATGATTTTATGCCGGCAGGTGATGCAGGGGGGGTGTTGCGGGCGGTGCGGGAGATGTGCGGTGCGGATCTGTGCAGATGTCAGCCGTATAACCCTTTCCATACCGCGGTCCGTACGGACCGCTGTATGGAAAAAGGTTAACAGTCAGGGTCAGGGAGCTCCCTCCCTCTCCTATTGGGGGGGCTTCTGTGCCTTTGCAGCCCCAAGAGAGGATGGGGTCACAGAGGGAGGGAGCCCCCCTCCTTACCCGTCTGCTCAGTTGTGGCTACAACTGAGCAGACGGGGGAGGTTCCTATGACAACAGGACGCCTTCTCAGGCATCCTGCTGTCCATTGTGCTGAACAGATCTGTGCTAAAGGCATAGATCTGTTCAGACAAAGTGTAAGTAAAATACAGTACAATACACTATATAGTGTACTGTACTTTATTATACTGACATCAGACCCACTGGATCTTCAAGAACCAAGTGGGTCTGGGTCCAAAAAAATGTTTAAAAAAAAGTGAAAAAAGTAAAGATAAATTTTTTTTTTTATCACTGAATAAAAATAAAAAAATAAAATACACTACACATATTAGGTATCGCCGCGTCCGTAACGACCTGATCTATAAAACGGTCATGTTACTTTTCACACATGGTGAACACTATAAAAATAAAAAATAAAAACTATGAGAAAATTGAAATTTTGCCCACCTTACTTCCCCAAAAAGGTAATAAAAGTGATAAAAAAAAGTCGCATGTACGCCAAAATAGTACGAATCAAACCGTCATCTCATCCTGCAAAAATCATACCCTACCCAAGATAATCGCCCAAAAACTGAAAAAACTATGGCTCTTAGACTATGGAAACACTAGAACATGATTTTTTTTGTTTAAAAAAATAAATCATTGTGTAAAACTTACATAAATAAAAAAAAGTATACATATTAGGTATCTTCGCGTCCGTATCGACCGGCTATATAAAAATATCACATGATCTAACCCCTCAGGTGACCACCGTAAAAAAATAAAAATAAAAATGGTGTAAAAAAAGCCATTATTTTTCATCTTAAGTCACAAAAAGTGTAATAGCAAGCGATCAAAAAGTCATATGCACGGTATGCACCCCAAAATAGTGCCAATCAAACTGTCATCTCATCCTACAAAAAATGAGAGCCTACCTAAGATAATCGCCCAAAAACTGAAAAGAAATATGGCTCTCAGACTATGGAGACACTAAAACATGATATTTTTGTTTCAAAAATGAAATCATTGTGCAAAACTTACATAAATAGAAAAAAATTTATACATATTAGGTATTGCCGCGTCTGTGACAACCTGATCTATAAAAATACCACATGATCTAACCTGTCAGATGAATGTTGTAAATAACAACAAAAAAAGCGGTGCCAAAAAAGCTATTTCTTGTTATCTTGCCTCACAAAAAGTGTAATATAGAGCAACCAAAAATCATATGTACCCTAAACTAGTACCAACAAAACTGCCACCCTATCCCGTAGTTTCTAAAATGGGGTCACTTTTTTGGAGTTTCTACTCTAGGGGTGCATCAGGGGGGCTTCAAATGGGACATGGTGTCAAAAAAACCAGTCCAGCAAAATCTGCCTTCCAAAAACTGTATGGCATTGCTTTCATTCTGCGCCCTGTTGTGTGCCCGTACAGCAGTTTACGACCACATATGGGGTGTTTCTGTAAACTACAGAATCAGGGCCATAAATAATGAGTTGGCTGTTAACCCTTGCTTTGTAACTGGAAAAAAATATTAAAATCGAAAATATGCCAAAAAAGTGAAAATTTGAAATTGTATCTCTATTTTCCATTAAATCTTGTGCAACACCTAAAGGGTTAACAAAGTTTGTAAAATCAGTTTTGAATACCTTGAGGGTTTTAGTTTCTTAGATGGGTTCACTTTTATGGAGTTTCTACTCTAGGGGTGCATCAGGGGGCTTCAAATGGGACATGGTGTCAAAAAAAACAGTCCAGCAAAATCTGCCTTCTAAAAACCATACGGCGCACCTTTCCCTCTACGCCCTACTGTGTGCCCGTACAGTAGTTTACAGCCACATATGGGGTGTTTCTGCAAACTACAGAATTGGGGCAATAAATATAGCATTTTGTTTGGCTGTTAACCCTTGCTTTGTTACTATAAAAAAAATGCATTAAAATAGAAAATTTGGCAAAAAATCTAAATTCTGAAATTTTAACACCATTTGCCATTAACTCTTGTGGAATACCTAAAGGGTTAACAAAGTTTGTGAAATCAGTTTCGAATACCTTGAGGGGTGTAGTTTATAGAATGGGGTCATTTTTGGGTGGTTTCTATTATGTAATAGACCTGAACTGGTCCCTAAAAATTGGGTTTTTAAAAATTTCAGATAAATTTCAAGATTTGCTTCTAAACTTGTAACATCCTCAAAAAATTAAATATCATTCCCAAAATGATCCAAACATGAAGTAGACATATGGGGAATGTAAAGTAATAACTATTTTTGGAGGTATTACTATGTATTATAGAAGTCGAGAAATTTGGTATTTTTTTTATAAATAAAAAAGATTTTTTTTTACTTCATTTTACCAGTGGCATAAAGTACACTATGTGACAAAAAAAAAACAATTTTAGAATGGCCTGGATAAGTCAAAGCGTTTTAAAGTTATCAGCACTTAAAGTGACACTGGTCAGATTTGCAAAAAATGGCCAAGTCCTTAAGGTGAAATAGGGCTGAGTCCTGAAGGGGTTAAGGGGATTGATATACCTGCTTCCACAAAATACTGATTAAGGAGTTTGATATACCTGCTCCCATAAAATACAGATTGAGGGGTGCGATATGCCTGCTTCCACCAAATATTGATTAAGGGGTTCTATATACCTGTTTCCACAAAATACTGATTGAGGGGTGCGATATACCTGCTTCCAACAAATACATAGAAACATAGAATGTGTCGCCAGATATGAACCATTTGGCCCATCTAGTCTGCCCAATATACTGAATACCATGAATAGCCCTTGGCCCTATCTTATATGAAGGATGGCCTTATGCCTATCCCATGCATGCTCAAACTCCTTCACTGTATTTGCAGCTACCACTTCTGCAGGAAGGCTATTGCATGCATCCACTTCTCAGTAAAGAAATACTTCCTGATATTACTTTTAAACCTTTGCCCCCTAATTTAAAACTATGTCCTCTTGTAGCAGTTTTTCTTCTTTTAAATATTCTCTCCTCTTTTACCTTGTTGATTCCCTTTATGTATTTAAAATTGTCTATCATATCCCCTCTGTCATCTTTCTTCCAAGCTATACATGTTAAGGTCCTTTAATATTTCTTGGTAAGTTTTATCCTGCAATCCATGTACTAGTTTAGTAGCTCTTCTCTGAACTCTCTCCAAAGTATCAATATCCTTCTGGAGATATGGTCTCCAGTACTGCGCACAATACTCCAAATTAGGTCTCACTAGTGCTCTGTAGAGCGTCATGAGCACCTCCCTCTTTCTACTGGTAATGCTTCTCCCTATACACCCAAGCATTCTGCTAGCATTTCCTGCTGCTCTATGACATTGTCTGCCTACCTTTAAGACTTCTGAAATAATGACCCCTAAATACCTTTCCTCAGATGCTGAGGTTAGGACTGTATCACAGATTTTATATTCTGCTCTTGGGTTTTTACGCCCCAGGTGCATTATCTTGCACTTATCAACATAAAATTTTAGTTGCCAGATTTTTGACCATTCCTCTAGTTTTCCTAAATCCTTTTCCATTTTGTGTATCCCTCCAGGAACATCAACCCTGTTCCAAATCTTTGTGTCATTAGCAAAAAGACACACCTTACCATCGAGGCCTTCTGCAATTTTGCTGATAAAGATATTAAACAATATGGGTCCCAGAACAGATTCCTGAGGTACCTCACTGGTAACAAGACCATGGTCTGAATATACTCCATTGACTACAACCCTCTGTTGTCTGTCCCTCAGCCACTGCCTAATCCATTCAACAATATGGGAATCCACGCACAAAGACTGCAATTTATTGATAAGCCTTCTATGTGGGACAGTATCAAAAGCCTTACTAAAGTCCAGATAAGCGATGTCTACATACTGATTGAGGCCTGAGATACACTTGCTTCCACAAAATACTGATTGAGGGGTGTGATATACCTGCTTCTGCAAATACTGATTAAGGGGTTTGATATACCTGCTTCCACAAAATATAGATTGAGGTGTGCAATATACCTGCTACCACCAAATATTGATTAAGGGGTTCTATATACCTGCTTCTGCAAAATACTGATTGAGGGGTGCGATATACCTGCTTTCGCCAAATATTGATTATGGGGTTATATATACCAGCTTCCACAAAATACTGATTGAGGCATGCGATACACCTGCTTCTACAAAATACTGATTGAGGGGATTTATATATCGGCTTCCAACAAATACTGATTGAGGCCTGTGATATACCTACTTCCACAAATACTGCTTTTGTCTGGGGACTATGGCACAGGGTCATTTTGAAAATGACAGGCAGAGGAAGAAGCAGGCTGTTCCACAGGGGTGGTAGGGGTCAGGCAGTTGCACCAGGCCCAAGCCTAAGTGGGAAGTTGGAGAAGGTGCGTACAATTATGTCAAAGGATGCACCAAAGTTGGTTTAGTGGCTCACTTAGCCTTCCACTTCTGCACTCTCCTCATCCTCTGTATCTGCACCCTCCTCACTCTCTGCTATGTGCACCCCCAAAGACACCACCACCACTACCATAGCCCCTCCACTTGAGTCAGAGGAATTATTTGTTCATCCATTCCCAGACCTTGCCAATGCGCAGCCATTCTTGGCATCGGATGAGGAAGAAGAGGTAGCAACGGCCGCCATCCAGTGGTCTGATGACAGTACCCATATTAGCCCAAGGAGGGTGGTCCCCGCTGTTGCTGCCTACTCCAAGATCTCTAGTGTCAGTGGTGGTGAAGGTGGCGATGATGACGTGTCGATGGACACCCACAAGAGTGGAATAGGAGGGGAGTTCAGAGGGAGAGATGGAGCAGCAGATAGGGAGGAGAAGGAGGAGAAGCAGGCAGAACTTGCAGTGCAGAGGAGGCAAAAAGCAGACTGTAGATGTATCTGGAGCGAGCCATCCACCATGCACGGTCACATATTGTGCTCCCAGGACGCCGGTACATGGCTCTGCAGTGTGGGCTTTTTTTAATGTGTCAGCTTCTGACAATAGTTTTTAAATCTGCAGCCTGTGCTGTCAACACATAAGTCGTGGTAAGCCCAACACTCACCTATGGACGTCTGCCTAAAGGCACTTAGCCTGCCATCACCTCAGTGGGAGAAACACCATCAGAACCCACAAAGCCATATTCCCGGCGCTCCACATCCTGCCTCTTCTCCTTCTCCTCTCTCCTCGCATTTGTCCTCCACTATACCTTTCACCGTGCCGTCGTCGCGTTCATCAGGCAGAAGGCAGGCTTCCGTGGCCCAAATGTTTGTGCATAAAAAGTTGATGACGCTAGATAACCCTCTTGCCCAATGGCTGACCACTGGCTTGTTGGAACTGCTAGCCCACCAACTACTGCCATATAAACTGGTGGACTCGGAGGCCTTTAGAAAATGTGTGGCCATTGGCACACCACAATGGAAAGTCCCCAGAAGGAAATATTTCTCCCAGAAGGGCATCCCAGAGCTATATGGCTACGTTCAGCGGCAGGTGAATACATCTCTGGCACACATTGTTGGTGCCAAGATACATCTGACCACAGACACGTGGTCTAGCAAACACGGGCAGGGAAGATACATAAATTTTACTTCCTACTGGGTGAACCTTCTGACTGCCGTCAAGCATGTAACCTGTGGTGCCCGTATGGATTTAGTGTTACCGCCACGGATTGCATGCAGGCCTGCCTCTTCTTCTCCTCCTCTTACTCCATCCTCCATCTCCTCCTTCGCTGACTCCTGCTTTTCCACTGCTATCGCCTCTTCCGCTGCACCCCCAAGCTCCCCACAACCTATTCAACGTGCCAGGGGAGACGTTGCCATGCTGTTCTGCGGCTGTTGTGCCTGGAAGCCAAGAGCCACACCGGTCCTGCACTGCTTTTGCACTTGCCTAGCTCACAACAGTGTGGTCTACCTCACATTTCTAAAAATGAGTGAGGCATGGATCTCGGAGGAATTCAACACATGTGACGAGTCAACCACGTTTGATTGAATTTCCTCATGACAGCCCACAAATATCAGCCACAACCCAGAACAAATCATGGTCCCCGTCTTAAATACAGTGGCATAAAAGGCCTTTTATGTCCGTAGAATGCCTAATTTTTGGGGCCTGTACCGCCTAATGTACCTGCAGCCACAGAATTCAAAATTCTTTGCTGTTAGGTGAATGCCTATTGCCTAATTTTAGGGTCCTGTACTGGCCGACAGTTACATATTTATCTTGTGACCGTCTAATGTACCTCCAGCCACAGAATCCAAAGTTCTTTGCTGTCAGGTGAATGCCTATTCAGAGGCGGCTCTAGACTTTGTGAGGCCTTAGGTGAAACTTGAACATGAGGCCCCCACGAAGATCATTGGGATGCTCGTGATCTCCTGTATGGCGTCCCGGCTCAGTCCTCAAAAAATAAGCTGTGTCAACCACCGCACGGAGCAGTGGTGTGGTCAACACTCCCCCTCCATGTATCTCTATGGAAGACTTGGAGATACACAAGTGCTGTGTGGCAAAACCAACCTCGCCACTGGGTGGTGGAGAAGCCTGGTTGCCAGCCTCTTGCCCCAGGATTATGGGCCCTCTCATCAGCCCATGCTAAACTTAAACCCCATGGCGATTTAACTGTGTTTGTGGCATCTGAGCGCTGTTGGGATATATTGAGCGCTCAGATCCAAGCCATCTGGGGATATGTTAAATGTCTATGTTTACTGTAATGGTTGGGACATTGTATATTTGAGTAGTGATGTCTGTCCTATTGTCTCCACGTGTGTATTGGCGATTTCCTTTTGTCCTGAGAGATAATTGAATTACTCCTCGGTTGTCTCCAGGAAAGAAGACATTGTGTATTCTCCTGCCTATGATAATTACATCAACCCATTGTGTAAGGTAATTGTATCACAGGCAGAGGGGAGGATTTTGTGTGGGAGTGTTTTACTGTATTGTATGTGTTTATTGGTTGTTTTTACAAAACACTGTGGGTTGTACTAGTGTGTAACAATGTTATATAAGAACAATAAACACACAGCTCTGGCTGTCCACTGCTTTACCCTCAACATGGAGCTTGGTCTTGTTCTTGGGGGGATTCACTGTATGCTGTTAGAGACGATTGCTAGGAGTGTAAGCCGCTTGGGTGCGTTTCCTATTCGTCTGCTAGCAGCTATTTGTGAGGTTCCGTTCAGGAGTTTAGACCATTCCCTTGTATGCCATTACAATTGGTGGCAGCAGTGGGATCGTTCCCACAGCCAGAAGGACAGCTACAGGAGACATCATACCATGGATTTTACAATTTGAGGGCAACGCATGTCCTAGTACAGCGACCCTGACAGCACCAGATAAGGATTTGGAGAATGGGCAGAGGGATAGCAGAGCAGGGAGAGGCTGGTGCTGATAATAGGGGGTAATACCATGGGGGAGTAATAAAACAGAAAGGAGGGGGGTACTCCTGCACTGCTGCTAATCTATGCAACCTACATATCTGATATTGCCCTAGGAATAATTCCGGGGGCCACTGCTGGGTTCCAATAGAAAGACCTGCCTGGACTTAACAACTAAAATCCAAAATAGAAACTATAAGGTTAATTGGATCCTGCGCTGTAAAAAATACACTTCCCTTGGATACTACAAAAGATATGACTTGACTCTGTATATGCAGCGTTCTCACCTGCAATAGAATGCTGTCAGTTGCCTCCAAGTTCCCGATGATGTAAGTGGGATGCATGTACTGTCCCAAGTCCCTTTTTCATCTCTCTATTCTTCCTTTTCTTTTTCTTGTGGAAGTTAACTTGCTCTGTCTTCTCGACTCCCTCTCCTGTGCGCGCCGGCCGGTAGCTGGTGTGAGCACGGGGAAACCAAAGAAAGTAAGTCCAAGAACGGTTCCTGTGTGACGTCACACCTGTCGGTATGGGTGCCTTCAGAGGAAAAAAAACACAAGTAATAAAGCTCACCATAATGCCCCCCCCCCCCCAAGTAAAAATAATTTTCCTTATGATGTGACAGTGCAAAAAATACCCCCTTGTAATGCGCTCAGTTGAGCTAATGTTACCATAGTGCCCCCATAATGGTCAAGTATAAAATAACCCCCATATAGTGCCCCCAGTAAATGCCCACATAGTGCTTCTCTCCCCTTCCTCCTAGTGCCCCCATAATGTGCCAGTATAAAATCCCCCTATATAGTGCCCCCCGGAGATGACCCCATAGTACTCCCCATCCCCATAGTACCCACCATAATGTACCCCAGTAAAAAAAAATATACCACTATACATAGCCCCCCATATAAAATACCCCTTCTTTGTGGCCGCAGTAGATGCTCCTATAGTGCCACCTAATGTGCCAGTAAAAAGTGTCCCCCAATGGCTGGCAGCGGCACATCTTAACCCCCCCCCCAATGGCACATATCTCCCCCTTCATGTGCCTAGCAGGGTGGCAGCAGCACATCTTACACCCCCCCCCCCCCCATGGCACATTTCTCCAAATTCTCCCCCTCCATGAGGCTGTCAGCACATCTTACCCCCCCCACCCAATTGCACATTTCTCCAAATTATCCCCCTCCATGAGGCTGACAGCACATCTTACCCCCCCCCCCCACCTCACCCCAATGGCACATTTCTCGCAATTCTCCCCCTCCATGAGGCTGGCAGCACATCTCACCCCCCTCCCTCATCAATTGCACAATTCTCAGTCCCCCTCCATGGGCACATTACTGGCTTTGGCACCAGTCAGTAAGTTACTGTTGTTAATATCAAATCAGGCCAGCCATGGAGGGGGGATGGGGGTAGAGCGGCCATCAGGACAAACACCTGAGTCAGGTGACCACCTGGTATTCTTCTTCGGTTCGGGCATGGTGGCACCAGTCCACAGCGAGTCTACCACTGTCTTCGGGACGGCGCCGGCAGCAGCCAGACACCGGACAGTCCACACAGCCGGTGAGGCAGGGACCTGGTGGCTGGCGCTCCTTCTCTCCCTGGCTGCGCAGCGTTCTGAGGGCGGGGCTGCCGTTGCATTTAGAGATGTGCCTGTGCGGCAGCACTCTGCAAGCCCCAGCAATCACTGCTCTCCTAAAGAGGCAGAGAGCAGAGGGGCTCGAGCGGCCTGGCCGCAGCGGCTCTTAAGAAGTTACTTTACTTATAGCATTCGTCTGCAGGTCCGGAAGCAGCCAATAAAATTGCGGTGGTGTCAGGTGCAGGTGGGAGGCAGAGCGAGGCCCCTACCAGCGCAAGGCCTTAGGTGGCGGCCTAATGGAAGAGCCGCCTCTGTGCCTATTGGCTAATTTTTGGGGCCTGTACTGGCCGACAGTTACATACAGGGAGTGCAGAATTATTAGGCAAATGAGTATTTTGACCACATCATCCTCTTTATGCATGTTGTCTTACTCCAAGCTGTATAGGCTCGAAAGCCTACTACCAATTAAGCATATTAGGTGATGTGCATCTCTGTAATGAGAAGGGGTGTGGTCTAATGACATCAACACCCTATATCAGGTGTGCATAATTATTAGGCAACTTCCTTTCCTTTGGCAAAATGGGTCAAAAGAAGGACTTGACAGGCTCAGAAAAGTAAAAAATAGTGAGATATCTTGCAGAGGGATGCAGCACTCTTAAAATTGCAAAGCTTCTGAAGCGTGATCATCGAACAATCAAGCGTTTCATTCAAAATAGTCAACAGGGTCGCAAGAAGCGTGTGGAAAAACCAAGGCGCAAAATAACTGCCCATGAACTGAGAAAAGTCAAGCGTGCAGCTGCCAAGATGCCACTTGCCACCAGTTTGGCCATATTTCAGAGCTGCAACATCACTGGAGTGCCCAAAAGCACAAGGTGTGCAATACTCAGAGACATGGCCAAGGTAAGAAAGGCTGAAAGACGACCACCACTGAACAAGACACACAAGCTGAAACGTCAAGACTGGGCCAAGAAATATATCAAGACTGATTTTTCTAAGGTTTTATGGACTGATGAAATGAGAGTGAGTCTTGATGGGCCAGATGGATGGGCCCGTGGCTGGATTGGTAAAGGGCAGAGAGCTCCAGTCCGACTCAGACGCCAGCAAGGTGGAGGTGGAGTACTGGTTTGGGCTGGTATCATCAAAGATGAGCTTGTGGGGCCTTTTCGGGTTGAGGATGGAGTCAAGCTCAACTCCCAGTCCTACTGCCAGTTTCTGGAAGACACCTTCTTCAAGCAGTGGTACAGGAAGAAGTCTGCATCCTTCAAGAAAAACATGATTTTCATGCAGGACAATGCTCCATCACACGCGTCCAAGTACTCCACAGCGTGGCTGGCAAGAAAGGGTATAAAAGAAGAAAATCTAATGACATGGCCTCCTTGTTCACCTGATCTGAACCCCATTGAGAACCTGTGGTCCATCATCAAATGTGAGATTTACAAGGAGGGAAAACAGTACACCTCTCTGAACAGTGTCTGGGAGGCTGTGGTTGCTGCTGCACGCAATGTTGATGGTGAACAGATCAAAACACTGACAGAATCCATGGATGGCAGGCTTTTGAGTGTCCTTGCAAAGAAAGGTAGCGATATTGGTCACCGATTTGTTTTTGTTTTGTTTTTGAATGTCAGAAATGTATATTTGTGAATGTTGAGATGTTATATTGGTTTCACTGGTAAAAATAAATATTTGAAATGGGTATATATTTGTTTTTTGTTAAGTTGCCTAATAGTTATGCACAGTAATAGTCACCTGCACAAACAGATATCCCCCTAAAATAGCTAAAACTAAAAACAAACTAAAAACTACTTCCAAAAATATTCAGCTTTGATATTAATTAGTTTTTTGGGTTCATTGAGAACATGGTTGTTGTTCAATAATAAAATTAATCCTCAAAAATACAACTTGCCTAATAATTCTGCACTCCCTGTATTTATCCTGTGACGGCCTAATGTACCTCCATCCACAGAATCCAAAGTTCTTTACTGTCAGGTGAATGCCTATTGCCTACTTTTTGGGGTCTGTACTGGCCGACAGTTAACTTTTTATCCTGTGACCGCCTAATGTACCGCATTCACCATAAGGACCTTCTAATGTCACAGGGTCATGTGACTGTGCCCCCCACCCCGTACTGTGTCCCCTTATATCCTGCATTGTGCCCTCTTATCACACCCTGTGCAGTGCCCCTAGTCATTCCCTGTACTCTTTTATCCGGTCACGGTATGGCGTATTATCCGGTCATTGTACAGAGGTGTTATCCGATCAATGTATGGCGGTGGTATCCAATATATGGACCATAACGGTATGCCTTTCCCTGCCCACGCCATTCTATTTTTAGACCTGGCATGAGCGGAAAAAATATGCAGATTGTGGTGCTAAGGACCTTTGCACCACAATCTGTGTCAGAAGTACGCCTAACATAGATGTATTTCTATATAATAAATGATCACCTAATTGTATTATAATTCAGGGGTAGGGATAATATCTTTATATTATAAAGATTCTAGTGTATTATACTGTGCCCTTTATTTCCCAGTAGAAAATGATCCTTGGGAAACACAGTCCTCATCCCTGACCACCAGGACCAGGTAGCGCTCTGTCAGTACATGGCGGCCTCCCCTCTCCGCCACTCTGCTCTGCTGTGTACTGGTGCTTATTCTGACACTAGGGTTGGGTTCACATCCTATTTTTACCATCCATATAATGCATACCAAAAATTATGCGTTAACAGATGCCTCAGACTGATGCCGTACAGTGGCGTCCGTTTACAATACAGTTCCATGGTAGAAAAAAGAATTACGTTAATGTATTCATTTTTTTAATAGACTCTGCAGGATACAAAATCGCGGGGTGCTGCACGTTTGTATACATCAAACTGATAGGAAATATATTTTTTCTACGCTCCAGCAGGGCACATTTTTGAGAGTTTCCCTTTAAGACACATAAAAATGGCCCCTGATTAAAATACATATTTTTGGTGGGAATTTTTGCCAATGATCCTCCTCTGGAATATCACTGTCCATGTTGTGGGACTATTTGTGTACTTCTAGTAAGTGTTTGCTGGCTGCAAATATGAGCTGAAGGTTTTTCAGGCTCGCCTGCCATTAAAGTGAATGGGGCCCGCCGCAAACTTGCGGTTCGCGAACATTTAAACACGTCCGCGAACCGTCCCGGCCGATGTTTGTCCATCACTACTGCACAATACAAATGCAATAAATTCTATGTTAGAAAGTATATTATAAGTATATCACACCCCTCAGTATATCACACCTATTGATAGCTGCCATCGTAAGGTATGCTGGCTGTTATCTGTCTCGTGGATAGATGGATGGCTTGAACACACCTGGCTTTTGGCATATAGCCTTTGTGTGGTTGTCTATTGTATGTCGTACATAATAGGAGTCTAAGACGCATCCAGCTATGCTCTTAATGCGGTTTCCAAACCAATTTGATGGGGTTTTCATCAATTTCTAACCTTTTTTATGAACCAGACACCCTTTTCTCTTCTGAGCAGGGGATGCCTGGGGTTCTCCCATTGACTTCCATTGTGCTCGGTAGAACAAGCACTTTTATGCTCGCTCAACACTAGTAGTGAAGACTGGGTAGTGGTAATAGTTGTGGCAGTAGGTGTAATAGAAGTGGAAGTAGGGAAGTAGCAGATTAGCTGCAAAAATTAGCAGCTGCAGCAGCAGCCATATGATACAAAACATGATGGTAGGCAGGCAGACAGCATAGTGGCATGATGACAGCAGTAGTATCAGCAGCCGTACCGTATGGAACATGGTGGTAGGTAAGCAGACATCACAGTTGCATAATTGGGGCAGGAGCTGCCATGAGGTACAGGACATAATGGTAGGCAGGTAGTTGGCACACTCTCATGATGGCAGTGGCAGCAGCAGCCATACAGATCCATGCCTTGTTCATTTTGACAAAAGTGATGTTTTAGATACTGGTGAATGACAACTTTATCTGTTTAGGTTTTACAACGTCCCCTTCTGTTCCAAAAGCACTCTCAGACATGATACTTGAGGCTGGTGAACGGAGAACAGAGAGCTCATACTGGGTCAGTTCGGGCCACTGTTCCAGTCTGCCTGTCAGAAGCCCATGGGGTCACAGAACATGATATGCACCAGGGAAAGGCCACAGTCATTTAAAGACAATTTTAAACAACATATTTGACAAAAAAATGGACAGCTGGCCAGTACGAATATAATGTATAAATTATATATAGATGAAGGCGTGGAAGTGCGCCACATTTGCAGGACGACAAGAAAAATTATAATTTAGCTTGCTTCGGCAGAAGTCCAACACACAACATGGGCCAGAAAAATTGAATTTTATGAAAGGCACGGACGTATGCCACATTTGCGTAACGAGGCAATTTATAATTTTTCTTGCCTGGCCAGAAGTCCAACATATGGCACAGGCCATAAAAATGTCATTTGGGTAAATGCGCAGAAGTGCACCATAGTTCCCACAACTAAGTTTTATAGCAGTAACTGCACAGCCAGCAACTTGGGCAGGTGTGGGTTCAGCTTGCACACAAGCTAATTGCAGATCAAGAATAGCTTTCTCAATGTCACATATTTCTTAAGGATGTGTCAATGATGGGAGGAGGAGGACTTTGTGTAGGAGAAGATGCAATTGATAATGACAAGGACACTAAGCTGCTTAGGGATGTGGGCTGTCTGCTACAAATAATACCAAGAGAGGGAGGACAGACTTGTTCTAAATGAAAATGGTGGTCAGTTCTATTTTCCAGTTATACCCCCTCATGTGTTACAATAGAGTCTTGGTACTGGTTTTTGAACAGCCACAGTTTCTTTTAATTCTGCAGATCTTGCACACGGCTATGGTTTTCTGTGCCAGCATTGTGGAGAAAAAACGCTATACTGTAGTTGCTTGCAGAAAGCTAGAAGCTGCCAAGCTTGGCTTAGGTGTGGAACATATTGAGCCTGTGCCCACAGTATCAGCGGTATCAGGGGCGTAGCTATAGGGAGTGCAGAGGTAGCAGTCGCTACCGGGCCCAGGAGCCTGAGGGGCCCAAAGACCCTTGTGCCACATAAGAAGACACTGGTATTATAAAAAGTGTATGACTGAACAGAAGCGGTTAGGTTAGGAATTTGGTATGGAGGGGGGGGGGGTGCAGTTTACATTTTTTTGCCTCATGCAGCACGAAGGTTTGAGAGAAGGGGGGCCCAAGCTGAACTCTTGCACCAGGGCCCATGAGCCTTTAGCTACGCCTCTGAGCGGTATCATTAGTTCCTGAGAACCAATAGAAATAGATTTGGCCTTGTCAGCTTTTTTGGAAGTTTCTTGTTGTATGTTGCCTCTGCTATTTATTGGTGCTGCTGCTGCCACCACTCTCCTCCTCAGATGTCACCTCCTTCTCAGCACCCTGATCCAGCTCCCAGGTCCTGTCCAACACTCAATCACCATCATAGTCCTCACCCTCCCTGCCACTTTTGTAAGATTGCTATTTTTTTTTATTAAGGGGTACTTAGCCACCTTCTGATTCCCTGCTCTGTATCTGTCCTGAGTGCCACCACTTCCCCTACCATTACCACTGTGGCTACAAGTGCCTTCTACTGCTACCACTACTACTGGCTGGATGGCAGGTGTGGGAGGACATAGGTCTTTCGTTTTGCACTCTTCTGTTTTCAAGATATTTTATTATGACGCCTTATTATGATGTGTATATGAATGAAAAGTTGAATGTTTATTTCTCACACAGATTATTAACTAGTACTAGTACTTTCTGAAATTTAAAGACAGAGGTGCAATTAAATGTCCCAAATTCCTACCCTTCCACAAACAACGTAAAGAAATTTATGATGGTAATAAATAGAGTTGAGTGAACAGCTGGATGTTCGGGTTCGAGAAGTTCGGCCGAACTTCCCGAAAATGTTCGGGTTCGGGATCCGAACCCGATCCGAACTTCGTCCCGAACCCGAACCCCATTGAAGTCAATGGGGACCCGAACTTTTCGGCACTAAAACGGCTGTAAAACAGCCCAGGAAAGGGCTAGAGGGCTGCAAAAGGCAGCAACATGTAGGTAAATCCCCTGCAAACAAATGTGGATAGGGAAATGAATTAAAATAAAAATTAAATAAATAAAAATTAACCAAAATCAATTGGAGAGAGGTCCCATAGCAGAGAATCTGGCTTCCCGTCACCCACCACTGGAACAGTCCATTCTCAGATATTTAGGCCCCGGCACCCAGGCAGAGGAGAGAGGTCCCGTAACAGACAATCTGGCTTCATGTCAGCAGAGAATCAGTCTTCATGTCATAGCAGAGAATCAGGCTTCACGTCACCCACCACTGCAACAGTCCATTTTCATAAATTTAGGCCCAGCACCCAGGCAGAGGAGAGAGGTCCCGTAACAGAGGATCTGGCTTCATGTCAGCAGAGAATCAGTCTGCATGTCATAGCAGAGAATGAGGCTTCACGTCAGCCACCACTGCAACAGTCCATTGTCATAAATTTAGGCCCAGCACCCAGGCAGAGGAGAGAGGTCCCGTAACAGACAATCTGGCTTCATGTCAGCAGAGAATTAGTCTGCATGTCATAGCAGAGAATCAGGCTTCACGTCAGCCACCAATGCAACAGTCCATTGTCAGATATTTAGGCCCAGCACCCAGGCAGAGGAGAGAGGTCCCGTAACAGAGGATCTGGCTTCATGTTAGCAGAGAATCAGTCTTCATATCATAGCAGAGAATCAGGCTTCACGTCACCCACCACTGCAACAGTCCATTTTCATAAATTTAGGCCCAGCACCCAGGCAGAGGAGAGAGGTCACGTAACAGAGGATCTGGCTTCATGTCAGCAGAGAATCAGTCTGCATGTCATAGCAGAGAATCAGGCTTCACGTTAGCCACCACTGCAACAGTCCATTGTCATAAATTTAGGCCCAGCACCCAGGCAGAGGAGAGAGGTCCCGTAACAGACAATCTGGCTTCATGTCAGCAGAGAATCAGTCTTCATGTCATAGCAGAGAATCAGTCTTCATGTTATAGCAGAGAATCAGGCTTCACGTCACCCACCACTGTAAGAGTCCATTTTCATAAATTTAGGCCCAGCACCCAGGCAGAGGAGAGAGGTCCCGTAACAGACAATCTGGCTTCATGTCAGCAGAGAATCAGTCTTCATGTCATAGCAGAGAATCAGTCTTCACGTCACCCACCACTGTAAGAGTCCATTTTCATAAATTTAGGCCCAGCACCCAGACAGAGGAGAGAGGTCCCGTAACAGACAATCTGGCTTCATGTCAGCAGAGAATTAGTCTTCATGTCATAGCAGAGAATCAGGCTTCACGTCACCCACCACTGCAACAGTCCATTTTCATAAATTTAGGCCCAGCACCCAGGCAGAGGAGAGAGGTCCCGTAACAGACAATCTGGCTTCATGTCAGCAGAGAATTAGTCTGCATGTCATAGCAGAGAATCAGGCTTCACGTCAGCCACCAATGCAACAGTCCATTGTCAGATATTTAGGCCCAGCACCCAGGCAGAGGAGAGAGGTCCCGTAACAGAGGATCTGGCTTCATGTCAGCAGAGAATCAGTCTTCATATCATAGCAGAGAATCAGGCTTCACGTCACCCACCACTGCAACAGTCCATTTTCATAAATTTAGGCCCAGCACCCAGGCAGAGGAGAGAGGTCCCGTAACAGACAATCTGGCTTCATGTCAGCAGAGAATCAGTCTTCATGTCATAGCAGAGAATCAGGCTTCACATCACCCACCACTGTAAGAGTCCATTTTCATAAATTTGGGCCCAGCACCCAGGCAGAGGAGAGAGGTCCCGTAACAGACAATCTGGCTTCATGTCAGCAGAGAATTAGTCTGCATGTCATAGCAGAGAATCAGGCTTCACGTCAGCCACCAATGCAACAGTCCATTGTCAGATATTAAGGCCCAGCACCCAGGCAGAGGAGAGAGGTCCCGTAACAGAGGATCTGGCTTCATGTCAGCAGAGAATCAGTCTTCATATCATAGCAGAGAATCAGGCTTCACGTCACCCACCACTGCAACAGTCCATTTTCATAAATTTAGGCCCAGCACCCAGGCAGAGGAGAGAGGTCCCGTAACAGAGGATCTGGCTTCATGTCAGCAGAGAATCAGTCTGCATGTCATAGCAGAGAATCAGGCTTCACGTCAGCCACCACTGCAACAGTCCATTGTCATAAATTTAGGCCCAGCACCCAGGCAGAGGAGAGAGGTCCCGTAACAGACAATCTGGCTTCATGTCAGCAGAGAATCAGTCTTCATGTCATAGCAGAGAATCAGTCTTCATGTCATAGCAGAGAATCAGGCTTCACGTCACCCACCACTGTAAGAGTCTATTTTCATAAATTTAGGCCCAGCACCCAGGCAGAGGAGAGAGGTCCCGTAACAGACAATCTGGCTTCATGTCAGCAGAGTATTAGTCTTCATGTCATAGCAGAGAATCAGGCTTCACGTCACCCACCACTGCAACAGTCCATTTTCATAAATTTAGGCCCAGCACCCAGGCAGAGGAGAGAGGTCCCGTAACAGAGGATCTGGCTTCATGTCAGCAGAGAATCAGTCTGCATGTCATAGCAGAGAATCAGGCTTCACGTTAGCCACCACTGCAACAGTCCATTGTCATAAATTTAGGCCCAGCACCCAGGCAGAGGAGAGAGGTCCCGTAACAGACAATCTGGCTTCATGTCAGCAGAGAATCAGTCTTCATGTCATAGCAGAGAATAAGTCTTCATGTCATAGCAGAGAATCAGGCTTCACGTCACCCACCACTGTAAGAGTCCATTTTCATAAATTTAGGCCCAGCACCCAGGCAGAGGAGAGAGGTCCCGTAACAGAGGATCTGGCTTCATGTCAGCAGAGAATCAGTCTTCATGCCATAGCAGAGAATCAGGCTTCACGTCACCCACCACTGTAAGAGTCCATTTTCATAAATTTAGGCCCAGCACCCAGGCAGAGGAGAGAGGTCCCGTAACAGAGGATCTGGCTTCATGTCAGCAGAGAATCAGTCTTCATATCATAGCAGAGAATCAGGCTTCACGTCACCCACCACTGCAACAGTCCATTTTCATAAATTTAGGCCCAGCACCCAGGCAGAGGAGAGAGGTCCCGTAACAGAGGATCTGGCTTCATGTCAGCAGAGAATCAGTCTGCATGTCATAGCAGAGAATCAGGCTTCACGTCAGCCACCACTGCAACAGTCCATTGTCATAAATTTAGGCCCAGCACCCAGGCAGAGGAGAGAGGTCCCGTAACAGACAATCTGGCTTCATGTCAGCAGAGAATTAGTCTGCATGTCATAGCAGAGAATCAGGCTTCACGTCAGCCACCAATGCAACAGTCCATTGTCAGATATTTAGGCCCAGCACCCAGGCAGAGGAGAGAGGTCCCGTAACAGAAGATCTGGCTTCATGTCAGCAGAGAATCAGTCTTCATATCATAGCAGAGAATCAGGCTTCACGTCACCCACCACTGCAACAGTCCATTTTCATAAATTTAGGCCCAGCACCCAGGCAGAGGAGAGAGGTCCCGTAACAGAGGATCTGGCTTCATGTCAGCAGAGAATCAGTCTGCATGTCATAGCAGAGAATCAGGCTTCACGTCAGCCACCACTGCAACAGTCCATTGTCATAAATTTAGGCCCAGCACCCAGGCAGAGGAGAGAGGTCCCGTAACAGACAATCTGGCTTCATGTCAGCAGAGAATCAGTCTTCATGTCATAGCAGAGAATCAGGCTTCACGTCACCCACCACTGCAACAGTCCATTTTCATAAATTTAGGCCCAGCACCCAGGCAGAGGAGAGAGGTCCCGTAACAGACAATCTGGCTTCATGTCAGCAGAGAATTAGTCTGCATGTCATAGCAGAGAATTAGGCTTCACGTCAGCCACCAATGCAACAGTCCATTGTCAGATATTAGGCCCAGCACCCAGGCAGAGGAGAGAGGTCCCGTAACAGAGGATCTGGCTTCATGTCAGCAGAGAATCAGTCTTCATATCATAGCAGAGAATCAGGCTTCACGTCACCCACCACTGCAACAGTCCATTTTCATAAATTTAGGCCCAGCACCCAGGCAGAGGAGAGAGGTCCCGTAACAGACAATCTGGCTTCATGTCAGCAGAGAATTAGTCTGCATGTCATAGCAGAGAATCAGGCTTCACGTCAGCCACCACTGCAACAGTCCATTGTCATAAATTTAGGCCCAGCACCCAGGCAGAGGAGAGAGGTCCCGTAACAGACAATCTGGCTTCATGTCAGCAGAGAATCAGTCTGCATGTCATAGCAGAGAATCAGGCTTCACGTCAGCCACCACTGCAACAGTCCATTGTCATAAATTTAGGCCCAGCACCCAGGCAGAGGAGAGAGGTCCCGTAACAGACAATCTGGCTTCATGTCAGCAGAGAATCAGTCTTCATGTCATAGCAGAGAATCAGGCTTCACGTCACCCACCACTGCAACAGTCCATTTTCATAAATTTAGGCCCAGCACCCAGGCAGAGGAGAGAGGTCCCGTAACAGACAATCTGGCTTCATGTCAGCAGAGAATTAGTCTGCATGTCATAGCAGAGAATCAGGCTTCACGTCAGCCACCAATGCAACAGTCCATTGTCAGATATTAAGGCCCAGCACCCAGGCAGAGGAGAGAGGTCCCGTAACAGAGGATCTGGCTTCATGTCAGCAGAGAATCAGTCTTCATATCATAGCAGAGAATCAGGCTTCACGTCACCCACCACTGCAACAGTCCATTTTCATAAATTTAGGCCCAGCACCCAGGCAGAGGAGAGAGGTCCCGTAACAGAGGATCTGGCTTCATGTCAGCAGAGAATCAGTCTGCATGTCATAGCAGAGAATCAGGCTTCACGTCAGCCACCACTGCAACAGTCCATTGTCATAAATTTAGGCCCAGCACCCAGGCAGAGGAGAGAGGTCCCGTAACAGAGGATCTGGCTTCATGTCAGCAGAGAATCAGTCTTCATGTCATAGCAGAGAATCAGTCTTCATGTCATAGCAGAGAATCAGGCTTCACGTCACCCACCACTGTAAGAGTCTATTTTCATAAATTTAGGCCCAGCACCCAGGCAGAGGAGAGAGGTCCCGTAACAGACAATCTGGCTTCATGTCAGCAGAGTATTAGTCTTCATGTCATAGCAGAGAATCAGGCTTCACGTCACCCACCACTGCAACAGTCCATTTTCATAAATTTAGGCCCAGCACCCAGGCAGAGGAGAGAGGTCCCGTAACAGAGGATCTGGCTTCATGTCAGCAGAGAATCAGTCTGCATGTCATAGCAGAGAATCAGGCTTCACGTTAGCCACCACTGCAACAGTCCATTGTCATAAATTTAGGCCCAGCACCCAGGCAGAGGAGAGAGGTCCCGTAACAGACAATCTGGCTTCATGTCAGCAGAGAATCAGTCTTCATGTCATAGCAGAGAATAAGTCTTCATGTCATAGCAGAGAATCAGGCTTCACGTCACCCACCACTGTAAGAGTCCATTTTCATAAATTTAGGCCCAGCACCCAGGCAGAGGAGAGAGGTCCCGTAACAGAGGATCTGGCTTCATGTCAGCAGAGAATCAGTCTTCATGCCATAGCAGAGAATCAGGCTTCACGTCACCCACCACTGTAAGAGTCCATTTTCATAAATTTAGGCCCAGCACCCAGGCAGAGGAGAGAGGTCCCGTAACAGAGGATCTGGCTTCATGTCAGCAGAGAATCAGTCTTCATATCATAGCAGAGAATCAGGCTTCACGTCACCCACCACTGCAACAGTCCATTGTCAGATATTAAGGCCCAGCACCCAGGCAGAGGAGAGAGGTCCCGTAACAGAGGATCTGGCTTCATGTCAGCAGAGAATCAGTCTTCAAATCATAGCAGAGAATCAGGCTTCACGTCACCCACCACTGCAACAGTCCATTTTCATAAATTTAGGCCCAGCACCCAGGCAGAGGAGAGAGGTCCCGTAACAGAGGATCTGGCTTCATGTCAGCAGAGAATCAGTCTGCATGTCATAGCAGAGAATCAGGCTTCACGTCAGCCACCACTGCAACAGTCCATTGTCATAAATTTAGGCCCAGCACCCAGGCAGAGGAGAGAGGTCCCGTAACAGACAATCTGGCTTCATGTCAGCAGAGAATTAGTCTGCATGTCATAGCAGAGAATCAGGCTTCACGTCAGCCACCAATGCAACAGTCCATTGTCAGATATTTAGGCCCAGCACCCAGGCAGAGGAGAGAGGTCCCGTAACAGAAGATCTGGCTTCATGTCAGCAGAGAATCAGTCTTCATATCATAGCAGAGAATCAGGCTTCACGTCACCCACCACTGCAACAGTCCATTTTCATAAATTTAGGCCCAGCACCCAGGCAGAGGAGAGAGGTCCCGTAACAGAGGATCTGGCTTCATGTCAGCAGAGAATCAGTCTGCATGTCATAGCAGAGAATCAGGCTTCACGTCAGCCACCACTGCAACAGTCCATTGTCATAAATTTAGGCCCAGCACCCAGGCAGAGGAGAGAGGTCCCGTAACAGACAATCTGGCTTCATGTCAGCAGAGAATCAGTCTTCATGTCATAGCAGAGAATCAGGCTTCACGTCACCCACCACTGCAACAGTCCATTTTCATAAATTTAGGCCCAGCACCCAGGCAGAGGAGAGAGGTCCCGTAACAGACAATCTGGCTTCATGTCAGCAGAGAATTAGTCTGCATGTCATAGCAGAGAATCAGGCTTCACGTCAGCCACCAATGCAACAGTCCATTGTCAGATATTTAGGCCCAGCACCCAGGCAGAGGAGAGAGGTCCCGTAACAGAGGATCTGGCTTCATGTCAGCAGAGAATTAGTCTGCATGTCATAGCAGAGAATCAGGCTTCACGTCACCCAACATTGGAACAGTCCATTGGCATATATTTAGGCCCTGGCACCCAGACAGAGGAGAGGTTCATTCAACTTTGGTTAGCCTCGCAATATAATGGTAAAATGAAAATAAAAATAGGATTGAATGAGGAAGTGCCCAATAATATATGGTTAAGGAAAGGTAGTTAATGTCTAATCTGGACAAGGGACGGACAGGTCCTGTGGGATCCATGCCTGGTTCATTTTTATAAACGTCAGCTTGTCCACATTGGCTGTAGACAGGCGGCTGCGTTTGTCTGTAATGACGCCCCCTGCCGTGCTGAATACACGTTCAGACAAAACGCTGGCCGCCGGGCAGTCCAGCACCTCCAAGGCATAAAAGGCTAGCTCTGGCCACGTGGACAATTTAGAGACCCAGAAGTTGAATGGGGCCGAACCATCAGTCAGTACGTGGAGGGGTGTGCACATGTACTGTTCCACCATGTTAGTGAAATGTTGCCTCCTGCTAACACGTTGCGTATCAGGTGGTGGTGCAGTTAGCTGTGGCGTGTTGACAAAAGTTTTCCACATCTCTGCCATGCTAACCCTGCCCTCAGAGGAGCTGGCCATGACACAGCTGCCTTGGCGACCTCTTGCTCCTCCTCTGCCTTGGCCTTGGGCTTCCACTTGTTCCCCTGTGACATTTGGGAATGCTCTCAGTAGCAGCGTCTACCAACGTGCGCTTGTACTCGCGCATCTTCCTATCACGCTCCAGTGCAGGAAGTAAGGTGGGCACATTGTCTTTGTAGCGTGGATCCAGCAGGGTGGCAACCCAGTAGTCCGCACAGGTTAAAATGTGGGCAACTCTGCTGTCGTTGCGCAGGCACTGCAGCATGTAGTCGCTCATGTGTGCCAGGCTGCCCAGGGGTAAGGACAAGCTGTCCTCTGTGGGAGGCGTATTCGTCATCGTCCTGCCTTTCCCCCCAGCCACGCACCAGTGATGGACCCGAGCTGCGTTGGGTGCCACCCCGCTGTGACCATGCTTCATCCTCATCCTCCTCCACCTCCTCCTCATCCTCGTCCTCCTCGTCCTCCAGTAGTGGGCCCTGGCTGGCCACATTTGTACCTGGCCTCTGCTGTTGCCAAAAACCTCCCTCTGAGTCACTTCGAAGAGACTGGCCTGAAAGTGCTAAAAATGACCCCTCTTCCTCCTCCTCCTCCTCCTCCTCCTGGGCCACCTCCTCTTCCATCATCGCCCTAAGTGTTTTCTCAAGGAGACATAGAAGTGGTATTGTAACGCTGATAACGGTGTCATCGCCACTGGCCATGTTGGTGGAGTACTCGAAACAGCGCAACAGGGCACACAGGTCTCGCATGGAGGCCCAGTCATTGGTGGTGAAGTGGTGCTGTTCTGTAGTGCGACTGACCCGTGCGTGCTGCAGCTGAAACTCCACTATGGCCTGCTGCTGCTCGCACAGTCTGTCCAGCATGTGCAAGGTGGAGTTCCACCTGGTGGGCACGTCGCATATGAGGCGGTGAGCGGGAAGGCCGAAGTTACGCTGTAGCGCAGACAGGCGAGCAGCTGCAGGATGTGAACGCCGGAAGCGCGAACAGACGGCCCGCACTTTATGCAGCAGCTCTGACATGTCGGGGTAGTTGTGAATGAACTTCTGCACCACCAAATTCAGCACATGCGCCAAGCAAGGGATGTGCGTCAAATTGGCTAGTCCCAGAGCTGCAACGAGATTTCGCCCATTATCACACACCACCAGGCCGGGCTTGAGGCTCACCGGCAGCAACCACTCGTCGGTCTGTTGTTCTATACCCCGCCACAACTCCTGTGCGGTGTGGGGCCTGTCCCCCAAACATATGAGTTTCAGAATGGCCTGCTGACGTTTACCCCGGGCTGTGCTGAAGTTGGTGGTGAAGGTGTGTGGCTGACTGGATGAGCAGGTGGAAGAAGAGGAGGAGGAAGCCGAGAAGGAGGAGGTGGCAACAGGAGGCAAAGAATGTTGCCCTGCGATCCTTGGCGGCGGAAGGACGTGCGCCAAACAGCTCTCCGCCTGGGGCCCAGCTGCCACTACATTTACCCAGTGTGCAGTTAGGGAGATATAGCGTCCCTGGCCGTGCTTACTGGTCCACGTATCTGTGGTTAGGTGGACCTTGCTACAGATGGCGTTGCGCAGTGCACACTTGATTTTATCGGATACTTGGTTGTGCAGGGAAGGCACGGCTCTCTTGGAGAAGTAGTGGCGGCTGGGAACAACATACTGTGGGACAGCAAGCGACATGAGCTGTTTGAAGCTGTCTGTGTCCACCAGCCTAAATGACAGCATTTCATAGGCCAGTAGTTTAGAAATGCTGGCATTCAGGGCCAGGGATCGAGGGTGGCTAGGTGGAAATTTACGCTTTCTCTCAAATGTTTGTGAGATGGAGAGCTGAACGCTGCCGTGTGACATGGTTGAGACGCTTGGTGACGGAGCTGGTGGTGGTGTTGGTGGTACATCCCCTGTTTGCTGTTTCCAGAGACGGAGGAAGAGGCCGAGGCGGCAGCAGCAGAAGAGGCCGAGGCGGCAGCAGCAGAAGAGGTAGCAGGGGGAGCCTGAGTGACTTCCTTGTTTTTAAGGTGTTTACTCCACTGCAGTTCATGCTTTGCATGCAGGTGCCTGGTCATGCAGGTTGTGCTCAGGTTCAGAACGTTAATGCCTCGCTTCAGGCTCTGATGGCACAGCGTGCAAACCACTCGGGTCTTGTCGTCAGCACATTGTTTGAAGAAGTGCCATGCCAGGGAACTCCTTGAAGCTGCCTTTGGGGTGCTCGGTCCCAGATGGCGGCGGTCAGTAGCAGGCGGAGTCTCTTGGCGGCGGGTGTTCTGCTTTTGCCCACTGCTCCCTCTTTTGCTACGCTGTTGGCTCGGTCTCACCACTGCCTCTTCCTCCGAACTGTGAAAGTCAGTGGCACGACCTTCATTCCATGTGGGGTCTAGGACCTCATCGTCCCCTGCATCGTCTTCCACCCAGTCTTAATCCCTGACCTCCTGTTCAGTCTGCACACTGCAGAAAGACGCAGCAGTTGGCACCTGTGTTTCGTCATCATCAGAGACATGCTGAGGTGGTATTCCCATGTCCTCATCATCAGGAAACATAAGTGGTTGTGCGTCAGTGCAGTCTATGTCTTCCACCGCTGGGGAAGGGCTAGGTGGATGCCCTTGGGAAACCCTGCCAGCAGAGTCTTCAAACAGCATAAGAGACTGCTGCATAACTTGAGGCTCAGACAGTTTCCCAGATATGCATGGGGGTGATGTGACAGACTGATGGGGTTGGTTTTCAGGCGCCATCTGTGCGCTTTCTGCAGAAGACTGGGTGGGAGATAATGTGAACGTGCTGGATCCACTGTCGGCCACCCAATTGACTAATGCCTGTACCTGCTCAGGCCTTACCATCCTTAGAACGGCATTGGGCCCCACCATATATCGCTGTAAATTCTGGCGGCTACTGGGACCTGAGGTAGTTGGTACACTAGGACGTGTGGATGTGGCAGAACGGCCACGTCCTCTCCCAGCACCAGAGGGTCCACTAACACCACCACGACCATGTCCACGTCCGCGTCCCTTACTAGATGTTTTCATCATTGTTATGGTTCACCACAACAACAAAAATATTATTTGGCCCAATGTATTGTATTCAAATTCAGCGGGATATAAATTTGAGGCCTAGTATTTAGGCGCTGGGTGACCGGTATGGATTTAGTGACAGAATTAGACTTGGAAATGCACAGTAGCGTGTGTGTGAAGTTATTCTGAATGACCCTATGTGCACCTTGAATATTATATACCCTTTTAGGGATAGATTTCAAATAGCTCTGATATAGCAGAAACCACTAAATTATGAAATTGCTAAATTGGGAATTGTATTTCAACCCTGAACAAAAAATGTGCTTTAACGGACACTAAATAACTTGCCCATCCACAACAGGACAGCGGTAACGACAGATTTAGCGGGATATAAATTTGAGGCCTAGTATTTAGGCGCTGGGTGACCGGTATGGATTTACTAACAGAATTAGACTTGGAAATGCACAGTAGCGTGTGTGTGAAGTTATTCTGAATGACCCTATGTGCACCTTGAATATTATATACCCTTTTAGGGATAGATTTCAAATAGCTCTGATATAGCAGAAACCACTAAATTATGAAATTGCTAAATTGGGAATTGTATTTCAACCCAGAACAAAAAATGTGCTTTGACGGACACTAAATAACTTGCCCATCCACAACAGGACAGCGGTAACGACAGATTTAGCGGGATATAAATTTGAGGCCTAGTATTTAGGCGCTGGGTGACCGGTATGGATTTACTAACAGAATTAGACTTGGAAATGCACAGTAGCGTGTGTGTGAAGTTATTCTGAATGACCCTATGTGCACCTTGAATATTATATACCCTTTTAGGGATAGATTTCAAATAGCTCTGATATAGCAGAAACCACTAAATTATGAAATTGCTAAATTGGGAATTGTTTTTCAACCCTGAACAAAAAATGTGCTTTGACGGACACTAAATAACTTGCCCAGCCACAACAGTACAGCGGTAACGACAGATTTAGCGGGATATAAATTTGAGGCCTAGTATTTAGGCGCTGGGTGACCGGTATGGATTTAGTGACAGAATTAGACTGGGATATGGCCAAAAAATAACCACACTATTGCTGGTTAAATGCACTTGGTGTGACAGCTTGACCAACCACACTACTGAGGGTTAAATGCACTTGGTGACGGGCGCAGCTTGCCCCTGATATAGTATATGGCCAAAAAATGAACAGACTATTGCTGGTTAAATGCACTTGGTGTGACAGCTTGACCAACCACACTACTGAGGGTTAAATGCACTTGGTGACGGGCGCAGCTTGCCCCTGATTTAGTATATGGCCAAAAAATTAACAGACTATTGCTGGTTAAATGCACTTGGTGTGACAGCTTCACCCTGATGTAGGCTTTAGCCAAAAAACAACCACACCATTGAGGGTTAAATGCACTTGGTGACAGGCGCAGCTTGCCCCTGATGTAGTATATGGCCAAAAAATAAACAGACTATTGCTGGTTAAATGCACTTGGTGTGACAGCTTCACCCTGATGTAGGCTTTAGCCAAAAAACAACCACACCATTGAGGGTTAAATGCACTTGGTCAATACACACAAAAACAATTGGATTGGTAGACGTTCCTATAATACTTAGATAATCACAGCCTGATGAACGTTTAAAATAAAAAAACAAAGCTTTATTTAAAGTCTGTTTAAAAAGAGGGTGGGGAAACCCATATGTCACAATCTGTGACCATCAGGCAACTAATCTTAGAAATGTATACAGAGAGGGGAGCAAATATCTCTGCACATTAAGAAGATTAGGGTAAGACCCGACTTGCTAGCTGGAATAGCTATGTATCTGCAGGTCGGGATAAATGGACACTAAAGTCAGTGTGAATGGATGCACTATGTGTGTATCATCGGTGATCCTGTAGGATGTATATACACAGATAAGGTTGTGCCACCTGGTATATGTAACCAGGAATGTTCAATACATTAGATCGCACTGCCTCTGTCATATAACAGTCTCAAAGGACTTGCAGCCACTAACTGTAGTGCAGATGACAGATCAGTCTTTAATGTGTATTGCTGATGGTAAATACCTAGGTCACAGCCTTATATCCGCAGCCAGTATTGGCTAAATACAACCACTCAGAGCCAATTGATTAAGCTCCATTCACACACATAAAAGCCAGTATATTTTGGCTCATCCATCACATGCATACTCCAAGGCTGACTAAAGGGTTAAATGCATCTAGTGCAGTCCTGCCTAAAGAGCTGTATCCTGATACAATGTATTAGCTCTACGCGTTTCCACGTGACCTGTTATTATCACGCATCTTCAGGAGCTTATTGTTTGCTAATGTCAAAACAGTAGAGCCGCACTGTGGTGTGCTATGGCTAATGGCGCTGTAATGGCCGCACGCGGCCGATAGAACGCCGAGTTCATATGGACGAGGCCCCGCCCACCAGGAGGCGTGTCCCGGTACCGTATCCAATCAGAAGTAGGGCCGGGCTCTCTAGCTCCGCCCCCTGACCGGCCGATGCCGAAATTGATTCCAACACTTCCTGACATGAATTGCGTTATACGCAGTGACAGGGGGAGTGAGATTCGCGGCCCATATACTGTCATTCCAGACCGGAGCAAATCCACACAAGGGGTGCCCTCATGATTCATAACCAGAAAAAAGACAGGTACCGCTCACACCCATGTTGTGTGACATCAAAGGGGAGGGGTAAATTACAACACTGATAGATTCAAAAGAAGCATCATTGTTGCACGCAGCTCAGGTTGGACATGCACATATACTATACATCCAGATTGTATAGATGCACATCGATATGTACATATACAGACCCTATTATACCAAAAATGGAAAAAACAAGATGCAACTTACATCATGTTATGTTATATTTATTAAAGATTTTTTTCTTCCTTTTGTTATTATTAAGTTTCAAAGGGCAGCATATACATGTGTGCAGATCAACTCCAAGGTTTAAATAAAGGTTTAAATGTATTGAACATTCCTGGTTACATATACCAGGTGGCACAACCTTATCTGTGTATATACATCCTACAGGATAACCGATGATACACACATAGTGCATCCATTCACACTGACTTTAGTGTCCATTTATCCCGACCTGCAGATACATAGCTATTCCAGCTAGCAAGTCGGGTCTTACCCTAATCTTCTTAATGTGCAGAGATATTTGCTCCCCTCTCTGTATACATTTCTAAGATTAGTTGCCTGATGGTCACAGATTGTGACATATGGGTTTCCCCACCCTCTTTAAATGCACTTGGTCGCAGCTTGGATGCACTTGGTCGCAGCACCGCACAAGACACAAAATGGCCGCCGATCACCCCAGAAAAAAGTGACTGACAAACGGTCTGGGCAGCCTAAAAACAGTGAGCAATTGAATTTCAGCAGCTCAATGATGCACAGCTGCAGATCGATCGATTAATCAAGTCCTTTGGAGGAGTTAATCTGCCTAATCTCGCCCTACTGTCTGTCATGGTCTTACCTTCTTGCTGTTCTCCTTCGTTTGACATGTGCTGGCGGCCATCTTGGTTTCTGGGTTTCTTGTAGCCTCCCACCCTGCGGCTTCTCCTTCCCACTGGGAGGAGCTGGATGCCTAGTTCATATATATAGGAGGTCTGTGGCTTCAGTTCCTTGCTTGGTCCTCCTGTGTTCACATGCTTCTAAGACTGCTGCTGCTTCTGGTTCCTGATCCTGACTTCGTCTGACTACCCTGCTGGTTCCTGATCCAGGCTTCGTCTGACTACCCTGCTCGTTCCTGATCCAGGCTTCGTCTGACTACCCTTCTGGTTCCTGACCTCTGGCTTCGCAAGACCCTGCTTCGGTTTAGCCATCCGTTTGGACTTTTGCCTTACAGCTTGATTTTCAATAAAGCCTTCTTATTTCCACTTATCTCTTGTTGTACGTCTGGTTCATGGTTCCATGACATTAGGACCAAGCCATGAATTCTGACGGTACAGGGCCATCCTCGCTACCTACGCTGGTTGCCAGACTTGATCAGCAGGATCACCTGTTGGGTCGGTTCGCTGTGGCGTTGCAAACCCATGCTTGAACGCACGGCTCATTTAGCTTCCGTTGCCGATGGGTCGGTTGTCGCTCCTGGGCCCGCTCCTACTGCCGCTCCGGTTGTTGCGCCAGAGTCTACCCCGACACCTGTTGCTGCGCCTGCGGTGTTTCGGGGTATGACCGGTTCTGCCCCCCTTCCACAGCGCTTTGGGGGAGAGCCAACTCAGTGCCGAGGTTTCCTTAACCAGGTGGGCATTTATTTCGAGTTGCTGCCACATGCCTTTCCTACTGAGAGATCAAAGGTGGGCTTCTTGATCTCGCTGCTCTCGGACAAGGCCTTGGCCTGGGCCAGCCCTTTATGGGAGAACAACAATCCGGTGGTTGCCGAGTTTTCCGGTTTTGTTGCTTCTCTTCGGAAGGTATTCGATGTGCCGGCTCGTGCTGCCTCTGCTGCGAAGCTCCTTATGTCCATCAGACAGGGTTCACGATCCGTAGCTGAATACGCCATTGAGTTTCGTACCCTGGCAGCAGAGGTGGGCTGGAATAATGAGGCTCTGATCGCTGCTTTCTCTCATGGTCTCTCGGATGCCTTGAAGGATGAGGTTGCAGCTAAGGACCTACCAGTGGAGCTCGAGTCTCTTATTTCTTTCCTGATTTTGATTGACACCAGACTCAGGGAGAGACCTTCCTTTAAGGAGAGCCTGCGGAGGCCTTCTAACAGATTGGCGCCTACGTTTGCTGTCCCACCCGTGCCTCCCTCTCCTCCCACGCCTCCTGGGGATGACTTGTCTGGGGGTGAACCCATGCAGCTGGGGTTTGCTCGCCTGTCCGAGGGGGAGAGGGCACTCCGGAGACGCGAGGGCCGATGCATGTACTGTGGTCTCGGTGGGCATTTTCGGTTGGCATGCCCGAACCGTCCGGGAAACGCTCGCACCTGAGATCCTGTCGGGGGCAGATCTTGGGTGGAGTCTCCTCGTCCCCGGTTTCCCGTGTTGACAAACCACTGATTACTGTTGTCCTCTCCTGGGTCGGGGGCTCGGTGACGACCCAGGCATTGGTGGACTCTGGTGCTGGTGGTTTGTTCATTGATAGTGTGTTCGCTGCCGCCAATTCCATTCCTCTGCAGCCTCGAGGTTCCCCACTGGCTCTTGAGGCGATAGACGGCAGACCCCTTCTGCTGCCACACGTGACTCATGAGACCCTTCCAGTGGGGATGGCCATTGGTGCCGTTCACAGAGAGTCGGTCTGTCTCCAGGTTATTTCGTCTCCACACTACTCGGTGGTCTTGGGGTACCCCTGGCTCCAGAAGCATAATCCGACTTTCGATTGGAGATCGGCCGAGATCCTCTCGTGGTCACCGCAGTGTGGGGCTAGTTGCATCCATGGGTCTGTCAAGTTGCTGTGTACTTCCTCGGACTCTCTGTTGCCTCCTGAATACGAGGAGTACCGGGATGTATTCGATAAGGTGCGTGCGGTTGCCCTACCTCCGCACCGCCCATACGATTGTGCCATAGAGTTACAATCTGGTGCCGTTCCTCCTCGTGGCAAAGTCTATCCACTGTCGGTAGCGGAGAATGAGGCCATGGAGGAGTACGTGAGGGAGGCGCTTTCACGCGGACACATTCGCAAATCCTCGTCCCCGGCAGGGGCTGGATTTTTCTTTGTGAAAAAGAAGGGCGGTGAGTTGAGGCCTTGCATCGATTACAGGGGTCTCAATCGCATCACGATCAAGAACGCTTACCCGATACCCTTGATTTCCGAGCTGTTCGATCGCCTCAAAGGGGCCACGGTCTTTACCAAACTCGACCTGAGGGCGGCATATAACCTGGTAAGGATCAAGGCGGGCGATGAGTGGAAGACCGCGTTTAACACCAGGACCGGTCATTATGAATCCTTGGTTATGCCCTTTGGGTTGTGCAATGCGCCCGCAGTCTTCCAGGAATTCATCAACGATGTTTTCCGTGACCTGTTGCAGCAGTGTGTGGTGGTCTATTTGGATGACATCTTGGTATATTCTGAATCCATGGAGGCCCACATTCTGGATGTCAGACGAGTGTTGCAACGGTTACGAGAGAACAAGCTGTTCGGTAAGCTTGAGAAATGCGAATTTCACCGATCCCAGGTAACCTTCTTAGGTTACATCATTTCCGCTGAGGGGTTCTCCATGGATCCTGAGAAGGTTTCGGCTGTCTTACAGTGGCCCCAGCCCAGTGGTCTTCGTGCCCTGCAGCGCTTTTTGGGCTTCGCCAATTATTATCGGAAGTTCATCAGGGACTTTTCCATGCTAGCCAAGCCTCTCACGGATCTGACCAGGAAGGGCAGTAATCCCCAGGTCTGGCCGCTCGAGGCCATCCGAGCTTTTGAGGCTCTAAAGTCCGCCTTTGTGTCGGCTCCGATTCTGTCTCATCCCAACCCTGGGTTGCCTTTTGTCCTCGAGGTGGACGCGTCTGAGACGGGAGTAGGCGCCCTTCTGTCTCAGCGTAGAACACCAGAGGGTCCTCTGCTTCCTTGTGGGTTTTACTCCCGGAAACTGTCTTCCGCGGAGTGCAACTATCAGATTGGTGACAGGGAGTTATTGGCCATCGTGCAGGCCCTTAAAGAATGGAGGCACTTGCTCGAGGGCTCGGTGGTTCCGGTTCTCATCCTGACAGACCACAAGAATCTGACCTACCTCTCTGAGGCCAAGAGATTGACACCATGTCAGGCCAGATGGGCTCTGTTCTTGTCACGTTTTAATTACGTGGTCTCCTACCTACCCGGTTCCAAGAACATCAGAGCGGATGCCTTATCACGGCAGTACTCCAAGCTGTCCGGGGAGGAGTCGATTCCGACTTCGGTCATACCTCCGAATCAGATCCTGGCCGCCATTCGCACCAGCCTGACCTCTCCCCTGGGTGAGCAGATTTTGGCGGCTCAATCTGGTGCTCCCTCTGGGAGACCCAACGGCAGATGTTTTGTGCCTGAGGAGTTGCGCACTCGGTTGTTGCGAACCTACCATAACTCCAAGGCCGCGGGGCATCCTGGAAAGAATCAGCTGTCCTGGGCTGTTTCACGTCTGTTCTGGTGGCCTTCTCTACGTTCCGACATCGCCGCATATGTAGCGGCATGCTCCGTTTGTGCCCAGAGTAAATCCCCTCGGCACCGTCCGTTGGGCCTTTTGCAACCCATAGCCACCGGGGAGCGCCCATGGTCACACCTGGGGATGGATTTCATTGTGGACCTCCCTGCATCCCGAGGCCATACGGTCATTCTCATGATTGTGGATCGGTTTTCCAAAATGTGCCACTGTGTTCCTCTCAAGAAGTTACCCTCTGCACAAGAGTTGGCCACGATTTTTGCCAGGGAGGTCTTCCGGTTGCACGGTTTGCCCAAGGAGATTGTGTCGGATCGGGGGAGTCAGTTTGTGTCCAGGTTCTGGCGCTCCTTTTGCTCCCAGTTGGGGATTCATCTCTCTTTCTCCTCGGCCTACCACCCTCAGTCCAATGGGGCCACAGAACGATCCAATCAGGCCTTGGAGCAATTCCTTCGTTGCTATGTCTCCGATCACCAAGACAATTGGGTTGACCTCCTGCCTTGGGCTGAGTTTGCCAGGAACACGGCGGTGAACTCTTCCTCTGGGACGTCTCCCTTCATGGCCAATTATGGGTTCCAACCTGCCGTGTTACCGGAGGTATTCTCTCCCCAGGATATTCCGGCTGTGGAGGATCACCTTTCCGTCCTACGTGCTTCTTGGGTACAGATCCAGAGGTCCCTTGAGGTCTCTGCGCAGCGCCAGAGACTCCAGGCTGATCGCAGACGAGCGCCCGCTCCTTCCTACCAGGTCGGAGACCGCGTATGGTTGTCCACCCGCAACCTCAACCTTCGAGTGCCCACTCCCAAGCTGGCGCCTCGCTTTGTTGGTCCCTTCCGAGTGCTTCACAGGGTAAACCCGGTAGCCTATGCCCTTGCGCTTCCTCCTGGCATGCGGATCTCCAACGTGTTTCATGTCTCCCTGTTGAAGCCACTGGTGTGTAATCGTTTCACTTCCTCAGTTCCTCGGCCTCGTCCGGTCCAAGTGGGCAATCGTGAGGAGTATGAGGTGAGCAATATCCTGGATTCACGCCTGGTCCGCGGTCGGGTGCAGTTTTTGGTCCATTGGCGTGGTTATGGTCCAGAGGAGCGTTCCTGGGTTCCCTCCGCAGATGTCCATGCTCCTGCCTTGCTCCGAGCCTTCCACGCACGCTTCCCTCAGAAACCGTTCTTTACTCCGCGGAGGAGGGGCCCTTGAGGGGGAGGTACTGTCATGGTCTTACCTTCTTGCTGTTCTCCTTCGTTTGACATGTGCTGGCGGCCATCTTGGTTTCTGGGTTTCTTGTAGCCTCCCACCCTGCGGCTTCTCCTTCCCACTGTTAGGAGCTGGATGCCTAGCTCATATATATAGGAGGTCTGTGGCTTCAGTTCCTTGCTTGGTCCTCCTGTGTTCACATGCTTCTAAGACTGCTGCTGCTTCTGGTTCCTGATACTGGCTTCGTCTGACTACCCTGCTGGTTCCTGATCCAGGCTTCGTCTGACTACCCTTCTGGTTCCTGACCTCTGGCTTCGCAAGACCCTGCTTCGGTTTAGCCATCCGTTTGGACTTTTGCCTTACAGCTTGATTTTCAATAAAGCCTTCTTATTTCCACTTATCTCTTGTTGTACGTCTGGTTCATGGTTCCATGACACTGTCGCAGCCGCAACCTCTCCCTACGCTAATCAGAGCAGAGTGACGGGCGGCGCTATGTGACTCCAGCTTAAATAGAGGCTGGGTCACATGGTGCTCTGGCCAATCACAGCCATGCCAATAGTAGGCATGGCTGTGACGGCCTCTTGGGGCAAGTAGTATGACGCTTGTTGATTGGCTGCTTTGCAGCCTTTCAAAAAGTGCCAAGAAAGCGTCACAAAAGCGCCAAGAAAGCGACGAACACCGAACCCGAACCCGGACTTTTACGAAAATGTCCGGGTTCGGTTTCGTGTCACGGACACCCAAAAATTCGGTACGAACCTGAACTATACAGTTAGAGTTCGCTCATCCCTAGTAATAAATAAAACTTTTGCTGTATAACATTTTTGAACTAAACACTCCTAATTACATTACTAATGTGAAATGTGTTTTCTGTTGTATCTTATCTAACCTTTATATTACAGCAATTTTCATGTTCACTAACATGGCTATATTGTACTGAGATGCCTAATTACAAATGGTTAATAGAAATGTTTTAGAAAAAAAATGGTCAATTGTTGAGTGTTTGCAAAAACAGGAATTTGTAACGTAGAACTAGATGCCAGAAGCTAGGCTAACAGTAGCCTGCCAGCAAACTCCCAAATTCTCAAATATAGCTCCTATTCTCTCGCTAGTCTTCTTATACTGTCACTATCACCTATTTTCTTCCAATAGTCTTCTTCTACTGTCCCCAGCTCAGTATATCAGAGGCAGAGTCACAGCACAGCTTCCAGGTCACAAGAACAAAGTAGAATGACGTTCGGCACAGGCACCTTCCTGCCTGCGGCCACCCTGAATGGCTGATCCAAGCTGTATGTCAACCTCGGAGCCAATCAGGGTCCCCTCTACTACCTCCCAGTGTCATGTGATCATCTTTTTTCTTCAACCCTTGTGGTTTTTCGCTGCACGTCTAATGTGATTCATCCAAAATGAATTAGAAAAGCTTCAGATTTGTTTGTTGGATTAATTTTTGTGAAATTCATAATTAATCAGGTTAATTCAAAATCAATTCACTCATTCTTAAGGTGGATTTAGACGAGCCAATGAGCAGTAGATTTCGGGAAGGAAGCGTTCCTTCCTGACAGTTGGCTGCTCGTTCAGTGGACGTGAAGCACCGCATTTACATGCAGCAATCACCTCCACAGTATGAGGACTAGGGATCACTATCATGATTACTTGTCCTCATGCAACTGCAATGTTTCTGGGCAGCAGATTGCAGTTTAACAGCACAATCTGCTGCCCAGAAATGGTAATTTAGGTGGCTGTACCCGATGATTGAGCATTTTGTTCATTCATTGGGTGATTGGCTGCACCTTTATCTGGAACAAACGTTCCTGTGAATGCTTGTTCCAGATAGACTGCCCGATTATCTAAATCCACCTATAGTCTAGACCAGTTAAAGGGTGATTTATTGAGATTTCCCTGAATATTTGAAAGGAGAGGGTTAATGGATCATTCTTTGTCTAGGGAATTGAATGAGATTAATGGTTAAATAACTAGTTAAATACCTGGCTAAGGTAGTAGAGGGATTTATTATGGTCTAGGGCAGTGAAGTGATTCATTTTAATTAATGATCTTCTCAATTACTGAAACTGAATAATTTCCTGACCAACTGCAAGGTGAGTTACTGCTGAAAGTTTCATCTTCAAGTACCATGTAGGAAACTGGGGTTTTGAACCGTTGTGTAGTTTTCTCCAAAAAGAGAGAAATACAGAGCGAAAAATACAGAACACAGAGTGAGAGATGTGGAGGGAGAGTGCTTTGCCCTTCATATAACTTTTACTTATTATTTATATGAGCCTCTATACTTTATTAGCTTCTTTAATGATCGATTGATTACATTGATTTCTTTTTCCTTTCACAAACTAATTCTTTATGGCCTGGACAATGAATGTAATGAATACGTGTCCTATAGATGTCATTGCTGTTTTACTATTTCTTAACTTGCCACACTTTTGAACCTCAGACATTTAATTTTCTAATGGAACACTGGCAAGAACCCAGACTAGAACTCAGGATGGTGAACAAGAAGTATGTGTCGAGAACAGAGAGGAAAACAAGCTTCATTAAGAATTCCTGAGGCTATGACAAGTTTACCAGATGTCCCCTTGGATTTCTATGACAGGTCTGGAGGCATTTCTCTGTTTTATGTACCACATGGATCCATAAGGCTCTTTGATGCTATTATTTGTTTTGTGAGGAACTAAAAATTAATTAATTAACAGTTAATTTTTTTGCCTTCCTTCAACTATAAAGAGGGGCAAACAAATGTAGTAAATCACCAACAGATGTATGCAACACAGAGAGGAAAGTTTATGAAATCTTTAACTTTTAGTTAACTTTAACGTTTAATAATCTTTAACATTACTAGACATTAAATTAATAACCTACAGTAAAAAGATGTAGTAAAAAATACTGGGCATGCAATATTGAGACTTGCAAGCAATAATGTATGAGTTCTGAAAGTTCTTATGACTTTTTCAACCATACTTATATAACTATGTAAATTAAAGAGGTTGTCCCATCCCAGTTTTCCATGGCTGTATGGGAATAAGCCACAATAAGAGAGGTTTTGCCTGGCCAGAGTTACAGAAACGGACGGTGATTTGCTGTTTCTGTAACTCCCATAGTAGTGAACATCAGGTATGTAGTTACAGTAGAGATTACTGTGCTATTCGGTTGGCATAGCTCCAATTCACTGAGTTATGGAAACAATGGAGTGTCGGCCACATTTGCAGATCCGCACTTCCACATCTGTGCTCCTGTTTCCGCCAAAAAATAGAACATGTCCTATTCTTGTCCAGAATTGCAGACAAGATTAGGCATTTTCTATTATAGTGCCGGCGATGTGCGGTCCACAAATTGTGGAATGCACATTGCCGGTGTCTGTGTTTTGCGGATCCGCAAATCACTTACAGACGTGTGAATGAACCCTCAAAGTAACAAAGTAACAATATTAAAAGGTTACATTTTATTTTTATGTATATTCTAATGGATTGCCTTCCTTGTACAATGTTATAATATACTTTCTATGTTAGAAAGTATATTATAGTGCATTTGTAGTGTGCGGCAGTTGTGTGCGGTTCTGCTGCGATACTGCAGGTATATAGAGGGACAAGCGTTATTGGAACAAATAAATTCTACTGGTGTGATATACTAGCCGTCCCCCCAAAAAACTGATTGAAGCGGGGTGTTATATACCAATATACTTTCTTTATAGTGCATTTGGGTACTGTATAGTGCATTTGCGCATGCGCATACGTGAAAATTATATTGCCGATATTTCGCATTGAAAAAAAATAATAAATGGAGATTGCAAATTTGAATAATACATCTGGTATGTCACTGTCCATGTTGTGGGACTATTTGCACACTTCTAGTAATTATTTATTGGCTGCAAATATGAGCTGAAGGTTTTTCAGGTTCGCCTGCCATTAAAATAAATGGGACCCGCCGCGTCCCGGCAGATGTTCGTCCATCACTATTTATGAGTCTAATTCTCTCCTTTTCACTTTTTGTAACTTCAGGGCATCCTTTTTAGGGACCGGAGCCCAGAACTGAAAGAGTATACCAGGTGAAGTAGTCGTATAATACTTTGCATAGTGGCAATGTTACATCCCTGTCCTGCAAGACCATTCCTCTTTTACAAGACAAAATGTCCATCTCGGTCATGAAAGACAGATGGAACAAAACCTTTAATGTTCAAATACAGAGACTGCAACCTCCTTAACCTTTTCAACTTTAAATATCATTGACATATTGTCAGAGGCCACATTCATTAATGGGGCAATATATTAATTTGTCACATTGATACAAAGGAGGTATATATGCTATGGCCCTGATTTATGATACCTTCACTCCAGATGGTGTCAAAAGGTCACAAAAATAGTGCTTTTGCAACTTTTTGCACTCACATGCAAAACTTAAGTGATTATGCGACTTTTAGCATTTTTACACCTCTCACTCCAGTTTTATAATGTTGGTGGAAAAGTGGGTGTGCTCCAGTCCAGCACTGATTTCTCTGCATGACGAAAAATCTCTGGAAAAATATGCAAGTACTGTTTAATGCCTATTCATGCACCGGCAGCTATCCTTGAATCAGCATTTACATATTGTCTAGTAGATACAGCAATTAGGGACATACAAATCTATTCAGTTGTTCAAGAGCAAATTGTATTTTCTTTTTTAAGCACCAAATCAATGTGATTTTAAGTGAAGGACTAAAATAAAAGCTTCTTTGTAAGAGACATATCGGGTTGAATATTTCAACCTTACAGATTACTGTGATTTTTTTGGCAAGCATTTTAATCTTTTTCATTTAAGGGCCTCTATAACTGATTAGAGTACAGCTGAACTGTTTAACTATTTGCAAAGACATATCATTCCAATCAAGAAACAAAATGAATATTCTGATCACCACAAAGAAGGAAACACGGATTCACTGTCGGGTACTTCCACATTAGCGGCAGGGGAGTCCATCAGGCTGTTCCGGTGGGTGAACAGCCTGTCGGATCCGTCCTGCCGCTAGTTCACGTGTGCCCCCAGACTGCCACTCCATTCCCATTGACTATAATGGGGGCGGAGGCTGAGTTCCGGCAGCAGCACGGCAGCGCATGGCGAGAGGCAGTCGGACTAAAAGTACTGCATGTCGTACTTTTAGTCCGACTGCCTCTCGCTGTGCGCTGCCGTGCTGCCGCCGGAACTCTGCCCCGACCCCATTATAGTCAATGGAGACAGAGCAGCAGTCCGGGGGCATACGTGAACTAGCGGCAGGACGGATCTGACAGGCTGTTCACCCGCTGGAACAGCCTGCCGGACTCCCCTGCCGTTAGTGTGAAACTATTGTACATGCTCCACGGAGGTTAGTCAGCTACAAGCTACAGCTTGTTTATGATTAGTGCCTACAAAATTAAAGCATATACAGTACATGACTATAAGTAACCAGCATAAAATGTATAATCTGGATAAAATGGCTAGATATGTTTCTTATTTCAGCTTTGGAAAAGTGAGCTATGACTTAGAACTTAGTTCGTGCCTTGTATTACCTCTGTTATGTAACTTATAGCCTAGATCTGCATTCATGTTTCTACTGGTTTCAGAACTGAAATCTGCCAGAATTCCTTGCAGGTTCAGTGTCTACACAAAGCTTACAATCTGGGAATCATGGCTATGATTACAAAATAAATGAATGGATTCTACACACCTCAAATTTGTTACAAACTTCCCAAATGCTTTGATTTTAAGTGAAACCAAAAGTTTTGGTAATCCTTGCGCACGAATCACTGAAAATGGTATCCACCATTTTAATGATCATAAGACAAAGAAGATGAAGAAGAATCATCTCAGGTGACACCCAGGTCTTCTTGCCTATAAAGCCTTGCAGCCAGTGTCAGCCATTCCTAAGGGACTATAATTGAGATGCAATAATGCCCCAGAGGATGTGTGATAACCACTATATAAAAACATGTGTATTCTGGGGTTAGACATAGGAGGGATAGAAAGTGTGGCAGATAGAGATCTTAAAGGGGTTGTCTTAATTCAGCAAATAGCATTTATTACATAGGGAAAGTTAATGCAAGGCACATACTAATATATTCTTGTGATCCATATTGCCTCCCTTGCTGGCTGGATTCATTTTTCCATCACATTATACATTGCTTGTTTCCATGGTTAGGACCACCCTGAAATACATCAGTGCATTGCACACTATAGGAAAAAGCACAAGCCCATGGTCCTGGCCACTAGAGAGGCCAGGGCTTTTTCTATAATGTGCAAATACATCCACCGCTGCTGGATTACAGGGTGGTTGTAACCATGGATACGAGCAGTGTATAATGTGATGGAAAAGTTCATCAAGTGGTACCTTTGTACTTTTGTTTTTATGTTCATCAGAGCCAAAAATGTTGTTTTATTCATATGTAAATGAGGGCTCACAAGTGCCCAGAGGCAGCTTTCGGGCTGTAAGTACCCAGGCCGCTCTGCCTTCTTCTCACATAAACCCTCCCCAGCCTCTTGCGTCATCCAGTGTACTGGCCAAGATGCCGTTGGCGCATGTGCACTGTGAAGACCATCATTTCATGCAGTGCGCATGCGTCTCGGCCAGTACACTGGATGACGCAAGAGGCTTACAGGGTGGGCCAAGCAACAGGCTGGGGAGGGGTTATGTGAGAAGAAGGCAGAAGGGCCTGGGCACTTACAGTATGAACAGCGCCCCTGTGCACTTGCGATCCATCATTTACATATGAATAAAACTCAGTTTTAGGCCCTGGTGAACATCAAAACAAAATAAATCATCTATTGTTATGCTACAGTGCTATGTAAGCATTGTATAAAGGCAAATTCTGGTGATAGGCTTCCTTTAAAGGATAACTGTCACACTAAGACCCTAATTTAAATTTTCATATATGTAGTTACTAATAACATGATATTCCAGAATCAGTTACTATTAGACTGAATTACCCCATATTTATTAAGATTCAGCTCTTAGCAACCAGTCTGCATAAAACTGCAATTTCACTATTCAGTTAAGATGGCTTCCACTGCCCTCACCCTGAGGCTAATCCCGCCTGCCCTCACTAGCCAGTAACAATAGCCCCCCAAAAGTGTCAGTAATCAGAGCCCTCCCCCTAAAGGGTTAATCTCCTGCAGCACAAAGGGGTCCTCTTACCACATGTTGCTTTCATTTATACACTGAGCAGACGGCAGATCTCCCTTCCCTGGTCTGCGCTGCTTCAACCCTGCATTGTCCTGCTCTGCTGAGTGAGGGAGCGTCTGCCAAGCGCAGGGACAGGGAGAAGTGCACACAGCCCAGGCACTGTTATCAGCTGCTGGGGAGGACCTGGCTTTAATCATTTACTTACAGTCCCTGGCTGTCAGTAATCTGACCTTGCAGGCTGCGTGCTTCTGCGTCCTCCGTCCTTCAACACATAGACGGACCTGCATAGCAACCCTATTTTAAGCACAGGTAAAAATAGGCAGTACAGGGAACTAAAATGTGGAATTAAGGGGTAATTGAATACACAGTTAAAAGTTGAAATAGGGCCACCAAGGAGATATTAATCACCACAATCCAATACTCAAAAAAAACTAAAAAAACAACAGTTACCCTTTCAGGCCTGTTTCACGTATCTGTTTATTATCTCCGGATCCAGCACTGTGGGATGCTAACTGACATCCGCCGGCCCCATTCACTATAATGGGGACTGGCGGATATGCGTCATCTGTCCGCAACCCGACAAACATGCCAAGAAGCAAACAGACAAAAACATATTCACTGGCTTGTGACCAGAACATTGCAGGTCCCTAGTAAAGTGAATGGAGCTGGATGACGATGCATTTGCTTCTGGCTATGCTGGAATGCAGACAGTTTAGTAGGCTGTTCCCAAAACAACCTACTAGATCTCTTTAAAAGCAAATGTGAAACAGGCAGGCTTAGGAAGGTTGGCAGTCATATCTGTTGGTGCAGAGGAAGTTAAAACAATATAATTCAATTTTTTTATTAATTCAAATCACCCCCATCTTCATCACATCATGTTTATGGCCCCAAACCACGATAGGGACACTTTCTTGCTTGAACATATTATTGACATAGTTCAGGTACTTAACAGTTGTTGGGCATGAGCATGCCAAGCCTTACCCCGTTGGGTGTTGCAGGGGGCAGCCAACTGTGTGTGTTTTCCCCACCATGAATGGTCTCTGAAGACCTAGCACCTGTGTTATTTCAGTAAAGCATGATTGTGGCAACTGTCCAGGAGGGAGGAAGTTGGACAATCCAGTGATCATCAGGTTGCTCCTCATAGACATATTTTTCAAATCCTCTACCTTATCTTGGAGAGCTCGATTCATTTTGAGGACTTTAAGAACTGTCTGGGTCTGTGATCCCTGGGTCTGTGATCTTTCCAGTTCATCTTCAATGAAGCTGATTCACTGCTATACCTCTGCTATCTAGGAGAAATGCAAAGCCACCTCGGTCTGGATTTGCATCAGGGTAGATGAAACCATGACCTCTAATGTAGTCTTGATGCTTGGAGCCAACAACCAAACAAAAAAAGACAAATAAATTAGTGTGCATTCACATCACCATTTAGCTTTCCATTCTTCTGAGCCATCAGAATAAGAGAGAGAGAAAAAAAACTGGATCCTGTAAAAAAAAAATGGATCCTGTTGCATCAGTTGTCATCCGTTTTGCAGTAATTTTGTTTCCATATAAAAAAAATGGATCTCAGACAGAAATGGCTCAAACTGATGACAACTGATGCAACTGGATCAGATTTTTTACAGGATCCAGTTTTTTTTTCTCTCTCTCTCTCTCTTCCTCTGACGAAACAGAACGGAAAGCTAAACGGTGATGTGAATGCACACTTATGCGCATGAAACCTTTATTGGCTAACCAGAAAAATTTTGCAAGCCTACATAGGCCAGGTGTCCCTTCATCTGGCAACATTAGAAAATGAAGAACTGAGAGAAAAATACATGTAAGAGATGGCACACAAATAGGTTGTAACAGGAATGATATAGCTTAAAGATAAGCCACAGCAATAAAACTGAAGTTTTAAGGCCTTATTACTAGAGTTGAGCGAACACCTGGATGTTCGGGTTCGAGAAGTTCGGCCGAACATCCCGGAAATGTTCGGGTTCGGGATCCGAACCCGATCCGAACTTCGTCCCGAACCCGAACCCCATTGAAGTCAATGGGGACCCGAACTTTTCGGCACTAAAACGGCTGTAAAACAGCCCAGGAAAGGGCTAGAGGGCTGCAAAAGGCAGCAACATGTAGGTAAATCCCCTGCAAACAAATGTGGATAGGGAAATTAATTAAAATAAAAATTAAATAAATAAAAATTAACCAAAATCAATTGGAGAGAGGTTCCATAGCAGAGAATCTGGCTTCCCGTCACCCACCACTGGAACAGTCCATTCTCAGATATTTAGGCCCCGGCACCCAGGCAGAGGAGAGAGGTCCCGTAACAGACAATCTGGCTTCATGTCAGCAGAGAATCAGTCTTCATGTCATAGCAGAGAATCAGGCTTCACGTCACCCACCACTGTAATAGTCCATTTTCATAAATTTAGGCCCAGCACCCAGGCAGAGGAGAGAGGTCCCGTAACAGACAATCTGGCTTCATGTCAGCAGAGAATCAGTCTTCATATCATAGCAGAGAATCTGGCTTCCCGTTACCCACCACTGGAACAGTCCATTCTCAGATATTTAGGCCCCGGCACCCAGGCAGAGGAGAGAGGTCCCGTAACAGACAATCTGGCTTCATGTCAGCAGAGAATCAGTCTTCATATCATAGCAGAGAATCAGGCTTCACGTCAGCCACCACTGCAACAGTCCATTGTCATAAATTCAGGCCCAGCACCCAGGCAGAGGAGAGAGGTCCCGTAACAGAGGATCTGGCTTCATGTCACCAGAGAATCAGTCTGCATGTCATAGCAGAGAATCAGGCTTCACGTCAGCCACCACTGCAACAATCCATTGGCATATATTTAGGCCTAGCACACAGGCAGAGGAGAGAGGTCCCGTAACAGACAATCTGGCTTCATGTCAGCAGAGAATCAGTCTTCATATCATAGCAGAGAATCAGGCTTCACGTCAGCCACCAATGCAACAGTCCATTGTCAGATATTTAGGCCCAGCGCCCAGGCAGAGGAGAGAGGTCCCGTAACAGAGGATCTGGCTTCATGTCAGCAGAGAATCAGTCTTCATGTCATAGCAGAGAATCAGGCTTCACGTCACCCACCACTGTAAGAGTCCATTTTCATAAATTTAGGCCCAGCACCCAGGCAGAGGAGAGAGGTCCCGTAACAGACAATCTGGCTTCATGTCAGCAGAGAATCAGTCTTCATATCATAGCAGAGAATCAGGCTTCACGTCACCCACCACTGTAACAGTCCATTTTCATAAATTTAGGCCCAGCACCCAGGCAGAGGAGAGAGGTCCCGTAACAGACAATCTGGCTTCATGTCAGGAGAGAATCAGTCTTCATGTCATAGCAGAGAATCAGGCTTCACGTCACCCACCACTGCAACAGTCCATTTTCATAAATTTAGGCCCAGCACCCAGGCAGAGGAGAGAGGTCCCGTAACAGACAATCTGGCTTCATGTCAGCAGAGAATTAGTCTGCATGTCATAGCAGAGAATCAGGCTTCACGTCAGCCACCAATGCAACAGTCCATTGTCAGATATTTAGGCCCAGCACCCAGGCAGAGGAGAGAGGTCCCGTAACAGAGGATCTGGCTTCATGTCACCAGAGAATCAGTCTGCATGTCATAGCAGAGAATCAGGCTTCACGTCACCCACCACTGCAACAGTCCATTTTCATAAATTTAGGCCCAGCACCCAGGCAGAGGAGAGAGGTCCCGTAACAGAGGATCTGGCTTCATGTCACCAGAGAATCAGTCTGCATGTCATAGCAGAGAATCAGGCTTCACGTCAGCCACCACTGCAACAATCCATTGGCATATATTTAGGCCTAGCACACAGGCAGAGGAGAGAGGTCCCGTAACAGACAATCTGGCTTCATGTCAGCAGAGAATCAGTCTTCATATCATAGCAGAGAATCAGGCTTCACGTCAGCCACCAATGCAACAGTCCATTGTCAGATATTTAGGCCCAGCACCCAGGCAGAGGAGAGAGGTCCCGTAACAGAGGATCTGGCTTCATGTCAGCAGAGAATCAGTCTTCATGTCATAGCAGAGAATCAGGCTTCACGTCACCCACCACTGTAAGAGTCCATTTTCATAAATTTAGGCCCAGCACCCAGGCAGAGGAGAGAGGTCCCGTAACAGACGATCTGGCTTCATGTCAGCAGAGAATCAGTCTGCATGTCATAGCAGAGAATGAGGCTTCACGTCACCCACCACTGCAACAGTCCATTTTCATAAATTTAGGCCCAGCACCCAGGCAGAGGAGAGAGGTCCCGTAACAGAGGATCTGGCTTCATGTCACCAGAGAATCAGTCTGCATGTCATAGCAGAGAATCAGGCTTCACGTCACCCACCACTGCAACAGTCCATTGTCATAAATTCAGGCCCAGCACCCAGGCAGAGGAGAGAGGTCCCGTAACAGACAATCTGGCTTCATGTCACCAGAGAATCAGTCTGCATGTCATAGCAGAGAATGAGGCTTCACGTCAGCCACCACTGCAACAATCCATTGGCATATATTTAGGCCTAGCACACAGGCAGAGGAGAGGTTCATTCAACTTTGGGTAGCCTTGCAATATAATGGTAAAATGAAAATAAAAATAGGATTGAATGAGGAAGTGCCCTGGAGTCCAATAATATATGGTTATGGGGAGGTAGTTAATGTCTAATCTGGACAAGGGACGGACAGGTCCTGTGGGATCCATGCCTGGTTCATTTTTATGAACGTCAGCTTGTCCACATTGGCTGTAGACAGGCGGCTGCGTTTGCCTGTAATGACGCCCCCTGCCGTGCTGAATACACGTTCAGACAAAACGCTGGCTGCCGGGCAGGCCAGCACCTCCAAGGCATAAAAGGCTAGCTCTGGCCACGTGGACAATTTAGAGACCCAGAAGTTGAATGGGGCCGAACCATCAGTCAGTACGTGGAGGGGTGTGCACACGTACTGTTCCACCATGTTAGTGAAATGTTGCCTCCTGCTAACACGTTGCGTATCAGGTGGTGGTGCAGTTAGCTGTGGCGTGTTGACAAAAGTTTTCCACATCTCTGCCATGCTAACCCTGCCCTCAGAGGAGCTGGCCGTGACACAGCTGCCTTGGCGACCTCTTGCTCCTCCTCTGCCTTGGCCTTGGGCTTCCACTTGTTCCCCTGTGACATTTGGGAATGCTCTCAGTAGCGCGTCTACCAACGTGCGCTTGTACTCGCGCATCTTCCTATCACGCTCCAGTGCAGGAAGTAAGGTGGGCACATTGTCTTTGTAGCGTGGATCCAGCAGGGTGGCAACCCAGTAGTCCGCACAGGTTAAAATGTGGGCAACTCTGCTGTCGTTGCGCAGGCACTGCAGCATGTAGTCGCTCATGTGTGCCAGGCTGCCCAGGGGTAAGGACAAGCTGTCCTCTGTGGGAGGCGTATCGTCATCGTCCTGCCTTTCCCCCCAGCCACGCACCAGTGATGGACCCGAGCTGCGTTGGGTGCCACCCCGCTGTGACCATGCTTCATCCTCATCCTCCTCCACCTCCTCCTCATCCTCGTCCTCCTCGTCCTCCAGTAGTGGGCCCTGGCTGGCCACATTTGTACCTGGCCTCTGCTGTTGCCAAAAACCTCCCTCTGAGTCACTTCGAAGAGACTGGCCTGAAAGTGCTAAAAATGACCCCTCTTCCTCCTCCTCCTCCTCCTCCTGGGCCACCTCCTCTTCCATCATCGCCCTAAGTGTTTTCTCAAGGAGACATAGAAGTGGTATTGTAACGCTGATAACGGTGTCATCGCCACTGGCCATGTTGGTGGAGTACTCGAAACAGCGCAACAGGGCACACAGGTCTCGCATGGAGGCCCAGTCATTGGTGGTGAAGTGGTGCTGTTCTGTAGTGCGACTGACCCGTGCGTGCTGCAGCTGAAACTCCACTATGGCCTGCTGCTGCTCGCACAGTCTGTCCAGCATGTGCAAGGTGGAGTTCCACCTGGTGGGCACGTCGCATATGAGGCGGTGAGCGGGAAGGCCGAAGTTACGCTGTAGCGCAGACAGGCGAGCAGCAGCAGGATGTGAACGCCGGAAGCGCGAACAGACGGCCCGCACTTTATGCAGCAGCTCTGACATGTCGGGGTAGTTGTGAATGAACTTCTGCACCACCAAATTCAGCACATGCGCCAAGCAAGGGATGTGCGTCAAATTGGCTAGTCCCAGAGCTGCAACGAGATTTCGCCCATTATCACACACCACCAGGCCGGGCTTGAGGCTCACCGGCAGCAACCACTCGTCGGTCTGTTGTTCTATACCCCGCCACAACTCCTGTGCGGTGTGGGGCCTGTCCCCCAAACATATGAGTTTCAGAATGGCCTGCTGACGTTTACCCCGGGCTGTGCTGAAGTTGGTGGTGAAGGTGTGTGGCTGACTGGATGAGCAGGTGGAAGAAGAGGAGGAGGAAGCCGAGAAGGAGGAGGTGGCAACAGGAGGCAAAGAATGTTGCCCTGCGATCCTTGGCGGCGGAAGGACGTGCGCCAAACAGCTCTCCGCCTGGGGCCCAGCTGCCACTACATTTACCCAGTGTGCAGTTAGGGAGATATAGCGTCCCTGGCCGTGCTTACTGGTCCACGTATCTGTGGTTAGGTGGACCTTGCCACAGATGGCGTTGCGCAGTGCACACTTGATTTTATCGGATACTTGGTTGTGCAGGGAAGGCACGGCTCTCTTGGAGAAGTAGTGCCGGCTGGGAACAACATACTGTGGGACAGCAAGCGACATGAGCTGTTTGAAGCTGTCTGTGTCCACCAGCCTAAATGACAGCATTTCATAGGCCAGTAGTTTAGAAATGCTGGCATTCAGGGCCAGGGATCGAGGGTGGCTAGGTGGGAATTTACGCTTTCTATCAAATGTTTGTGAGATGGAGAGCTGAACGCTGGCGTGTGACATGGTTGAGACGCTTGGTGACGGAGGTGGTGGTGGTGGTGTTGGTGGTACATCCCCTGTTTGCTGGGCGGCAGGTGCCAACGTTCCTCCAGAGGCGGAGGAAGAGGCCGAGGCGGCAGCAGCAGAATAGGCCGAGGCGGCAGCAGCAGAAGAGGTAGCAGGGGGAGCCTGAGTGACTTCCTTGGTTTTAAGGTGTTTACTCCACTGCAGTTCATGCTTTGCATGCAGGTGCCTGGTCATGCAGGTTGTGCTCAGGTTCAGAACGTTAATGCCTCGCTTCAGGCTCTGATGGCACAGCGTGCAAACCACTCGGGTCTTGTCGTCAGCACATTGTTTGAAGAAGTGCCATGCCAGGGAACTCCTTGAAGCTGCCTTTGGGGTGCTCGGTCCCAGATGGCGGCGGTCAGTAGCAGGCGGAGTCTCTTGGCGGCGGGTGTTCTGCTTTTGCCCACTGCTCCCTCTTTTGCTACGCTGTTGGCTCGGTCTCACCACTGCCTCTTCCTCCGAACTGTGAAAGTCAGTGGCACGACCTTCATTCCATGTGGGGTCTAGGACCTCATCGTCCCCTGCATCGTCTTCCACCCAGTCTTGATCCCTGACCTCCTGTTCAGTCTGCACACTGCAGAAAGACGCAGCAGTTGGCACCTGTGTTTCGTCATCATCAGAGACATGCTGAGGTGGTATTCCCATGTCCTCATCATCAGGAAACATAAGTGGTTGTGCGTCAGTGCATTCTATGTCTTTCACCGCTGGGGAAGGGCTAGGTGGATGCCCTTGGGAAACCCTGCCAGCGGAGTCTTCAAACAGCATAAGAGACTGCTGCATAACTTGAGGCTGAGACAGTTTCCCTGGTATGCATGGGGGTGATGTGACAGACTGATGGGGTTGGTTTTCAGGCGCCATCTGTGCGCTTTCTGCAGAAGACTGGGTGGGAGATAATGTGAACGTGCTGGATCCACTGTCGGCCACCCAATTGACTAATGCCTGTACCTGCTCAGGCCTTACCATCCTTAGAACGGCATTGGGCCCCACCATATATCGCTGTAAATTCTGGCGGCTACTGGGACCTGAGGTAGTTGGTACACTAGGACGTGTGGATGTGGCAGAACGGCCACGTCCTCTCCCAGCACCAGAGGGTCCACTAACACCACCACGACCATGTCCACGTCCGCGTCCCTTACTAGATGTTTTTCTCATTGTTATGGTTCACCACAACAACAAATATATTATTTGGCCCAATGTATTGTATTCAAATTCAGCGGGATATAAATTTGAGGCCTAGTATTTAGGCGCTGGGTGACCGGTATGGATTTAGTGACAGAATTAGACTTGGAAATGCACAGAAGCGTGTGTGTGAAGTTATTCTGAATGACCCTATGTGCACCTTCAATATGATCTACCCTTTTAGGGATAGATTTCAAATAGCTCTGATATAGCAGAAACGACTAAATTATGAAATTGCTAAATTGGGAATTGTATTTCAACCCAGAACAAAAAATGTGCTTTGACGGACACTAAATAACTTTCCCAGCTACAACAGGACAGCGGTAACGAGAGATTTAGCGGGATATAAATTTGAGGCCTAGTATTTAGGCGCTGGGTGACAGGTATGGGTTTAGTGACAGAATTAGACTTGGAAATACACAGTAGCGGGTGTGTGTGAAGTTATTCTGAATGACCCTATGTGCACCTTCAATATGATCTACCCTTTTAGGGATAGATTTCAAATAGCTCTGATATAGCAGAAACCACTAAATTATGAAATTGCTAAATTGGGAATTGTATTTCAACCCAGAAGAAAAAATGTGCTTTGACGGACACTAAATAACTTTCCCAGCTACAACAGGACAGCGGTAACGAGAGATTTAGCAGGATATAAATTTGAGGCCTAGTATTTAGGCGCTGGGTGACAGGTATGGGTTTAGTGACAGAATTAGACTTGAAAATACACAGTAGCGGGTGTGTGTGAAGTTATTCTGAATGACCCAATGTGCACCTTGAATATTATATACCCTTTTAGGGATAGATTTCAAATAGCTCTGATATAGCAGAAACCACTAAATTATGCAATTGCTAAATTGGGAATTGTATTTCAACCCAGAAGAAAAAATGTGCTTTGACGGACACTAAATAACTTTCCCAGCTACAACAGGACAGCGGTAACGAGAGATTTAGCAGGATATAAATTTGAGGCCTAGTATTTAGGCGCTGGGTGACAGGTATGGGTTTAGTGACAGAATTAGACTTGAAAATACACAGTAGCGGGTGTGTGTGAAGTTATTCTGAATGACCCAATGTGCACCTTGAATATTATATACCCTTTTAGGGATAGATTTCAAATAGCTCTGATATAGCAGAAACCACTAAATTATGAAATTGCTAAATTGGGAATTGTACTTCAACCCAGAACAAAAAATGTGCTTTGACGGACACTAAATAACTTTCCCAGCTACAACAGGACAGCGGTAACGAGAGATTTAGCGGGATATAAATTTGAGGCCTAGTATTTAGGCGCTGGGTGACAGGTATGGGTTTAGTGACAGAATTAGACTTGGAAATACACAGTAGCGGGTGTGTGTGAAGTTATTCTGAATGACCCTATGTGCACCTTCAATATGATCTACCCTTTTAGGGATAGATTTCAAATAGCTCTGATATAGCAGAAACCACTAAATTATGAAATTGCTAAATTGGGAATTGTATTTCAACCCAGAAGAAAAAATGTGCTTTGACGGACACTAAATAACTTTCCCAGCTACAACAGGACAGCGGTAACGAGAGATTTAGCAGGATATAAATTTGAGGCCTAGTATTTAGGCGCTGGGTGACAGGTATGGGTTTAGTGACAGAATTAGACTTGAAAATACACAGTAGCGGGTGTGTGTGAAGTTATTCTGAATGACCCAATGTGCACCTTGAATATTATATACCCTTTTAGGGATAGATTTCAAATAGCTCTGATATAGCAGAAACCACTAAATTATGAAATTGCTAAATTGGGAATTGTACTTCAACCCAGAACAAAAAATGTGCTTTGACGGACACTAAATATCTTTCCAAGCAACAACAGTACAGCGGTAACGAGAGATTTAGCAGGATATAAATTTGAGGCCTAGTATTTAGGCGCTGGGTGACAAGTATGGGTTTAGTGACAGAATTAGACTTGGAAATACACAGTAGCGGGTGTGTGTGAAGTTATTCTGAATGACCCAATGTGCACCTTGAATATTATATACCCTTTTAATGATAGATTTCAAATAGCTCTGATATAGCAGAAACCACTAAATTATGAAATTGCTAAATTGGGAATTGTACTTCAACCCAGAACAAAAAATGTGCTTTGACGGACACTAAATATCTTTCCAAGCAACAACAGTACAGCGGTAACGAGAGATTTAGCAGGATATAAATTTGAGGCCTAGTATTTAGGCGCTGGGTGACAGGTATGGGTTTAGTGACAGAATTAGACTTGGAAATACACAGTAGCGGGTGTGTGTGAAGTTATTCTGAATGACCCAATGTGCACCTTGAATATTATATACCCTTTTAGGGATAGATTTCAAATAGCTCTGATATAGCAGAAACCACTAAATTATGAAATTGCTAAATTGGGAATTGTACTTCAACCCAGAACAAAAAATGTGCTTTGACGGACACTAAATAACTTTCCCAGCTACAACAGGACAGCGGTAACGAGAGATTTAGCGGGATATAAATTTGAGGCCTAGTATTTAGGCGCTGGGTGACCGGTATGGATTTAGTGACAGAATTAGACTGGGATATGGCCAAAAAATAACCACACTATTGCTGGTTAAATGCACTTGGTGACGGGCGCAGCTTGCCCCTGATGTAGTATATGGCCAAAAAATGAACAGACTATTGCTGGTTAAATGCACTTGGTGTCACAGCTTGACCAACCACACTACTGAGGGTTAAATGCACTTGGTGACGGGCGCAGCTTGCCCCTGATGTAGTATATGGCCAAAAAATAAACAGACTATTGCTGGTTAAATGCACTTGGTGTGACAGCTTCACCCTGATGTAGGCTTTAGCCAGAAAACAACCACACCATTGAGGGTTAAATGCACTTGGTGACAGGCGCAGCTTGCCCCTGATTTTGTATATGGCCAAAAAATGAACAGACTATTGCTGGTTAAATGCACTTGGTGTGACAGCTTCACCCTGATGTAGGCTTTAGCCAAAAAACAACCACACCATTGAGGGTTAAATGCACTTGGTGACAGGCGCAGCTTGCCCCTGATTTTGTATATGGCCAAAAAATGAACAGACTATTGCTGGTTAAATGCACTTGGTGTGACAGCTTCACCCTGATGTAGGCTTTAGCCAAAAAACAACCACACCATTGAGGGTTAAATGCACTTGGTGACAGGCGCAGCTTGCCCCTGATTTTGTATATGGCCAAAAAATGAACAGACTATTGCTGGTTAAATGCACTTGGTGTGACAGCTTCACCCTGATGTAGGCTTTAGCCAAAAAACAACCACACCATTGAGGGTTAAATGCACTTGGTGACAGGCGCAGCTTGCCCCTGATTTTGTATATGGCCAAAAAATGAACAGACTATTGCTGGTTAAATGCACTTGGTGTGACAGCTTCACCCTGATGTAGGCTTTAGCCAAAAAACAACCACACCATTGAGGGTTAAATGCACTTGGTCGCAGCTTGTGCTGGCGCACCACAAGACACAAAATGGCCGCCGATCACCCCAGAAAAATGTGACTGACAAACGGTCTGGGCAGCCTAAAAACAGTGAGCAATTGAGGATCAGCAGCTCAATGATCCACAGCTGCAGATCGATCAGTTAATCAAGTCCTTTGGAGGAGTTAATCTGCCTAATCTCGCCCTACTGTCGCAGCCGCAACCTCTCCCTACGCTAATCAGAGCAGAGTGACGGGCGGCGCTATGTGACTCCAGCTTAAATAGAGGCTGGGTCACATGGTGCTCTGGCCAATCACAGCCATGCCAATAGTAGGCATGGCTGTGATGGCCTCTTGGGGCAAGTAGTATGACGCTTGTTGATTGGCTGCTTTGCAGCCTTTCAAAAAGCGCCAAGAAAGCGTCACAAAAGCGCCAAGAAAGCGACGAACACCGAACCCGAACCCGGACTTTTACGAAAATGTCCGGGTTCGGGTCCGTGTCACGGACACCCCAAAATTCGGTACGAACCCGAACTATACAGTTCGAGTTCGCTCATCCCTACTTATTACACATTCATTTATTGTTAGGAAAACAATAAGGAGGATGCTGAGTTTGGCCACCAGTCTAATGTGTATGGGAAGCTCTTTACTGTCCCCCCACAGATAATGTTTTTACAAACCCCCAAAAGGGCTTGGTGATGGGATCAATTCTATTGGCCCTAGTGAGCTGTGAATTCAGTAATGGATTCTTTGCGGCACGTAGATTGCTACTTGTGTAATGTAAAATACTATTACGGTCTGTAGATTTAGTGTACATGTCAATTGTTGGTACCAGATGGATTTTTAATGATCATAGTGTCCAAAAAATGGACTTCTTTCCTGCTCACATATAGTGTGACTTTCAGTTCATCATATATAGCATTAAGGTGGTCAGAGAAAACTAATGCTGTGTCTTTAGAACCCCTCCATAGACAAAATATATAATTTATATAACGGAACCATGCGCTGGCATGTGATTGGAATAGGGAATGAGTATATAAATGTTCTTCCTCAAACAGGACCATATATGCGTTAGCATAGGGGAGTGCCATGTTTGATCTTATGGTAGTTCCTATAGTCATCACCAAATAAAAAATAACGTTCTTTCAGAGAAAGTTTAAGTAAAGCCATGCAAAATTCCTGTTGTAGAAGACTGAGATTGGATTCAAGTGACAAGAGATGTGCTACGACCCGTAGCCCTTTATGGTGTTCAATGGATGTGTAAAGACTATTGACATCAAGAGTCAATAGTAAGCATTCATTTAGACATAGCAGGTAAGTTCTGAAGTTTTGTTAAAAAGTCACCTGTATATAGGAGAGAAGATCAAGAACTCTTCAGGAGAGGTGTGAGAAAGGTTTGAGACAAAATAGATTCAGTAGATGCGATTATTGGATGTCCCATAGTGGTATTTTTTTTATTTTATTCTGTAATGTGGCATACATAACAGAGAAATAAAAATAGAATATACATAGAACCACAAGAATAATAAAATGCTGAGAATTGATTTTAGTTCTAAAACCAGCAATTCCCTATCTCCACTACCTTTCCATTTTATTTATCTTCGAGCATGGGAAAAAATATACTATGAAATATATATCTTTAACCATGGATCCCAAGTGCAACAACACCTTTATATTTCCCTCCACAATCCAGCTGAAATAAAGAACAGGTACTTACCTCCCAGATCCCTCATCTCTTTAAGCATTCAAAAGATACTACACTTCAATACTGTATTTGGAATAGAAAATCCTCCATCATCTACTTTGTGTTATATTTTCTTGAGGGCTATATGTAGGACCTTTTAGAGTTTTTTTTTTTAATTAAAGAAAAGATCTTAATAGAGAAATATTGGGTGTTGTCTCTATATTATCTTTATACCACAGTGTTAAAAGTTATGAGAGGGAACCACAATCATTATCCTGTCGCTAAAACAGTATTCCTTATCTTTCAAACTCCTCAACAATGATTTCGACCAGTTGATTCTCAAGCCAGAAAAGTCTCCAAATCTGTTAATATCCAGAACCACATCGACTGGTGACTTTGTATGACTTACTTTATGTACAGTGAATATGAATGTTGTCAGGACATTCTCTCTTCATGATTCCCATATATAATTCATGTAAATAGATGTGATTCTCTGGATTAAATTCAATGTCCCAACACCATAGAGGAGGGGAGAGAGTGGAAATTAAAAAGAGGTTAGACAAAACAGCATTCTTTTTTTTATTCTAGCACTTGGTGCTATATAATATATGTATCCATGTACAAATGCAGTGCCCAAATCTAAACATGTATATAGAGAGGATGAGCACTCTCCCAACGGACCACACAGACTATTCAAAAAATTATTATTTATTACACCAATATATAGATCTAAAACGTAAATAATATTACAATAAAACAAAAATTACACTAAAAATGCACATTAAAAAACATATTCAAATTAAGAGTAAAGATGGTTGGATATGTGGTGGCATACAAAAGAATATGCAACTTGGATAGAAAAAATGTCCTGGAAAAAAATAAAAAAATAAATAAAATAACAAAATCGATAACAATTCGATATTTAAATATTCGACAATGTGAAGATAAGTTGAAATCGGATAAATCTTCAGATAAATGTCCGAACTGAAATTCAATATTTACTTTCGATTGTTTTATCGATTATATTAAATTCAGTCAGTATTCCCTGTATGGCAAAGCGATAGAAATACACACTCTTGCAAATGCCGTCTGCCTATAGCACACAGTGGCGTCCCACGTGGCTAATGGAGGCAGATTCGGCAGTACCTGTTAGTAGTGGTTGTTTAGCAGGAGCAGTGTAAGCGGTATGGCCCTCCGTGAAGAGATTCTTCGATACAGAAGTTTCGATGATGACTCTATCAGTTCAAGGGTCAGAATGTTTGTTACATGCCAAAAAAATTCATCAGGGTAAAAGTAGTCAATTCAAGTCGTTAGAATCAGGACGTCCATCAGCTGATGTGCGGGTCTTTTGAAATCAGATGCGTTTCGGGGTCTTTTCCTAGCCCCTTCCTCAGTGGACAGTCCACTTCTTTGTGTGGTCCGTTGGGAGAGTGCTCAGCCTCTCTATATACATTATTACTCCATTTTGACTGGGTGAGTCATTCAGGCTTAGCAGCACCTACTCCTAGTCAAACACGACAGAGAGCCACCATACTCTTTACATTATTCAAATCTAAACATGTTCATGGCCTCCCAAAGGAACTACCATTCAACACTATCAAAAGTTTCAATTACATCTAGATATCAAATGGATTTCTTTGAATCGCTCCCCTCCTCTTCAGCCTGTTTGTTGGAATATTTATATCAATGCTATTGCAGCTTTGTTCCAGGATTCTTGAGTAGGGACAGCTAGAGTCAAACACATCTGTAAAAGTTTTAAACAGTAGAGGGATAACAAAGTCACTATTTTTTTTTATAAAATTCAAAAGGGATGGCATCAATATCTGAGAATTTATTGGTGGGAACCTGCGATGGAGCTCTCTGTTTTATTGATTTTGCTGTGATTTCTCACCCTTTCCTGATAAAGGGACACAACACTACTAAAACTACACTACACAAAATAAAATAAAATAAATGATACAATGAAAGCAGTGGCAGTAGTACCAATAATTCCAGCTGAAATATACACATAGGTGGGAATTTATCAATCCCCTGCACCAGAAGAGTGATTGCTAAAAGTGACAAGGTGCTAACTTCTGCTAGTGACAACAGGCAAACCTATGTATGGTGCAGACTGCCAAATCCTGCACTATATGTCTGATGCTCTTACTACTTAGACACAGCCTGGATTGATGGTCGCCTGATGATCTGGTGACAGCCAGTGAAACGCGTAGGGACAAACAGGTCCGACACTGGGGTCTCCCCCCACCTCTATTGATGAAGCTGGGCAGTCACTAGGCTGCATAGGGGAATTGGTAGGGATACCCAGATAGGTGAGTTTTTTTTATCCACTGGGGTCACCCTCAATAGGGTGATCATGGTGCTCCTCTGACAGGAATAAGCCCAGGTCAAGTACGGTATGGTAAGGGTCAGAGACCCAGCACTGGAATCATGGAGACCCCAGTGGTGGCACCACTTTGAAAGACTGTGGTATGACTGTTCCTCTTTTACTGAGTACTGGTAATTTAGGCACATTCGTGCAGCACATATTCTTGTCTATTATTGTACTTATGGGCTATTATTTTATATCTAGTGTTGATTAAAACTTAAGCTTTAACAAGGTCACCCATTTTTGTTGTAATATATTCGGTTGAGAGGGTTGCCCAACATTTATTACTTTTGACCCAGTAAGATAGGGTTCATCACGGACTTTAAATCCAGTCACAACTCAAAGATCATAGATACGCCTCCAATGGGCAAGTCTGCACAAATACAAGTGAGCTGCCTTTTAGCAGGTCATGTAAAAAGCAAGATCAAAGGTATTCTTACTGACTTATTTTTCAAAGACATCACATAAAGGGGCCCCAGATTTTATTACAGGACATCCTAGACTTCAGTGGCCCATGTTGCATACCTAGCTAGGTGCATATGACTACCCAGTCCTCTTCAGGCCATTAGCTACAGAAGAAAGTAATACTGTACATAAACTGTCAATAACTGGACTCTCCCTAAAAAGCAAAACACCGGTCCTGAAAGAGTCAGTCCTGCAGCAGATGTAGCACACCATTACCCATACAGGATTAGTGCCTATCTGTTGAGAAAACTAGTAAAATTAAGCCTTATCTGACATTGTAGACCAACATTGTTCTTATTTACACTCATTACTTTGCTGGTATGTAAACAATGCTAAAATATACTGTAGCATGGGTTCAGCCACACCATGTGAATCCCACTGTTATAGGGTTTGTCTACATACATCCATATTTTTAAAGGTTTCAGGGGGCATAATGATGCCGAAGTCAGAGCTGCTGTAATGACACTGATAATGCTCTCTGTATCAAGCAATATTGCTATATCTAGAAGTGCTAGCTAGAGCAGAGCTTTTCAACCCTTTTCTACTCATGCCTTACTAATCAATCCATTGGTGAATCCAGCAAACAAATGCTTTGATGTCAAATACCACTATGCATAGCTCATATTACCACCAGCATTGCCAACCAAATTTGGTGCATACACATGTAGCTGTATTTATTATGACACTCTGTGATACCACAGCCTTATAAAAGCCTCTTCCTACTCTGTCTCCACTATTGTCCTGTGAGCTGAGCATAGGGAAAAATGTGGCTTACTGCAATAATCCAGCGACCATGTTTGATCCATCCACCATGTTCGGCCTCGGATTTTAACCCTAATAATTTTAAAAGAGAAATATCATTACGTTCATAGTAGGGAGGATTCCCGGACCATATGGAGGGATCCACATGGGATTATAGGTTTGAGGAAGGGTTTCCTGCCCATTACACAGGAGGATAGTGGCTGCTGCATACACGCTCTGGTTCCCCAATCCCCGCCGGGGCTGGCCGGAGCACACTCAGATGACCACGGCATCTGTGTGACCGGCATTACCAACAGTGGCAGAAATTAGTGTCGGGTGTCTGCTCTTTAAAACAGCAGACACTTAACGGCCATGGTGCCTACTGCACGTGTCAGCGGGCTCCATTTTTAAATGCCTGGCCGCCAATGTAAATTTAGTGTTGGTGGTTGGGAAAGGGTTAACCTACAAGCCTTCACACTGAGATTTGGCCACCAAGTGGGAAGAATATGATTAGGTGGAGTGGCCTGGGTATACCTGATTTATAGCAATTTATGACAAATTAATTTGGAATAAATCACATTTCTTGGTGAACTTCTGTGATTTGGCGAAATCAAATTTTTCTAAACTTCGTTCATCTCTGCTCACTACACCACCAGTCTAGCCGGTATTACCAGTAGGATGCCTGTGCCATTATATAAGTTTTACCTGTCTACATTATTTGCTAGTAATTTTAAGTAGTCATGGAGGTATGAGATACCTCCTTGCTACTAATGGCCATAATTTAGGCTATATAGAAGCTAGAGATAAAAGCTGAGATCTAAGCTTTTAAACATGTCTTGGTGCTAGCTGACATACAGTCCAAGATATAACTCTTACATTTTGGGTAAGCAAAAATACCTGCAGGTATAACTTGCAGATCTCATGTCAGGACTAAATTGTAAGAGTTACATCTCAGGCTCTATGGAAGCATCACAAAACTGGTCTTGTTTTAAATCTTAGATTCTAGTTTTAAAACAAGACATGGGGGCTATACAGCCTTACGCATTCCAGGTTTGCACAGCCCACACCTCTGCTGGCAATTATGGAGACGGTGCTAATGGGGGTAATGCTGACAGACTACAGGGGGCAGGACAGGCTGCAGAGGAGAGATAGAGATTTTCCTGTCCCTTTGTAATTGTACATGACCTAAGGTAAGGGGTAAGGCTGGGTTCACATTGACCATTTTATGAGCAGAACAAATGACAGAAATAAAAGACCTTATTGAATATAATAAGATCTTGTTGCTATTAAGGAGCTCAGAATTTTGCCAGACCAAATAAGTGCAGAATGCTGTGCTACTTTGTCCCATATTTTTGGCAGAATCTGCTATGGAAGCTCCTTGTGCAACCCCCAGTGCAGATGTTAATCAATCCTAACATGGACTAATGTGTATGTACGCAACCCCTCCTCCCGATCTGAGGAAATACTTGCTCTTTGATTATCACATATGGGAGTCTCTTTCTGAAAAGGATTGAGAAGATGAGCGCTTGCTCATCTAATGATCGCTCTCCGCCAAATGATGCTGTTTTATTAAGGTCATGCCCTGACTTTTGACAGCATCCCAATCACAGTGTCAAACTTGTTGTGACAAAAACACAAAGATCAATAGAGTTTACATTTTACATGGTTCCTATTAGTGATGGACAAATATCAGCAGGGACGATTTGCGAACGCTATTGTGCGAATGCCATTCACTTTAATGGCAGGTGAACCTGAAAAACCTTCAGGTCATATTTGCAGCCACCAAACACTTACTAGAAGTGCACAAATTGTCCTTCAAAATGGACAGGGACATACCAGAGGGGAATCAATGGCAAAAATTCCCACAAAAAATATGTATTTTAATCAGGGGCCATTTTTATGCGTCAAAAATGTGCCCTGCTGGAGCCTAGAAAAGTTGTATTTTAGACCACGTGAGTACAGGCCCCAAACATTAGGTATTTATGGAAAGAAAACATCAAGTGATTATGTGGCTGGAGGTATATTAGACGGTCATTGGATATCAATTTTACTGCAAGCCAGTGGACTACAGGCCACAAAAATTATTCATTCTCCATAAAGAAAAGAACAATTAATAATGTGGCTGGAGGTACATTAGGCGGTCATCGTATAACAATTTTACTGTTGGCCAGTTAGATTACAGGTAGAGTTGAGCGGACACCTGGATGTTCGGGTTGGACGGGTTCGGCCGAACTTCACAAAAAAGTTCGAGTTCGGAACCCGAACTTGACCCCGAACCCCATTGAAGTCAATGAGGACCCAAACTTTTGAGCACTAAAATGGCTCTAAAAATGTCATGGAAAGGGCTAGAGGGCTGCAAATGCCAGCAAAATGTGGTTAAGAGCATGGCAAGTGCTCTGCAAACAATTGTAGGTGGCAAATTACTTCAAATAACATAAAATACATAAAATAAATAAATAAAATAATCTTGATCTAGGAGGACGAGGTCCATATGGAGTAGAAGGTTGAGGAGGCAGTGGATGTGGTGGTGTAGGTGGAAGCAGCGGTGAAGGAGGAGGAGGTAGTCTACACTGGTTTTTGGTTTGAAATATATATATATATATATATATATATATATATATATATTTATTTTTTTAATTAGGGTACACCCCAAAACATTGGGAAATATAACCTGTGATAACTGCCTCCAGCCATGCTAAACAAACGTTCAGACAATACACTGGCTGCAGGGCAGGCCAGCACCACCAAGGCGTAAAGGACAAGATCGGGCCATGTGCCCAATTTGGAGACCCAGAAGTTGAAAGGGGCAGACCCATCAGTCAGTACAGGTAGGCATGTGCATACATACTGCTCCACCATGTAGCACGTCCCCGTGATGTCCACGATCCAATTGGATATCCGCTCTATCAACTTTCTTTTCTGTGCCTACCATGTTGATCACGGTCAGCGGCGAATCAGGGTTCCATGCCGGAGAGGGAACGTGAGAAAGGGATACCACATCCAAGGGAGGTTAATTGTTTGAAATTAAATATAATTGAGCGGAAAAGTGGGACAAATTATTGAAGTGCGAATGTGGGACAAGTTGTTAAAGTTCCTGTCACCTATGCAGAGCAAGGGTTTGTATACAGCAAAATTGGAAAAAATGTCACCTGACAATGTAACAGACTACTTTAGAAATTTATGTCCCTGTCACCTATGCAGAGCAGGGGTTCAATCACGGCAAAAATGGTCAAATGTCACCCAAGAATGTAACAGACAAATTAGTGAAACGTTTTTACCTGTCTACTTGATATAGCAGGGGTATATCACAGCCAAAAATTGGTGAATTTCACCCGAGAATGTAACAGACAAATTAGTGAAATTTGATTACCTGTCTACTAGGTATAGCAGGGGTATATCACAGCCCAAAATTGCTGAATTTCACCTGAAAATGTAACAGACAAATTAATGATTTTTTTTAACCTGTCTACTAGGTATAACAGTGGTACCAGACAAATTAGTGAAATTACATAAAATACGTACAAATAAAAAAAAAATCTTGATTTATGAGGTGGAGGTCCATGAAGTAGGAGTTTGAGGAGGCGGTGGATGTAGCGGTGTAGGTGGAAGCGGCGGTGGAGGAGGACGAGGTAGCCAACACTGGTTTTTGTTTTTTATTTAAATATATTTTTTTTTTAATTAAGGAACACTCTAAAAGAGTGGGAAATACCCAAAATACAACAATGAGCAATTGCGCTGTTGTATAACAATGGCTGGTTAAGGCCGGTATACATGTCTATTCTGCACAAGGTATGGACAAGTCCTGTGGGATCCATGCCTGGTTCATTTTAATGAATGTGAGCTTGTCCACATTGGCTGTGGACAGGCGGCTGCTCTTGTCTGTGATAACGTCCCCTGCCATGCTAAACACACGTTCAGACAATACACTGGCTTCTGGAGACCCAGAAGTTGAAGGGGGCAGACCCATCATCCTGTACGTGTAGGCGTGTGCACACATACTTCTCCACCATGTTGCTGAAATGCCGCCTCCTGCTAAGAGGTTCCATATCAGCTGGTGGTGCTGATTGTTGTGGTGTTGACAAGGCTTTGGTGGTGTCCCAGCTGTGTTGGCGACCTCTTCCTCCTCCTCTGCCTTCGCCTTGTGCTTCCACTGTGCCCCCGCTGTCAGGTGGGAATGCCACCAGCAGCGCGTCTACAATCGTGCGTTTGTACTCGCGCATTTTGCGATCACGCTCCAGTGATGGAATTAAGGACGGTACGTTTTCCTTGTAACGGGGATCTAGCAGCGTGGCCACCCAATAATCAGCACAAGTTAGAATGTGGACAACTCTGCGGTCGTTGCGGAGACACTGCAGCATGTAATCGCTCATGTGTGACAGGCTGCCCAGAGGCAATGAAAAGCTGTCCTCTGTGGGAGGTGTATCGTCTGTGTCCTCTCTATCCCCCCAGCCACGCACCAGTGATGGCCATGAGTTGGTATGGGTGCCACTGCACGACCAAATTCAGCACATGCGCCAGGCAAGGGTTGTGCATCAAACTGGCTAGTCCCAGAGGTGTTACGAGTTTTTGCCCATAATAGCACAGCACCAGACCGGGCTTGAGGGTCACTGGCACCAACCACTCATCGGTCTGTTATTCATGGCCCGTCCACAGATCCTGCGCGGTGTGGGGTTTGTCCCCCAAACAGATAAGTTTTAAAACTGCCTGCTGTCATTTACTTCTGGCTGTTCTGAAGTTGGTGGTGAAGGTGTTACGCTGACCGGATGAGGAGCCAGCAGAGGATGGGGAAGCGGAGTAGACAGAGGAAGCAACAGGAGGCAAACTGAAGCGCCCTGCAATCCTCGGTGGTGGAAGGACATGCACCAAACTGCTATCCGCCTCAGGCCCAGCCTCCACTGCATTTTCCCAGTGTGCTGTTAGTGAGATATAACGTCCCTGACCATGCTTACTGCTCCACGTATTCCTAGTTAGGAAGACCTTGCCACAAATGGGTGTTTTTTTAATAAGAGAATAGAACACCAGTATCTAATGTGTTTTTCTCTCACATTGACAGATGCAGGCTAGGCGGAGACAATCGCTCTATGCCGCCTCCTAGGACTAGAGACTGAGCCGCAGATATGTACCGTAGTAGTAAATGACTGCTCTGTCAGGGCTCTTTTGGACTCTGGCAGTCTGGTCACCTTGGTGCATGCAAGCTTCGTGGCTGGGGACTATGTTCCGGATAAACACATAAATGTGCTGTGCATCCACAGGGATACCAATTCTTACTCGGTGGTTAAGTTGGTGACTCTGGCTGGATCTGTGACATATGAAGTTGGGGTAGTCAAAAAACTTATGCATGATGTGATATTGGGCTGGGACTTCCCACTGTTTTGAAAGCTATGGGGGAAAGACACTTTTGCAACCAGTGAGGAAACTCCTGCAGGACCTGTGTCTTTACCTTTAAATGGTAATTTGAGTGAACTGTGCATTAAAACCAATGGTTCAAATGAAATGCATAGTGAAAATGCGGGGTTATGTGAAATGTGTGTTGAGTATGACATTTTTCCCTTGCAGGTGTTGGCTGGGGAAGGAGAAGCGTCCACCTCTGAGCAAAATGTATTAGATTTAGAAGTGACTCGGGGTAACTTTAGTACAGAGCAATTGAGAGACCCCACTCTCGTGTATGCTTGAGGACATTTTATTGTGTTAAATGGTATACCACAGGAACCAGAAGCTGACCAGAAATTTCCACATTTTGCATGAATGGGGATTTAGTCTACCGAGTTATCAAAATCAACAGTGAAATTGTGGAACAGCTTCTGGTACCAAAACAGTACAGACATACACTACAGACCAAAAGTTTGGACACACGTTCTCATTCAAAGAGTTTTCTTTATTTTCATGACTATGAAAATTGTAGATTCACACTGAAGGCATCAAAACTATGAATTAACACGTGTGGAATTATATACATAACAAAAAGGTGTGAAACAACTGAAAATATGTCATATTCTAGGTTCTTCAAAGTAGCCACCTTTTGCTTTAATTACTGCTTTGCACACTCTTGGCATTCTCTTGATGAGCTTCAAGAGGTAGTCACCTGAAATGGTCTTCCAACAGTCTTGGAGTTCCCAGAGATGCTTAGCACTTGTTGGCCCTTTTGCCTTCACTCTGCGGTCCAGCTCACCCCAAACCATCTTGATTGGGTTCAGGTCCGGTGACTGTGGAGGCCAGGTCATCGGGCGCAGCACCCCATCACTCTCCTTCATGGTCAAATAGCCCTTACACAGCCTGGAGGTATGTTTGGGGTCATTGTCCTGTTGAAAAATAAATGATGGTCCAACTAAACGCAAACCGGATGGAATAGCATGCCGCTGCAAGATGCTGTGGTAGCCATGCTGGTTCAGTATGCCTTCAATTTTAAATAAATCCCCAACGGTGTCACCAGCAAAGCACCCCCACACCATCACACCTCCTCCTCCATGCTCCACAGTGGGAACCAGGCATGTAGAGTCCATCCGTTCACCTTTTCTGTGTCGCACAAAGACACGGTGGTTGGAACCAAAGATCTCAAATTTGGACTCAGACAAAAGCACAGATTTCCACTGGTCTAATGTCCATTCCTTGTGTTCTTGAACCCAAACAAGCAGATATTCTACCATGAAGGCCTGATTCACACAGTCTCCTCTTAACAGTTGTTCTAGAGATGTGTCTGCTGCTAGAACTCTGTGTGGCATTGACCTGGTCTCTAATCTGAGCTGCTGTTAACCTGTGATTTCTGAGGCTGGTGACTCGGATGAACTTATCCGCAGCAGCAGAGGTGACTCTTGGTCTTCCTTTCCTGGGGCGGTCCGCATGTGAGCCAGTTTCTTTGTAGCGCTTGATGGTTTTTGTGACTGCACTTGGGGACACTTTCAACATTTTCCCAATTTTTCGGATTGACTGACCTTCATTTCTTAAAGTAATGATGGCCACTCGTTTTTCTTTACTTAGCTGCTTTTTTCTTGCCATAATACAAATTCTAACAGTCTATTCAGTAGGACTATCAGCTGTGTATCCACCTGACTTCTCCACAACGCAACTGATGGTCCCAACCCCATTTATAAGGCAAGAAATCCCACTTATTAAACCTGACAGGGCACACCTGTGAAGTGAAAACCATTTCAGGTGACTACCTCTTGAAGCTCATCAAGAGAATGCCAAGAGAACCTAGAATATGACATATTTTCAGTTGTTTCACACTTTTTTTATGTATATAATTCCACATGTGTTAATTCATAGTTTTGATGCCTTCAGTGTGAATCTACTCTTTGAATGAGAAGGTGTGTCCAAACTTTTGGTCTGTACTGTATGGTGCTGGACCTAGCACATAACCATGTCATTTGGGGACAAGCAAAACACAGGAGAGGATACTACAAAGGTTTTACTGGCCTGGAGTGTATGAGGAATTAAAGATATGCTGCAAATCATGCCCCACCTGTCAGATAAGTGCATCACACTTCCGTAGTCCCTTAGTGCATCTTGCCATCATTTAATTGCAATGGATTTGGTGGGTCCCATTGTTAAATCAGCTAGGAGACACTAGTATAGTATATCTTGTTGTATTGGACTATGCCACTCGGTAGCCAGAAGTGATGCCCCTACGAAATATGGCATCCACAAAAATTACCTGGGAGTTATTTTACATGTTCTCCCGCATGGGGATCCCTAAGGAGATTCTCACTGACCAGGGTACACCCTTAAGGTCATGAAAGAATTATGCAAGTTGTTTAAAATTACCCACGTACGTACATCTGTGTACCACCCCCAAATGATAGGTTAATTGAGAGATTCAACAAAACCTTGAAAAAAGTGGTTGAAAAAGATGTCCGTGACTGCCTGCTACCCTACCTGATGTTTTCTATCATAGAGGTACCCTGGGCTTCTACAGGATTTTCACCCTTTGAGTTGGTATGTGGCCATCACCCAGCGGTTTACTAAATGTGGTCAAGGAGACCTGGGAGATCGAGGCTAGTCCATATAAAAGGGTCATTGAGCCTGTGGCTCAAATGCAAGACCTTATAGCGACCATGATTCCCAAAGTTAAAGAGCATCTGCACAGAGCTGAGGAGGCTCAAAGCAGAATTTATAACAGATCTGCCAGGGTAAGGGACTTTAATCTTGGGACAGGCTCCTACTGTAGAAAGTACGTTTCTGGCAAAGTGATAGGGTTCCTACGATATTGTGGAAAAGGTGGGAAGGTGGGTGAGGTGAATTATAAGGTAGGAGAAAACACTTCCAGATTTACGACATAAATCTGATCAAGCTGTGGAAAGATAGGGAATCCTTGGGGGCCGCACAGACCATGATTAAGGAGGTGTCGCAACCAATTCCCTCGGTAGAAATTAGAGAGGAACTGTCAGTGCCCCAGAAACAAGAAGTTATGGAGTTTCTACAGAAAAATATATGGAGGTTTTCTGACATACCAGGCCATACTCACCTGATAAAGCATCATGTGAGAACTGAGCCCCACAGTAAGGTGAATCTAAAGCCATACAGGATACCAGAAGCACGCAGGAAAGTGGTATCCTCTGTGGCCAGGCGCATGCTCAAATTAGGGGTCATTGTGGAATCTACTAGTGAGTAGTCGAGCCCTATTGTACTAATCTTGAAGCCTAATGGGACATGGAGGTTCTGTAATGATTTTTAGGAACTAAATGAGGTGTCAAAAGTTGACGCTTACCCCATGCCCAAAGTAGATGAACTGATTGAGAGGCTTGGGAAAGCAAGATATATCACAACTCTTGACCTTACAAAGGGGTATTTGCAAATACTATTATCAGATGAGGCAAAAAAATAAAAAAAATAAATTCTCCACTCCAGAGGGGCTGTTCCAGTACATAGTGATGCCGTTTGGGTTACATAGAGCCCCTGCTATGTTTCAGAGGTTGATGGACCTAATCTTGAGGCCACATAATGACTACGCTGACCCTTACTTTGATGATTGTGGTAATTTTATCACCTGATTGAAAAAGTCACCTCTGAAAGGTGCAGACTCCATTAGTGATGCAGGCCTAACTATACACCCTGAGAATTGTGCAGTGAATATAGAGGAAGCAAAATACCTGGCTACATTATTGGGAAAGGGCTGGTTAAACCCTGGGTCAATACGGTGAACCCAATACAGAACTGGCCTAAGTCCGTAACAAAAAAACAAGTCAGATGAAGGCCTGGAATCTTTGAGACATGGACTTCACTAATGATAGACATGTTACATCTCATAGAGCAACTATTTAAATGGATCTTCAACTGGCATATGAAAGAAAGGTTACTCAGTTTTTTATTTTATTTTTCTTGACAGTGTAACTGTGCTCATCTGCTTAGGAACTATATACATTATCAAGCTTCTCCAGTTCTAGGATATTTGGTCTCAATACTATCCTTTTACATACAACATTAAGCCTTTTTAAGCAAAGTAATTTGATTCTAGCCATTTTATCCTTCTGGATAGGAAACCTAAGTACACAGAGTTGTGCTGAGGCATAAAAGGAGTTCATATATCACTTCTCCTAACTTGAATGCAAGTGATCTTACTGTACATTTTGTGTCATATGTACAGTGCTGCCCATAATTATTCATACCCAAGGCAAATTTTTACAAAGTTACTTTTATTAAACCAGCAAGTAATTTTTTGACGGGAAATTACATAGGTGTCTCCCAAAAGATAATAAGACGATGTACAAGAGGCATTATTGTGGAAAAAAAAAAACATTTCTCAGCTTTTATTTACATTTGAGCAAAAAGTGTCCAGTCCAAAATTATTCATACCCTTCTCAATTATCAATAGAAAAGCCTTTTTTGGCTATTACAGCAATCAAACGCTTCCTATAATTGCAGACCAGCTTTTTGCATGTCTCCACAGGTGTTTTTGCCCATTCATCTTTAGCAATAAGCTCCAAATCTTTCAGATCGGAGGGTCTTCTTGCCACCACCCTGATCTTTAGCTCCCTCCACAGATTCTAAATTGGATTCAAGTCTGGACTCTGGCTGGGCCACTCCAAAATGTTAACGTTGTTGTCTGCTAGCCATTTCTTCACCACTTTTGCTGTGTGTTTTGGGTCATTGTCATGCTGAAATGTCCACTGGTGCCCAAGGACAAGTTTATCTGCAGACTGCCTGATGTTGTCGTTGAGAATCCTCATGTATTGGTCTTTTTTCATGGTGCCGTTTACTGTGATTAGGTTCCCTGGTCCATTGGCTGAAAGACACCCCCAAAGCATTAGGTTCCCACCACCATTTTTGACAGTGGGGATGCTGTTCTTTGGGTTGAAGGCTTCTCCTTTTTTACACCAAATGAAGCAAACATCATTGTGACCAAACAATTCAATTTTTGTTTCATCTGACCATAACACAGAATACCAGAAGTCTTCTTCTTTGTCCAGATGAGCTTTTGCAAAGGGCAAGCAAGCTTTTGTGTGCCTTATCTGGAGAAATGGCGTCCTCCCTAGTCTGCATTGTGCAGTGTCCGATGGATTGGCTGCCGAATCTGCAACTTCTTCCCCATCCATGCCACATACGACAGTTAAAATAGGGACGTTGCATGGGCGGAGAAGGGGGCCGGCTGACCAATCTCATTTATAATTTTCTATGCCTGTTTATCTCTCCCTCTCTCTCTTTCTCCCTCCCTCTCTCCTGGACTTGGGTATGAATCCATCCTTGCAAATCACCAGTTAGACAATGAGACATATTACACAGCTAGAAATGTCTAGCATTGTTTAGAAGAGCATGACCAGCACTTCCAAGTCCTACCCTGGATCGCTAATTTCCAATACTTGAACCCAAATGAGTATCTGTGGGACCACCACAATCGTTGTGTTCGCTCTATAAATCCTCCCCCATGCACCCTTCAGCAGCTGTGGGATGCACTGCAGTTATAATGGCTCCAGATACCTGTGACACCCTACCAGGAACTTATTGAGTCACTCCCAGCCCGTCTAGCTGATGTCTGTGCTGCACGTGATGGTTACTCTAAATATTAGTCATAATAATGTGACTCAACTGTGTATATTTGTGTAGTTACATGCAGGGACTCAAGAATGCATTCCTGTGTATGGTGCTAGCTATAGCTCTGCAATAAAGATAAAACAAATACAATCTTGCATGTAGCCATGTTCATAATACAGTATATAGATAAATGTTGCTAAACTGTCATGAGATGAAGGTATGCTAATAAGTCACCATGGAGTACAGCGCATACGGCATATAGTACTTTTACAATCTGAGATACATTATAGCCACAGTGCATGTTATCTATCTATTTCTATTTTTACCGGAAACGGAGATTTTACAATATTTCACAATTTAATATAATTCAATAAATGCAACACACCATATGTAATGTCTCTATTGTAAATGAGTATAAGAGGGACATCTACTGGTAAATTCAGGGTAAGACATTTGCTCTGACGGATATTGTTTGCAGGCATATTTTTACATGAATTTTTATGAGCATGTATTCTTTTTATTTTGACTTAGGCAATATATTTTTTCTTTGCGAGTCAAATACATTTTACTGCATTGAAACTTAATTTCTTTATACTCAAACCTGCTGCTAGAGATAGGGGAAAGTAATAAGAAGGCCTTGCCAAGTCCTCAGAATTAAGCAGGGCGAACAAACATAAATCACAAATGATAACAATAAATGTCACAAAGTTTAAAATACTTTGATGCTGAAGTGAAGGCAACATTTATAATATGTATGAAGAAATGTTCTCTCACACATATTGGTGCTGCTATCTTTATTCAGAATAATAATCTTTAGTTTAAATGGATTGAACTGTATTCATGTAATTTAAATAAATCAGGAATACCAGCTAAGTATAGAGATCTGATATGTATGTTATATGAGCGTTACGGCATGGTCGTGTCTAGGGCCCTCACTTGGACAGGTGGGATCCTCTAAACGGGGATCCTACATATTTAAGTTTGGGGATCACACCTGCCTGAGAGGTGTGAGAACTGGGTTTGTATGGAATTGGCATATTGCTTCCCTATCAGGGACGCCCCTAGACAGGTCACAGCAAGCTTGCCTTATGCATGCAGCAGATTATCACCTAATTTCATCAGTCTCCCCCTTTATAGTCCGCAGTATGAATAGGGGGTCTCTCACTGTGGCTCCTCCTCACACATGGGGACATATGAAGTAATTGATCAAATTGGCATATGGTAGAAGTGGCTTAGTTGAACATAGCAACTAGAGATGAGCGATCCAAGTAGAATTTGATCCGAATTTCAGGATAAATTCAATTTGCCTTGAAGCCGAATTTCATTGTGCTTTGTGTTAGCGAATTGATTTAACCTGAAATAGTGTAATAAACAAAAAAATAATTACACTTACCACCTCCATTTGCTCACGACGGGCCGCCAACCGCCATCTTGATTGAAGATCTCGGCCAAAATCCTGTGCGCGATAACGTAGTCTCGGGCCGCAAGAGATTTCACACCAGATCTTCAAGCAAGATGGCGGCGGCCAGCCTGCAGCGAGCAAATGGAGGCGTAAGTTTGATTGAATTTATTTTTTTATTATAATTTTAAACAGTTTGTATACACAGATGCTGCGATCATGCATGAACGCTGCATCTGAGGGGTACAATAACGGGGGCAGCGCTATCGCAGCTCCCTATCACTGCACCTGCTACTTACAAAAAAATGCGCTTCATGACGAAGTAATTAGTCAAAGCAAATTTTTTGTAAAATTCTGCGAATCAGCCCATTCGAACTTTTCAAAAATTTGCTCATCTCTAATAGCAACCAATTAGATTCCACCTTTAACTTTCCAAAGGAGCTATAAAAAATTATAGATGGAATCTGATTGGTTGCTATGGGCAACTAAGCCATTTCTACTTTACACAAGCTTGATAAATGACCCCAATAGTGGCCACCCACCTGTCTGTACATACTTCACTAAAATGTCCCTTTTAGATACACAGTGGCGTACATATAGGGGTCGCAGTTGCGACTGGGCCGGCACCCTAGGGGGCCCGGCCGCCTGCGGACCCCTGGCCGCTGCTGCAGCGGCGTCTGAAACACTTCAAGTTCCCAGAATCCAGATTCCCAGTTAAGTTGCCCCCTGCTGGGCCCCTTCCCCTTGTGGTCAGCGCCGGCGCCAGGCCCGTGAACTCCCGCGAGACCTGTGTGAACTCCTGTGGCAGGTCTCGCGGGAACATGCGCGCGCGATGCGCGCCTGAACTCAAACGTGATCCGGACGTGAGAATGGACGCACAAGAAGAGGACCGCCGAGGCGCCGACCGACCAGAGGAACAGAAGTTCGGGTTCCCCTGCCCTGCCAGCCGGTAACTCGATGGTAAGTAAGGAAAAGCTGTGGGCTGGGCCGCAACTTGAACTTGTAGTTGGAAATTGGAATAGACTAGTAGTGAGGTGAGGGTCCCAGGCCCCCCCCCCCTGCCCCCCCCCCCTGGCCCCTGGCCCCTGGCCCCTGGCAGTTCCTGCAGTCGTGCCAGCAAAGCAGACGGCTGCAGAAGGTGTGATGTCTTGCAGATGAGACGGCTGCAGTGATAACTGACATTCAGCAATTGTAAGACTAAAGTGCCTATGAAAAGCTGGGTGCATAGAAGACAAAGCAGTAGGGTTAGTGCACCAGGCTTCAAGAGTAGCTAATGCCCTAGTCCGTATGTCAGCCCCTGGTAACACTGGACCAGTGGGAGAAGTAATGTCCCAGGCAAACTAAGGATATTCAGGCCTATAGGCCAAACATTGCCTCTGGATCAGGGAGCCTTTAAGAGATAGTGCCATTTAACCCCCTGTGATTCTGTGCTATGCAATATTTAGATGTAACGTGCCATGCTGTGGAGTGATCATGTGTAAGATATTGTAAAGTCTTGTTAACTGCAAACAATTTCCATGCCTCCGTCTATTTTATTTTGGCACCATCCAAAGAAACAGTAGAGCGCGTCCCGGGGGGAAGGGTTTGCAGTCACTGTCACTCTGGCAGGAAAAGCCCGCATCAGGGCACACTGAGTCACTGACTACTCGAGTAGGGGGCCCTGGCCTGCTGAGAACAATGACCAGCAGCAGTGGGGCCCTGGGGAGCAGCCTGAATTTATTGATGGGATTGCCAGATTGCTTTTAAAGACCCCCTCAGATTATCAGATCAGCCCAGGCCCCAATCTGGCAATCCCATCAGAGCAAGGCATTTCGGCTGATGATTGATCTAGTGGCTGATGGGGGGGGGGTGGTCTTTGGGCTGATGTGAGGTCTGATGGGCATGGGGGATGGCTGGGGACTATTGGGACTGGAGGCATGTTGGGTGAATGGTAGGGGAGGTAGTGGGGGTGGGTGCGGCGATTTGGGGGGGGAGGCATCGATCAATTTCGCACCGGGGCCCCATGGATTGTATGTACGCCACTGTAGATACATCATTATTTCCTTCCTATTTGGATCAGTTCGAGTGCAGCAAGTGGTGTCAGGATTGTGCATGGTTGGGTAACCAGAGCAATAGCGTTACTAGCATACATAAGGCGCTCAAAGCTTAGGGTACATTAATGTACCAACAGCTATTATTAGCACACAAACATAAGGCATAGTGACGTATTGGCAGAATCTATACGCTCAACTACAATAATGTCCTTTACTGAGCCATACCAAGAGCACCAATGGACTAAGCAGCACGTACATAGAAGCGCCAGCAACATAAGTGCATCCATTGTTGCTGCTCAACAACTTTACAGCGCCTCCCACCCTCAGGCTTGATGAGTGATGTGGAGTGACGGCAGCTTAAGCTTGCGCATGCACAGTTGCATTTTGAAGATACCAATCACTGGATCCTCCTGGTCAAGTAAGTGTAGCTTAGCGACAATATTTTCATTTATGTCTACCACTAATAAGGGATTAAACATGCTAATCATTTTTGTGTCTATTGATGAATATACATGCTAATTTGCATAATGCGAGTCACATGGTGTTGTGAGAAGGGTATATATATATATATATATATATATATATATATATATATATATATATATATATATATCTACATGGGGGTATACAACCACATTGCTTCACAAAAAATTTAGGCAGGGATAAACTGGTCATAGACCCTACAGGAAAATTTCCTGGTTGGGTACTGTAAGAGATCGCTCTCTATCAGGGGTTCACAATCACAGACTTCTTCAAAGACAAAAGGATTTAATGTCCAAACTGGTACTTTATTTTGGCACTTCAGCACCCGCACAAACATAAGCATCAAAATACACAACTGCCCATTTGGTCTCTAACTAATACACAGTTTGTTTCCCTGACTCACCTCTAAGCACAGCTTATACACAGAGTCTCAGGCTCCAAGCCTTAGCAGGTTTGCTCACCAGACAGAAGTCCAGACAGGAAAGAGATCCAGCATCACATAGCCTCGTGGCCTCCCAGAGCTTCTGTAGGCCTCTGTTTCCAAGTCCTCTCTCTCAGACTGACACACAGAGGGTTGGTTTTATGCCTCCTTGATTACAGCAGGCCTCACCTGCGATGACCTCAGGCTAGGGGAAAACCTGCAATGGAATGGGGGGTGGACTGGGAAGATCCCACTACCAAAACTTCCTACCCAGTCCAAATAAAATCCAGCCCTTTTACGCCAACAAAACAAATTGCTCCAGCAACTATGTTTGCTGAAGCCAGTGCCATCCTCCTGGATTTTACTTATCTCACCCAGTTGAGGAACCTGGGTGAGATATACATCCCTTACTGGACGTTTACTGTACACTTCGCCACAGTACATAGTGATCTGATTATCTCAGCATTAATTAATGCAAGGAGCACCTGGTACCTACGAACCTGGCTGGCAGAAGAAAGTTCCCTTGGTTTCCTCATGGTGATAAGAGTTAAATGCTGCAGCAGTATTTTGTGCTTCACTATGTATTTGATTTTGCTGGGGCAGTATTTTGTACTGGACTATAGTATTTCTGGCCCTGCTTACTTTTGTTGGCCCTGCCTACTTATTTTGGCCCTGTCTTGTCAGTTTGGACTCACCTACTGCATGAGGCCACTTTTAGATTTTTTTTTTCCAGTGTCACTCTAAGCTCCCAGTCCATCCCTCAATGTAAGAAGTTGAAAAATTGCATTTTTTTGGGGGGTGAATGAACCTTCTCAACTATATCAAAGAAGACAGAGAGTGCTGTGGTATTTTTCTACTTTATTGGTTTTACACTGGGGGTCCATGTCCAGTGACTTCTTTCTCTTGGGCATGGCAACCAGAGCACCACCTGGTTGCCTGCTCTGCCATCCCACGACCCAAGCTCACCAGCGTCCCTCTCCTACTTTTCCAAAAGGCAGGGCCACCAGGCTTTTCGATTCCTTCGTAGAAAACATTTCCATCAGGCTTCCTGACCTTCTTACTGGTGGCTCTGTCTCTCGGTGCATACTCTCTCTGGCTCTTATTGGCTAGCTCAAACAATTTACCTATGACTGGCCACCCTAGGGTATTTAAGGCACCTTTCCCTGTAGGAATAGGCTTTAGTATTCTAATGTTGTGCAAAAGTGTGCACATTAGAATATCTTGTTTGTCTGCCCATCCATTCAGTATGCATCAGGATGTCTTCAGTTCAGTCACTCTTACGGTACGCTTGCAGAAACACTTGCCGGAATGCCATATCTGGCATTATTTTCCATTGAAATGCATTAATGCCGGATTCGGCACCAAATGTTCCGGCAAAACAGATCCGGTTTCCCGGTCTGCGCATGTGAAAAATGTGAAAAAATAAATACCGGATCAGTTTTTCCAGATGACACTAGAGAGACGGATCCCGTATTGCAATACATTTGTGAGACGGATCCGCATCCGGTACCGTCTACAAATGCTATCTGTTTGTGCACGGATTTCCAGATCTGGCAGGCAGTTCCAGCAACGGAACTGCCTGCCGGATCCTCACAACGCAAGTGTGTAATGGAGGCAGCAGCGGCAACTGTACAAAATGTGATAGCAGGCAGGTGGCAGCAGTGGCATGATGAAGGCAGTGGCATGATGGAGGCGGCAGCAGCAGCCATACAGAACGTGATGGTAGGCAAGTCGCAGCAGTGGCATAATAGCAGCAGTGGCATGATAGAGGCAGCATCAGCAGCCATATAGATTATGATAGTTGGCAAGTTGCAGCAGTGGTATGATGAAGGCAGGCAGGCAGACAGCAACCAGAGGAGTGTGAAAATCAGGATTGGTTCATTTTGGCAAAAGTGATGACCATGTTGCTCAGTTGGAGTCGGTGGGTGAAAGCCAGAGGGATGTTTGCTGCTTGATGCACTTCAGCAACTGCTCCCCAGTGTAGCTATTGCCGCCCAGGCCGATCAGCTCCAACACAGCATGGCAACTCTTGACTTCTTACATGTGATAATGAGGAGGGGTACTGAGATCGACATGTCTGCTGCTCTTGGGGACAGGAACGTGTCTATTGGGAAGTAGGCGGATAAGTGCCTGATGTGGGAGCAAGGCCATCGCAATTGTGTGGGGTTGAAAGGATCTGGCCTCGTTGCAGGGGTGCTGCCTCGCTGCTTCTCAAAAAACATTGATCCAGTGGGTAGTGAAAGACATGTACTGTCCCTGTCCGTAAGAACTGCTCCAGGTGCCGTGAACCTTGCCGCACAGTGAGAATCACAGGGAGCATTCCACGTTTTCTACCATGAGAGAGTACAAGGCAGTGATTGCTTTTTGGGAGAAATAATGCCAGCTATGAACATTCCAGTGAGGCTGAACGCATGTCATTAGCTCCTTAAAGGCAGCATACTAGACTAAATGGTACGGCAACAACTGGACCGCCAGCAACTTGGCCAGGTGGAATTAAGCTTGCGCATAATCGGATTGCTGCTCGTGTTGAGATGTTCCCTGGCCATGCTGACAATGGAGCAGAGTAGGTGTCTTAGTGGGAGAAGTGGAAAGTAATGATGATGCTGTGAAAGACACTATACTGCCCGTGGTTGCGGACTGGCTGCCGTAAGGTGGACCGGGAAAAGGGAGGAATTTCTGCAGCAATGGATGGCTGCCACCTTAGTTTACTAATGGGATGTGTGATGCCGCTTAATGTCGTTCAATAGACCTGAGATGCCTACGTTTGTGTTTGCCTGCCCATGTCTTATTTTGCTCTTGCACAAAGCAATGCTTTTATCTTCCAGTAGCGAAGAGAAAAAAAATGGCAGATGGGAGATACTCATGAGGAAGATATAGAGGCAGCCAAGCTCGGCTTAGCTCTGGCATGTTTTGGGCCTAACCCACCCACAGACTCAGCAGCATCACCAGATCCCAAAGGAGACATGGCCCTGGCTGTTCTTTGGGAGGTATGTGGCCTCTGCTTTTTATTGCTACCATCATAACCCTCCTCCTCTGATGTTGCCTCCTTTTCAGCAACCCAATTTGGCTCCCAGGTCCTGTCCAGCACACAATTATCATCAGAGTCCTCAACCTCCCTTCTACTTCTATCAGACTGCGGTTTTTTTTGGGCCCCCCTCCCCTATTCTAGCCCAACTGGCACTGACACTGCCCCCAATTAGTGATGAGCGAACTATTGAAAAATTTGATTCAGCTGCTTTGTAATTTCTTTGTAAGTAGTGGGTGCAACGACAGGGAGCGTCTCCCCATCATTGTACCGCAGCATTTGACAGCAATATTACACTGTAAAAAAAATAAAACCATACACTTACCCTAATCTTTTTGATCACAAAGAGCCGGCTGCCGCAATCTTGATCTAGATTAGGGCTAGCGCAAAATCTCATCACCAAAATATACAAAATATGTCACCGTGCATGGGATTTCAAGCTGAATCTTCAATCAAGATGGCAGCTGGCTCTTCTAGCTCAAACGTATGAGGTAGGTATGATTTGTTTTTGGCCGCAATTTAGGGAAAATTAATTTGTTACTATGAAACACAAGATAATTCGGCTTTGCGGCTAATCGATTTTTCCCTGAAATTCGGATCAAATTATACTTCGTCCGAATCACTTCACTCAACACTACCCCAAATGCCAATACCACAGCTACAGATGCCACTACTGCCACCACTAACACAGCTATTTCTGGGGACTGAAGCATCCTTGTCTACTTCCTCCTCAGGGCAGTAAAAACACTAATTGCTCTCACACAGAGTGTGATGGGGTTTTCTTGTCACTTCTTAGGAAAAAGGAAAGCACCCCACTAGGTTTCCCACTGGTGCTGCTACTACCTACATTATGGTTCTGGGTCTTTCATTTGGAACCCTTCCATAGCCTTAACAGCCCCCCAAAAAATGTAATTGTGTGGAGATTAAATGAAACCGATTTAGGCCTACATTGGTTAACACTCACAGTTGTCCTAGCTTTGTATTGATGTATAACTGATTATATATACCACTGATCACCAACATTTTTAAATTTTAACCATGTGGAAATTCATGGAAACAGATGATTGATTTTCTCTTTGTCACTCACAGGAAAGTAGATGACTTAGCCTGTGTATTGCTATACTGATCACCTACAGTATGCTGTTTTAATTAAATTGAAAAAATCCAAAAATTCTGAAATTCCATCTGTGTGGAAATACAATTCACAGAAACAGATGATTGAGGCCTGATACTCAAGTTCTCGTTATCACTCAAAGAAAGTAGGTGCCCTAGCCGGTGTATTGGAGTTCTACTGATCACCTATATGCTGGTTTAATTAAATTGAAATTGAACCCCCCCTCCAAAAATAAAATAAAAATCCAACCATGTGGAAATGGAATTAATGGAAACGGATCATTGAGAACTGACCCATAACGGTCAATTTCCCATTGTCACTCACAGAAAAGTAGTCTCCCTAGCCTGTGTATTGCTGTACTGATTACATAAATACTGCTTTTCCTAAATTGAAATTGAACTCCTCCCAAAAAAATTTAAGGAAATTCACGGAAATGAACGATTGAGGCCTGACCATTAATATTGCTTTAACACTCACACATAAATTGTTACCCTAATGACGTTCTGCTCATTCTGCTAGGGCACCTCCCTGCCTACTGATGCATTGATTGGCTTATCCAGGCTGTCTGTCAGCCTGGGAGCCAATCAGGGCAAGCTCTCCACCTTACTTTCTCTCAGGGTCAAGTGAGAACCCTTCTTTTTCCTCACAATTTTTTTTTTTTTTTCAGCCAACATTTGCACTAAAATGGCGCTAGGCGATGTTTTATTGGATTAGTCCGAGACGAACCAGAAGTTGAGGCCAAGCTGGTTGGCTCATCCTTAAGATGTAATTTGGAGCACAAAATTTTAGTGCCTGGATTAAAGTGTATGAATACACACATAATCTGAAGAAATAACATGTACTTCAGTATCTCAACTTTTTTTTAAAGTAGTTAGCTATTCTAGTTAAGGACAAAAAGGACAACCATCCATGTTCAAGAAGAGTGGAGTATTCAAGATTTAGTGCATGTATTAGAGAAAAGTAAGAACCTCTTTAGAGTTATTCCTCAAGGACACTTCTTTTTAAAATAGGATTTGGCATACTTCACAGGAACCATCTACCATATTAGATAATAATATATCAGAGCAAGCTATTTTTGGATGATCAATATATGTAATATAATAAGATGAATTTCATGTAGCATAATAGTTTACCATTTATCCCTTCAGGTATAAATTTTCTGAAATGTTACTATGGACTTTTACATTATGTATCTATTAAGTGGCTCTAGATATGATAATGAATTATACAGTGTTCTGCTGCCAGTCATACATGATCAGATAAATTGTTAATGTTACGTGATCCTTTTTTCTGCTCTTGATTTGTCACGACTGCATGGTTAGAACTCAACAACTGCTGAAATATAATTTGCTATGATACTTTTAGTTTCTCTAGAAATCTGCTTAGAAACATCTGTTCTAAAGGAAGCCTTTGAATGAACATATATCTCTCCCTACTCTTTAACAACTCCCTCATACATGTTCGGCTCTGCCATGTATGGGGAGAGCGGGGAGAGCTTATCTACTGAGAGAATAAAAGGATTGGGCAAAGATATTAATTTTGCCTGATCCTTCTCTCCCCAGAAATCATCTGTAGGGGATGAGTTAAGAGGAGAGTTGATCGAGCATGCTCGGCCGAACACCAGTTTGGCTCGAGCTTCTCGATGCTCGGCACATGGTGGTATTCGGCCGAATACTGCATGTGCTCAAGCGCAATGCTCGAGTCTCCCACCCGCACGTTTGTCGGCTGCTACGCAGCCAATAAACATGCAGTTAAGTACTGCCCTTCACTGTAATACTGTAGCCATGTTGGTTACTGGCATTACAGTTATTGGTTGGCTGGAATGTGTATAGCACCCGATGACACGTGTTCAGCTCAGTGTTAGTCAGGAAGAGCTGTGCTGAAGAAGGGAAAGATAGAGTAGGGAGTGAAATTTTTATTTTTTTTCAAGTTGAAAAACTTGGCAGTGACCCAAAAGTCCTTTTAAGGACTATTGTGTGTGGCAGCAGCAATATATATTTTCAGCACAACCTGCGCTAAATTGCTAAAACTTTACAGACCCAAAAGTCCTTTTAAAGACTATTGTGTGTAGCAGCAATATATTTTTTTTTTGTGCTTCCTGCGCTAAATAGCGTGCAATAGTTAGGCTGCTGTAGACAGCGACATTATCTGCAATCAATTAAAGAAAGTTAATACAAGACACTTACTATGTATTGTGATTACCCACATTGCCTTCTTTGCTGGCTTGATTCATGTTTTAATGAATAAAAGGAACCAATCCTGATCAACTCATATCTGTATTTCAGCAGTGGGCTTAACCCCTAGAAACAAGCAGAGTATAATGTAATGGAAAAATGAATCCAGCCAGCAAAGGAGGCAATATGGACAATCACAATACATTAGTCAGTGGCTTATATTAACTTTCTCTACATGATAAATGCCATTTGAAGTGAGACAACTCTTTTAATTGGAGGAATTTATTAAGACTGTTGGTTCTTAGTGAAGAAAAGTATGTGGCGTATGATGCACCAAAAGAGAAAAAAGCTTCTTTCCAATTTTCACTCATCCAAAGTAGGTCCAAGAACCCCAAAAAATGAAATCTATGCAGTGTGGGGGGTTAGCTCTTCTCCGGGGGTCATTCTCACAGATATGCCTCTAGGACACCAAGTTTCAGGTCCAAACAGTGTATTTATTGTTCAACACCAGCAACAATAAAATGACAAAATAATAAACACTCGCCCGTCCAGGCTCTAACTAAACATAAAGTTTCCTGACTCACCTAGGTCCCAGTTCACACCCTGTGAACTCGTGCGGCTTTGTCAGCCAATGTCCCACAGCCTCCTGGCTGTACAGAGCACAGTACGCCCACTGTCTCCAGTTCAGTATTTCTTGTGGGGGATTGGGGCTCAGTAGTCTGCCTGACTATGGCCCTGCGACCCTCCCAGGCGTTGCTGCGTCCCCCAACTCCAGGCTATCGCCCAGCTTTGTGGTCCCTCAGCCTTGCCCAGCTGAGACCACACAGACAGAGCCTCCAGGCCTCTGTCCACAGGTACCACACTCCCCACTTTCTGACACTCTGGGAGGTGCTTTGTGCCAGGCTGATTACCTCCAGCTTCTCTCACCTGTGGTGGAACAGGGGTGTGGACCGAACTATCCACCCCTTCCTTGCCTCTAACCTGAGTGAGACCTGTCACTGTCTCACAGCAGTTAGGAGCTGTTGTAGATTTCAAATATAATGTATGTCAGTTTTCTGCAGTGCACACTGTAAAATGTGTTGCAGTTGTCCTGTCTGCAACCCAGGTCACTTTATTGACTGCCTAGCCCCTCATAGCCCTCCATCTCTGAGGCTGTACTGATCTGGTCCCTACTGTCCACTTCCTGAGGCCAGCTTGACTCACAGAGAATTGCTCCCAATAACTAAAAATTAAAACACCAAAATGTAAATATGAGGCTCTATGATGTCATACCATATTAACCTGATTACAACCAAGAGGCATACGTACACGGCGCTTGTTCACAGGCTTTATTACGGGTTAACACAGAAGCTCTGTGCATCTGATCAGAACAAGGGCCCAGCAGGTACTGAAAGCCAGGTCCCTGCTGTAGCCGACATCATTAGGTGAAAACTGAGATGCCAGCAGATTAAACCCATTAGATTCTGTGGTCAATACTGACAGTTACATCTGAGGGGTTTACAGAGGGAGGGGGCTCCAGCTGTGACCCTATCGGCTCCCCATGATACAATTACTGGTTCCAATGGTTGCCATGGCACCCAGGAGCATTCCAAAGGCCTTGGGGTCTGCCATGCATTGAAACCTATGAGGCTTAGCCCCATGTCTGGGTCTCATAGGCAGCTGTCTGTGTTAACCTGACTGTGCCAATGCAGCATGTATTGTACTGCATTGAAACAGTGATCAGACCCTCAAGTTGAAGTCCCAAAGTGGGACAAAAATTACATTTATAAAAAGTGTTCTATAAACATAAAAAAATAAAAGTTTTAAGTGTAAAAATAAAGTGTCCCTTTCCCCTAATTCATCCCCTAAGCTATTTATGATTGTTGAAATAAAATGAAAAGGTATTGCCATGTCCATAATGGCCAGCTCTTCAAATTCATCACATAATCTATGTCATCAGATGAACACTGTAAAAAAAAAGACAGCAACGGTGCCAGAACAGCTACTATTTGGTCACCTCGCCTCCCAAGAAGAGTAATATCGAGCAATCAAAAAGTACTATTCACCCCAAAATGGGACCAATGCAAACTTTACTTAATTTCATAAAAAAGAAACCTCATACAAGACCATCGCCAGAAAAAATATATATATATGGCTTTCAGAAAATGCTGATCTATGTAAATGCTTTGTGTAAAAGTGGTACGATGGGAAAAAAATTGCAGTATACAAAATTGGTATTTCTGTAATCATACTGACCAGCAGAATAATAACATGTCATTTTTCCCCACACAGTGTACCTTACTGTAACCCAAAAAGCAATGGTAGAGTTGCTGCTATTTCTTTATCCAGCTTCCTTTAACCACCTCCGGACCGCCTAACGCACGGATGCGTCTGGAAGGTGGTTGATCTACTGCTCCTGGACGCATCCGTGCGTCATCTCGCGATAGCCGAGATTTCCTGTGAACGCACGCACACAGGCGCGCGCGCTCACAGGAACGGAAGGTAAGCGAGTGGATCTCCAGCCTGCCAGCGGCGATCGCTCGCTGGCAGGCTGGAGATGTGATTTTTTTAACCCCTAACAGGTATATTAGACGCTGTTTTGATAACAGCGTCTAATATACCTGCTACCTGGTCCTCTGGTGGTCCCTTTTGTTTGGATCGACCACCAGAGGACACAGGTAGCTCAGTAAAGTACCACAAAACACTACACTACACTACACCCCCCCCCCCCCGTCACTTATTAACCCTTTATGAATCACTGATCACCCCATATAGACTCCCTGATCACCCCCCTGTCATTGATCACCCCCCTGTAAGGCTCCATTCAGACGTCCGTATGATTTTTACGGATCCACTGATACATGGATCAGATGCGCAAAACACATGCGGACCTCTGAATGGAGCCTTACGGGGGGTGATCAATGACAGAGGGGTGATCACCCATATAGACTCCTTGATCACCTCCGTCATTGACCACCCCCCTGTAAGGCTCCATTCAGACGTCCGTATGATTTTTACGGATCCACTGATACATGGATCGGATCTGCAAAACACATGCGGACGTCTGAATGGAGCCTTACAGGGGGGTGATCAATGACAAGGGGGTGATCACCCATATAGACTCCCTGATCACCCCCCTGTAATGGATCACCCCCCTGTCATTGATCACCCCCCTGTAAGGCTCCATTCAGACGTCCGTATGATTTTTACGGATTTACTGATACATGGATCGGATCCGCAAAACACATGCGGACGTCTGAATGGAGCCTTACAGGGGGGTGATCAATGACGGAGGTGATCAGGGAGTCTATATGGGTGATCACCCCTCTGTCATTGATCATCCCCCTGTAAGGCTCCATTCAGAGGTCCGCATGTGTTTTGCGGATCCGATCCATGTATCAGTGGATCCGTAAAAATCATACGGACGTCTGAATGGAGCCTTACAGGGGGGTGATCTATGACAGGGGGGTGATCAGGGAGTCTATATGGGTGATCACCCCCCTGTCATTGATCACCCCCCCTGTAAGGCTCCATTCAGACATTTTTTTGGGCCCAAGTTAGCGGAAATTTTTTGTTTGTTTTTGTTTTTGTTTTTTCTTACAAAGTCTCATATTCCACTAACTTGTGTCAAAAAATAAAATCTCACATGAACTCACCATACCCCTCACGGAATCCAAATGCGTAAATTTTTTTTGACATTTATATTCCAGACTTCTTCTCACGCTTTAGGGCCCTAAAATGCCAGGGCAGTATAAATACCCGACATGTGACCCCATTTCGGAAAGAAGACACCCCAAGGTATTCCGTGAGGGGCATATTGAGTCCATGAAAGATTTAAATTTTTGTCCCAAGTTAGCGGAAAGGGAGACTTTGTGAGAAAATACAAAAAAAATCAATTTCCGCTAACTTGTGCCTAAAAAAAAAAATTCTAGGAACTCGCTATTCCCCTCACGGAATACCTTGGGGTGTCTTCTTTCCAAAATGGGGTCACATGTGGGGAATTTATATCGCCCTGGCATGTTAGGGGCCCGAAAGCGTGAGAAGAAGTCTGGGATCCAAATGTCTAAAAATGCCCTCCTAAAAGGAATTTGGGCCCCTTTGCGCATCTAGGCTGCAAAAAAGTGTCACACATGTGGTATCGCCGTACTCAGGAGAAGTTGGGGAATGTGTTTTGGGGTGTCATTTTACATATACCTATGCTGGGTGAGATAAATATCTTGGTCAAATGCCAACTTTGTATAAAAAAATGGGAAAAGTTGTCTTTTGCCAAGATATTTCTCTCACCCAGCATGGGTATATGTAAAATGACACCGCAAAACACATTCCCCAACTTCTCCTGAGCACGGCGATACCAGATGTGTGACACTTTATTGCTGCCTAGGTGGGCAAAAGGGCACATATTCCAAAGAGCACCTTTCGGATTTCACAGGTCATTTTTTACACATTTTGATTGCAAAGTACTTCTCACGCATATGGGCCCCTAAATTGCCAGGGCAGTATAACTACCCCACAAGTGACCCCATTTTTGAAAGAAGACACCCCAAGGTATTCCGTGAGGGGCATGGCGAGTTCCTAGAATTTTTTATTTTTTGTCACAAGTTAGTGGAATATGGGACTTTGTAAGGGAAAAAAAAAAAAATCATAATTTTCCGCTAACTTGTGACAAAAAATAAAAAGTTCTATGAACTCACTATGCCCATCAGCGAATACCTTAGGGTGTCTACTTTCCGAAATGGGGTAATTTGTGGGGTTTTTCTACTGTCTGGGCATTGTAGAACCTCAGGAAACATGACAGGTGCTCAGAAAGTCAGAGCTGCTTCAAAAAGCGGAAATTCAAATTTTTGTACCATAGTTTGTAAACGCTATAACTTTTACCCAAACCATTTTTTTTTTGGCCCAAACATTTTTTTTATCAAAGACATGTAGAACAATAAATTTAGCGAAAAATTTATATATGGATGTCGTTTTTTTTGCAAAATTTTACAGGTGAAAGTGAAAAATGTCATTTTTTTGCAAAAAAATCATAAAATTTCGATTAATAACAAAAAAAAGTAAAAATGTCAGCAGCAATAAAATACCACCAAATGAAAGCTCTATTAGTGAGAAGAAAAGGAGGTGAAATTCATTTGGGTGGTAAGTTGCATGACCGAGCAATAAACGGTGAAAGTAGTGTAGTGCAGAAGTGTAAAAAGTGGCCTGGTCATTAAGGGGGTTTTAGCTAGCGGGGTTAAAGTGGTTAAAAAGCTAAATAAAAAGTGATCTCCAACACCATTGTACCCCAAAATAGTACCAATGATGTTGGCAACTCACCCTGCAAAAAATAAGTCCTCACATAGCTCAGTTGAGAAAAAATAAATAAAAATAGTGATACCATAGGCCAGGGGTTAGCAAAATTCAGCACTACACCTGCTAAGAAACTACAACTCCCAGCGTGCAAATTTGCTTGGTTGTTCTTGTAGCTTATATTGAGTTGAATAGAGCATTCTGGGAACTGTAGTTTCAGAACAGCTGGTGTGCAGGAGGTTGATGATTCATGCCATAGATTATATCGCACTCCCTGACGCCATACTGAAACCACAGGTCACACCACTAAGGGAGGTCCCTTCAGACCGAAATGTTCAGTGATTTATTGTGGAATATGTCTGGATCATAAACCCTTTTGATGTCTTTGTAAATGAAATTAAATGATATCCTTATTTGCAATATGTTACTGGTGCATTGACCACCGGGTCATTTTGCTAGCACCAACGCAAATGGGATTGTTTGCATACTGTAGATTATACAATGGACTTCATTTATCAAAACTGTCCATAGAATCCCTGTATGTTGAACATAGCAACCATTGGGAGTTTGTCTTTTATATCTGGAAACAGTATAAATAATAACTAAACTTATAATAATCCAAATTCATTGTATTGTGGCACACTGTGATACACGCAGTACTCAGAGTAGGGTTTTCACCCCATTTATATAGACAATATAGACATGTGACATTTTGATCCATAGACCTTTTTCAAACTATTGCCACAATTGAAAGGAGAAGTCAGGAGAAAACCAATGCTGGTAGATATGAAGTGATGAGTTTATTGTGCTTGTAGGTATGAAGCGATAAATGTATTACTATAAAACTAAGTAATCTCCCTTTATATGTATTAATGATATTATGCAGTTCTCAAGAAAGCATGTTAGTGGATTCACATTGGATATGTCTTGCTTAGTGTATCCTTCCAAGCAGTACAAAATATATATCCAACAGAGATAAACCCAGAGGACAGCTGTAAATGAAATGCCTTTACTATCTGCACTTGTAGTCCCCTGTTTGAAAACTTACTCTTGTGAGAGGCAAATGAAAATCAGCAGGATATGACTTTTCAAATACTAATCATTCGCCTAATGAGAAAGCCCCCACTCACCTCATTATAAAGCACTTTTTCCTGATTACAGGAACCTACTGGGATTTGGCAACCAGGTCTGGGAGAAAATAATTTCAGTGATTGACACAGTTACCATTTAGACCTTTTCCTAACAAAACAAGAAAGTTTGTGAGACAAACTTTACAATTATTGATGCTTCTCCATAAAACTGAATAAACAAAGTGGACAATACTCTAATTTGAAATAGGCAGCAAGTTTTAAAATGAATTCATGGATTTCTACACATACTAACACAGTAGTAACATCAAGTCCTTAAATTCAATCCTGTACAAAAAAATCTAATGATAAATTTTTAGATTAATACACCTTCACTATTAATGAAAATTGGAGATTAACAAATCCATTTGAAAATTCAGGAACTCAATCTGCATTTCCAACATATTTCAGTTAGAATTTTTTTTTGAATTTTGTGTGACTTGTTTCAGAAGAATAGAAAGAGAGAGAAAAAGACAGAAGGGAAGAGAGACAGAGAGAGAGAGAGACAAGAGAGTTTTCAAGGCAATTGGCAAACTTGAGTTTTGGATCAAATTTTTTAGGAAACAAATCAAATTGGACGACAGTTTTGGCGCTCAATCGAATTTGAAAACTTGACCCATCTTTAATGGTTATGCTTTTATTCTAGGTTTTAAGAATATTATTCATTTCACTGCAATTACCGTAGTCCTTAAAATAATTTGCATACTTATATGATAATTGAAAGAGTGAAGCATCTTATGAAATAAGAGCACATATTCTAATGTGTCATAAATTCCAGTCAGCAGTAGTTTCTGCTCCTACTGACAAAGAGTAAAGAGGAACATCCATAGTCAGCCATTTTAAATACCTCATTTTATTTTGCATTCCGCTTTCCAGTATTATGTATGTCTTACAGTGGGGAAAATTAGTATTTGGTACACTGGCAATATTGCAAGTTTTCCTGCCTACAAAGGATGGAGAGGTCTGTAATTTTTTTCATAGGTACAATTCAACTGTCAGAGACAGAATCTAAAAAAAAATCCAGAAAATCACATTGTATGATTTTGAAATAATGAATTAGCATTTTATTGCATGAAATACGTATTTGATAAAAGAAAAACAGAACTTGATATTTGGTACATAAACCTTTGTTTGCAATTGCAGAGGTCAGACTTTCCTATAGTTCTTGACCACGTTTGCACACACTGCAGCAGGGATTTTAGTCAACTCCTCCAACTACGGATCTTTTCCAGGTCTTTCAGGTTTCGGGGCGGTCGCTGGGCTACATTAAGTTTCAGCTCCCTCCAGAGATTTTCTATTGGTTTCAGGTCTGGTGACTGGCTACGCCACTCCAAGACCTTGAAGTGCCACTCCTTAATTTCCCTGGCTAGGTTAATTTCCCTGGCTAGGTTTTTCATTGTCATTCTGGAAGACCAAGACATGACCCATCTTCAATGCTCTTGCTGAGGTAAGGAGGTTGTTGGCCAAAATCTTGTGATATATGGCCCCATCCATTCTCCCTTCAATAAGGTGCTGTCATCATGTTCCCTTTGCAGAAAAGCACCCCCAAAGTATAATGTTTCTACCCCCATGCTTTATGGTTGGGACAGCTTTCTTGTGGTTGTACTCATCCTTCTTCCTCCAAACATGGCAATTGGAGTTGATAACAAAAAGTTCTATTTTGGTCTCATCTGACCACATGACCTTCTCCCATGCTTCCTCTGGATCATCCAAATGGTCATTTGCAAACTTTAAACGGGCCTAGACATGTGTTGGCGTGAGCAGAGGGACCTTGCGTGCCCTGCAGGATTATAATCCATGATGGCATAGTGTGTTACGATAATCTTTGAGACTGTGGTCCCAACTCTCTTCAGGTCATTAACCAGGTCCTCCTGTGTAGTACTGGGCTGATTCCTGACAGAATCATCTTTACCAGATGAGGCGAGATCATGCATGGAGCCTCAAACTGAGGAAGATTGACAGTAATCTTGTGTTTTTTTCCATTTTCTAATAATTGCACCAACAGTTGTTGCCTTCTCACCAAGTTGCTTGCCTATGGTCCTGTAGCCCATCCCAGGCTTGTGCGGGTCTAAAATTTTGTCCCTGGTCTTGACCATGGTGGACAGGTTGGAGTGTGATTGATTGAGTGTGTGTGGACAGAAATCTTTTATACAGGTAACAAGTTCAAACAGGTGCAATTAATAAAGCTAATGAGCGCAGAGTAGTAGGGCTTCTTAAATAATAACTAAGAGGTCTGTTAGAACCAGAATTCTTGCTGGTTGGTAGGTGATCAAAAACTTATTTCATGCAATATCAATGCAAATTAATTATTTTAAAATCATACAATGTGATTTTCTGTATATTTTTTTATTCTGTCTCTCACAGTTGAAGTGTACCTACAACAAAAATTGCAGACCTCTCCATTCTTTGTAGGTCGCCAGTGTGTCAAATACATATTTTCCCCACTGTATGTGTGTAACACCCATAAGTTTGTTCTATCTGTCAGTTTGGATCAGTATACAAGACAAAGATACTTCTATGCTGATGTCAGAACCTACATACACCATGAGATCTAATAATTAAACATTTTAAAGCTAATTTAAAGCAATATTAGAGGGATTGGCAGGGCATGTGCTCATTGGGCTGGATGCCAACAAGCAATAAAAATGATTTAAAAGAGCAAATGAGTGATGATCGCTTTGTATGATGTTTTATCTGAAATGTAAGGGGTTGTCTGACTATATATATATATATATATATATATATATATATATATATATATATATATTTATTGTGCCGAAACCAACCTCGCCACTGGGTTTTGGAGGGGCCTGTTTACCAGCCTCTTGCCTCATTATGGCCCATACTAACTTTAAAGGAGAAGACAGACCGGCCGCACAGCTTAAATCTGTCTTTGGAATTGTATTTTATGTTATGTGAGGGTACCCAGATAGCTAATTTTATTGTATTCGTGTAGTCTGAGTGCCATTCACCTAATAATATGCACTCAGACTTGAGCTATCTGGGGATGGGTTAAATGTCTGTGTTTACTGTAAGGGTGTGACATTGTATGTTTAAATGGTGATTTCTGTCCTGTTGTCTCCACATGTGTATTGGCGATTTCCCTTTGTCCTGAGACATAATTGAATTGCTCCTCGGGTATCTCCAGGGCAGAGAGGAGGAAACCATGATGCATTGTGGGGATGTATTGTGTCTGTGTATCCTGAATTGCTGCATATCTGTCCTGTGTCACAGTCTTCCATCTGGTCCCCTAGGGGCGTGTCCACCAGATGGGGACCTGCATAAATACGGGCGGGTAGCCCTCAATAAAGTGTGCCTGTTTTATCCTTCATCATGTTGAGGCTGGTGTTTGGGTAACTGATCAACACTGGGGGATTGCTATATGCTGAAGATTTGCTATACTCCCCTGGCATAACTACTTGCTCTTGTAAGAGCTGTTCCTGCTCTCTGGATGTAGGAGAGGTTCACCCACTGGAAGCTGAAGCCCGGTCTTGGGTCCAGCGTGGGTGGAGGACGGTGAGACCCCAACCAAGCTGCGGCGGTTCATGGGGTCTGCAGTGCGTACAGTGTCAAGTGGAGTGCTCGCAGTCCTCGGAAAGCACTAGGAGCATCTATCGACGGAGGTACCCGGTCGGGGTGCCAGGAGATCCATTACATTTTGTGGCAGCAGTGGGATGGCATCCTAGTGAGAGGAGAAGCAGCTCAGAGACACCGTTCGTGGATTTACTAAATTGAGGGCAACGCTAGTATCCGTACAGCGCCCATGGCTACAGCAGGATGGATCCGGCTAGTCTTCGGACAGTGTTCTATGACAAGGAGGCAGCCGCAGACTACAGGGATGCAGACAGAAAGGAAGTCTGGTATGATGCCCTGGAAAATGCCCAGCGGCGGCGAGCTGAGAGTCTCCCCAGTTATGAGCAGCGGCTACAGAAGCGTGTGGCGATGCGGATGGGTCTCTTGGGAGAGCAGCCCCTGGATGACTGGGTAACAGAGCTCCAGAACCTGGTATGTAAGGAGCTTTGGCTAGAGCAGTGTTTCCCAACCAGTGTGCCTCCAGCTGTTGCAAAACTACAACTCCCAGCATGCCCGGACAGCCTTTGGCTGTGCGGGCATGCTGGGAGTTGTAGTTTTGCAACAGCTGGAGGCACACTGGTTGGGAAACACTGGGCTAGAGGACACTTACCAGGCCCTAAGGTGGCATGTCATTCAACATTCCCCCTGGATGGCTGAGCACGACAGACCCGAGGGTGAGGATTATGATGGACCTGGGTTACTATAGGATGCCTTGGAGGAGGACATTGATCTTGGCAGCACGGAGGAGTCTAGGTTTTGGGACATCTACGACTACCGGATGGGCATGCATGTTTATGCTGACTGAAGGGAGGTGAGCAAAGACATGACCCACCTGGTAACAAGGGAGTGGGAGCTGGAGCAGACCTACCAACACCTGCTCAGCTCCCTTCATCCCCAACCTACTCGACAAGTAGAGCCAGATCTGCCCTTCTACAACTGGGAAGACTTGCCGGCGATACCCCCTGCTTCCCTACCAACTCCCAAAGTAGGGAACTTCATCGACTGGTTCTGGGAAGACCTCCTGACGGCAGGTAGAGATGGGACCGAAGTCTCTCCACCGGCCCTACAGGGATGCTGGGTAGCCGGCCCAGATCCCCAACTACAGCCAGCGTTACCTGGAGTCCAGACCGTCTGTTTGACTCCCCATCGGCAGCTTAACTTACAGGGAGAGATGACAACCAGTCTCTCTCCCCAGCGGCAGACAGCATCACAGGAAGAGGAGATTGTCAGTCCCCCATCCCTGCAGCAACCAGCATTACTAGGAGTGGAGATGGTCGCACCCACTACCCAGCACCAGGCAGCGTTACAGAGAGTTGAGACAATCGGTCTGACTCCCCAGCAGCAGTGTGTTGTAAAGAGAGAAGAGACAACCGGTCTCTATCCCCAACCACAGGGGGACAGCACCCCTAACTTTGATGGTGCAGATGGGACCGCGGTCTCTGCACCAGGCCTACCGGGATGCTGGATGGCCGGTGCAGATCCCCCACCAACCCTGCAGGAATGCCAGGAGGAGGAGGTAAGCGATTCCTCCTCTCTACAGCCGATCTTCAACAAGGTCCTGGGGATAGGATTCCCTGACGACATCCCAGCAGAAGAGCTGACTACTGGGCAGAGCGCAGTCGGCCTCTGCCCTCCCCTATCCTCTTCTCCAGAGGCTGACTCCACACAGGCTTCCCCAGCGGAAGAGCTGGCATCAGGGCAGAACACAGTTGACCTCTGCCCTCCTCTATTCTCTTCTCCAGAGGCTGACTTTCCACAGGCTACCCCAGCAGAAGCGCTGACATCTGGGAAGAGCGCAGTCGGCCTCTGCCCCCCCCCCCCTATCCTCTTCTTCAGAGCCAGACTTCCCACAGGCTACCCCAGCGGAAGAGCTGGCATCTGGGCAGAGCGCAGTTGGCCTCTGCCCACCAAGAACCTACAGCTCCAAGCTAGAGAACCACAAGGAAGCAAGGAGTCGCAGATGCCCACTCAACAGCTGGGGACATACAGAACAGAGCCAGGCCCCAAGATTCAACAGGTCCAGTATTGGGTTGTGGTTGGACTGCCAGACTAACTCAGGTACTGACCGTGAGGTCAGGTATCTGGTTAGTCTTCCCTGGGAGGGGGAGATGTGTGGCAAAACCAACCTCGCCACTGGGTTTTGGAGGGGCCTGTTTACCAGCCTCTTGCCTCAGGATTATGGCCCATACTAACTTTAAAGGAGAAGACAGACCGGCCGCACAGCTTAAATCTGTCTTTGGAATTGTATTTTATGTTATGTGAGGGTACCCAGATAGCTCATTTTATTGTATTTGTGTAGTCTGAGTGTCATTCACCTAATAATATGCACTCAGACTTGAGCTATCTGGGGATGGGTTAAATGTCTGTGTTTACTGTAAGGGTGTGACATTGTATGTTTAAATGGTGATTTCTGTCCTGTTGTCTCCACATGTGTATTGGCGATTTCCCTTTGTCCTGAGAGATAATTGAATTGCTCCTCGGGTGTCTCCAGGGCAGAGAGGAGGAAACCATGATGCATTGTGGGGATGTATTGTGTCTGTGTATCCTGAATTGCTGCATATCTGTCCTGTGTCTCAGTCTTCCATCTGGTCCCCTAGGGGCGTGTCCACCAGATGGGGACCTGCATAAATACGGGCGGGTAGCCCTCAAAAAAGTGTGCCTGTTTTATCCTTCATCATGTTGAGGCTGGTGTTTGGGTAACTGATCAACACTGGGGGATTGCTATACGCTGAAGATTTGCTATACTCCCCTGGCATAACTACTTGCTCTTGTAAGAGCTGTGCCTGCTCTCTGGATGTAGGAGAGGTTCACCCACTGGAAGCTGAAACCCGGTCTTGGGTCCAGCATGGGTGGAGGACGGTGAGCCCCCAACAAAGCTGTGGCGTTTCGTGGGGTCTGCAGTGCGTACGATGTCAAGTGGCGTGCTTGGAAGCCTCGGAAAACACTAGGAGCATCTATCGACGGAGGTACCCGGTCGGGGTGCCAGGAGATCCGTTACATATATATATGTACAGTACAGACCAAAAGTTTGGACACACCTTCTCATTCAAAGAGTTTTCTTTATTTTCATGACTATGAAAATTGTAGATTCACACTGAAGGCATCAAAACTATGAATTAACACATGAGGAATTATACACATAACAAAAAAAAAGTGTGAAAAAACTGAAAATATGTGTGATGGTGTGGGGGTGCTTTGCTGGTGACACTGTTGGGGATTTATTGAAAATTGAAGGCATACTGAACCAGCATGGCTACCACAGCATCTTGCAGCGGCATGCTATTCCATCCAGTTTGCGTTTAGTTGGACCATAATTTATTTTTCAACAGGACAATGACCCCAAACACACCTCCAGGCTGTGTAAGGGCTATTTGACCATGAAGGAGAGTGATGGGGTGCTGCGCCAGATGACCTGGCCTCCACAGTCACTGGACCTTAACCCAATCAAGATGGTTTGGGGTGAGCTGGACCGCAGAGTGAAGGCAAAAGGGCCAACAAGTGCTAAGCATCTCTGGGAACTCCTTCAAGACTGTTGGAAGACCATTTCAGATGACTACCTCTTGAAGCTCATCAAGAGAATGCCAAGAGTGTGCAAAGCAGCAATCAAAGCAAAAGGTGGCTACTTTGAAGAACCTAGAATATGACATATTTTCAGTTGTTTCACACTTTTTTGTTATGTATATAATTCCACATGTGTTAATTCATAGTTTTGATGCCTTCAGTGTGAATCTACAATTTTCATAGTCATGAAAATATAGAAAACTTTTTAAATGAGAAGGTGTGTCCAAACTTTTGGTCTGTACTGTATATATATATATATATATATATATATATATATACACTCCTTACAAAAAGTTTGGGATATTTGGCTAGTAGGTAAAATTTAGGGATAAACCTAAAACATACCTTAATGTGACCTTCTCTAAACTTTTGAAAAGCACATGTCCAACTATTAAATTTTTCAGTACTTTTTGCACAACTTGCTGTTCTCTAACAAGAAGCTTAACTGCATAAACCATAACAGACGTTTAATCCATGAACAGCCCAATAAATTTTCTGGTTCAATTAAAATTGGTATTTCAACAGTCCTCCTCATCATGCTGTTTGACATCATGAGACCAAGGCGACACTTAATTAATCTACAGTACCTCGCCATTGTGAGGCTTCAAGCAGAATGTTCTCAGATGGAAGGGGTCACTGAGCTTACAGTGTCATAGAGTGTCATCAGCAGGTTGCAACACAGATACAGAGAGACTGAGTGTCAAAAAGTAATAGAAGTGGACGTCCTTTGGACACATCCTACACTGATGACCGCTTCATTGTGAACAATGCCCTGTGGAACCGGATGATGAATGCCACACAACTTTAGGCACATTTAAGGGAGGTGAGAGGCATCCATGTGTCAAGTCAGACCATTCAAAAATGTTTACATCAGCGTGGTCTGAATGCTAGATGACCTGCAAGGGTACCTAACCACAGGCGTCATTATCTTGCATAAGCCAGAGAGCATCTATGCTGGATGAGGGACCAGTGGGCCTCAGTGATGTTCGCTGATGAAAAGTCGATTCACGCTGAGCAGAATTGATGGCCGCCAACGATGTTGGAGACGTCAAGGAGAGGGCTATGCATTAGCCACTGTTATCACCAGATCAGTCTTTGGTGGTGGTGGTGTTACAGTGTGGGCAGATGTGTCTAGTCAATACAGAACTGCCCCACACTTCGTGACTGGTGCAGTGACGGGCTACTTGAATAACATTATTAATCCAGTCATTATGCTTCTGCATAGACAACAGAGGCCTAACTTCATCTTCATGAAAGACAATGTGCCAGCTCATCGAGGTAGCATCATTAGAGAATGGCTGCTGCTGGAGACTGGGGCAGCTCAAATGGAGTGGCCTACATTTTCTCTAGACCTGAACCCCATTGAAAACCTATGGGATTAGATGAGTCGCCAAGTAGAGACTTGTAACTCTGTACCCCAGAACCTCAATGACCTGTGGGCTTTCCTTCAACAAGAGTCGGATGCCATGCCTCAGCAGACAATAAGTCAACTGTAATTGATGCTCAAGGTCACATGACAAGTTATTGATGAGACATTGACATTTTTTTGTGTGTATACCCATCACTGTTGTTGGCTTTTGTTTCAATACATTTTTGAGATGATGAAATCATCATTACATGCTTCTTCTTAAGCATTTTATTGTAAGACACACATTGCACATGTATTTTGATAGTTTTCCAAATGCAAAGAAAAGGAAAAAATAGAACTATCTGGAGATGCACTTACATGGATTTAGTATTTAATGTTATTAATGAGGTATTTCAAGCACTACCATCTGTATTGTAAGACACATATGGCCCACATATATTGCTATTTTCCCAAACCCCCTTCAAAAAAAAAAAAACATGAATTTTCTGAAAATGCCCTGGCATAGATTTCAGCCTAATATTTTTAGTCTATCACCCACAGATTTCAAACGCTACCCTCTATAACTATATTGCTATCCCCCCCCACACAGATTTAGGCCTACTATTTCACGTTATCACTCAGATATTTTATATGTTAAACTTCTGTATTATAAGACACATGCAGCACGCTTGTATTCTGTATTGCTATATTTTGCAAAATAAAAGAATTTGAACGGTCTGGAGATGTCCGGACACATATTTTAGTTAGTATTTCATGTATTTTCTTTAAAAAGCTATACTCTGTATTGTAATTCACTCACTGCACATGTATTTGCATCTATTACATCAATTTTCCCAAACCAAAAAGACACAAATGCTATCTATCCTCTGGATGGTAAAACACACATTGTACAGTTTTGTACAACAATATCTGCTAAAATGGGAAAAAAATAAATGTTCTTGGAGGTAGCTGCTTTTGACATCCAGCAGCAGCGGCAGCTATGTTATAAGGCAGGAAATGCAGCTACAATGTACTGCCAAGTACATCCAGCCTCAGTCCCTCACTTTTTATTCCTGGCTGAAAGCTTTCCCTGCCTTTACCTATTCTACACAATTCTTATTTCAAGCCTTTCTCTTCACTGTCCGTGACACTAGAATAGAAGCTTGTGGCTGTACACGGTCCCTAAGATCATTTTCTGTCACACTCTGTACACCAATCCACCCTTATACACAGCCCAACATAGATTGACTTCTACTCATTCTGCAAGGGCACCTTCCTGCCTCATTCAGCACTGATTGGCTCATCCAGGCTGTCTGTCGGCCTGTGAGCCAAATCAAGGCAAACCCCCACACACTTCCTTTCAGGGTCATCTCAGCATCCTTCTTTCTTCCTCTCGCTTTTTCCCACTGACATATGCAGTAAATTGGCCCTGTCCATTTTACTGGATTTGTCGGAAGCAAACCTGAAAAGCTTTTGTCTGGCAGACAAAATTTTAGAAAGTTCATCACAAACCCGGTTCATTACGAACTGATTTGCTCATCTCTAGTCTGAATACTTATGTCCATGAGAAATTTTAGTTTCTTCTTTTTAATAAATTTGCAAATAATTTCTAAAATTCTGTTTACATTTTTTTTATTAAGGGGGATTGAGTGCAAATTCATGGGGGAAAACCTGTGTTTTTTATTTCAGCACAAGGAAATAAAAAAAATTAAAGGTTCTCAACATTTAATATACTGCATATTTTTCGATGACATTTAGTTATAATCCCACAATTAACATTTGTTGGCAATATAGATATTAAGTCTGGATACCTGAGGAGCAGAAGGTTTTAATTTGCCTTTACCTTTATTGTATGCAAAGTGCATAAGTTTGTCTTCTTATATTATAGGTTAAACATATGTTTCCTCCAAGGCAGTTTGGTTATAGACTATAAATGTTTTGTAGATTCTAGAATGTTTCTTTAATTGAAAATGCATGCAGTGGGAAATATATCAAGAATTTATGAAAAGACATACTGTATCAGTTTAGGGGGGAAAAAAGTTAAGCTAACAAAGGAAATAATCTATTTTTGAGTAAACACAACAGTGTAAAGCAAGAACAGACAGAAAACATATATGCGTATAACACAATATTTTAATTAAAATATAACACATGTTGTGTTTGCCCATATGCATTTAGTAATTTTGTATTTTACAATTATCTTTTGTCACTGTTTTCTGAATATTTGTTTTATAGCTCTTTATTGCTTTTATAGGCTGATCAATATGTCCCATTGGGTCCAGCCCAGCTTTGAGGCACTATACAAATATAATAACTAGAGATGAGCGAATCAATTCTAAACTACTCAAATTAATCTTGTATTCCCAAAAAAAAAAAATTTGATTCCAGCCAAATGTGAATCTGTTGCGAATCTATTTGGATGAATCTCTAAAAATGGAAGGTCAGAAGACAAAAAAGAAGGCATCTGCCACAAAAAAATTATTTTTTAAATTTAAAAATAAAATGTGATCACCAGCAGCCATGTGTTTGTCCATAGCCATATATGTCACTCTAATTTTAACATTACTAATGCTGTCTAGGTGTTAATGAGCTTAAAAAGGGAGAACTCATGATGGCACAAACAACTTTGCAGGGAAATCTAAGCACATTTGATTTTGTCAAATTCCGACATACCTAAATCAAATCTGCCAACCCATTTGGACCTGAAACTAATTTCAAGTAATGTGCTCATTTCTACTAATAACCATATTATTAAAATCTATATTACATTTTCATGTTAAACAAAATATACATTGTAAAGCATAAAGCATAATTATTAATCTAAGTTATATGTTTCCCTGACCCCATACCACCCTTACCACTCAGCATAGAAGGAAAGGAGAAAAACGGAAAAAAAAAAAAAATGAAAATAAAGAAAGCAATACATTTATCAGTATATATATATACTTTAAGGAATTTTGGGGGGGATAATTTCAAATAACAAAAGATTTCCAGCTCACCGCATCCACATGGTGCACGGAACAGACCGGACCTGTCCTCCAATGCAACAACAAAAATAGAAGGACGTTCCAGCATCCAGTTCATCCAAAACTAACTCTGTCTCTATTAAGGTTTCTTTAAAACATCAACTTTAGTAGACACCTCCGCCCACCACCGCAGGTTAACATGTTTCGAACCTCAGGGGTTCTTACTCATAACCTGTTTTAAAGAAACCTGAATAAAGATGGAGCTACTTTTGGATGAACTGGATGCTGGAACTATTTTTTATTTTTTTTGATAACCAATAAAAAATAATTATGGCCCTGAAATATCAAGACTGACGTCTTATGCCGGTCTTGATAGGCCCTGCATTGCTGGAGCTTGCATTTAATATATGATAGGCACAAATGTCATCATGAATGAAATGCCTCCTCTCCCGTGTGCCAGACCGAAATCTACTACAGCTTATAACTGGCATATATTTCAGTCATCATTTACACCAGTTTCTGGCATAAATCATAATAAATGTGCAGGCTCAAATGGCCCTGCTTATGCTAAACCCTCGCCATTCCCCTTTTTTCAAAACTGGTGAGGGCTGCGTAAGAACACCACTTGAAACTATATTTACAGTACTTGCAATGGTGGGTAGAAAGTTGCAAAAATGGGTGTTGCAATTTTTTATGCCAAAAAAAATGTGAGAAATCTCTTAAGTAATAAACAGCATGGGTTTACCAAGGAGAGACGTTGTCAGACTAAGGGCTCTTTCACACTTGCGTCCGGTTCCGTTGTGTACTCTATTTGCCGGAAGTGCCCGCCGAATCCGGAACACCGCAAGTGAACTGAAAGCATTTGAAGACTGATCCGTCTTCAAAATGCGTGCAGTGTTACTATGGCAGCCAGGACGCTATTAAAGTCCTGGTTGCCATAGTAGTAGTGGGGAGCGGGGGAGCAGTATACTTACCGTCCGTGCGGCTTCTGGGGTGCTCCAGAATGACGTCAGAGCGCCCCATGCGCATGGATGACGTGATCCATGCGATCACGTCACCAATGCGCGTGGGGCGCCCTGACATCACTCTGAAGCGTCCCGGGAGCCGCACGGACGGTAAGTATACTGCTCCCCCGCTCCCCACTACACTTTACCATGGCAAACAGGACTTTAGCGTCCTGGCAGCCATGGTAACCATTCAGAAAAAGCTAAACGGATTAATGCCTTTCAATGGGCATTAATTCCGGATCCGGCCTTGCGGCAAGTGTTCAGGATTTTTGGCCGGAGCAAAAAGTGCAGCATGCTGCGGTATTTTCTCCGGCCAAAAAACGTTCCGGTCCTGAACTGAAGACATCCTGATGCATCCTGAACGGATTTCTCTCCATTCAGAATGCATTGGGATAATCCTGATCAGGATTTTTCCGGCATAGAGCCCCGACGATGGAACTCTATGCCGGAAAAGAACAACGCAAGTGTGAAAGAGCCCTAACCTGATTTGTTTTAATGAGGAGGCGAGTAGTAGCCTGGACAGAGAGGCAGCTATGGAAGTGGGTTTTCTGGATTTTACAAAGGTAATTGATAATATCCCTAATAGATGTATTTTAAGTAAAATAAGATCTATAAGCTAGGAAAGTACAGTTTGTTGTCCTGGGTTAAACTGTAAGTGGTGCACCCAAGGTTCAGTGCTAGCTTCTCTATTCTTTAACTTATTTATTAATGATATCAAGGATGGGATTAATAGCACCATTTCTTTTTTTATAGATGACCGTGACAGCAATCTATGTAGTACTGTGCAGTGTAAAGAAGATGTCAATAAACTACAAGCTGACTTGAACACTTTGAGTGATTGGGCATCAACTTGGTAAATGTGGTTCAGTATGGATAAATGTAAGTTATGCATATTAGTAGTAATAATCTCTGTGCATCATATGTCTTAGGGGAGGTAACACTGGGGGAGTAACTTGTAGAGAAGGATTTGGGTATCCTTGTAGATTGTAGATTGTAGATTAAATAACAGCATACTATGTTAATCAGCTACTTCTAAGGCTATAACAATAGTGTCATGTATTAAGCGAGGCATGGCCTCGCGGGGCAGGAATGTAATATTACTACTTTACAAAGCTTTGCTGTGGCCTCATCTGGAATTTTCAGTTCATTTCTGGGCACCAGTGCATATAAAGGATGCTTTGGTACTGGAAAAAGTACAAATGAGATCTACTAAACTGATAATGGGCATGGAGGGTCTTAGTCACGAAGAAATATTAAAATAATTACATTTATTTAGTCTTGAGAAGAGACGTCTGACGGGAGACATGATTACCTTCTGCCAACTTCTGCTAGATCCAGAAACATTTTGGCCACTGTCCATTCCTTTAGAAGGGTATGGCTCCTGTTTGTCGGACATACTGTACTGTAAGATTAACTGTAAGGGTAAAAAAGCAGTAGTGTTAGGACACAATTTCATCCATGAAACAAGGATGAAAGAATGTACTTATATATAAGAGAACATGACCACCCCAAAATCTGTAGTATAATGCCGCAATTTCACCCCAATTGCACAATTAAGAATCAATGGATGTACTTATTAGAGATGAGCAAATCGAAGTTGACAAACTGGAATTCGATCCGAATTTCAGGAAAAATTTGATTCACAACGAATCCGAATTTCCTCATGCTTCGTGGTAAAGAATCAATTTTTTTCCTAAAATGGCTGCTGCACGTGTTAGGACATGGAGCAAGGAACTCTGGAAATGAGGGATCACCCACAATGCCATGCATGTACAGTGACCAAGAATGGGTACGCTGTGGTTAAGGATATGGGTAGATATTAGTTTGTAGTTTGTTTGTGACGCCAATTGCAGAGTGCACAGGGTACTATCACAGGGCCCTCCCAAGGTGTTATATTGTTATTATTGACTATAATGTCTCTGTCTGGTGATGATAATGGTGTCAACGGTGTCTCCTACCTGGGTACGGCTGCAATCCTGGCTCCTGGCTCACTTGCAATAAATTGAGTGTAGTGATAGTAGGAGTAATAAAGGGATTTTGCAGCAGAAATTGATGTCCAGACCTTTAGGTGAAGTTCAAGCTTGTATTTACTGATGATAACTTTCATCCAAGCAATGTAAAGCTTTGGTCTTAGGTCCCAGCAGATTTTGGCAATGGTCGGCAGGAATGAATCTTCTGCACTATAAATCAGGAGCTTGCAGGAAAAGACTTCTGCTTGTTAGCTCTATAACTGTGGCAGGAATTTAGCTTCTGCTGTATGGGAACTGACTAGCTGAGGAGGAATATGACTTCTCCTAGGTCTTTGGACTTTACTTACAGATAGGCTCAAAGGAAATGCTTTTGTCCTGGAAATCTGGAGATTGTCTGCTTGCTTGTCATCCAGCTGAGGCTCCAGGGCTCAGGCTGGGGAGGTGATCAATGTCTCAGCCAAGACAAGATCCTGTCTTTCTTCCCATGCAGAGGGTCTCCTGAAGGCTATCAGATAGCCTTCCCAGGGGTGGCTGGCACACTGACCTAACTTCCTTCTCCTACCATACTGCAGGATGTGGGTACAGCAGGATGCAGGGTACAAAACTGTTACTAGTTCCTTACCAATCCATTGCTGCCACCTGCTGGTGAACAGGGAAAATTACAAGCATAATGGATTTTAACATAGATTTAGATGCACATTTGTGAAGGACATAGTATAAATTATATCAGATGACAATGTAAAGGCTCTTAACAGATAGTAGCGGGGTAGAGGAGTGTAGTAACACAACTCTGGGGTGTTACACATTCAGCCAATCAGCAGCCAGCCCTGTGATGTTAGAATCCTATAAATAGCCTCAGCCATCTTGGATTCAGTCATTTTCCAGTGTACTTAGTGCAGGTAGAAAAGACATTAAAACTTTTATTTTGTTGTATAGAAGTTCAGGGAAAGGATAGGGATGGAATCATTCCACAGTATTGAAGCAGAACCGGGGGAGTTCAGTAGGGGAGTTTACAGCCTGTGTAATAGGAACAATCCTATTACACCTTGCTGCACTGACTGGAGATCCAAATTGCCATTATACAGCTCTGCAATTCCAGCAAACTGTTCTTGTTATTGGGGTGCAAGTGCTGTTTGATACAGCCATTAACAGGGTTTATTGCAAGGACATATTTCTATGTCTTATTTGCCCATGTGTGGTGCAGTTATATGCTCTAAAGCATTTTTTTGGCTTGTATTAGTGGGAAAAATGGCTTATTAGCCGTTGTGTGGTGAAGTGAGAAAATGACAGACTTATTTGGGGTGTTTTAATTTCCTTTTTATTTATTTATTTGATCAAACAGTATGTCAGACAGAGAAGTGCCAGGCACTGCACAGGGGAGTGTCAAAGGCCTAAATGTTTCTGGTGCAGGAACAGGTCGCAGCAGAATAAGGGAGTATAGCAGCAGGAGTCGCAGTGAGAGGCCTGAGCTCCCGGTGTCATCTAGTGGTCGTGTCTTTACCAGCAACGTAGCGGTTCTTGAATGGTTGACTCGGTCATCCACTTCATCCCAAGTGACATCAGACACCCCCATCCAAGAGTTGGTGGGTTCATCAGACATAACCATTAGTTGGCATGGCCCAGGAGCAGGCCCTGTGGCTTCACCTGTCCTCAACCTGCCTCTGTCCTTTTCTGGTCCCTCAGCCAGATAAGTATTATATACTGTGGGCTCAGCTCCACTATACAGCAAGGACGAGCTACTAGAGGACAGTCAGCAGCTACTGGCCAGCCAAAATGTGGAGGAGACATCCGCTGCTTTCCCCGGTAGGCAGGCAATTAGTAATGAGGAAAGTGGCGTGGGAGCTGGTGTTGCGAGCAGTAAGGAGAGACCATTGAAGAGGACATCAGTGATGTTCAGAAAGTATTCGATGATGATGATGTAGCTAATCAGAAGAAGAGGGTGGCAGCTTTCCCGTGAGGTAGCGGCGGAGCCAGCAAGTTGCTAGCGTGGCCAGGAATCAGCAGGGTGGCAGCAGTGGGAGGTCGGGAGCTAAACGTGCCTGGGAAGAAGACCACCCAATTTGCAGGAGCCTACCTGCCCAGAAAGTAGTAGTGCAGAAAGCAGCGGTGTGGAGTTTTGGAGTTTTGGAGATAAAATCATAGCGGTGTGGCAGTTTTTTGTTACACATTTTTCCAACTTAGAATACAATTTATTCTCCCGAAGGATCAATGATACTTGTCTTAAATGATCCTGATAAGACTCTATATTGGGTGAGTAAATCAGCATGTCATTGAGGTAAATAACGATAAACCTCCTCACCAAATGATGAAAAATGTCATTGATAAAGTGCTAGAAGACTGCCGGGGCATTAGTTAAACCAAAGGGCATAACCAGGTTCTCGAAGTGACCCTCAGGGGTATTGAAGGCCGTCTTCCATTCATCCCCTTCCCTGATTCTTATCAGATTGAAAGCTCCTCTGAAATCCAACTTAGAAAACACCTTGGCACCGACAATCTGATCAAACAAATCCGAAATCAAGGGAAGGGGATAAGGGTCACGGACAGTGATGAGATTCAGTTCCCGGAAATCTAGGCAAGGTCTAAGGGACCCCTCTTTTTATTTTTTTACAAAAAAGAAGCCCACTGCCATAGGTGATTTAGATGATCTAATATGTCCTTTTGTCAAACTCTCGGCAATATACTCCCGCATAGCTACTCTTTCAGGTTGGGAAAGATTATATAACCAAGATTTTGGCAATTTTGCTCCAGGAATAAGATAGATCGGACAATCTCAGTTGAGGGGCAACTCCTGATCTCCACCCTCCGAGAATACGTCTGAAAAATCAGAAAGAAATGGAGGTAACACCTTAGTGGATACCCCAGAAATACAGGTCCTTCTAAAAAAATTAGCATATTGTGATAAAGTTCATTATTTTCTGTAATGTACTGATAAACATTAGACTTTCATATATTTTAGATTCATTACACACCAACTGAAGTAGTTCAAGCCTTTTATTGTTTTAACATTGATGATTTTGGCATACAGCTCATGAAAACCCAAAATTCCTATCTAAAAAAATTAGCATATCATGAAAAGGTTCTCTAAACGAGCTATTAACCTAATCATCGGAATCAACTAATTAACTCTAAACACCTGCAAAAGATTCCTGAGGCTTTTAAAAACTCCCAGCCTGGTTCATTACTCAAAACCGCAATCATGGGTAAGACTGCCGACCTGAATGCTGTCCAGAAGGCCATCATTGACACCCTCAAGCAAGAGGGTAAGACACAGAAAGAAATTTCTGAACAAATAGGCTGTTCCCAGAGTGCTGTATCAAGGCACCTCAGTGGGAAGTCTGTGGGAAGGAAAAAGTGTGGCAGAAAACGCTGCACAATGAGAAGAGGTGACCGGACCCTGAGGAAGATTGTGGAGAAGGACCGATTCCAGACCTTGGGGGACCTGCGGAAGCAGTGGACTGAGTCTGGAGTAGAAACATCCATAGCCACCGTGTACAGGGGTGTGCAGGAAATGGGCTAAAGGTGCCGCATTCCCCAGGTCAAGCCACTTTTGAACCAGAAACAGCGGCAGAAGCGCCTGACCTGGGCTACAGAGAAGCAGCACTGGACTGTTGCATGTCATTCGGAAATCAAGGTGCCAGAGTCTGGAGGAAGACTGGGGAGAGGGAAATGCCAAAATGCCTGAAGTCCAGTGTCAAGTACCCACAGTCAGTGATGGTCTGGGGTGCCATGTCAGCTGCTGGTGTTGGTCCACTGTGTTTTATCAAGGGCAGGGTCAATGCAGCTAGCTATCAGGAGATTTTGGAGCACTTCATGCTTCCATCTGCTGAAAAGCTTTATGGAGATGAAGATGTCATTTTTCAGCACGACCTGGCACCTGCTCTCAGTGCCAAAACCACTGGTAAATGGTTTACTGACCATGGTATTACTGCCAACTCTCCTGACCTGAATCCCATAGAGAATCTGTGGGCTATTGGGAAGAGAAAGTTGAGAGACGCAAGACCCAACACTCTGGATGAGCTTAAGGCCGCTATCGAAGCATCCTGGGCCTCCATAACACCTCAGCAGTGCCACAGGCTGATTGCCTCCATGCCACGCAGCATTGAAGCAGTCATTTCTGCAAAAGGATTCCCGACCAAGTATTGAGTGCATAACTGAACATAATTATTTGAAGGTTGACTTTTTTTGTATTAAAAACACTTTTCTTTTATTGGTCGGATGAAATATGCTAATTTTTTTAGATAGGAAATTTGGGTTTTCATGAGCTATATGCCAAAATCATCAATATTAAAACAATAAAAGGCTTGAACTACTTCAGTTGGTGTGTAATGAATCTAAAATATATGAAAGTCTAATGTTTATCAGTACATTACAGAAAATAATGAACTTTATCACAATATGCTAATTTTTTTAGAAGGACCTGTAGATGTGCTGAGGCAGTTGTCCATACAAAAATCACTACAATTACTGATTTGTCTTTTTTGCCAATCAATAATAGGATTATGGGTGGTCAACCATGGTAAACCCAGAACCAGCGGAGCAGGCAAACCTTTAAGAACAAAACAAGAAATGGATTCAGCATGAGAATCACCCACCCGCAAATGAATATCCTGCACAATATGAGTTAGACATTTTTGCGAGAGAGGAGTGGATTCTAAAGCAAACACTGATATCTCTTTGCTTAATGCGCTAGTTCTAAAACCATATATTATTATAATTAATATAATTTACAAGACTCCCTGAACCGAACAAAGTTATCACTTCCCGTGGAAAACCTATCTGAGAGAGCGACCTTTGGACGCCAGAGATCTCTGACACAGTGCAACTGAATTACGGAGGTCTGCTACCTCCCAAGATGATTCCTGCATGCAAGCAACCAGAGTATCAACAGCTTCCATTTTGCACGGAGCAAGAAAATAAAAATGACGGTAAGGGCAGTTTATAATGTCACGGATGGTGAGGGAAGGGAAGCAAACCAAACACAACAAAATTAAACAAAACAGCAGGCTAGGCCCTACAACTAGGAAACAGGGAAAGATCACCTCCTGACAATCCCTGAGCCTTTCCCTGACTGCTACCAACATGAACAAATCTCAATGGTAGAAGTGTTCATGCACTCAAACCTAAGCCCTGCTGCAACTGACACAAACCCTCAGCTAGGTAGCAGGCGAAAGACAACCGATTCCTTGCACAAGATGAAGGAACCAGCATCTACCTAAGGCCTATCCAGTACAAACAACAGGAGGGAAGGAACAAGGACCTAACTGAAGACGAACTGGGAGCAGGAGATCCACCAAACACCAGCAGAGAACTCCAGGAGAACCTATAAACCGCAAGGGCTATAGCAAGAGGCAGATAAAAATAGCATCACTAACTAACTAATGAGAAGAACCTGTGAGGGGGTGGGATCCAGCCAAAAACCACAACAAAGCATTCTGTCAGATAGATTCACGTGCAGCAAGTCTGACAGATCTTCTCAGATCACTCAAAGTCAGGGCGTGACACTGCACGGTTCTTTATACCTGGCACTAAGGCCTCATGCACATGAACGTTGTGCTTAACTGTCCTTATTTAACGGATCCGTTATTCCGTTTTTTGTTTCCATTTTGTTTCCATATATACTCCATTTTAGTTTAGTTTTTACACAAAAACATGTTTGCATTGTTTCTGTATGTCATCCATTTTTTGCGGATCGTAAATGGAAACGGAAGCAGGAAATAGTCAGAACTTTGGACTCTTAGTCTTTTTCACACCCCCTATTTAAGTTGTTCATGTGATTGTCCAGATTGTACAGGTATGTGTATTTATTACTATGTTTATCTAAATAATGTGTTCATATTATTTTGTATATTTATTGTGTTACACTAGCTTAGTTATGTGTAAAAATCTGGGGTCATTAATTGAGCTGTTGTAAAGTAGAACTGGCTAAGTTGCCCGTAGCAAACATTCATATCAAACCTTTCAGTTTGGACAGCTCCTTTTGAAAGAAAGGTGTAATCTGATTATTTGCTATGGGCGACTAAGCCAGTTCTACTTTAAAACGGTATGATTAGTGACCCCAGTAGTGTCTGGTTAATAATTTGTACTCATTTTTTTATTTTTTTCAACAGGTTTCTGGCGACTGGTAATTCATTTGCATCTCTGCATTTTGAGTTCCTGCTGGGAGTCTCAACTATTTCTCGGATTGCTCATCAAAGAAGTGATTTGGCATCGACTCCGGGAAGCAGTAATGCCCGAGCCCAAAGCAGAGGATTGGATTAGAATTGCTGAGGGCTTTCATCTTGATCAGGGGCATAGCTATAGGGGGTGCAGAGGTAGCAGTTGCTACCGGGCCCAGGAGCCTGAGGGGGCCCAAAGACCCTTGTGCCACATAAGAAAACACCAGTTCTACAGAAAGTGCATGCTGGTCAAGTTACACCTCTGGCTGGAGGTAAGGAGTTAGGTCAAGAATTTATCTTTTGCCATTACAATTTTTGCCTCAGGCAGTACGAGAACTATGTGCCTCCCTGCCCCTGGCCACAAAGCACTGAGGGAAGGGGGTTCAAGATGAACTCTTGCACCAGGGCCCATGAGCCTTTAGCTACGTCCCTGATCTTGATGCACAGTTTCCAAACTGCATTGGGGCACTGGATGGCAAACACATTCATCTTAAGAAGCCTCCTCACTCATGCTCCCGATACTACAATTATAAGCAATACTTTTTCATTGTGCTGTTGGCTGTTGCCATTTTTCACCTTAAGGACCAGCCCATTTTTTGCAAATCTGACATGTGTTAATTTATGCGGTGATAACTTTAAAACACTTTTACTTATCCACGCCATTCTGAGATTGTTTTCTTGGCACATATTGTACTTTATAATATTGGTAAAATTAAGTTAAAAAAATATATATTTTTATTTATAAAAAAATGCCTAATTTATAAAAAAAATATATTAGCAAATTTGCAAATTTCTATTTCTCAACTTTTTATAATAGATAGTAATACCTCCAAAAGTAGTTACATGCTTAGTTCATTTTGTGAATGCCATTTAATTTTTTTTTAGGGACGTTAGAAGGCTTAGAAGTTTAGAAGTAAATCTTTAAATTTTTCTGAAAATTTCTAAAACCCACTTTTTAAGAACTAGTTCAGGTCTGAAGTCACTTTGTGATGCTTACAAAATAGAAACCACCCAAAAATGACCCCATTTTAGAAACTACACCCCTCAAGGTATTCAAAACTGATTTTACAAACTTTGTTAACCCTTTAGGTGTTCCACAAGAATTAATGGAATATGGAGATGAAATTTCAGAATTTAACTTTTTGGGCAGATTTTCCATTTTAATAATTTTTTTGCCACTAACAAAGCAAGGGTTAACAGCCAAACAAAACTCTGTATTTATTGCCATAATTCAGTAGTTTACATAAACACCTATATATTGGGTCATAAACTGCTGTACAGACACACGGATTTGCACAGAAGGAAAGTAACGCCATGTGGTTTTTGGAAAGCAGATTTCACTGGGATAATTTTAAGCTGCCATGTCACATTTGAAGCCCCCCTGATGCACCCCTAGAGTAGAAACTCCAAAAAAGTAACCCCATTTTAAAAATTACACCCCTCAAGGTATTCAAAACTGGTTTTACAAACTTTGTTAACACTTCAGGTGTTCCACAAGAATTAATGGAAAATTGAGATGACATTTCAGAATTTAACTTTTTTGACAGATTTTCCATTTTAATCCATTTTATTCCAGTTACAAAGCAAGGGTTAACAGCCAAACAAAACTCAATATTTATGGCCCTGACTCTGTAGTTTGCAGAAACACCCCATATGTGGTTGAAAACTGCTGTACGGGCACACAGCATTGCGCACAAGGAAAGGAATGCCATACGGTTTTTGTAAAGCAGATTTTGCTGGACTGGTTTTTTGACACCATGTCCCATTTGAAGACCCCCTGATGCACCCCTAGAGTATAAACTCCCAAAAAGTGACCCCATTTTGGAAACTACAGGATAAGATGGCAGTTTTGATGGTACTATTTTAGGGTACATATGATTTTTTGGTTGCTCTATATTACACTTTTTGTGAGTCAAGGTAAAAAGAAATAGCTGTTTTGGCACCATTTTTATTTTTTGTTATTTACAACATTCATCTGACAGGTTATATCATGTGGTACTTTTATAGAGCAGGTTGTTATGGACGCGACAATACCAAATATGACTATTTTTGTTGTTTGTTTCTTTTTTACATAACAAAGCATTTAAAAAAAATATATTAATTTGTGTCTCCACATTCTGAAAGCCGTAGTTTTATTTATTTTTTGGCCGACTGTCTTGTGCAGGAGCAAATGTTTTTTGGGGTGGGATAATGGTTTGATTGGTAGTATTATAGGGTGCATATGACTTTTTGATTGCTTGCTATTACACTTTTTGTGCTGTAAGGTGGCAAAAAATGCCTTTTTTGACACTTTTTTTTTACAGTGTTCATCTGAGGGGTTAGGTCATGTGAAATTTTTATAGAGCAAGTTATTATGGATGCGACAATATCTAATATGTCAACTTTTTCATTTATGTAAGTTTTACATAATGATATTTTTTAAATAAAAAAATCATGTTTTAGTATCTCCATAGTCTGAGAGCCATAGTTTTTTTCAGTTTTTGGGCGATTGTCTTAGGTAGAGTATAATTTTTGTGGGATGAGATAATTGTTTGTTTAGCACTATTTTGGGGTGCGTATGACTTTTTGATTGTTTGCTATTACACTTTTTGGCCTCTTTCACATGAGCATGATGGATTCGGTCCGGATGCATTCAGGGTGCGTTCAGTGAAACTCGCACTATTTTGCAAGCAAGTTTAGTCAGTTTTGTCTGTGATTGCGTGCAGTTGTTCAGTTTTTTTCCGCGCTGGTGCAATGCGTTTTGATGCGTTATTCACGCGTGTGATAAAAAACTGAAGGTTTACAAACAACATCTCTTAGCAACCATCAGTGAAAAACGCATAGCACCCGCACTTGCTTGCGGATGCAATGCGTTTTTCACGCAGCCCCATTCACTTCTATGGGGCCAGGGCTGCGTGAAAAACGCAGAATATAGAACATGCTGCGATTTTCACGCAACGCAGAACTGATGCGTGAAAAACAGCGCTCATGTACACAGCCCCTTTGAAATGAATGGGTCAGGATTCAGTGCGGGTGCTATGCGTTCACGTCACGCATTGCACCCGCGCGGAAAACTCGCTCGTGTGAAAGGGACCTTTGTGATGTAAGGTGACAAAAAATAGCTTTTTCTACACTTTTTTTTATGGTATTCACTTGAGGGGTTAGGTCATGTGATATTTTTATAGAGAAGGTTATTACGGATGCAGTGATACCTAATATGTCTACTTTTTTATTTATGTAAGTTTTACACAATGATTTCATTTTTGAAACAAAAAAAATATCATGTTTTAGTGTCTCCATAGTCCATAGTCTGAGAGCCATAGTTTTTTTCAGTTTTTGGGAGATTGTCTTAGGTAGGGTGTAATTTTTTAGGGATGCAATGACAGTTTGATTGGCACTATTTTGGGGTACCCATGACTTTTTGATCGCTTGGTATTACACTTTTTGTGATGTAAGGAGACAAAAAATTGCTTTTTGGACATTCTTTTTATGGTATTCACCTAAGGGGTTAAATCATGTCATATTTATATAGAATAGGTTCTTACGGGCGCGGCAATACATATTATGTTTTTTTTATTTATGTAAGTTTTACACAATAACAGCATTTTTTAAACAAAAAAAACTATGTTTTAGTGTCTCCATATTCTGAGCCATAGTTTTTTTTATTTTTTGGGGCGATTTTCTTAGGTAGAGGCTCATTTTTTGTGGAAGGTTAGATTGATACTATTTTGGGGGTATACGCTTTTTGTTCACTTGGTGTTGCACTTTTAGTGATGTAAGGTCAACAAAAATGGTTAATTTAAGCACAGTTTTTATTTTATTTTATTTTTAAGGTGTTCACGTTAGGGGTTAAAGCCAGTCGATACGGATGCGGTGATACCTAATATGTGTACATTTCTTTTTCCCCCTATTGTTTTAAAAAAAGTAATCCCCTTTATTTTGGCAAAAGGATATATATATTTTTTTTACTTGGAACTTTTAATTTTGGTGGGGGGGGGGACTTTATTTTTTTCACTTTTCTTCACTTTATTTTTTGTCCAACTCTGGGACTTCAACTTTTGGGGGTCTGATCCCCTTTACAATGCATGACAATACTTCTGTATTGTCATGCATTGGCTGTAAATGTATTACACACTGTAATACACTTACAGCCTTCCTGCCTGTGAGATCCAGGGGGCTGGTTTGGCAGGTCTGAATTGGGGTTATACTATATTTTAGAAGCATCACACATTATCTCCTAATAAAGAAACAGTGGAAGATATAATTAATTGTTAACAAACACAGGTAATCTATACAGTACTTACGGCCTAAATCCAATATGGGCCGCAAAAACTGCAACTGGAACCTATACATGTAGGACTTTTTTTTCAGGCTGCCATACCGACTATGTTCCTTGGAAAATACCAACTCCTGCCAATACTGGTCAAGGCAGGACTTCCATCTTGTCTTGACTTTGTGTACTGTTAACACACCACATAACAAAAAAAACACATAATATACATCTTTCCAAAAAATTGTATTATCTATTGCTATCTAATACTAGTATGGCACAATAGTTTTTGCTAACTCATACATTACTGGGGCATCGAGTCCTCGCGCTGCTGTGGCGGGGACCCGATGCGTCACAAGGCATCCCAATGCCGTGCAGAGGCTGCCCAATGCCTTGCACAGCAATTTGCGGAACGGAGCGGGCAGCCCATTGTAGAAATGCCTATTCTTGTCCGCAAAATGGAAAAGAATAGGACATGTTCTATTTTTTATGTGGGCCACCGAATGGAGCAACGGAAGCGAACAGCACACAGAGTGCTGTCAGCATCTTTTGCGGCCCCATTGAAGTGAATGTGCATGCATCTGAGCCGCAAAAACGGCGGCTCGGATGCGGATCCAAACAACGGCCGTGTGCATGAGGCCTATGACCCAGTGTCATACACTAACAGGCAATGCATTACAATACAAGAGGTATTGTAATGTATTGCAGATGGGATCAGACCCCCAAAAGTGAACATCAAAAATAAAGTAAAGAAAAAAAAATTAAAAAAGTGTTTTTAATAAAATTAATAAAGTAAAAAAATTAATAAAGTAAAAAAGATAAAAAAAACACCCCTTTCCCTTTATTTAATAATAAAAAACAGAAAAAACAAAACCCACACGTATCAGGTATCACCGCATCAGTAATGATCGGCTCTATAAATATATCACATGATCCACCCTGTCCGATAAACACTATAAAAAAATAAAAATAAAAATGGTGTAAAAAAAAGCAATTTTTGTCACCTTGCTTCACAAAAAGTGCAACACCAAGTGATCAAAAAGGCGTATGTCCCACAAAATGGTATCAACAAAATCATCACCTCATCCCGCCAAAAAATAGCCCCAACTTAAGACAATCGCCCAAAAAAAAAAAATAAATAGAGCTCTCAGAACACGGAGACACTAAAACATAATTTTTTTGGTTTCAAAACTGCTATTATTGTGCTAAAGTCAAATACATAAAAAATATACATATTAGGTATTGCCACATCCGAAAAAAACAGCTCTATAAAAATATCACATGACCTAACCCCTCAGGTGAACACTGTAAAAAAAACGACTGTAAAATAAAGCCATTTTTGTCACATTACATCCAATAAATTGCAACAGAAAGTGATCAAAAAGGTGTATGCCCCCCAAAATAGTACCAATCAGACCGTAACCTCATCCCGCAAAAAATGAGACCCTACCTAAGAGAATCGGTCAAAAAATAAAAAAGCTATCACTCTCAGACAATGGTGACACTAAAATATGATTATTTTTTTGGTTCAAAACTGCAATTATTGTGCTAAAGTGAAAAAAATGTAAAAGTATACATATTAGGTTTCGCCACGTCCGTAACAACCAGCTTTATAAAAATATCACATGACCTAACCCCTTAGATGAACACTGTAAAAAAAAAAAAACATCACAAAAATTGCAACAGCAAGTGAACAAAAAGGCGTATACCCCCAAAATAGTACTAATCAGACCGTCAACTCATCCCGCAAAAAATTAGACCCTACTTAAAAGAATCGGTCAAAAAAATAAAAAAAAGGTATGGCTCTCAGACTATGGATACACTAAAATATCATTTTTTCTGTTTCAAAAATGCTATTATTGTGTAAAACTTAAATAAATAAGAAAACGTAGACATATTAGGCATTTCCATGTCTGTAACGATCTGCTCTATAAAAAAGTCATATGACCTAATCCCTCAGGTAAACACTGCAAAAATAAAAAATAAAAACGATGCCAAAACATCAATTTCTTGGTTACCATGCCTCACAAAAAACGTAATATAGAGCAATTAAAAATCATATGTACCCCAAAATAGTACCAATAAAACTGGCACCTTATCCCATAGTTTCCAAAATGTGGTAACTTTTTTGAGTTTCTACTGTAGAGGTGCATCAGAGGGGGTTTGAATGGGACATGGCATCTAAAAACCAGTTTAGCTAAATCTGCCTTCCAAAAACCCGTACAGCAGTTTACGATCACATGTGGGGTGTTTCTGTAAACCGCAGAATCAGGGTAATAAATTTTGAGTTTTATTTGTCTGTTAACCCTTGCTTTGCTACTGGAAAAAAATGATCTCCAGCCTTGTGCTCGTCAACATTCTCACCTGAGTTAACAAGACAATTACTGAAATGATCTCAGCAGGTCCTTTAATGACAGCAATGAAATGCAGTGGAATTTTTTTGGGGAGATTAAGTAAATTTTCATGGCAAAGAAGGACTATGCAATTCATCTGATCACTCTTCATAACATTCTGGAGTATATGCAAATTGCTATTATAAAAACTTAAGCAGCAACTTTTCCAATTTCCAATATTTATGTAATTCTCAAAACTTTTGGCCACAAGGAATGTATGGGGAATGTAAAGTAATTATTTTTGGAGGTATTACTATCTATTATAAAAGTAGAGAAATAGAAATTTGCAAATGTTTCCACATTTTTGGTAAATTTGGTATTTTTTTATAAATAAAAATGATTTCTTTTCACTCATTTTTACTACTGTCATGAAGTACGATATATAACAAGAAAAACAATCTCAGAATGGCCTGTATAAGTAAAAGCATTTTAAAGTTATTACCACATAAAGTGACACATGTCAGATTAGCAAAAAAATGGCCTGGGCAGGAAGGTGAAAACAGGCCCTGGGTTGAAGGGGTTAATACAGAATGCTAAGTAAACTGTCCATTGAGGGTTAAAAAATAATAAAAAGAATACTCACCTCATCCACTTGATTGCGCAGCCATTATTGTCTTCTTTCTTCTACTTGCAGGACCTGCTGTGGCGTCACCGCGCTCACCACTTGTACGTGTGAGTCCCATTGGTGGGACCCGCAACTATTAGATAATGGGGGCATATCCTAGCGATACGCACCCATTGTATGTGATGAGAATACCCCACTAACCCCAATTAATGCAGCAAGGTTTAATAGAATAGCTCCTATTAGCCAAGCTTTACAGTGCTTAATTGGTTCGTGCTTTCTTCACTATAGTGTGGATAATGCATCCCTATTATATCCTTATACTATGAATAACCTGTCCCTGAACTGCTTAATACAATTTTTGGGTGAATAAAGTCTTTCCTAATCACTGTCCCTAGTGCCTGTAACTTCTCTCCCTACACTAAGTTCACAGGAAAATGCAGAGACCGGACAGAAGCATACTTTTTATAGGACTGTGACATCACAGGGGCTGGCTAGCTGCTGATTGCCTATCTGCATGGCATTATGGGTGCTCCCTTGTTCCCAGGCTTTTTATTTCCTCTTTCTAATATGCGCAGCAGGCATTTTAGAAAAAATATAGAAATCATTACCAAAATGCACGAGGAAATTCGACATCTGGAAGAATCACATTTTTCCTGCGATTCGTATTGAATTCCACTTCGTCGACTTTGAGTCGCTCATCTCTGCTTGGAGCATATGAAAGTTTTACAATGTGTGTTTTGTTCGTATGCACACATGTTAAATAAAATGCTGGGAATCTAATTCACTTGTGAAAAATGCTAACAGTCTGGTGTTGGTTCACAGTTTTGTTAAATTTCATGCAGCTCTTTTTATTAGCAAAGTTCACTGCATTGTTATATCAGCAAACAACTTAAAATAACAAATTACAGATTGTTTGCAAACTGTAGCATTTGTTTAGCCTTTTTGTTTACTTTATAAATGAAGTTAGACTGTGAGAATTCATGCTCTAGGAGGCTCCTTGAATTCAAATAATGAATTCTGTACTAGTTTCTTTCTTCTAGAATGTTTGATTTAAAAAAAATAATAATAATTATATAATGTAGTAACTTAGATATATTACAATGGACAACTACTGTTATGAGCAGCTCTTCATGCAAATTTGCTAAATGCTAGGGGACATGGCTAGGCCGCCAAGAGTAATGGCTGTGTGAGAGTGAAGCTCCTGCACCAATCTAGCTTAACCCCAGCCAACACGGATATTTTCCCCTCTACAAACACCAGATCATCATCTGGAAGCTATGGGGAAGTCGAAGAGACAGCTCCCTCGGCTGAACAGCATTAATTTAGAGAATTACTTTGAAAGAGAGAACCAAAGATGGCGCCAAGCAAACAGCAAACCAGCCTCACCATCATCCCTTTGCAGCATATCACCCCTACGGTCACCAGGATCCCCATCTCCTCTACCAACCCCAGATCCACCTCTGCCGCTTGAAGCCTCGACTCCTCCTCTACCACCAACACCTGAGGACGTTAGATCTTCTGACCGGACGAGGCCTGAACTCCAGGATGGCGCCTGCCCTCTGGCAGAAACAAACGCTGCGACTAGAGACCCTGGGCCCCCTAAAAGTTAGTGCATCCTCCTGTATCCCTCCACGGGGTATAGCTGACACTGACCCCTACAAAAATAGCTACCCCACATCTTATAAACCCCTCTCAGAGGATACCTTAAAGCAAATGCTTATAGCTCTCAAGGCCTCCCTTCATACCGACATCGCAGAGCTGATTAACCCAGTCTCTGCTAGAGTACAAGAAGTGGAGGACAGGGTCCTCCACATAGAAACAAAAATGCATTAATTTTCCGCTTCTCAAAACTCCATTATTGACACCTACAATGACATGGCAGCTGGAGGCCATAAAGTTGAATATGGCGGACTTTGAAGATTTGATCGCGGCAAATTAATATAAAATTTAGGGGCATACCCGTGGAAATCACACCTCAAGAACTGCAGTCATACTTGAAAGGCCTGATGTCTGTGCTTCTCCCAAACCTGTCCCTACAAGATATGATTATTGACAGGGCCCACAGAGTGCCGAAGCCCCAGCACCTAGGCTCTAACATTCTGCATGATACCTTGGCTCGCATCCACTTCTTTCATGTAAAAGAGGCATTGATGGTGGCTGCTAGGAAAAAAGGAACTCTCCCCTCACCATATCACACTGTTAAGCTGTTTACAGACCTGTCAGCGGCAACTCTCCACCAGCAACGAGCACTACTACCCATCACAGCTGCCCTCCTGGACCACAATATTGCATACCCCTTGTTTTCCCCATTTCTGAAAGTATTATTGGGGTAATGACCTTGTATACATTTTGGTGTAAACCATACTTACTGCATTTGCTGCTTCTCCTATGTACACTATTAATTATTGGCCCACTCCCTTTTCCCAGTAGTCCCTCTCTTATGCATGTTTTATCCCACGGAATTTTGTAGACTTCATATATGTGTTTTATTGAGTATTTCCAATAGAGATTTTTTTCGCTTATTAAATGGTCGCCTGCTTTTCTGTGACCTGGGTATGAACATATTGTTTGTAGGTTTATGATGGGTATTTTATGTGGCCCTGATAGGTCGTCCTTATAGGTTCTTGTCTTGGACCACATCTACAGTAGCCAATTGAGTATATTACTGGATGTACTAACAGCCCCAGCACCACATATATCAGCTCCTTTCTCTTTTGTATATACAGAGCTAAAAAAAAAAAAACAATAAATCCTTTTCTCTGCTATCTCCAGGAAGGAAAGATAGTTTGACTGTTACACAAACACAGAAAACTTCCTATCCTGTTATGAATGGAAATAAACAATATGTTGCCTGCAAAAATGTGTTGTACATGTCTCAGCTATAGAGTATGTAGCATATGTATGGGCTGCTGCAACTAGAGATGAGTTAGTCGATTCTTCATGAATAGTGATGAGAAGACCGGTGGATGTTTGGGCTCCGACCATAACCCAAACTTGACCCCGAACATCGAACCCCTTTGAAGTCAATGGGGACCCAAACTTTGGGGCTGAAAAATGTCTGTAAAAAGTAATAGAAAGGGTTAGAGGGCTGCAAAAGAATCCAAAATGAGGGTAAGAGAAGTGCAATTGCTCTGCAAACAAATGTTGATTGGGAAATGACTTAAAATAACATTAACCCCTTAAGGACACATGACGTACCAGTACGGCATGTTTCCCGAGTCCTTAAGGACACATGACGTACCGGTACGTCATGTGTTGTTCCGATCACTGCCGCCCGGCCGGCTGTGATCGGAACAAGGTGCCTGCTCAAATCATTGAGCAGGCACCTCGGCTAAATGCGCGGGGGGTCCCGTGACCCCCCCATGTCCGCGATCGCAACAAACCGCAGGTCAACTCAGACCTGCGGTTTGTTGCTATTTCTGCAGTTTCTGATCCCCGCGGTCCCTGACCGCGGCGATCATAAACATTAGTGTAGCAAAAATATATATTTATCAACCCCCCTGCACCTCTGAATGATTTTAGCCTGGCGGGAGGTGCAGGGGGGGTTGCGGGCGGTGCGGGCGGTGCGGGAGGCGGTGCGGCAGGCGGGATCGTGATCCCCCGCCCGCCTCCCATTGAATAATCGTTGGTGTACAGTGGTTATACCAGGGTGTCAGCACATTGCTGACACCCTGGTATAAACGGCTGACATCGGTGATGCGATGTCAGCCGTTTAACCCTTTCCATACAGTGGTCCGTACGGACCGCTGTATGGAAAAGGTTAACAGCTCAGGGAGCTCCCTCCCTCTCCAATAGGGGGGCTGCTGTGCCTTTGCAGCCCCCCGATGGGAGAGGAAAAGAGCCCCCAGACAGCCCCCCGAAGCCCCGTCCTCACCCTTCCCCGTCTGCGAAGTTGTGGCAGACGGGGAAGGTCCCCATGGCAACAGGACGCGTCCTACTGTCCATGGTGCTGAACAGATCTGTGCTGAAGGCATAGATCTGTTCAGTGTAAGTAAAATACAGTGCAGTACCCTATATAGAGTACAGTACTGTATTATACAGACATCAGACCCACTGGATCTTCAAGAACAAAGTGGGTCTGGGTAAAAAAAAAAGTAAAAAAAAGTGAAAAAAAAGTAACAAAATCAAAAAACACATTTATCACTGATTAAAAATGAAAAAAAAAAAAAATCCCTACACATGTTTGGTATCGCCGCATCCATAACGACCTGATATATAAAACGGTCATGTTACTTTACCCGAACGGTGAACGCTATAAAAATAAAAAATAAAAAACTATGATGAAATTTAAATTTTGCCCACCTTACTTCCCAAAAAAAGGAAATAAAAGTGATCAAAAAAGTCGCATGCACGCCAAAATTGTAACAATCAAACCGAGATCTCATTCCGCAAAAAATGAGACCCTACTTAAGATAATCGCCCAAAAACTGAAAAAACTATGGCTCTTAGACTATGGAAACACTAAAACATCATTTTTTTGTTTCAAAAATGAAATCATTGTGTAAAACTTACATAAATTAAAAAAAAGTATGAATATTAGGTATCGCCGCGTCCATATCGAATGGCTCTATAAAAATATCACATGACCTAACCCCTCAGATGACCACCGTAATAAAATAAAAATAAAAACGGTGTAAAAAAAGCCATTTTTTGTCATCTTACGTCACAAAAAGTGTAATAGCAAGCGATCAAAAGGTCATATGCACCCCAAAATAGTGCCAATCAAACCATCATCTCATCCTGCAAAAAATGAGACCCTACTTAAGATAATCGCCCAAAAACTGAAAAAACTATGGCTCTTAGACTATGGAGACACTAAAACTTTTTTTTTGTTTTAAAAATGAAATCATTGGGTAAAACTTACAAAAATTTAAAAAATTGTATACATATTAGGTATCGCCGTGTCCATGACAACCTGCTCTATGAAATTACCACATGATCTAACCTGTCAGATGAATGTTGTAAATAACAAAAAAAAAAACGGTGCCAAAAAAGCTATTTCTTGTTACCTTGCAGCACAAAAAGTGTAATATAGAGCAACCAAAAATCATATGTACCCTAAACTAGTACCAACAAAACTGCCACCCTATCCCGTATTTTCTAAAATGGGGTCACTTTTCTGGAGTTTCTACTCTAGGGGTGCATCAAGGGGGCTTCAAATGGGACATGGTTTCAAAAAAACCAGTCCAGCAAAATCTGCCTTCCAAAAACCATATGGCATTCCTTTCCTTCTGCGCCCTGCCGTGTGCCCGTACAGCATTTTACGATCACATATGGGGTGTTTCTGTAAACTACAGAATCAGGGCCATAAATAATGAGTTTTGTTTGGCTGTTAACCCTTGCTTTGTAACTGGAAAAAAAATATTAAAATGGAAAATCTGCCAAAAACCACCTTTCACTCTATGCCCCGCTGTGTGGCCGTACAGTAGTTTACGGCCACATATTGGGTGTTTCTGTAAACGGCAGAGTCAGGGCAATAAAGATACAGTCTTGTTTGGCTGTTAACCCTTGCTTTGTTAGTGGAAAAAATGGGTTAAAATTGAAAATTAGGCAAATAAATGAAATTCTCAAATTTTATCCCCATTTGCCAATAACTCTTGTGCAACACCTAAAGGTTTAACGAAGTTTGTCAAATCAGTTTTGAATACCTTGAGGGGTGTGGTTTATAGAATGAGGTCATTTTTGGGTGGTTTCTATTATGTAAGCCTCGGAAAAGTCACTTCAGAGCTGTAGTGGTCCCTAAAAATTGGGTTTTTGTAAATTTCTGAAAAATTTTAAGATTTGCTTCAAAACTTCTAAGCCTTGTAACATCCCCCAAAAATTTAATTTCATTCCCAAAATAATTCAAACATGAAGTAGACATATGGGGAATGTAAAGTCATCACAAGTTTTGGGGGTATTACTATGTATTACAGAAGTAGAGAAACTGAAACTTTGAAATTTGCTAATTTTTCCAAATTTTTTGTAAATTAAGTATTTTTTATACAAAATTTTTTTACTTTATTTTACCAGTGTCATGAAGTACAATATGTGACGAAAAAACAATCTCAGAATGGCCTGGATAAGTCAAAGCGTTTTAAAGTTATCACCACTTAAAGTGACACTGGTCAGATTTGCAAAAAATGGCCTGGTCCTTAAGGTAAAATAAGGCTGTGTCCTTAAGGGGTTAAATACATAAAAATAAAAAAAATAATCTTGAACTAGGAGGTGGTGGTCCAAGTGGCGTAGGAAGTTGAGGAGGCTGTAGATGTGGTGGTGTAGGTGGAAGAGGCAGAAGAGGAAGCCAACACTATTTTGTGGGGTGTTTTTTTTTTTTTATGTTTATTTGTTAATTCTGTGTGTGACATATAGTCATTTTTAGGGATGTGGCCGGTATACTTCTCTAATCTACTTCTCTAGTGCCAATATAACAAATATTAATCTTGAGCCAAGATCTTGAGGTGGACATGGCGGTGTAGGTGGAGGAGGCAGGGGAGGAAGCCAACACTGTTTCTGTTTTGTATTTTTTTTCCTGTGTGTGACATTTAGCCATTTTTTGGGGTCCGGCTGCTATACTTTTCTACTCTGCCAATATAAGACATAATAATCTAGAGCCGGGAGGTGGTGGTTCAAGTCGAGGAGGTGGAAGAGGCAGACATGGCGGTGCAGGCGGAAGAGGTGGAGGAGATAGCCAACAATTTAGAATTTGTTTTATTTTGTTTTTAGCAAAGGGAACGCAAAAAAAGTGTGCTGGAGTATAATAATGGCTGTGTGCGGCTGGTATTTATCTCTAATCTGCCCAAGGCACGGACAAGTTCCGTGGGATCCATGCCTGGTTCATTTTAATGAATGTGAGCTTGTCCACGTTGGCTCTGGAGAGGCCGATGCGCTAGTCCATGATCATCCCCCGCAGTGCTAAACACGCGTTCGGATAATACACTTGCCGCAGGGCAGGCCAGCACCTCCAAGGCGTGAAGGACAAGCTGAGGCCATGTGAGAATTTGGAGACCCAGAAGTTAAATGGGGCAGACCCATCAGTCAGTATGTTCACCATGCTGCTAAAACGCTGCCTCCTGCCAAGACATTCCATATCAGCTGGTGGTGCTGGTTGTTGTGGCGTGCTGACAAAGCTTTTACACATTTCGGCTATGCTAGCCCTCCCTTCTGAGGTGCTGGCGGTGCCCCAGCTATGTTGGCAACTTCCTCTTCCTCTTCTGCCTTGTGCTACCACTAAGCCCCTGCTGTCAGGTGTAAATGCCATCAGTAGCGCCTCTACCAGCGTTCACTTGTACTCATGCATCTTCCGTTCATGCTCCAGTGACTGAAGTAAGGACGGCATGTTGTCCTTGTAGTGGGGGATCCAGCAGGGATCCATCCAGTAAACAGCACTGGTAAGAATGAAGGCAACGTGGCAGTTGTTGTGCAGGCACTGTAGCATGCAGTCGCTCATGTGTGACAGGCTGCCTAGAGGCAATGACAGGCTGTCTTTGGTGGAAGGTCTATAGTCTGGTTTCTCTGTACCCCCCCCCCAGCCATGCTCCAGTGATGCCCATGAGCTGATTTGGGTGCCACCCTGCTGTGAACGTGGATCCTTAGTGATGAGCGTCAGGGGCAATATTTGAATTTGCAATTAGGGATGAGCGAACCCGAACTGTATAGTTCGGGTTCGTACCGAATTTTGGGGTGTTCGTGACATGGACCCGAACCCGAATATTTTCGTAAAAGTCCGGGTTCGGGTTCGGTGTTCGGCGCTTTCTTGGCGCTTTTTGAAAGGCTGCAAAGCAGCCAATCAACAAGCGTCATACTACTTGCCCCAAGAGGCCATCACAGTCATGCCTACTATTGGCATGGCTATGATTGGCCAGTGCAGCATGTGACCAAGCCTCGATTTAAGCTGGAGTCACGTAGCGCCGCACGTCACTCTGCTCTGATCAGTGTAGGGATAGGATGCAGCTGCTGCTGTTAGGGCGAGATTAGACAGGGATTTACTCTTCCAAAACACTTAATGAAGTGATCGATCTACAGCTATAAATCATTCAACTTCTGCTATTTAATTGCTCACTGTTTTTAGGCTGCCCAGAGCATTTCCAAGTCAAATTCTGTCCGTAAACGTATACCTGTCATCCAGGGGTTAAATACTAGGCCTACAATTTATATTCAGCTAAATCTGTGGTTACTGCTGTGCCTGTATTAGTGTAATACGGTACCTAAATAGATAGCCAGATAGTGTTAGGTGCCTGTAAAAAAAGGGCTTAATTTGAATTCAATACATTGGGCCAAATAATTTTTTTTATTATTGTTGTGAACGGTAACAATGAGGAAAACATCTAATAAGGGACGCGGACGCGGACATGGTCGTGGTGGTGTTAGTGGACCCTCTGGTTCTGGGAGAGGACATGGCCGTTCTGCCACAGCCACACGTCCTAGTGTACCAACTACCTCAGGTCCCAGTAGACGCCAGAATTTACAGCGATATTTGGTGGAGCCCAATGCCGTTCTAAGGATGGTAAGGCCTGAGCAGGTACAGGCATTAGTCAATTGGGTGGCCGACAGTGGATCCAGCACGTTCACATTATCTCCCACCCAGTCTTCTGCAGAAAGCTCACAGATGGCGCCTAAAAACCAAGCCCATCAGTCTGTCACATCACCCCCATGCATATCAGGGAAACTGTCTGAGCCTCAAGTTATGCAGCAGTCTCTTATGCTGTTTGAAGACTCTGCTGGCAGGGTTTCCCAAGGGCATCCACCTAGCCCTTCCCCAGCGGTGGAAGACATAGAATGCACTGACGTACAACCACTTATGTTTCCTGATGATGAGGACATGGGAATACCACCTCAGCACGTCTCTGATGATGAAACACAGGTGCCAACTGCTGCGTCTTTCTGCAGTGTGCAGACTGAACAGGAGGTCAGGGAGGAAGACTAGGTGGAAGACGATGCAGGGGACGATGAGGTCCTAGACCCCACATGGAATGAAGGTCGTGCCACTGACTTTCAGAGTTCGGAGGAAGAGGCAGTGGTGAGACCAAGCCAACAGCGTAGCAAAAGAGGGAGCAGTGGGCAAAAGCAGAACACCCGCCGCCAAGAAACTCCGCCTGCAACTGACCGCCGCCATCTGGGACCGAGCACCCCAAAGGCAGCTTCAAGGAGTTCCCTGGCATGGCAGTTCTTCAAACAATGTGCTGATGACAAGACCCAGGTGGTTTGCATGCTGTACCATCAGAGCCTGAAGCGAGGCATTAACGTTCTGAACCTTAGCACAACCTGCATGACCAGGCACCTGCATGCAAAGCATGAACTGCAGTGGAGTAAACACCTTAAAAACAAGGAACTCACTCAGACTCCCCCTGCTACCTCTTCTGCTGCTGCCGCCTTGGCCTCTTCCTCCGCCTCTGGAGGAACGTTGGCACCTGCCGCCCAGCAAACAGAGGATGTACCACCAACACCACCACCTCTGTCACCAAGCATCTCAACCATGTCACACGGCAGCGTTCAGCTCTCCATCTCACAAACATTTGAGAGAAAGTGTAAATTCCCACCTAGCCACCCTCGATCCCTAGCCCTGAATGCCAGCATTTCTAAACTACTGGCCTATGAAATGCTGTCATTCAGGCTGGTGGACACAGACAGCTTCAAACAGCTCATGTCGCTTGCTGTCCCACAGTATGTAGTTCCCAGCCGCCACTACTTCTCCAAGAGAGCCGTGCCTTCCCTGCACAACCAAGTATCCGATAAAATCAAGTGTGCACTGCGCAACGCCACCTGTGGCAAGGTCCACCTAACTACAGATACGTGGACCATTAAGCATGGCCAGGGACGCTATATCTCCCTAACTGCACACTGGGTAAATGTAGTGGCGGCTGGACCCCAGGCGGAGAGCTGTTTGGCGCACGTCCTTCCGCCGCCAAGGATCGCAGGGCAACATTCTTTGCCTCCTGTAGCCTCCTCATCCTACTCGGCTTCCTCCTCCTCTTCTTCCACCTGCTCATCCAGTCAGCCACACACCTTCACCACCAACTTCAGCACAGCCCTGGGTAAACGTCAGCAGGCCATTCTGAAACTCATATGTTTGGGGGACAGGTCCCACACCGCGCAGGAATTGTGGCAGGGTATTGAACAACAGACCGACGAGTGGTTGCTGCCGGTGAGCCTCAAGCCCGGCCTGGTGGTGTGCGATAATTGGCGAAATCTCGTTGCAGCTCTGGGACTAGCCGGTTTGACGCACATCCCTTGCCTGGCGCATGTGCTGAATTTGGTGGTGCAGAAGTTCATTCACAACTACCCCGACATGTCAGAGCTGCTGCATAAAGTGCGGGACGTCTTTGCGCGCTTCCGGCATTCACATCCTGCCACTGCTCGCCTGTCTGCGCTACAGCGTAACTTCGGCCTTCTGCTCACCGCCTCATATGCGACGTGCCCACCAGGTGGAACTCCACCTTGCACATCCTGGACAGACTGTGCGAGCAGCAGCAGGCCATAGTGGAGTTTCAGCTGCAGCACGCACGGGTCAGTCGCACTGGGGAACAGCACCACTTCACCCCCAATGACTGGGCCTCCATGCAAGTCCTATGTACCCTGTTTCGCTGTTTCGAGTACTCCACCAACATGGCCAGTGGCGATGACGCCGTTATCAGCATTACAATACCACTTCTATGTCTCCTGGAGAAAACACTTAGGGCGATGATGGAAGAGGAGGTGGCCCAGGAGGAGGAGGAGGAGGAGGAGGAGGAAGAGGGGTCATTTTTAGCACTTTCAGGCCAGTCTCTTAGAAGTGACACAGAGGGAGTTTTTTTGCAACAGCAGATGCCAGGTTCAAATGTGGCCAGCCAGGGCCCACTACTGGAGGACGAGGATAAGGAGGAGGTGGAGGAGGATGAGGATGAAGCATGTTCACAGCGGAGTGGCACCCAACGCAGCTCGGGCCCATTACTGGTGCATGGATGGGGGGAAACGCAGGACGATGACGATACGCCTCCCACAGAGGACAGCTTGTCCTTACCTCTGGGCAGCCTGGCACACATGAGCGACTACATGCTGCAGTGCCTGCGCAACGACAGCAGAGTTGCCCACATTTTAACGTGTGCGGACTACTGGGTTGCCACCCTGCTGGATCCACGCTACAAAGACAATGTGCCCACCTTACTTCCTGCACTGGAGCGTGATAGGAAGATGCGCGAGTACAAGCGCACGTTGGTAGACGCGCTACTGAGAGAATTCCCAAATGTCACAGGGGAACAAGTGGAAGCCCAAGGCGAAGGCAGAGGAGGAGCAAGAGGTCGCCAACGCAGCTGTGTCACGGCCAGTTCCTCTGAGGGCAGGGTTAGCATGGCAGAGATGTGGAAAAGTTTTGTCACCACGCCACAGATAACTGCACCACCACCTGATACGGAACGTGTTAGCAGGAGGCAACATTTCACTAACATCGTGGAACAGTACGTGTGCACACCCCTCCACGTACTGACTGATGGTTCGGCCCCATTCAACTTCTGGGTCTCCAAATTGTCCACGTGGCCAGAGCTAGCCTTTTATGCCTTGGAGGTGCTGGCCTGCCCGGCGGCCAGCGTTTTGTCTGAACGTGTATTCAGCACGGCAGGGGGCGTCATTACAGACAAACGCAGCCGCCTGTCTACAGCCAATGTGGACAAGCTAACGTTAAAAAAAAATGAACCAAGCATGGATCCCACAGGACCTGTCCATCCCTTGTGCAGATTAGACATTTATAACTACCTCCCCTTAACCATATATTATTGTACTCCAGGGCACTTCCTCATTCAATCCTTTTTTTATTTTCATTTTACCATTATATTGCGGGGCAACCCAAAGTTGAATGAACCTCTCCTCTGTCTGGGTGCCGGGGCCTAAAAATATCTGACAGTGGCCTGTTCCAGTGTTGGGTGACATGAAGCCTGATTCTCTGCTATGACATGAAGCCTGAATCTCTGCTATGGGACCTCTCTCCTCTGTCTCTGTGTCGGGGCCTAAAAATATCTGACAGCGGCCTGTTCCAGTGTTGGGTGACATGAAGCCTGATTCTCTGCTATGACATGAAGCCTGAATCTCAGCTATGGGACCTCTCTCCACTGTCTGGGTGCCGGGGCCTAAAAATATCTGACAATGGCCTGTTCTAGTGGTGGGTGACGTGAAGCCTGATTCTCTGCTATGACATGAATCCTGATTCTCTGCAATGGGACCTCTCTCCTCTGTCTGGGTGCCGGGGCCTAAATATCTGACAATGGCCTGTTCCAGTGGTGGGTGACGTGAAGCCTGATTCTCTGCTATGACATGAAGCCTGATTCTCTGCTATGACATGAAGCCTGATTCTCTGCTATGACATGAAGCCTGATTATGTGCTATGGGACCTCTCTCCTCTGTCTGGGTGCCAGGGCCTAAATATCTGACAATGGCCTGTTCCAGTGGTGGGTGATGTGAAGCCTGATTCTCTGCTATGACATGAAGCCTGATTCTCTGCTATGACATGAAGCCTGATTCTCTGCTATGGGCCATCTCTCCTCTGTCTGGATGCCGGGGCCTAAATATCTGACAATGGCCTGTTCCAGTTTTGGGTGACGTGAAGCCTGATTCTCTGCTATGACATGAAGCCTGATTCTCTGCTATGGGACCTCTCTCCTCTGTCTGGGTGCCGGGGCCTAAATATCTGACAATGGCCTGTTCCAGTGGTGGGTGACGTGAAGCCTGATTCTCTGCTATGACATGAAGCCTGATTCTCTGCTATGACATGAAGCCTGATTCTCTGCTATGACATGAAGCCTGATTCTTTGCTATGGGACCTCCCTCCTCTGTCTGGGTGACGGGGCCTAAATATCTGACAATGGCCTGTTTCAGTGGTGGGTGACGTGAAGCCTAATTCTCTGCTATGCCATGAACCCTGATTCTCTGCAATGGGACCTCTCTCCTCTGTCTGGATGACGGGGCCTAAATATCTGACAATGGCCTGTTCCAGTGGTGGGTGACGTGAAGCCTGATTCTCTGCTATGACATGAAGCCTGATTCTCTGCTATGACATGAAACCTGAATCTCTGCTATGGGACCTCTTTCCTCTGTCTGTGTGCCGGGGCCTAAAAATATCTGACAGTGGCCTGTTCCAGTGGTGGGTGACGTGAAGCCTGATTCTCTGCTATGACATGAAGCCTAATTCTCTGCTATGACATGAAGCCTGATTCTCTGCTATGACATGAAGCCTGATTCTTTGCTATGGGACCTCCCTCCTCTGTCTGGGTGACGGGGCCTAAATATCTGACAATGGCCTGTTCCAGTGGTGGGTGACGTGAAGCCTGATTCTCTGCTATGACATGAAGCCTGATTCTCTGCTATGACATGAAACCTGAATCTCTGCTATGGGACCTCTTTCCTCTGTCTGTGTGCCGGGGCCTAAAAATATCTGACAGTGGCCTGTTCCAGTGGTGGGTGACGTGAAGCCTTATTCTCTGCTATGACATGAAGCCTGATTCTCTGCAATGGGACCTCTCTCCTCTGTCTGGGTGCCAGGGCCTAAATATCTGACAATGGCCTGTTCCAGTGTTGGGTGACGTGAAGCCTGATTCTCTGCTATGACATGAAGCCTGAATCTCTGCTATGGGACCTCTCTCCTCTGTCTGGGTGCCGGGGCCTAAATATCTGACAGTGGCCGGTTCCAGTGGTGGGTGACATGAAGCCTGATTCTCTGCCATGAGACCTGTCTCCAATTGATATTGGTTAATTTTAATTTATTTTATTTTTATTTTTATTCATTTCCCTATCCACATTTGTTTGCAGGGGATTTACCTACATTTTGCTGCCTTTTGCAGCCCTCTAGCCCTTTCCAGGGCTATTTTACAGCCTTTTTAGTGCCGAAAAGTTTGGGTCCCCATTGACAATGGAGTTCGGGTTCGGGCGAAGTTCGGGTCTAGTTCGGATCCCGAACATTTCTGGGAAGTTCGGCCGAACTTCTGGAAACCAAACATCCAGGTGTTCGCTCAACTCTATTTGCAATATTTCGCAAACATTTGTCATATATTCGCAAATTCGAGAATTTGCAATTATTTTCTTGAATGCGAAAATCAGCAATGTAATATGCGCTTAGGCGTGGGTCCCTGTTGATAAATTTTTCAAGCTGCTAGAAGTTTCCTGAGACTGGAGAAAATGGTTGGCACGGCAGAACATTACAATAGCTTTATATGCAGATAGAGTGCTCCAATATATTTACGATTGAGCAAATCGGCAATTAATGATGTGCATATTTTTGTGCACTACGTGCGACTTCACATTTTAGCAGGTCTGACTACATATTACTGATTGGTGCACTAAGTATTGTTGTGAACTTGTCACATCACAGCACTATGTCTCTAGCATGTATGTATGGACGGCAGAACATATCACACTGCCTAACACCCTGCACTAGAAGATATCAGCTACACTCTATCACGATCTAACCTACACTGACTATCTCCCACTAACTATCTGTATTATATATATATATAAGCTATCTAACTATCTATCTAATGTAATGAGTGGAAAGCACAGAGCACAGCAATGACACTGCTGTCTCTCTCAGAACTTTAAAAAACCGTAGAAAATGGCTCCTGGGGAGGTTCTTATATAGTAAGGGGTAGGCAACTTTCCTATTGGTTGCTAGGGATGTTGCTAAGTTCAGACAAAGACATTGCAGCCTTCTCATTGGCCCAAAAGCAAAAAAGGGAGGTAACTGATGAAAAAAAAAAATCTAGAATATTCGAGAATACGAATATATAGCACTATATTCTAAATCTTTGCAAATTCTCAAAGTGGCGATAGTCACAAATAAAATTAGCGATTCGAATATTCGCACCCAACACTACTCATCATCATCCCCCAAAACTGTGCCCTGGCTCCTGTTGGTGCAGGAACCGACCCTCAGAGCCGCCTGTGGACGACTGGCCTGATAACCGTGGGAATGATCATCAGCGTTAGCCATGTTGGTGGACTACTTAAAACAGTGCAACATAGCCCACTAGCTAGTGGTGAAGCTGTTCCGCAGAGCTGAAACTCCACTATCGCCTGCTGCTCGCACAGTCTCTCCAGCATGTGCTAGATGGAGTTCCACCTTGTGGTTGCGTCACATATGAGGAAGTGAGCGGGAGGGCAAAAGCTATGCTGCAGTGCAGACAGTCGAGCAGCAGCAGGGTGAGAACGCCGAATGTGTGCACAGATGGCGCTCACTTTTTGCAGCAGCTCTGACATATAACGGTAATTTTTCAGGAACCTCTGTACAGCCAAATTCAGCACATGCACCAGGAAAGGGATATGGATCAAACCAGTTTGGCCCAGAGCTGCTTTGAGATTTTGCACATTGTCGCACACCCCCAGGCCGAGCTTGAGGCTAAGCAGCACCAACCACTCATCGGTTTGTTGTTCCATGCCTGCCCACAGCTTCTGGGCAGTGTGGGGTTTTTCCCCCAAACATTAGAGTTTAATAACAGCCTACTGTCATTTCCCCCTGGCTGCGCTGAGTCTACGTATTGGTGGTTATGTGGACCTTGTCACTGATGACGTTGTGCAGCACACACCTGATTTTTTTCCACCTCTTGTTTATGCAGGGCATGGACGGCCCACCTGGAAAAGTAGTGGAGCCTGGGAACCACATTCCGCGGGACAGCCACCATCAATACATTTTTTAAATTCAAATTTTCCACCAGACGGAATGGCAGCATTTCAAAGGCCAGGAATTTTGAAATGCTCGCATTTAGGGCCAGGGCTTGCAGGTGGGTAGGGGGATAGTTACTCTTTCTCTCCAGTGTTTGGGGGATATATAGCTGAACGCTTCCACAGGGCAGTGTGGAGAGGCTTGGTGACACTGCTGGTGGTGGTGTTGCTGTCACATCCTCATTTTGAGGGGTACCAGATGGCCCAGTCACTCCAGAGGGGGAGGAAGAGGCCATGAGCACAGCATAAGAGGGAGCAGGAGGAGCCTCAGATCTTTTGCTACTCCACTGCAGCTCATGCTTTGCAGTTAGATGCCTGGTCATGCAGGCGGTGCTCAGGTTTAGAACATTTATGCCTCGCTTCAGGCTTTGATTGCACAGCGAACAACCCATGTTTAGTCATTAGCACATTGTCTGAAAACTGCCTCGCCAGAGAACTCCTTTCAGCTGGCTTTGGTGTGCTCTGTCCCTCAGCCCATTGGGCAGTAGTAGGAATCCTGGCTGGGGGCTGGCCACTTTGCTTTTGAACCCTGCTCCATCTTTTGCTGTGCGGCTGGCACTGCATGACCCCTACCTCTACCTCTGAACGGCACATGTCACTTTAATGACCTGGATGCCATTGGAGGTCTAGGACCTCATCATCTTCCACATCATCTTCCACCCACTCCTCACACCTGCCCTCCTCGCTGGTCTGTCTGCACAGAGCAGAAAGCCACAGCAGTTGACACCTGTGTCATCCCACGTCATCATCAAACATACAGTAAGTGGTTGGGAATCAGTGCACTTAATCTTTTCCACTTCTGGGGCAGGGCCCGGTGGATAGCCCATGGAAATCCTGCCAGCACAGACATCAAAAAGCATAACTGACTGCTGCATGACTTGAGGCTCTGCAATGGTTGAGGTGGAAGACAGATGCCCATGGACCTCCAGTGCCAACTCTGCGCTTTCTGCAGGGGACAGAGTGGAAGACAATGTGAAGGAACTGGAGGCACTGTCGGCCATCCAATCTATTACTACCTCTACTTTTTCTTGCCTCACCATTCCTGGAGTGGTATTTAGGCCTACAAAATGACCTTGTAACCCCCAAAAATGGCTTTATGTCAATGAGAAAATTAACAAACTGATTAACTCTCCTGTTACAGTAAGACAGATGCAAGGGGGGACTTTGGGATCCCCCAAAATTTTGTGGATCCATCTTGTATCTGCACAGACGGATTCGCACCGATAATGCAAACGCTTGTATCTGTTCATAATGGATCCGTTTGCATTATTTATTTAAAAAAAAAGTCTAAGTCAAAACGTCTTGACTTACGTTGAAAGTCAATGGGGGACGGATCCGTTTTCAATTGCAATATATTGTGTCAGTGAAAAACGGATCCATCCCCATTGACTTACATTGTAAGTCTAGACAGATCCGTTAGGCTCCGCATAGTCAGACGGTCACAAAAACGTTGCAAGCTGCGTTTTAGTGACCGTCTAAAAAACGCAACGGAGACCAAATGCAGCCAAATTGATGCATTCTGAACGGATCCTTATCCAATCAGAAGGCTTTGGGGCTTAACTGATCCATTTTGGGCCGCTTGTGAGAGCCCTTAAACGGATCTCAAGTGGACCCAGAAACGCCAGTGTGAAAGTAGCCCTATTTAGTCTCCGATTACAGTTAGACAGATGAAAATTTGGTGTTATTATAAAAAAAATTGATTTGTGTCGCCAACACAATTAACAGACTGATTAACTCTCCTATTACAGTACGACAGATGTAACGGTGGACCTTGGAACCCCAAAAATGGCTTTATGTCACCGAGAAAATTAACAAACTGATTAACTCTCCTGTTACAGTAAGACGGATGCAACGGGGGACTTTGTAATCCCCCAAAATTGCTTTGTGTCAACAGCACAATTACCAGACTAATTTACTCTCCGATTACAGTTAGACAGATGAAAATTGTGTGTTATTATGCAAAAAAATTTGCTTTGTGTCGCCAACGCAATTAACAGACTGATTAACTATTGTATTTTCATGTCACAGGGGAAATTGAAATGTTCTGCACCCCAAAAAATAACTATGAGTCAATTAACGGACAGATTAACTATTGTATTTCCGTGTCAAAGTGGCAATTAAAATATTTTTTATCCCAAAAAATGGCTATGTGTCACCAACATAATTAACAGACTAATTTGCTCTCCTATTACTGCTTGACGGATGAAAATGCAGTGCTACTAATTAAAAAAAAATAGCTTTCTGTCACCAACACAATGAACAGACTGATTAAACAGTTAGATGGATGAGAATGCAGTGTGATGAACCCCAAAAATGTGCTTTGTGTCACCAACACAATTAACAGACTGACTAACTATTGTATTTTCATGTCAAAGAGGCAATTGAAGAGTTTTGCACCCCAAAAAATAGTGTCACAGATGCAAAGCAGTAGTATTGTACAGACCAAACATGACTACAGGTCACCCACAGACTGAAAAGCCCGATTGAGTACTGTATTTCCGTGTCGCTAGTGCACAGGTGTTGTATTGCACCAACATAAATGCCTACAGGTCACCCACAGACTTCTTAAAAAAATAAAATAAAACCCTAACACTGTCGCTCAGTGCAGCAGAATACTGCCCCTACAGAATGGAGTCACACCACGTGATTCGGCATTTACGTATGCATGCAGGGTCACATGGTGCGCCGACCAATCACAGCCATGCTAATACTAGACATGACTGTGATGGCTTACAAGTATCCACAGCTTAAACACTTGTTGATTGGCTGCGCTGGAGCCTTTTGATAAGTTTTATTTAAACTCAGATCACTGAACACGAACACAGATTTTTGCACCAATATCTGTGCTCTGGTTCGGGTATCCGGACACTGTAATGTTCAGTACAAACCTGAACAGTTCGCTTATCCCTATACATGAATTATAGTGCACTCAATCCAAGTGAAAATTTTTCTTAAAAACATTTTCCAAAGGTAAATAAATTCAATTAATGATAGTGTGTCTGATGTATTGCTGTAAGTCACAATTATGTAGAAATTATACTGAACCAGGAGCGGAACTACCACTGTAGTAGCTGTAGCAGTTGCTACATGGTCCGCAGTGGCAAGGTGAACCTCCCTACCCACAGCCACATCTCTCTGACCTGCCCCTACATGGTTGACTTTTTACAGCGGGGCATGGGAACTTATAGTTCCCACCTTTGCTGTTCAGCCTCATAGGCTGCAGACCACTAGGCCCATGAGGCAGTAGAATGGCACAGGAGGTCATGATAAGATTACTGCCACAACGCCGGGTCTCAGGCAGCACAATTACATGGTCATGCATCCTGACACAGGTATTCATGACTATGTGATCGCTTAAAGACAAGGGCTCTAAGGGGGGGGGGGGGGGGATAATTTTAAATAATACCAATACAAGAGATAATTATACTACAGGGTGGGTTGAGTTACCACTACAGGGGAGCTTATACTACAGATGGACTATCAGGGGCAAGGGAGCAATGAGACCATTATTTACACACAGGTGTGCCCTGTAATTAGCATCAATGGTGTCTTCAAAGTTGTAATCAGTAAATCTGCCTATTTATGAAGGGTGAAACATAGTCCCTATGCTGTTTGGTATCGAGGTGTATACCTCACTGAACATGGACCAAAGAAAGCTAAGGAACGAGTTGTCCCAGGACATTAGAAAGAAAATTATAGACAAACATGTTAAAGATAGAGGTTATAAGACCATCTCCAAAAAGCTTGATGTTCCTGTTACTAGAGGCCACGCAGCAGCTATCGGGCCCGTGAGGAAGGGGGCTCGCAGTGAAGGAGAGTCCCCGCCCCTAATTGCTCCCGTCTATCTTCCTGACTGCCTCCTGTCTGCCAGCCCTTCCTCCCGTCTCCTAGCTCCGCCTCCTGTCTGCTAGCTCCACCTGCCATCTCCATAGGCGCAAAAAGCATGCTGAATCTGACCATTGACCATGTGTCCCCAGAAGATTTGTGTCTTCTGAGCTCTTAAGGCCTGATTCCTCTAGCTTGCCGCAACCCCGCCAGTAATAAGTAAGTGATAGCTTGTAGGTGAGGACAGTGTAGAGGTGTGTGTGTTGGGGGGAGGGGTCACTCAGCTTTCCCAGACTATTCCTCTGCACATATGCCATTCAGAACAGGAGGAAAGCTCGTTGTCACTACATTATGTAATGTGACTTAGCATTCCTGATATCCTGCTGGCACAAGTGCAGAGGCATGAGAAGATATGAGGGTAGGTGGGAGTTGTGTTACTCAGCTTTCTGAGACTATTCTCATGTCTCTCCACTAGTGATGAGAGGCAGGGGCAATATTCGAATTTGTGATATATCGCTAATACTTTGTAGAATATTCGTTGAATATTCACAAATTCGAATTTGTTATATTTTACATTATTTTTTTTTACTCGGAAATCGGCAAGGTAATGATCGCGTAATAAGTGAATATTACGCGATCAATACAGTTGTGGGTCAAAAACTAGTATATAGCACTATAGAATATAGTGCTATATATTTGTTTTTAGAATATTCGTCATTTTTTTTTCATCTGAACACATGATTCCTCCCTGCTTTTTGCTTGTGGGCCAATGAGTCATTGGCCCAACAGCAACTTAAGCAGGGAGGAATCATGACTTCAGATGGAAAAAAATTACGAATTTCTAAAAAACAAATATATAGCACTATATTTAATATAGTGCTATATATTTGGGGGTTTTAGAATATTAGTCATTTTTTTCCATTTGAAGTGAACACTAAAAGAAATAATCATGAAGGTAACAAGGAGCCATTGACATATCACAATCTGTGAAAAGTGGCAGGGTTGATGATAATGATGATTTTGAGTTGGATAGGACCTGAGTACTGGATAAGTGTGAAGAGGAGGTAATGATGACATCAGGGTAGGAAGGTGGTGGTATGGCAGAAATGTTATGAGAGTTGCTAATGGCAGCTCTGTCTGGGCATCTCCTATGTGAAAATTTTTCTTAGTATTGCTAGTCCACAAAACTGTTGCTGTGTGTGAGCTCTGCAGGCAAAGAATAAGACATGGCTGTTCAAACATAAATTTAGGAAATATTGCCCTCCTTCTTCTCATAAAACGGCATCACATGCTGACGTAAAAAACTGAACTGGACAGAAATCTGAGCAAGATCATCCTCCTTATTGTCATTTCAGTAGCCAGGCCACATCCACAAGCAGTACATGGTCAATCATCATCACAGTCAACATCATCAGCTACTGATTCTCCTACTCTAACTCCTCCCCCGTTCCATCAACAGTTCATAACGGAATATGTGAGCAAGAAATAGCAATATGAGCATAGTAATCTGCTTGTGTGTCAAGTGAACTCAAACCTAGCCAAGTTTCAGGCAGTGCAGTCACTGCTGTGCTACATAATGAATTCCACTAACTTTAGGAAACTGATAGCATGCAGTCAGCTTCAATGGAGAAGTCCATAATTGCCATTAGTTCTCAAAAAAGCCATCCCTGCCTTGTACTCTCAGTGGCGGAGATAATGGGCCACTTTTTGGAATTGTCTCTGCAAAGTGCACCACATCATTGGCATGTGGAAAAGTAATTATGGCCAAAGACAGTATGTGTCTTTCATGGATCACTTTGTCAATGTTTTGAGCAGGAGCGGTGATGATCAACCACTGCAAAGTGGCCAGGTGCTACTGACACTTCCACAGGTGTCTGGTTCTTACAGCAGGTCTTATCCACTTCCTCCATGTACTCATCAATGGACATGTTTGTGTTCCAAATGGAAATAGTGCAGAATGTTGCTTCCATTCCAGCCCAGTTTGCTATCCATGTAGCGTCTTCTCCAATGTACCATCCATGGATAAAATTATTCATCACAAGTAAATTATTCATCACAAGTGTGAAAAACATTAGATTCAAGCATGACTCAAGCATGCCATGAGGATTTTCATACACCTCCAGCTGATGCCACTAAATAGATGTGCCATTGCTGAGAGAGGTTAAAGACCAAATACAGGGGGAAAAAGAGAGGTAAAATGAACGATGCTAAAGAGTGACAAACAAAATAAAAAATGTATTGAACCATGAAAAAAGATATGGTGATAGTGCTAGCATTTCGAGAGTGATCGTCTCTTTCTCTAGCACACAATTCCCTAGTAAAATGCAAATTAAATATGCTGCCCCAATGAAAAAAATTAATAAAGATGTATATACTAATCAACCAATCACAGTAATTCATTCAAGTGAATTAGCGTAAAATGAAAAATGCTGTAAATAAGTATAACAATGCATAATTTAAGATACATCCCCTTTATTTCCAGACATGTTTTAACTGTTTTACTTAGTCCATCAGTATACAAGGTGCTTAACTTATAAATCCAGTATGATTCTCAGTTTACAAAGTCATGAATCTATTTCACACATGACTGAAAACCACAATAATGAGTTCGAATTGGGATGGCTCTTTCTGATGGGTTTGAGAAAAGTGTCTGGATACACTATGCTTCATCACTCTGATAGCAATGTTAGCCCAGTACTTTGTAAGACAATTCTGCATTGATACCTGAGAGAAGGGACTGGCTTTCTTTGGCCTAATGATATTACTGCTGCTGTCTGCCTGTCAATCATATTTCCTACTAGGTGTTGCCACTTCTGTAACAACCGACTCTATAAAAATATCACATGATTTATCCCATCAGGTAAATGCCATGAAAGTGAAAAGAATAAATAAAAATGGAGCCAGAACAACCATTTTTTTGGTCATCTCGCTCCACAAAAAAGCACAATAGAGAGCAATTAAAAAGTACTCTGTACTCCAAAATGGCACTAATGAAAATGTCATTTCATCCCACAAAAAAACGAGCCCTCATAAAAGACTAATGTCATACATTTAAAAAAAGATATATATAAAAAAAGACATATTAGGTATTGCTGCACCCAAATTTACCTGCTTTATAAAATAGCACATGATCTACTCTATCTGGTGAACACCATAAAAAAAATTATTAAGTAAATAAAAATGGTGCCAGAACAGCCATATTCTGGTCACCTTGCCTCACAAAAAGCAGAGTGACGAAAAATCTGTATCTACCCCAACATGGTACCAATGGAAACATCACATCAACCTACAAAAAAAAAGAGCTATCACACAGGACCATCAGCAGAAAAAAAATGGCTTTCAGAAAATGACAACACAAAAATTTATTTTTTTAAATTAAATCCTTTGTGTAAAACGTAAAAAAAAAAAAAAAAAATTGGTTTCTCTGTAATAGTACTGACCAGCTGAATGAAGGTAATGTTATTTTTTTCCGCACGGTGTACGTCACAGTAACTAAACCCAAAGAACAATTGCAGAGTTGCTGCCTTTCTTCATCCTGCTTCCCAAAAAGCAAAATTAAAAGTGAAAAAAAAGCTATATGTATACCACACATGTACAAATGATAATGGCAACTCATCCCGCTAAAAAATAAGCCCTCAGACTTCTCTGTCAAGAGAAAAATAGAAAACATTATGGTTCTCATAAAATGGTTATACTAATACCCCTAGAGGTTTTTCATATGCAACGTGGCAGCCGTAAACCAATCCATCAAAATCTGTTCTGCAAAAGCCAAAAAGTGGTCTTTCCCTTCTAAATCCTGCAGCCTACCCAAACAGCAGTTTACATATATATTTATGGCATCTCAGTACCTGGTAGAACTTGAAATGCCATATTCGTGAAAAACTTGCAATTTTCATTTTGTACAGTCCCCTGATCACAAATTTTTGCAAAACACCCATGGTCTCAAAATGCTAACTCCACTCCTTGCTAAAAAAAAAAATAATGTGTGTAGTTTCCACTGTATGAGTACCTCAGGGGCTCCGCAAAAGTAATGTAGCACCCAAAACTGTTCCAGCGAAATCCGTGCTCCGGAAGCAAAATAACATTCCTTTCCTTCTGAGCCCTGCTGTATACCCATCAAGCAGCTTACATCCATATTTATAGCATTTCCATATCCAGTAGATTGGTATGAGTCTCAGATGTCACCAGCTGGGCACCACATATTGGGCACCGTATCTGTTGAAAACTAGTAATTTTCACTTTGCCTAGTATGCTTTGCATAAATTTTTCCAAAATACCTATGGAGTCAAAATCCCCCCCATCCCTTAATAAATATCTTGAGGAGTGTAGTTTCCAAAATGGAGTTACTTCCCAGATGGCAAAACAGGCATAGAAAATGTTAAATGAGACAGGCCTGCTGGCCCATCCCCTTCCCCGCCATGTCACACCCACTTTTTATACCTGGGGTGAGCAGGGAGAAGTTCCAGATTGCAGCACAAAGGATCTTTGCACCGCAATCTGTGCCAGAAATACGCCTCTTTGAGCATATTTCTGTTTGATGACCCCCATAGTGAATATTAATTAATAACTCTTGAGGCATCTTTTGCAGTTTTAAAATTGTAAATTTTGGATTTTATTTTTTAAATAAAATTTAATTAAAACATATCAACTCACTATCACCACTAGCATGAAGTATCATGTGCCATGAGAAAACAGTCTCATAATTGCTTATATAAGTAAAAGCATTAAAAAGTCATTAGCACATAAGGTGACACATTGGATTTGCAAAATGTGGCTGTGTCAGAAAGGTGAGAAATGGCTGTATCTGGAAGGAGTTAATCTAAATGTGTGGGTATAATGTTAAAGTTTATTATGTTGTCCTCCACAGTAGACCTCATAAAACGCTGCTGGGAATCACAAATCTCATATAAGCTTATTAAATCATTTTCTTTTCATGTCGACATTCTTGTTAGCATGGCTGATCTAGTTCACCATTTGCCAAAAGCTTAAAGGTATAAATTTATCCATAACTGTTTCCTTTTTATGTCCAACTATGGACTTTCTTTGGGCTAAGTTTCAGCGTTAAACTTTATAGAACTGTTTGTACCTTATACTGTACTTACTCTGTTAAATTTAGCTTCATAAAAGACATGGGCATAATATCATATGAGTGTGGGACAATAGTCCCACTGGAGGCCCGATGCGCACAGCATCATAGTAACCGGAAGCAAAATAACATTCCTTTTCCTTCTGAGCCCTGCTGTATACCCATCAAGCAGCTTACATCCATATTTATAGCATTTCCATAACCTGCGATTTGTCTCAGGAGGTGCTGTTCCGTTTTTTGCTTATATGTATAATATAGAGGACCAGGCATCCTCTTTAGGAACTTTAGCACTCCCCGCCCATCCCCCACCCCTTGGTGTTTTTAATCAGAGTAACAATGGAGCTGGACCCTCCGTGTTAGAGTAGGTCCCACCTGATAAGAAGCTACCTTGTCGTCTGGTAGGTGGGCTCGACATATTTTTGATCAATAATATGCACTAAGAGCTTCTTCACTGCTTTGAAGTAAATATTGGCGTCATGTATTTGACCCTGTTCACACATTCACCTGTTCACTCAGTCTTAGTGCATTTAGTGGTGTGCTGCTACTTTTTCTGTTTGTTATATATATATATATATATATATATATGAACAATGAAAGTCCGCAGCACTCCTTGAAAGATAAAATGTGCTCTTTATTCACACATATCAAGTGACAACATTTCGGTTCTCTCACAGAACCTTTCTCAAGTCAGGTGACTTGAGAAAGGTTCTATGAGAGAACCGAAACGTTGTCACTTGATATGTGTGAATAAAGGGCACATTTTATCTTTCAAGGAGTGCTGCGGACTTTCATTGTCTGTCTTCCGTCCTGAATCGAGGGATCACCGTGGGCACCATACACCGCAAAAGTTTTAAAGGGAGTGCTGCCAGATTTTTCCTATGGATATATATATATATATATATATATATATATATATATATATAAAAGAGAAAAAAGGAAAGCAGCACACAAGGATATGTGTGGGTGCAAAAAATCCTCCAACGAGACCTGTGACCAAGATCCCAACTGTAGATAAATGGTAGAAAAGAAGGCAGCACTCCAGTAGATAGTGAAAAGTGGACGATTTATTCACTCATCAGCTCAGCGACGTTTCGGCTCTCACTATGGAGCCTTTTTCCAGCTGAGTAACATGTGCCAAATTACATCTATATATAGTGCAAGTAATTAATTTAATACAAATTGGTATAAAACATAATAAAGTGCAAATGCATATATATTACAACCATATCGTCAAATTGATCAATGTGACAAGGTAATTTGGAATCACAGCGTTATCGATACAGTAATAAACATTTCATAAAGTGAAAAAACAGTACAAAATCACAAAAGACATCATAATTATTAATTACAAGTGATCAGTGAACATGTGTTAGATATAAAAATTAAAACCTTTTGAATGTATCACACCAGGCACGGTGAACATAGTTGGAGCTTGTTGGCGTCCGGAAAGGAACAAGGCGCATGCGCCGTTCCAACCACTATCGCGAGATTCACAGTGAAAGTATGTGAGGTAAAAAAACCACATCAAAGATGGCCACTTTGGAACATAACTTCAGGGCGCATGCGTGTACCGAAACACCGCCCATATGATTTTGACAGATACTATCGTAGTATATGAGCGCCGCAGCAAATAGCAGAAAGAGCTGGTCCAGACATCAGGGGCCGGCGGGTCGGCGTCGGTCACCGATGGGATATCTGTATTTGCATGATGATACGGTTACCATACCGTCATCATCAAGCAATCCAGAATCACAGCATATCCGCTCCAGAGTCCTCATAGCAGTGTGGCGGAATCTGTATACATAAACCACCACCATCTGCCAGAGGAACATGGAAAAAACTGCATCAGGGCTCAGAATGTATCAATATGATCAATATAATATTTGTATAATAGGCCAGCAACTGTCAGCGCAGTGCAGCCCAAGTCCCAAAAGGGGCTGGGGCTGCACCACATATCTGACAGCAACCGCTCCAGAATATCAATTGTAGATACCATAAAGTAAAAAGAAATAAACAAGTAGAGAAAGGTCGCCAACAAGAATCCTACAGTCATCGCCATGTGTGAACATTCATATGTTGTATTTCAGAATCATATCCTACAAAGAAAAAGAACAAGAAGAGAATATTATCAGTTAATGTATAGCACATATAATTCTCCCCATACGTTATCAGACAATTGGAGAAAACAGCACAAAACATGATTAGACAATCCTAAACTCTACATTTAGGCCATGTGGCTTGAGGGTACCAAGCAGGGGCGTAACTAGACTGTTATGGGCCCCAGTGCAAAACTTGAATCGGGCCCCCCCCCCCCCCCAATTTTTACAAAGAGGCTGCAATTTTTTTTACACTAAGCCCAATGCATGGCTACACTCACCCAGTCCTAATAAAATCTGCTCCTACCTCATCCAGGGTGTCGCTGGCGTCGGCGTGATGTCCACTGGATCCAGAACAAGGTCCCTGCGGTGATAGAGAAAAAAAGAATAATCACATAAGGAAGGGATGGTGACGGCCTCTGTGAAATCACCAGCAGGGGGCGCTGTGCTGGTCCTGTAAGACTGAGCCATGCCAATGTATAGCAGGGTAATCTAGGACATTTCCCCTAAATGCTGCTACACAGTACTAATGCCCACATTGTGGCCCCTTCACAAAAGTTATGTCCTTCTTGTGGCCCCTCACAGCAGTTATGCCCACCTTTGTTCCTGTCACAGTAGTTATGTCCAGATATGTGCCCCCCTCACAGTAGTTATATCCAGATATGTGCCCCCTCACAGTAGTTATACCAGATATGTGCCCCTTCACAGTAGCGATGCCCAGATATGTGCCCCCTCACAGTAGTTATGCCCAGATATGTGCCCTTCACAGTAGTTATACCAGATATGTGTCCCTTTATAGTAGCGATGCCCAGATATGTGCCCCTCACAGTAGTTGCAGCCAGATATGTGTCCCTTTATAGTAGCGATGCCCAGATATGTGCCCCCTCACAGTAGTTGTAGCCAGATATGTGCCCCCTTACAGTAGTTATGCCCAGATATGTGCCCCTTACAGTAGTTATACCAGATATGTGTCCCTTCATAGTAGCGATGCCCAGATATGTGCCCCCTAACAGTAGTTATGCCAGATTAGAGAAGCCCACCATCATCAGTGCCAGAAAGGGAGTCACACACTGCACAGGGGGCACCATCCTCATCATCATCAGTACTAGGGAGGGAACCACACACTGCACAGGGGGCATCATCATCTGTGCCTTCCTTCCCCCCTCCCCCAGTCTGCAGCTTTAGGGGGAAAAAAACACATGCTTACCTGAGTCCTTGATGACGTGCTCCCACACTCATTCCCGGTCTTTAAGCGCTCCTCCCACAGCCAGCAGCACGATGTGCGGCCAGCAGGGGGAGCGCTGGAGCCCTGCTTCACTCTGGATACAGCCCGGCCGGCAGTGACAAGAACTGCCGGGTGTCTGTGTGAGTGTGCGCGCCCCCCTTTGCCTCCGCCCCCCCCCCGCTCATATTATACAGTACACTACTTGTTTGAAGAGCGCTCAGACGGGGCCCGGCATTGTCACTGTACTTCATGCCGGGCCCCGTCAGAGGCGAGCACTCCATGAGTCAGGGCTTTACTCTGTCTCTCCTGGGGGGCCCTGTGGGCCCCCCTGACTTAGGGGCCCGGTCGCAAGTGCGACCGCTGCGACCCCTATAGCTACGCCACTGGTACCAAGTGTGTAGATCCAATAGAGCTCACGTTTTTTTAAAAGTTTAACTCGATCACCACCTCGCCTGGAGAGAGATATTTGCTCCAAAATCCTAAAACGAAGGTCATTCTGTGTATGTTTGGCTTCGGTGAAATGTTTGGATAACCGTATCATCATGCAAATACAGATATCCCATCGGTGACCGACGCCGACCCGCCGGCCCCTGATGTCTGGACCAGCTCTTTCTGCTATTTGCTGCGGCGCTCATATACTACGATAGTATCTGTCAAAATCATATGGGCGGTGTTTCGGTACACGCATGCGCCCTGAAGTTATGTTCCAAAGTGGCCATCTTTGATGTGGTTTTTTTACCTCACATACTTTCACTGTGAATCTCGCGATAGTGGTTGGAACGGCGCATGCGCCTTGTTCCTTTCCGGACGCCAACAAGCTCCAACTATGTTCACCGTGCCTGGTGTGATACATTCAAAAGGTTTTAATTTTTATATCTAACACATGTTCACTGATCACTTGTAATTAATAATTATGATGTCTTTTGTGATTTTGTACTGTTTTTTCACTTTATGAAATGTTTATTACTGTATCGATAACGCTGTGATTCCAAATTACCTTGTCACATTGATCAATTTGACGATATGGTTGTAATATATATGCATTTGCACTTTATTATGTTTTATACCAATTTGTATTAAATTAATTACTTGCACTATATATAGATGTAATTTGGCACATGTTACTCAGCTGGAAAAAGGCTCCATAGTGAGAGCCGAAACGTCGCTGAGCTGATGAGTGAATAAATCGTCCACTTTTCACTATCTACTGGAGTGCTGCCTTCTTTTCTACCATTTATATATATATATATATATATATATATATATACTTCGAACTATTAATACTTAAAAAAAGGCACAGATGATAAAAAACTGTGCCCAAAAAATTAGCCCAGGTGCTGAACAGTCAAGTATGGACTGATTAGCGCTTGGTGTTCACAGCTCACACGCAGAAAAAGTGGTGCAGAGCAAAAAAAAAAAAGAAAAGACATATAAAAGTGACAAAAAACGTCCCAATTTGAAGGCAAAATCGGATGGGGGGTGGGAAAGTGGGGGATATGGTCTGGGATTAGGGCTTGGGAAGAGGGGGTAGATTAGGGATCTGCAACTTCTGCTACTGCAAAATATATATATATATATATATATATATATATATATATACTGTATATATATATATATATATATCAATGCAGCAGATGTTCCAGATGTTCTTTTTCTTTTCTTTTTTTCAAAGGTTGAAGTAAGCTGTGGTGGTGCACCAAAAGTCCCAGCAGGGCATATTTACAGCATAGAGGAGCACAGGTCCAATCTGCATGCAATCTCCAGCTAGAATGGAATTCCTTGTCATGGCGCGGTGTGCGTGGATAACTCCACACCGACCACAAGAGGGAAGGGAAAAGGTACTAGGCCTGTAAACAAGGGAAAGGGGACAAGGTCACCACCTAGTGAATCCCTAAACCGAGCCGTGACTAGTATAAGTATGAACAGATCTTGATGGTAGAAATGTTCATACGCTGGAACCTAGGGCCCTATCTGACACAAAAGTGCCCTGGAAATATTATCAGGACAAGAGATGACCTGTTCCTTCCCAGCTAAAGGAGCAGGAGACTCCCTCAGGCTTAATACCAAAAGGAAGAGGCAAACCACAACCAAGAAATAAGGAAAATGACACTTAACTCCAAAGTATGCAGACGAGCAGGAACTCAAAGGAGAACCAGGCACCAACTCTTCACAACCTAAGAGGAGCTATCAACCGCATAGCTTGATGGGTGAGGCTAGACTAAATAGAGGAGTTAGAATAGACACTAATACTACACCTGAGACCACAGGTGTGGTCATACCCAGCAACAACACAGAAAAGTGAAACCAGGGAGACTGTCAGATCACATCACAGGCAGTGAATCTCTTAGATATTTTGACAGCTGTCCCAGGAGGGACCGTGACATTCTTCCTGTTCCCTTTGCTGCTTCAGCACTGCCATTGGCTGGATCGTTGTTCCAGCCAATCGTAGCGCTGGCACGATATGCCAAACACTGGAGTCCCCTGCCTGACCTCGAGGGGAGACAGGTACTGACTAGTTCAGAACCAGTCACCACCACATCACCCCGCAGCCTCCCCCTGCAGCTCCATACTCCTTCCGGCGCTGCAATGTGCCGGTCTAAATTGACCGACCCGCAGAGCTGGGAGCTGCGGGGGGGCAGAAATACCTCATGCTGCCCTTAGGTGGTATAAATACCTTCCGGTAAGAGCACCCATCCAGCCCCGTTTCCCTTGCGATCCTTTCCCAGAACCCAGTGGACTTTGCGCTGTACATGTATGGCACCGGACCTTAAGTCACCTCCATCTGCTCCATCTGTGGGTCCTCTAGGGGTTTAAGTGATTTTTATAAACATTGCAGCAAAACATACTCAGTCCTTGAAATCTGCAGTTGGATAGAAAAAATTCTTAGTGCAGGGAGTAAATTACTTTTAGGAGTAATCTGCTTTAGTACTGTAGAAGTTACATAAAGGGAGTCATTGTTGACAACTAGAGTTTTCAAAAATTCGATTTGGATGCTTTGCTGAATTTTTCCCAAAAATGTGCTTTGTTCCGAATGTATTTGTCATGAAGCGCGTTAAATCAGCTATATCCCAGATTGCAGGGAGAGTGTATCTCGGTGTACATCACTGTGCATTGCAACAACATGAATACTGTAGCTAGTCCTTTCTGGTAGTGAAACAGTTTCTGTGACAGGCAGGTAGACACCCCAATAACAGTAAACATAGACCGCTTATTCATCCCAATTTGAGAATCAAGGCCCAATGGAATTACTTATCTATAAAACAATATGGAAACACCAATAACAGTTAAATATCACTACTTATTCACCCCAATTTGAAAATCAAGGCGTACTAGAATTGCTTTTCTATTTAATAAGGGGGACACCCCAATAACAGTTAAATTACACAGCTTATTCACCCCAATTTGAGAATCAAGGTGCAATAGATCTGAATATATATTGAATAAGGTGGTCACCCCAACAACTGTTAAATTACACCGTTTATTCATCCAAATTTGAGAAGCAAGGAGTAATGGCATTGCTTATCTATTAAACAAGGTGGACACTGTTCCATTAGATAGCTTTGTGCAGGTATAATGCAAACTGAGCTGTCTCCTATGGATCCCTTCAGCTTCAGATTACACAGCCTGCACTGTCCCTTCACTCTCCCTATGCTCTCATTACATTGTGTAAAAACTCTCCCTATGATCTCCCTACACTGTCCCGGTAGTCTCCCTATCCAAGATTGATGGAGACCAGGCAGGATTAAAATTTTTATAAGACTGTGACATCAAAGGGGATGGCTGCACTGCTGATTGGCTGGCTGCACTGCTTATAGGTGATCTCTTGTTTCCGGTTTCTTACTTTAACTTTATCACATGTGTAGCCACCATTTTAGAAACAAATAAATGAATTGTTACCAGAAAGCGGCAGGAAATTCGGGTTTGTTGCAAATCATATTTTTCCTAAACTCTGGATCGAATTCCACTTCTGAGGCTTCCATTAGCTAAACACTATTGACAACACTGGGTAGAGGCTAGGGTGAGCAGTATAAACATACCGATTCTGGAGCTTTTATAACCAAGGGTAGTGTGAATATGCGCCTCTATTCTGCCAAGTACTCGAGTGCCAAGGAGGTAAAGTCTCACAGTAAAATACACTATGATGTCTGCATTGAGCTGTTTCACAATCTCACTCATCTGCTCTGACAGCTGTAGTGGTCTCCTTGTTGGATGCTAGTGCTGTCAATCAGAAGAGAGAGAGGGGCTGAGAAGCAGCTCAATGTAGAAAGCACTTTGCAGTTTAGTTACACCTTTAGTGCACTTGCAGAATCAGAATTTATCACAATAAAAGTTTATATTTACACTACTTCCTACCTCTACTTGGTGCTCCCTACTGCAGCAGTGATGTGTAGCTCAAGTGGCATGTTACTGGTCATGTGCCAGTCATTGGCTGCAGAGGCACAAATGAGCCTCATCCATTTCATAAGTTTACAATCAGGAACCAGAGTGCAGTGAACACAGAGGTGGGCTAAAGGAGATGGAATCGAGCAGCAGGGAGCAGGTAAGTATGTTTCCCTCCACAGGTCCAGTGGGGAAGGATGGGGATGACAACAAAAGCTGGACAACCCTTTAAAAAATGAAATAACAGACAGCTCTGTGTAATAATATTCAGTCTTTTAAATTCTGTGTTGATGCAGGGTGTCTGGAACTGGTAAAACAATAAATAAAGACATGCTGGGGGTCAAGCAAGAGTCAAAGCACCATCTTTATCAAAGTGCCATATTGTCTAAGCACCTGCCAGTTAAATCATGGTAACTGTACAATATGCTTCTCTCCTCTCTAAACACAAGTATGTCTGCAATAAACAAAACTGCTCCACCCAGCTTTCCCTAAGGGCTCTTTCACACTTGCGTTGTTCTTTTCCGGCATAGAGCTCCGTCGTCGGGGCTCTATGCCGGCAGAATCCTGATCAGGATTATCCCCATGCATTCTGAATGGAGAGAAATCCGTTCAGGATGCATCAAGATGTCTTCAGTTCAGGACCGGTACGTTTTCTGGCCGGAGAAAATACCGCAGCATGCTGCGCTTTTTGCTGCGGCCAGAAATCCTGAACACTTGCCGCAAGGCCGGATCCGGAATTAATGCACATTGAAAGGTCTAAATGTCGTTTCGGCGCATTACCGGATCCGACGTTTAGCTTTTTCTGAATGGTTACCATGGCTGCCAGGAAGCTTTTTGCCATGGTAAAGTGTAGTGGGGTGACGGGGGAGCAGTATACTTACATTGCGTGTGGCTCCCGGGGCGCTTTAGAGTGACGTCAGGGCGCCCCACGTGCATGGATGACGTGATCGCATGGACCATGTCATCCATGCGCATGGGGCGCTCTGACGTCATTACTATGGCAACCAGGACTTTAATAGCGTCCTGGCTGCCATAGTAACACTGAACGCATTTTGAAGATGGATCAGTCTTCAAATGCTTTCAGTTCACTTGTTGTTGGTGTTACGGATCCGGCAGGCACTTCCGGCAAATGTTGTTGGTGTTACGGATCCGGACAACGCAAGTGTGAAAGAGCCCTTAGTATAATTGTGCATTCTCCATTTTTTCTCCTCTCTGTTTCCCCGGTGCATACCCCTGCATATTCATCCATCTAAAATGCTTCCTGCAAGTGTGATATCATTGTGCTAAGTCCTACATATGTTTATTACTGCTTTTATGGATTTTATGGTCCATTCTGGTCCTTAGCTCTGTTTAGCTACACAAAGAATCTTTTATCATGTGTCTTGCTTAACTGAATAGTAGGTTAATGAGCTAAATTACCCCTAGTTCTATGATCATACTCCCTATAAATGTAGACACAGTCTAAGGTGAAGCATTCCCTGGGTTCAAGCACTCGTCAAAGCATCATCTTTCTCTAAGCACCATATTGTGTTAAATCATGGCAGTTAGACATGACAAGAGACAGCGCTTCTATAGGATCTAAGAAAGTTGCACACAGCTCAGGTAGGCTGTATGTAGTATTTTTTCAGTGTTCACTGCTTCTGTTCTCATTGTTGCTGCTTCCAACTTTTGTTCCTTCTATCCACGTCCGTCCTGTCTCTCCTTCCTTCACCTATGTTCAATTCATACAGACTTTTTACCCTCATACTGTACATCACCATGATCCATCTTCCTCTATGGTGTAACATAAAAAAATAACTCACAAATCACTCAATCATCTAACACTTTCTATTCTCTTGGCTCTAGCTACACCTTTTCACCTGCCACATAGAGAAACCCTGGAATCTTATTATTAATATTTGCCATATGCCCTCTCTCTTTTAACAGTACTCTCTGGAACTGGAACTCTCAATCGTTACACAACAAACTCCCCACAATCCATGACCTCTTCCTTTTAAAATCTCTTAACCTGCTGGCCTTTTACAGAAACTTGGCCTCAACCTTCTGACACCTCTTTCCCTGCCACTCTATCCTCTAGTGGGCTACACTTTTCCTATACCCCCAGACCTGATAACAGGCATGGTGGAGGAGTAAGCATACTACTTTCTCAAAAGTGCATATTTCAAGTCCTTCCGCCTGTACCCTCTCTCATATTCCCTTCTTTTGATATTCACACCATCAGACTCTTCTGCCCACTCAACCTGTGAGTGACTGTCTATCGCCTCCCCTCCCCCACAAACTCTCCAACCAGTTCTTGGATCACTTTGCTGCCTGGCTTCCCTACTGCCTATCATCTGAATCACCAACTCTTATTATGGGAGATTTTAATATTCCCATTGACAACCCTATCTCACCATAAGCCTCTCACTTTCTTTCTATAACCACCTCTCACAACTCACTTCTTCTGCCATACACAAAAATGGTGATATACCTCATCCAGTCTTCTTCTGCCTCTGCTCAATCTCTGACTTTGTCAACTCACCCTTCCCACTTCCTGACCACAGTCTTCTTTACTTTACTATTAAGAATAGAGATGAGCAAATTTCTCAAAAATTTGATTCGGCTGGTTCGCCAAACTAAAAAAAAAAAAGTTTTGATGCAAATTTATTTGTGGCGAATCGCGCTAAAAAACGTCTATTTCCTGGCTGCAGAGAGAGCCTTTATAGTGGTGTAGCACACTGTGCCTTGCAGTAATGTGCATAGGGAGTATGCTGTGGTAGTGAGAGAATACTGTGAGACAGTTTGACATGCAGAAGACGTCGTTCTTAGAATCACTGCTCACTTCACTTATTTGGGCAGTAACGGGGCCAAAAACTGAGCAAATAACTTGATAACTTGAACTTAGATTCACAGGTCAATGTTAGCATCAAGAAGAAGCAAACTCCTTTTACACCGTCGGCAGCTGATTCTACATAGATGTCTACAGAACATGTTCTATTATACACTTATACAAGTGGAGCCCCCCGACACAGGGTGTCAGAAGTAAGTTTGTGTTGACGTCACATATTATTTTGCCCTTCCTCTCATCTATCAGAACAATAACCCCCAAAAAACACATCCTGTCTGTGGAGCATCCACCTTCACTCGGTCAGCATTTGGTCAATAATCCATCAGTATTGCTAAAGCCAAATAAAAACAGGAGTGGATCCAAGACAGAGATGACTGGAATATTTGCATGTCTTCTGTGTTTTGTACCCACTTCTGCTTTTGGATACCAAATCATAAGCCAATTATGATGCAAAATATGTCATGCAGGCCTTACAGATGTTATATAGTCAGGATCCGTTGTGCATCTCATTTTTCCTTCCTTCTGACAAATCAGAAGAAGGGTCAAATAAATGATGATGTAAGCCAGGCCGAAAGGCAAAATAGTAGTCCAGTCATGAATTGGGAAGGGTGGGAACAGCATAAGTCCACAGAGTGGGCCTATGACATAGTGGTGAGGTGGAAGCAGCATCAGGAGGAAGCCACAGAGTGGCACAATGACAGTGTAGAGGCGGCAGGAGCATCAGGAGGCCAAAGAGTGGTACAATGACAGAGTGCGGAGATGGAGGCAGCAGCAGCATTAAGAGGAGGCCACAGAGTGGTACAATGACAGTGTGTATGTGGCACTAGCACCATCAGGAGGTCACAGAGTGGCACAATGACAGAGTGTGGAGGCGGCGGCAGCAGTAGCATCAGGAGGAGTCCACAGGGTCGCACAATGCCAGAATGTGGAGGTGGCAGCAGAAGCAGCATCAGGAGGAGGCCACTGTGTGGCACAATGACAGTGTGGAGGTGGCAGCGGCAGCATCAGAACGCTACAAAGTAGCACAATGACAGAGTACGGAGGTGGCAGCAGCAGCATATAGAGGAAGCCATAGGGTGGCACAATGACAGTGTGGTGGTGGCAGCAGCATCAGGAGGCCACAAAGTGGCCCAATGACAGAGTGTGGTGGCCAGCAGCAGCATCAGGAGGAGGCCACAGGGTGGCATAATGACAGTGTGGAGGTAGCAGCAGCATTAGGAGGCCACAGCGTGGCACAATGACAAAGTGTGGAGGTTGCGGCACCAGCAGCATCAGGAAGAGGCCACAGGGTGACACAGTCACAGTGTGGAAGTGGCAGCAGCATAAAGAGAAGGCCACAGGGTGGAACAATGATAGTATGGCGGTGGCAGCAATAGCATGAGAAGACCACAGAGTGGCACAATGACAAAGTGTGGAGGTGGTGGCAACAGCAGCATCAAGAGGAGGTCACAGGGTGGCACTATGACAGTGTTTAGGTGGCAACAGCATCAGGAGACCTGAGTGGTGAGGTAGCAGCAGCATTAGGAGACCACAGAGTGACTCGTTGACAGAGTGGGAAGTGGGTGGCAATACCAGTACCAGCTGAAGATAGTGGGTGAAATAAGGAGCACTTGGCATCAGATGTGTGGCATTAGGTGGGTGGCAGCATCAGAATAGTAGCTGAGGCAGGTAGCCAGAAGAATCCGGTCTCTTTTGTCAAAGTGTTGGTGTGGCACCATGGATGATCTAGTCTGATGCATCAGGCATTGGTGGGTGGAAGTCCTGGCTGATCCACGCCTGATTCATCTTGACAAAGGTCAGTCTCTCCACATTTTGGGCAGACAGGCAAGTTCTTCTTGGGGTAACTATAGCCCCTGCCGCAGTAAACACCCACTCTGATGCCACACTACTGACAGGGCAGGACAGCTTTTCCAGGGCAAACTCTGCCAGTTCTGGCCACAAATCCAGTTTGGCTGCCCAGTAGTCCAGAGGATCTTCAATGTGGGGTGGCAGGCTGCTGTCCAAGTATGCCACCACCTGCTGGTTGAGGTCGATTCTCAAGGTCTAGCTGCTGCTGCTGCTGCTGGTGAGTAGTTTCACTAGGCAGGTAAAGAAGGCTGCTCATCAGCGACTCTAGACTCAAGTTGCTGCTGATGGAGCTGGAACTGCTCCTAACCCTCACCATGCCACAGCAGCCATGGCAGAGGAACATGAGCGCAGAGGGCCCGCCCAGTCAGACCTGCGAGAGGATGGACGATGGCGCAGATAGACAGCGTCCAACTGACTACATAGGATTTCTCTATAGTAGTTCAGTTTGTCCTCCCTCTCAGCGGGTGTAAAAAAGGCCCCCATTTTGTACCGGTAGTGAGGGTCCAACAAGGTGTAGAGATAGAAGTCAGCCCTCTGCTGAATGGTGTCAATTCGGCTGTCAGTTCCAAACCCCCCCTACCCAAACTATGACCAACTATTGCTCCAATTATGTAATTTTTATCTTGCATTTCGACGGTATGCCACTGAGCACTGAAGTCCTCCCAATGCATTTTACTGCTGGTTTGTGGGAGCACAGTGTCGGAATACAAGTGAGTATGAAAATAAAAATTACATAATCAGACTTAGCGTTACTTACACTATACACCACTGACTGTAGTTTGGGGGTGTTTTGGAGCTGGCAGATTCCCTTTTACTCCTGCTGTATGTAGATTTATGCAAATATGAAATTATATAGCTCTTAAGCAACCAAATCTTAACAATATTGCATTCATATAGTTATCATTATAAAGTATTGCACTTTTATTTATACACTCACGGTTATTGCATGCTGAATTGCAGCAATCAACCTTAGCACAGAGAGCTAAAAATGACACCTCATTTCCTCCCAAGATGAACTCTCACTGACCTAGCCATATGGAAAGATTTAATTAAATCCAACAACATTCTCCCATCAAGAGAGGCACTTTCTTACCTCCATATGCAAATCACAGTTATACTAACGTAGAATACTTTTTAACAATACCTGCTAATAACTTGTTTTAAAGGTAATTATAGAGGCATACTGTCACGAGGGTGTCGCGACCTATCGCTGACCCTGTTGTGCCTGGGGTCAGAAAGTCACAGCGGGTGGCTACTCACTCAGTTTAAAGAGATCACTCCATGACCTAGTGGTGGGAATGGATTCCGGTCCAGGTTTTCCTGCTTAGATTTGCGATCCTTTTTGTCCCTGTTAGGAATCTGTAGCTTTTCCTTTGAGCTGTTCTTTGTCAGCCACTCCCAGCTGCTATATATTCTTCCTTTCTGCTTCCCTTGTTGCCAGATATAGACCTTCCTTTCAAGTTAACTATTCTGACCTCAGTTGGTGTAGCTGTGGAGCCTGCTGGAGCTGTTGTAACCAGTTTGGTTAGATCTCCGGTTCTCTCCAGCTTGTTTCATACTATTTGTTGTCTCCCTTCTGGGATTATATGTTGTGTTTGTATTGTTTGTCCTTTCCCTGTTGTTACCCTAATCACTACCTAGGGCTTCTTTCAGGGTAAGCCAGGGATGAGGCACGTGATCGGCATACGGGTGAGCAACCCGTCTAGGGACATCAGGGTAGCCAGGTGCCAGTGTTAGGTGAGTTAGGGGTCATCACCACTCCGGTCTCCCTTCCCTCTGCGCCACACGACTGGTACCTGCCATACCAGATGTGATACATATAGACTAACAGGGAATGTAAATTTATCTTGAATTACTTTATTGTTTCTGTTTTATGCTCGGTATAATCTTCTTGTGTTTTTTATATGAGAAGAAACTTTGTTTACATTTTTAATATACATTATTTTTTATTTAGCTGCTAAAGTGTACCTACAGTATGCCTATATTTTTGTACCAATCCGTAGTACCAAAAAATATATTAAACTATATATGAAACTATTGTTTTTTATATGAGAAGAAACTTTGTTTACATTTTTAATATACATTATTTTTTATTTAGCTGCTAAAGTGTACCTACAGTATGCCTATATTTTTGCACCAATCCGTAGTACCAAAAAATATATGAAACTATTCTTTACCTTTTTAGGCAATATATATATATATATATATATATTTTTTTTTTTTTTTTCATTAACATGCTGACAGCTTTTTTTTTTTTTTGAGGGGGGGGATGAGTTGTATTTTTTCAGTAGCATTATTTTGAGATATATACTGTATAAATTATTGATTAACTTATATTATTCTTTATGGGGGAAAAGGAAAAAAATCTGAATAGTTACGGTAATACAAAATATGTATATTTTTAAAGGGGAACTTAAGTCAAAAAATTTAAAAAAAGAAAGAAATTACCAACAAAGCTTATTATAATAACCTATTTTAACTTCCACATGTTGTGTCCTATGTCACATTTACGAAGCTGAAAAACAAAAAACAAATGTTCTACAATTGTCCTGAGAGATGTCCATGTTTACTCTCCCTCCATAATGCTAGTTCATGTGAAATAGAAAAGAAAAAAGATTAGTTCTTTATGTGTACATCAGATAAAATGAAATATTTGTCACCTCCTCTCATCTTACAAGTGGTGTATTGGTGCTCCCTCACACACCTTGGCCATTTCCACATCAGCTTAGTTTTCCAGCTCACATGGTGTGCTCCATACACCTCCCATCACGTCTGCTTTTGCCACAGGCTGCTCCCTTTAATTTCTTTTCTATGTAGAACATTTTTGACTTTATCAAAGTTCTTAGGATTCTTATTAACTGCTAGATGACATCCGCTGTTGTGGTAAAATGTGACCATTGCATCTGACTTCTATGTAGCAATTCAGGCCAGAAGGTAGCAGTCAGTGTTCCCTTTAAGCTGTGCACTCTGTAAAGGGGAGGGATAAAGGGACAGCTTTACTTGCTGCAGACAGATAACACAGCTTAGGCTGCTTTCACACTAGCGTTCGCTGGTCCGCTCGTGAGCTCCGTTTGAAGGAGCTCACGAGCGGACCCGAACGCAGCCGTCCAGCCCTGATGCAGTCTGAATGGAGGCGGATCCGCTCAGACTGCATCAGTCTGGCGGCGTTCAGCCTCCGCTCCGCTCACCTCCGCACGGACAGGCGGACAGCTGAACGCTGCTTGCAGCGTTCGGGTGTCCGCCTGGCCGTGCGGAGGCGTGCGGATCCGTGCGGATCCGTCCAGACTTTCAATGTAAGTCAATGGGGACGGATCCGTTTGAAGATGCCACAATGTGGCTCAATCTTCAAGCGGATCCGTCCCCCATTGACTTTACATTGAAAGTCTGGACGGATCCGTACTAGGCTATTTTCACACTTAGCTGTTCTATGCTAAAAATAATGCAGACGGATCCGTTCTGAACGGAGCATCCGTCTGCATTATTATGAGCGGATCCGTTCAGAACGGATCCGCCCGAACGCTAGTGTGAAAGTAGCCTTAGAGGGAACTGTGATGGCAGCACTGAATTGTAATAATATAGTAATTCATGTATACGGTAATGGATACAATTCTATTACTCTATACAAATATCAGTCTAATGATTGCAAGTTAGGGTCCACTTGGGGGCTTGAAAAAAAAAGTTCCAAAGAGTTAAAATGTTTTAAAAAAGACAAAAATTGTAATTACCACCTTAGCCAAAAATCTAAATAAATAAACAATAAAAAATAAACATTGTGGATATCACCGGTAAATGGCATAACAGAAAAATAAAATCAAAATTGCCTTCCCAATTTTTTTTGATAAAAAGTGATGAAAAAGCCATACACATCCCAAAATGGTGTCAATAAAACTACAGACTGTCCTGCAAAAAATGAGCCCTTACACAGCTCCATAGACTTAACTATAAAAAAAAGTCAGAATATGGCGATGAAAAGAAAATCATACAAATATGGTATCACCATAATTGTACTGACCTGGAGAATGAAAAGCACAAGTCAGTTTTACCTCACACTGAGCGCCATATAAAAACCAAAACTTAAAGCTGTGGCGGAATTGCATTTTTTTTCCAATTCCATCATATTTAGATTTTTTTTAAAGCCTCCTACTACATCCTATGCAAAATAAATGGTGCCATTAGAAAGTACAACTTGTCCCACTAAAAAACAAGCCATCCTATAGCTATGAGATCAGAAAAATAAAAAGATTATGGCTCCGGAAATACTATTGTGGTTTTAAATGATCTACATGTTTAGTATTTACTCACTATTAATCACATATGTGTTTTTGGGGGGGATGTTCCTGCCCATTGTCATCTATATTATTCATTTGAATGATTTTCTGTGTTTGGTGACAATACTACAAGATTCATTCTCTCAGCACGTTTAGGTCCTATGGCTCTTTTCATGTGGCTCTAAGATGAGCAGTGATTAAAAGTAGCCTTTAGTTAAGTGCTCTGTACTCGGGGGCTCTGAGACTTTTTTCAGGTATTCTGTGTGGTTTCTTTTGGGTGTTAGGATTAGGGATAGGTTTAGTGTTGTTTTGATGGAGAACATTACTTTTTAGAGTGACATTATCTTAAAAGCCCATATATAACAAAGCAAATATAGGAGTGTATCAAGGCTTCATGATACTGTTGGAAAAAAAAATATAGGACATGCCACACGGAAAAAAAAAAAAAATGTTCTGTCTTTGCACTCCGGAAGGCAATTTTATTTTTTATTTTTTAAGTTTTTTTTGCTTTACTTTCCATTGGTGCCATCTTGAAGTACTTGAGGCATATTAAGATTTATTTATTTATTTTAGTAAGGGATTGGAAAAAAATAATTTCTATGCTGAGGATATGAGCTTTTTCAGAGTCCTATACATTTCACAAAGTGACCCATATTTACTATTATAAGTGCTTTACTTTTTTGGCATTGTTTGTGCAACACATTTATTAATGATATGCACCCAAAATAATGTGGGTCATTCATTCAACAGAAATACCTCTATATTAGGTGTATTTCTGGCTCAGACTGTGGTACAAAGTTCTTTTGGGCCGCAATCTATGAATTTTCCCTGCTCACCCCAAGTTTAAAAAAGTGGGCATGGTGTGGGCGGGGATAGGGACAGGCTGGCAGGCTCATCTCATTTACCATTTGTTGTGCGTGTTTTAGGTGTAGAAAATAGTCTAAATGTGGGACAGCTAGGAAGCTGTCTTACATTAAGATGCGGCAATGGATCAGCTGAAAATATGTAGACACCTCTAGATAATTTCAGCGGATTTACAGCAAGTGCACAGCCTTATTAAGACTAACGTCTAAAACTCTGGACTTAATAAATGTGCCCCAATGACTTTTTTATGACTTTCAGGACATGTGGAGAGATTAAACTAACTAGATAAAACAGTCTAAAAAAGCACCATATTGATCATCCAACATCAGCCACCATAACGAATTTGGAGCAATTTCATCTAAGTTTACTCTTTCTACAAATTACTATATAGGAGATTAGTAAATGTGGACCAGTGAACCAGAATAATAAAGGGGTTCTCCGGGATTTTCATTTGGAAGATAGATCATCAATATGAGATCGTCAGGGGTCTGACTCCTGGCACCCCTCATCAATCAGCTGCCTGCGGTCCAGAACTCCATTGTCTCCTCATAGTGCCGTCTATTGGATAGCTGCTGTGCTTGGTATTGCAGCTCAGTCCCATTCACTTGAATGGGACTGAGCTGCGTCTAGGCCATTTGACCGATGAACAACATGTAAAATGGCCTACAAAGAGGCCTAAGTGCTCAAGAAGCACTGCAGACTCTTCATACAGCTGATCAATGGGGGTGCTGGGAGTCGGACCCCCACCGATCTGAGGATAAGCCATCAATATGAAAATCCCAGAGAACTCCTTTAACATGGAGCTAGCCACACTTGGTATCTAATCAAGCAGCATATGCTAGCACAGGTAAAAAGAATGCAATAATAATTCAAGTGTTGAAGATTGAACTATCCATGCAGGTTGGCTGTATCTTCAAACTAATCTCATGTTCTGTTGATGTGGACTGTCTGAGACATTTTTGTTGACTGTGGCTTAAACTTACAACTGCCTAGGACAGACGATTGAATGTTGAAAATATTGGAACTTGTGGCCATTGTAACTTTAGGGACCACTGTAATACTATATTGATTGCTGCTGGAACTAGAGCTTTTTTGGAGCCCTAACTAAGCCAGCAGAGCAGCAGAGTAGAGTATTGCAGTAAGAAGCACAAAGGGAAATTCTCATGTTGTGCTCTAGACCTACATCTCCAGAATGCTTGTACAGTAGTGTAAGGTCATGCAGGACATAATTTCCTGATTCCTGGGAAATATGAAAGTATTTATTTTTTGTGGATCTCAAACTTGAGCAAAACTTTTGGAACTTTACATTCCGAAATCAATTTACAGAATATTTCATTTGAGCGCTCCAAACAGTATTAGAATGTATTGGCTCAGATGAGTTGAAGTTATTAACCTGGACTCGGGTTCAGTTCCAGGGTACCAATTGGAACCAAACCCAAATGCATCCGAAGTCGATTCTCTCATCCCTACCTGTCACCATGAAAGTGCAATGTGAGCTGAAGGCATCTGTGTTGGTCCCATGTTCATATGTAGCCACATTGCTGAGAAAACTTATATTTTAATATATTCAAATGAGTCTCTAGGAGCAATGGGGGTGTTGCCATTTCACCTAGAGGCTCTGCTCTCTCTGCAACTGCCATCAAAGTGTAGAGGGTGCAACCTAGATGTAGTGGCATCTAGGTGTAATGGCAACTCCCCCATTGCTCCTAAAGGCTCATTTGCATATACTAAAACATCATTTTTATCAGCAATGTGTGCACATATGTACATGGGACCAACACAGATTCCTTCAGCTGCCAAGTGCACATGTAACATGTCAGCAAGTTTCAAAGGAACAAATCTGCTGACAGATGGCCATGAAAGATTTGACATGGGTAGCTATAGTTTTACATATTTAGGAAGACATTTCATCCAAAAATAGAATAGTTTCCTTCACTTACATTTCGTCTCTATCCCACACAGTCCAATTGTCACAGTAAGCAAGTAACGACATTAACATCAAATGCTTAAATGGATGTCCAAATATAAAATCCTTTATATAAAAACTGTGGAAATACAATATTATTACAATGCATTTTCTTGTATCCTTTTTTATATCTGTGAGTAATTTTTATTTTATTTCTTTATTATCCATTGAACTTTTGCTTTACAAAAGTTAAGACCACTGCATTAATATTCACATTTAGTTTGGCTTCATAAATTCTTTTTAGAGAGATTATGTATGCATAAAACGTGTGACGAGACAGAAGATAACAAATGACACATCAAACACAGACTAATGTGGTTTTACTGAAGTAGAAACAGTAGTAATAAATCACCTGCCAATGTTAATAAAAAAAAAGAATTGTGAATTGGGCTCCTTCAGCCACAAAAGAAGTTAAATTTCTCCCCAAAAAAATATCCCCAAAATACATGTAAAAAAGAGAAGCAAATCTTGGAGGGAATGGTACATTTTCTGTCAAATAAATATCTAAAACAAAGCTTAAAATCATGGAGATATAGAAAACTGGTTAAAAATAGGCATGCTGGGGGGCGTGGCCTAGCGGAGTATGTGAGCGGACGTGCGGCACAGAGCTCCTCCGCTACCTCGGCTAATTTATCCTGGCAGACTCCTGATTTTGAGCTGATCCTGGCTATGCCCTGTTGGTAGGACGACGGAGGATTTACCTGCACCGGTGGGGAGATGACACCCGAGCGTTATGACCCGCAGAAAGGAGCAGAAAGTGTTGGAGAAGGAGAGCCAAGATGGCGCTGGCGCCACTCCTGGACGCTCAGGCTGCGTCACAGAGCTCCAGAAAGAAGCGGCAGCTAAACTGGAGAAATATGCCCGGCTGTCGTCCACGGCACCTGGGAGAGGCACTCCAAGAAAGCCTGCAGCTAAAAGTGGTCTGTCTGATGAGGACTCTGACATTGAGGGACCTGACAGGTCCGGACAGTATTCTGGCGGCACGGTCTAACCGATTTGGCGCTCTGGCTACTGTGAGTGACCCCCTACCCTCAGAAGCGCCTGACTCTGATTCAGAGGAACCGACTTTGAAAGATGTTATGCAGGCTATATCTAGATGTGGCAAGTCGCTTAACACCCTTACCATGCAGGTGGGGGCCATTAAGGAGGATGTCTCCATAGTGCGGCATGATATGCGAAAGTTGGCCGACCGCACGATTACAGTGGAAGGCCGGATGGGTGAAATGGAGGACGCCATGACACCTCTGACCGCAAGTGTGAGGAACTATTCCATGAGATTGGACATTATCGCTGCAAAGCAGGATGATCTTGAAAACCGATCCCGACGGAATAATGTGCGTATGGTGGGGGCACCAGAGAAAGTGGAAGGGGGAAGCCCGTCTGAATTTTTTGAATACTGGCTGAAGGAAAACTTTGGCGCAGATGTTTTAACCCCTTTATTTGCTGTGGAAAGGGCCCACAGGGTCCCTATGCGTCCGTTGCCGCCAGGTGCCCCACCCAGGACTGTCCTGATCAAAATCCTGCATTTTAGAGACCGGGACATTATTCTGAGGAAAGCGCGGGATAAGCCTGATCTGTCGGTTGATGGCCATAAAGTGGCACTCTTCCCGGACTTTTCACAGGAAGTCCAGAAACGAAGGGCCAAATTTTCGGATGTGAAGAGGCGCTTAAGGGCGCAAGGGGTGTCTTACTCTATGATGTACCCGGCCAAGTTGCGGGTAGCTGCAATGGGGACCACACATTTTTTCGAGGATCCTAAAGAGGCGGCGAGGTGGATAGATCGTCATGAGAGGCAGCTGGCAGCAGACCACGAATGACCCATGTATTGAGGGGCGCTGTTATGTTTACTGAATCAGGTCGTATGATTGATGTGGCCTGGTTATGTCTGGGTGTGAGTGCTCAGGAATGTTGGTATGTGGGATTAGGGTATGTGAGGGGATATCCTGATGTAATGTCATTGGAAGGTATAGTGTGACGGGTATAACCATTACTTACTCTGTTTTCACATATATTTGTCCGAGGAGCAGGGAGAGGGGAGGTTCTGTGCACCCGTTTATTGAGCTCACTGTCTAGTGATTGTATACCCACATTTTGTTCTATTGGGTATGACTTACTCTTTTCTCCCTGAGAAAAGAGAAGAGAGTTTGGGCACTCGACTGCCTTTAATAGCGGGTAATGTGTTTCTTCCCGACAGGCCTTATTTAGGTAATATAGTGGGACCCGTTATTGAGGTGGCCGTGGTGTTAAGTACTAGCTTTTACGCTGTTGGGGGGTTAATTTTCAGGGAGGGGGGTGGGGGGGTTGTTATGTTCCACCTGAATGCAAACACTGTATATGGAAATTAAGGTATTGGTCCAATGTCTGCATGTAATATGAGTTGCTGCTGTATCTGCTCACCAGGTGCTAACAGGCTAAATACTGTGTTTGCACATTTCTTGATATCTGAGTATGGCGGGGAGGGTTAATGTGCTTAGCCGGAATGTGCGCAAGGTTAAAGATGTCATTAAAAAACGAGCGGTTATGGATTGTTTGAATCAACATCAGCCATTGATTTGTTGCGTACAGGAGACTCATCTCACCTCTGACCAGATTCAACTGCTTACTCCTAAGTGGGCAGGACACTGCTACCATTCTACTTTCTCGTCCTATGCAAGGGGGGTGAGTCTCCTGATACACAGATCAATTGCGTTCTCCTGCATCACTAAAAAGGTGGACAAAGAAGGGAGATATGTATGTTTACACTGTGTGATATATGCAACTACCTGTGTTCTGGTGGGTGTATACATCCCACCGTCGTATTCACCTGGGGTGCTTAGAGACATATTGCAATTTATTGCGGATGTGCCAGATGTTCCTGTTTTATTAATGGGGGATTTTAATAATGTTTTTGATTACAATCTGGATAGAATGGGGGTGGGTCAAATTCCTCAAGCGAATGGAATGTCATCTTTTGGGGTTCTGCTCCAAGAAGCTATGATGTTGGATTTTTGGAGGTTAAAAAACCCGTCTGTGAGGCAATTTTCTTGTTGCTCAAGCACTTATAATTCCTTATCTAGAATTGACCTCATTGTTGGGAACGCTGTTATGGGTCAGTATATAGGGGACATACAGTATTTGCCACATAGGGTTTCAGACCACTCACCGGTAGTTGCGGTGCTTGACTTCTGTGCATCACGTAAATATAGTGGTGGGGGTTGGAAGTTTAATCCTTATTGGCTGCCTCTCCTGCCTGATGCTGGGGGAATTGGTGTACGGCTTACGGAATTCTTCCAGATTAATCTACCGTCCACATCTAGATTAGTAGTGTGGGAGACTATGAAGGCGTTTTTGAGGGGTCTGCTTATTGCAGAAGTTAATAAGAAGAAGAGTGAGTCTAGGGCACTCACGAGGAAGTTAATTTTGGAAGTGGAGGGGACAGAGGCAGAGTATATTTTGCAACCGCAGGAGGAGACTAGGGATAAATGGAAGGAGTCTCAGCAGAAACTAAATGACCGGTTATTAGAGCAGGCAAAAAATAAACGATTCTTTCAGAAACAAGCCTTCTATGAGGAAGGGGAGAGAGCAGGTAGACTTTTGGCATTGGTGTCTAAGGCTCAGTTACAGTCTACATACATTGCGGCCTTGAGGGATTCACATGGTGTTATCCAGAAGGAACCGCCTCATTTGCTCCAGGTCATGTATTCCTTTTATTCCACACTTTATCAATCGCGGCTGCACGTTCTAGATGCAGAAATTGATATGTTTCTGCAACCCCTAAAATTGGGCACTTTATCGAGTGAACATAAGGCGCTGCTGGATGGCCCAATTACTGTTCACTTGGTGGCGACTTTGGAGCTCAGCAAGCTCAGACATGTCACATGCCTAGCCCACATGTTCAACCTTGTGGTTCAGTGGTTTCTCAAAACCTACCCCAATTTGCTTGAGCTACTGGTGAAGGTGTGCCACGTGTGTGCAAATTTCCGCAAGTCACCGACAGCTTCAGCCAGTCTGTCAATGCTGCAGCAGCACTTGAAATTGACAGCTCACCGGCTGTTGTGCGAAGTGAGCACGCACTGGAACATCACGTTCCACATGTTGGCCAGGCTTTGTGAGCAGCAGAGGGCAGTAGTGGAATACCAGCGTCCTCAGTGATCCCTCAGTGCCTTACAATTACTCGGTGTCCAAGCTGGACACGTGGCACGAACTGGCGCTCTACGCCTTGGAGGTGCTGGCCTGCCCTGCTGCCAGCGTTTTGTCTGAGCGGGTATTTAGTGCTGCTGGTGACATTATATCAGATAAGCGTATCCGCCTGTCAACTGGAAATACTGACCGGTTGACTCTTATAAAAATTAGCCACGCCTGGATTGACTATGACTTCTCGACTCCACCAGAGGAAAATGGCTGAACATAAAGGCAATTTAAAAGTGTTGTTTATAATTTACTGAATACACTGTATTTCCATGCGCCCCTTCCACCACAAACAAGGGTATATGGTTAAATCTTACTTTTCTCATCCTCCTCCTCCTCTTCCATCATATCAACATACTTATTAATCACGTATAATGCCCTCACATATATGTCCTTCGCATATAATGTTTTACAGGGTCAGCTCACACACAGGCCCTCGCATATAATTTTTAAGTGTCAGCTCACCAGCAGGCCCTCACTTACAATCTTTTACTGGGTCAGCTCACCTACAGGCCCACACCTAAAATCTTTTACAAGGTCAGCTCACCTGCAGGCCCTCACCTAATTATACCTAATATGTAATTTGCGCGCATGCTGCCTTGCTTGGATGTGGTAACCGTTGCTGTTTCTCAGGCTCCCTCTCCGGAATCGAACCATGATTTCCCCATTACCCATAATCTACATGGTTTGGGCTGAAAATAACATTGAAAGTTGATAGGGCAGACATCCAAATGGATCGCCACCATCACAGGGATGCGCGATCATCCCCAGATTATCTAGAGTCACCAAAGCGGCAGCAGGCCCTCGCCTAAAATGTTTTAGATGGTCAGATCAGCAGGCCCTTGCTCCAAATGTTTTTGAGGGTCACCAGCAGGCCATCAATCATAATTTTTCAAGGCTGTGTATGATGCCCTCCTTTATGTGTAACAAAGGGTGTATTGGAGTGCCGGTCCCTTGTAATATTTTGCAGCCCTTTCACTTGGTGCATAGGCTTTATGAGTGTAGGAGTCCCACTACATGAACAATTGTACCACAATATGAATGAGGCCCTCATTTACATGATATGCAGGTTGTATCGGAGTGCCTTTTCCTTGTAATTTTTGGCAGCACTTGCACTTTATATACAAGTAAATATACAGGAAAGAATGTTTCCTATAAATTTTTCATCTAAAATCTATTTTTTTCTTCGGTTTTGTGCGTATTATTGTAAGTCTGTAAAAGTGGTGTACTATTCGCACAACATCGTTCAGCGACCTGCGAGTACAAGATGCTTTCAGACATCCTCCCCATGCTGTTCCAAAACCATTTCGATGGTGTTTTCATCAATTTCTGACATTTTCCTATGAACCAGTCACCCTCCCCTTATCAGAGCAGGGGGTACCTGGCTTAATTCTCCCATTGACTTCCATTGTGCTCGGGTGTGCGGTCAAGCACCCGAACAACCAGATGTGTTCGGCCCAAGCCCCCGAGCACCTGAGCACTACTGTGCTCGATCAACACTAACGAGCACTGCTTCCTCTTCAAGATTACACCATTTTTTGGTGTGCTTGGGGTGGCGACGCAGTGTGATTACAAGTGATTACAAGTACTCTTCCCATTCAAGTGAAAGGAGCAAGCACTTATTCGCACTTATACTGCGTCGCTGAAAATTCCGAGATGACAGTTTTATGTAATGCCTCTGACAGGGCTATATAAAGCAAAATGGACTGAGATATGGATATGTGAATTTTAACATGAAATGGTGAGTGCATAGTTAACAGCTAACCTATTAGGCACCATCATAGGGTCAAATAGGCTCACAGATATGGCAGAGCAGAGGGACATTTTTACGCCCCTAGCTGAAATGACAACCAATGACCACCCTAAAATCATGGTGTAATGGCACCAATAGAGTGAGGGACGTAGCTCCCCCTCTCTGTAAAACCTTTGTTTCCTATTGACCATGACATGAGTAGTTATTTGGCTAAGATTGGAGTTATCTTCAACCATAAACTTTTACAGCAAGATGTTGACTGCACTGTATATTACAGCCAACATTTGCAGTTTGTGTCATGGCACAGTTAAATATATGCCAGCCTTTATTGTCTTATTTGCATAAATAGGGCTCTGTAATTGGAAATTTGCATGTCAGATAAATTAAGCAGAAATTAAATAGAAAATGATAGATGGCATTATCACATCCAGGTTTAACAGGTTAACATTCACATTGTTGCACACTCCATTACTACAGTTGTATGCATAAGCAGACTAATAGAACCTTGAACCAAATTTACTATAATGATCTAAAATGACTGTCTTTCTTTTGAAACAAGTTATACAGAGCAAGAATGTTGTTTGAGTCTATAATGAGTTGACTGATTGGTTTCTTTAGCACTCTTATTTGAGAAAGACATCTCTAAAAGCTTGACAGGTAAGCTCCGTGAGAATACAAATGAAATGGAATAAGTTGTCACAAACCAGCAGGTGTGAACCCACTGTGCTACATGTCCTACTTCCTTTAAGGGCATTGTCTAAGTGAACCCCTCGATTCTTCACAGTACCCCTGATGGTGGGGATAGACTTTCCCGAGGTTAATATCAGGTATCTACCTCTTGAGGAGGATAGGCATACAAGGCAGCTGGCCCAGTAGGACCAGGAGGTACCAGAAGTAGAGGCGTAGTCAGGCAAGCAGAGTCATTACCAGGAGCAACATAGCAAGACCGAAGGATGAGGCAGAGGCATAGTCAGACAGCTGAAAGGTCAGGGAAGGCGGCACAGGTACAGGTCAGGCAATCCGGATCGGCAACAGGAGAGTCAAGGCTAGCAGGCAGGGATCATATGGGTAGCAGAATCCAATAGCACAAATATGAGTAAGGAACACAGAAACACAAGTCGTTATCAGAAGCCTTAGCAGAGCACAAGGACCTTGACACTAAGGCATCTGGGAAGGGGGTTGAGCCACTTATATATGCACAGGAGGGCTTGGGTAGATCAGTGAGGTCACATGACCTAAGCCGCTAAGTCCAGGAAGTGATGAGTGTCGGCTTTTAAGGAAGTGCAGCAGGAACAAACAGCAAACATGCTGTGGCCAAGGCTGAAAGCTAAAACTGTGGAGTCGATCCAGAACAACAGCACCCACACAGACAGAGCGCAGGACTGCAGCAGTGAAATGGAAAGCACCGGCCACCACTTAACAAGGCGCCCGGTAAGCAGGGCAACAGTGGCGCACAGCAGCCACTGTTACAGAAGAAATGTAAAATCTTCACATACCATGTATTTTCTTCTGAGGACCTTGCTGCATTTCAATTTGAATGGTTTTGGAACGATACTGCAAAATGTATCTTAACATAAACGACTGTTGTTTCTCTGACAAAGGTACTCCAACATTATACCATACAAACATTTTAGTGCAAACTTTTACAACAAAGTAAGCCAACCAATAGGTGGTGTAAAGTTATGCAAGGTTGATTAACATTATTATGACCACTAGCTAATATCTAGAGTTACTGCTGTGAGCAGCATGGTCAGCAACTAGATGGGAAGGGAGTGACTCAATAAGGTCCTGGTAGGGTGTCACAAAGGTATCTGGAGCCATGCTGACTGCAGTACATCCTATAGCTGCTGAAGGGGGCTTTGGGAAGAATCAATAGAAGGAACAAGATGATCAAGGTGTTCCCACAGATACTTAATTGTGTTCAAGTCTGGGGAATTAGGGGGCTAGGGTAGTACTTGGAAGTCTTGCTCATGTTCTTCTAACCAATGTTGTCCATGTGATATGTCACATTTTCTTGCTGGAAGAATCACATCAGCCCCAAGACAATCCGCATTTATGGGTGTATGTGATCTGCAAGGGTGGATTTATACTTAAATCAGTTGAGAGTGCCTTCCACATGGATCAGTAGGCCCAGAAAATGCCATGAAACATTCCCATGACTATAACACTGTCATCAACTGCTTGTGTTCTTCCAGCATTAGTTGCAGGGTGTGTGTTCTCTGATGTTTCTCGTCTGACAGGCCTACTAGGGATGAGCTGATTTAGATATGTAAAATGGCGGATGCCATTCACACACAGCAGATTTCTTGCAGAAATATCTGTGACTAAAACCAGTTTAATTCATCTGAAAGATGTTTTTGGCAGCAAGCTTGTGGATTATAGCAGCCTTATTTAGATAAATAGGACAGTCACAGAAATTTCAGCAACTAATTTCTCACATGTGAATTTATTAGTGTTGAGCAAAGCATTCAAAGTAGAATTTGTTCCAAAGTTTAGGAAAACTTTGATTTGAAACAAATTGGAATTTCCTCGCGTTTTGTAGTAACAAATCAGGTTTTGCTAAAATGGCGGCTACACGTGTTACAAAGTAAAAGTAAGAAGTCCAGGAACGCAAGATTACCCAAAAATGCCATGCAGCCAGCCAACTTGCAGATAGCCATCCCCTGTGATGTCACAGCTCTATAACCACTGTCTCCACCACTGTCCAGTGAGCTGAGCATAAGGAGAGATGTGGCAAGCGCTCACGCGCTAGGGATATTGTTGCTGAAAACGATTAATAGAAGAATATATTGGGGGGATAACAGGGAGAGTGCAGGGAGAGTGCTGGAATAGTGCAGGGAGACTTATGCTGCATCAGTTTTATTTATTTATTCCTACATTTACTTAGTCCTGCATCAGCTGTAAACTAAGATATGTAATTAAATACCAATAAGATGGAAGCCTTTATTATTCCGGTGCCAGCATGCCAACCAATACCATCCAGTCTGCAGCCCTTAGGGCGGCCATTTCTTAATGATGACCATCCTCATCTTTTGCTGGTTTACTTCTTCCAAATCATGCTTGAAAGTCACCATATCTTAGAAAAGTCGGCAAAATGCAGAGAGAGAAGGGGCTGCATGTTCCCGATGACATATTCTCATCAATATTAGATGATAAAGGAAAAGGAATAAAAGCAGATAGCAGAAGAAGGGCTCCCATCTATAGGGCAGGAGAGTGCTGGGGTTGAAGTGAGTATGGCCTCATGCACACGACCGTTGTGTGCATCCGCGTCTGTTCCGTCATTTTTCACAGTTTAGCGGAGGTCCCATTCATTTCTATGGAGCTGTGAAAAAAAACTGATAGTCCTCCGTTTTTTCTCCGCATCCGTGATCCGTGATTCCAGTCCGTCCAAAAAATTTAACCTGTCCTATTCTTGTCAGTGGAAAACAGAGGACGGACCCATTCAAGTCGATGGGTTCGTCAAAAAAAAAACGGATGCACAACTGGTATGTCATCCGTGTCCGCGTTCGTATCAGTTTTTTTCTACAAGACCTTGGTTCAATAAAATTACACTTTTCATTAACCTTACTCTTTTTCCCCCTGTAAGACAAAAATAAAGGAAGACACAAGGAAACACAACTGAAGCAAAATCGTACACAGACCACTGAAGCCAAATCACTGACAGTGAAAAAACACTGTCATGCGCATGAGGCCTATGCCAGAGCTGATTTTGTGTTTACTGTCAACCTGCAGGAGATTGCAGGTCAGAACAACAGTAATATGCATATTGTCCCCACACCTAACCAGCAAACCCCATACCAGCAACAGCCCCTGTTTAACCCCTTCTATCCCGGGCAAGTTTTCGCCCTTCCGCCCAGGTAATTTTTTGAAAATCTGACATGTGTCACTTTATGTGGTAATAGCTTTGGAACACTTTTATTTATCCAAGTCATTCTGAGATTGTTTTCTCGTGACACATTGTACTTCATGATAGTCCTAAATTTGAGTCAATATATTTCAGCTTTATTTATGAAAAAATCCTAAATTTACCCAAAATTTAGAACAATTAGCAATTTTTTAAAAATTTCTATTTCTCTGCTTTTAAAATAGAAAGTTAAACATCATAAAATATTTATAACTTAACATTCCCCATAAGTCTACTTTATGTTGGCATCATTTTGTAAATGTAATTAAATTTTTTTAGGACATTAGAAGGCTTAGAACTTTAGAAGCAATTCTTACATTTTTTAAGAAAATTTCCAAAACCCACTTTGTGAGGCTTACACAGTAGTAACCCCCCATAAATGACCCCATTGTAGAAACTACACCCCTCAAGTTACTCAAAACTGATTTTACAAACTTTGTTAACTCTTTAGGTGTTCCACAAGAATTAAAGGAAAATGGAGATCAAATTTCTAAATTTCACTTTTTTGGCAGATTTTCCATTTTAATCATTTTTTTTTTTTTTTTGCTTAACACATCAAGGGTTAACAGCCAAACAAAACTCAATATTTATTACTCTGATTCTGCGGTTTACAGGAACACCCACATGTGGTTGTAAACTGATGTAAGGGCACACTGTAGGGTGCAGAAGAAAAGGAACGCCATATAGTTTTTGGAAGGCAGATTTTGAGGGACTGTTTTTTAGATGCCATGTCCCATTTGAAGCCCCCCTTGATGCTCTTTTACAGTAGAAACTCCCAAAAGTGACCCCATTTTGGAAACTAGGGGATAAGGTGCCAGTATTATTGGTACCATTTTTGGGTACATATAATTTTTTGATAATTTATTATTACACTTTATGGGGCAAGGTGACCAAAAATTTGTAATTTTGGCCCGGTTTTTATTTATTTATTTTTACAGCATTCACCTTTTTACCGCGTTCACCATGAGATATTTTGATAGAGCAAATCTTTGTGGACGTGGCATTACCTAATATGTATACTTTTTCTTATTTTTTTTTTTTTTAGTTTTACACAATAATAGCATTTTGAAACAAAATAATAATAATGTTTTAGTGTCTCCATAATCTGAGAGCCATAGCTTTTTTTATTTTTTTACTTATTTTTTTATTTTTTGATACACTTTTTTGATCGCTTGGTTTTGCACTTTTTGTGAAGTAAGGTGACAAAAATGGCTTGTTTATTTTTTTGTTTTTTACGGTGTTTACCTGAGGGGTTAGGTAATGTGATATTTTCATAGAGCAGGTTGTTATGGACGTGGCTATACCTAATATGTATACTTTTTTATTTATTTAACTTTAACACAATAATAGCATATTTGAAAGAAAAAAATGATGTTTTAGTGTCTCCATGTTTTAGTGTCACCATTTGGTTTTTTAATGGTGTTTATCGGACATGGTGGATCATGTGATAAATTTATAGAGCCGGTTGTTAAGGACGCGGTGATGCCTAATATGTGTGTTTTTCCTATTTTTTTTTATTATGAAATCTGGGAAAAGGGGCATTTTTTCTTTTTTACTTGAAACTTTTTTTGGGGCCTAGGTATACCTAATTTATAGCGATTTGAAACTTATTGATTCATAATCAATCAAATTTCTTCGCTAACTTTGAAGAAGTTGCCAAATAAATTTTTAGCTAATCTTCATCGTGTATTACTCTTGAAATCTGCAGCTATCCCACAGTTTCTGTTATGTATATGCATCTAAAACTACAGTATGGCAGGTGTGCTGCAAAATAAACTAATTAGTCCTTGTAGGGATAAATTGCTCTGGTTTGCATGTAACTTCTTTGTGTGTCTTTCAAATCTGTGTTCAAAATGTGAATGACCATCATGTAAACATACCCATAAAATGTAAGGATGACTGCACAGTTAATAGTATACTTTATTGTGTTTGAATGTTAAAGGTTTTTTTTCCGAGTGTTTACTGACCTAACCTCGGGATATGTCATCAATATCAGATCAGCTGGGTTCCCAAGTGTCAACCGTTTGAAGAAGCTGCAACACTTTGGTGGGAAGCGCGGCTTTCTTGAAACATACCAATCACCTTGCTGTCCATTGTATATCAGTTGTACTTGGTATTGCAATTTAGCCTCATTCACTTGAGTGGGACTGAGCTGCATCTAGGCCATAAGAACAATGAACATTACGCCACTGGCCTAGAAGGAGGCCGTGGTGCTCATCGTGGTACATGGGTTTCCGAGTTGAGACCAAACTGCTATGTGACTGCAGAAATGCTTCTTTTTCTATAATTTTCTCATGAGGTTGATCACCTTATGCTTTATCTATTCACTTCTTTCTGCTCTTGCTCTGTACAGACACCAAAACCATGGCTGGTGTCAGTACAGGGTTTAGCCTTATTCAATACGGTTAAACTGCAAACTGGTCTGGCGCATTGAGATTGAAAAGGTGTAGCAGAAATGAGTCCTTATTGTTTCTACTTTACTTACCTGCTCTAGGGAAGCTGCCATCTCTGACCTTATAGGAGGCAGGCAGCAACTCTGATGGTTTATATACAAAGTTGCAAAGGATTTTGGGGATTTTCACTTGTATAAAAAGACACACCTGAGCAGCCATGAGCAGTAGATGATTGTGAAGATTTTAGTTAACCTATGAAATTGCAAACAGTGTAATGTATAAGGATTGTTGTCGAAATTATAATGTATTTTAATGTTGGAAATAAGGACTACATTCAATAAACTCATTTGGATTATTTTCAGCTGAAATAAAACAAGTTTACTGGGGCTCTTACTTAAAAATGTTGTAAGTATGCTGCAAGGAAGGCCAGTGCCGCAATGACTAAGGGAAGAAGTATAGGAGGAATTCCTGCGCTTACTCTCTGACTGCACCTAAGTACTTGTGTTGGGCGCGAATATTAGAATCGCAATTTTTTATCGCAAATATCACCACTTTGAGAATTTGCGAAGATTTCGAATTTAGTGCTATATATTTGTATTCTCGAATATTCTAGATTTTTTTTTTTCATCTGTAACCTCCCTTCTTGCTTGTGGGCCAATGAGAAGGCTGCAATGTCTTTGTCTGAGCTTAGCAACATCCCTAGCAACCAATAGGAAAGTTGCCTACCCCTTACTATATAAGAACCTCCCCAGCAGCCATTTTCTGTAGTTTTATGGAGTTCTGAGAGAGACAGCAGTGTCATTGCTGTGCTCTGTGCTTTACTGTTTAATTACATTAGATAGTTAGTTAGTTAGTTAGCTCATATATATATATTATACAGATAGTTAATGGGAGATAGTCAGTGTAGGTTAGATAGTGATAGAGTGTAGTTATTCACCAATCAGTTAGGATACTTTCACACCTGCGTTTAGGTGCGGATCCGTCTGGTATCTGCACAGACGGATCCACACCTATAATGCAAACGCTTAGATCAGTTCAGAACGGATCCGTTTGCATTACCATGAACAAAAAAACTAAATTATTATTATTGTTTTTTTTTTGTTCATGATAATGCAAACGCATCCGTTTTGACTTTACATTGAAAGTCAATGGGGGACGGATCCGTTTGAAAATTGAGCCATATTGTGTCAACTTCAAACGGATCCGTCCCCATTGACTTACATTGTAAGTCTGGACGGATCCATTTGCCTCTGCACAGCCAGGCAGACACCCGAACGCTGCAAGCAGCGTTCGGGTGTCCGCCTGCTGAGCGGAGCGGAGGCCAAACAGTGCCAGACTGATGCATTCGGAGCGGATCCGCATCCACTCAGAATGCATTAGGGCTGTACGGATGCGTTCGGGGATGCTTGTGAGAGCCTTCAAACGGAACTCACAAGCGGAGCCCCGAACACAAATGTGAAAGTAGCCTAATATGGAGTCAGACCGGCTAAAATGTGAAGTTGCACATTGCGAATATATTGGAGCACTCTATCTGCATATAAAGCTATTGTAATGTTCTGCCGTGCCAACCATTTTCTCCAGTCTCAGGCAACTTCTAGCAGCTTGAAAAATGTAGCCACAGTGACCAACGCCTGTATTGCACACGCAATATGTGTATATTACATTGCCGATTTTTGCAATCAAGAAAATAATCCCAAATTCTCGAATTCACAAATATATGACAATATTCGCCCAAATATTCACAAAATATCTCAAATTCAAATATTGCCGCTGCCGCTCATCACTACTAAGTACCAGTGACTATAATCCAGGTTCTACCATGTCTGCTGTCCTCTAAGTTATAATTAGTATCTATATGTGACACCGTCCAGCCTATTGGAACTTGTAGAGGAGAGTCCGCAATGTTGATGTGTAGTGGTGAATACTTGATAGTTGTCCCAATCCTCCAGTCCAGTGGAAGCAGTTTCCTATAAAAAAAAAATAAAAAAAAATCTTGCACTCCAAATCGGAGCGCCAGTCACTTCACACTAGCTTACAGCTACAGGAGCTGTTGTGGACCAAAGAGGAAGAAAGGCGATCATATCGAAAAGCATCAGATTTTTGGTCCACAGCAGCTCTTGTAACTGTAAGCTAGTGTGTCATCACCGGCGCTCCAATCTGTGCAAGCTTTTTTGAATAGGAAATGTGCTGCCAGCCGGGGCACGTCTTCCGACTACACAGCCTGACTGCTTCCACTAGACTGTAGGTTCTGGACAACCATCAAGTATTCACCACTACAAATCAACATCGCGGACTCTCCTCTACAAGTACAAGTAGGCGTGACAGTGTCACATATAGATACTACTGATAACTTAGAGGACAGAACCCTGTTTCTAATCACTGGTACTTAGGTGCAGTTAGAGAGTAAGTGCAGGAATTCCTTTTATTATTATTTTCAGTAACCAAGGTCTAATTGTCCTTTGGAGAAATCCATGCTTCACAGTGTGAAAGTCTTTCATCCGATTACATAATTCATAAAAAGGCAATTGCATCTTTCTACATTTTTCATTAATAAAGCAAATAACTTGCATTTACTTACTTAATGGTAAGGCCATCTACTTAAGACTAAGATCACTTTTTTTTGCTTTGCTTTGCTAAGAAGTATGTTAGTCTCTTTATCTGTAGAATTATACTTTCAAACATGGAAAATAATTACAGATGTAATTTGCTCCTTTTTTTAATTAAAAGGATACCCTGTGTAGACTAAAATTTAGCAATTCACAGAGTTCCCCATGGGATTAACATATCATTGTTCGCTAAACATTCTGCCTATGCTATATTAATCGCTGGGTGTTTAAGAATTATTATAAATATTCCCTCTAATTGTTGATTATTTGTATTAAAAATAATTCATTTGTAATTAATTTACATGCTTGACTAGATCCTCATTAGTTTTACCCTATTTTTGTACATATAGCATGTGCTGGGTTTAAATTGAAAGATCTAATTTTAAGAAGCGCAATAAAATTTAATTATGTTAATATTAATAATTAAGAACAGAAACGTAATTTAATCGGAGACAGAGTGGAGCAATTATATGCAGACAGCCATACAATGATTTTGCCATGAAATTTCTTCTGATCTTTTAGTTAACTTTACTTTTAAATAACAATGTACTGAAATACAGTGCACACAAATAAAAGGAATGTTCTTTCCGTATCTGTGTAGCTATGTACAGGGTGGGAACGGAGGATGCCCAGAGGGGTCAAAGCAGAGCCTGTTACTTTCCCTAGTGTGTACCTACTAAGCCTTATCTAATCTCTTTGTCCAGGTAGCAGAGCACCCACCCTGAAAAGAACGACTCCTCGCTGCTGACTAGACCTCCCTATATGCACCATTATGCAGGTGGTTCTTAGCTCTGCATATTAATATTGTAAAGGGTCATGTAGGGTTTTCCTTGTGGTAACCAGTTTAGGCTGGTTACCCACATTTGGACTGCTAATTCTGACCACACGGTACAGTGGTTGTGTTACTGTGGATACAATTGTTTCTTGCATTTTTGGGGATCACTTGCAATTGATGTTGGAATCATATTGTATAACTATGTATTATTACTGTTTATTCATTTTTATTTTATGCTTTGGATTATTGATTTGTATTGTATTTGTTTGATGGCTTAATAGATATGAGGCTATAACAATCTTTAGTCCATTTCTTGTGGTATTACCTGGCCAATTTTACAATTCTGAGGTTGGATGCATCCCACACATGTGCTCATGGAGCTGCATCACACAGTGCTCCATTTGTATTATCCCTATGGTGACGGATGGGGGCAGGGCCTGGCACCATGCGTCATCAATTCCCTGGATACATGTCTTGTGTGCATAGGCACACCCGGCGCCGATCACGCATGGACGCTATGGCGTGCTGTGAGGATGATGGTGCCCTAATCATGCTGGAGATGCGACCTATATTAATCTCAGGTGCTTATGTAGTATATATACCCCCTCTTTTCTTAACTTATCCTTGCCTCCTGACGAAGCCAATGGGTTGGCGAAAACGCTCGTCGAGGTAGTAGTGGTGTCAGCCGCACCGAGCCACACATTCAATATGGGTAATTAATTCTCTTTCATCTTATAATATTTTGCCCAACTTGGCTGCTCTTTATGTGAACCATGTTTCATATGATGCATGTAATATTTTTTATGGATGGAGTTTATATTACAGTGATTGGTATCCCCCTTTTGGGAGCTACAGTCTTGGCCAAAAGTTTTGAGAATGACACAAATATTAGTATTTACAAAGTTTGCTGCTAAACTGCTTTTAGATCTTTGTTTCAGTTGTTTCTCTGATGTAGTGAAATATAATTACATGCACTTCATACGTTTCAAAGGCTTTTATCAACAATTACATGACATTTATGCAAAGAGTCAGTATTTGCAGTGTTGGCCCTTCTTTTTCAGAACCTCTGCAATTCGACTGGGCATGCTCTCAATCAACTTTTGGGCCAATTCCTGACTGATAGCAACCCATTCTTTCATAATCACTTCTTGGAGTTTGTCAGAATTAGTGGGCTTTTGTTTGTCCATCCGCCTCTTGAGGATTGACCACAAGTTCTCAATGGGATTAAGATCTGGGGAGTTTCCAGGCCATGGACCCAAAATGTCAACGTTTTGGTCCCTGAGCCACTTAGTTATCACTTTTGCCTTATGGCACGGTGCTCCATCGTGCTGGAAAATGCATTGTTCTTCACCAAACTGTTGCTGGATTGTTGGAAGAAGTTGCTGTTGGAGGGTGTTTTGGTACCATTCTTTATTCATGGCTGTGTTTTGGGGCAAAATTGTGAGTAAGCCCACTCCCTTAGATGAGAAGCAACCCCACACATGAATGGTCTCAGGATGCTTTACTGTTGGCATGACACAGGACTGATGGTAGCGCTCACCTTTTCTTCTCCGGACAGGCCTTTTTCCTGATGCCCCAAACAATCGGAAAGAGGCTTCATCAGAGAATATGAATTTGCCCCAGTCCTCAGCAGTCCATTCACCATATTTTCTGCAGAAGATCAATCTGTCCCTGATGTTTTCTTTTTTGGAGAGAAGTGGCTTTTTTGCTGCCCTTCTTGACACCAGGCCATCTTCCAAAAGTCTTCGCCTCACTGTGCGTGCAGATGCACTCACACCTGCCTGCTGCCATTCCTGAGCAAGCTCTGCACTGGTGGCACTCCGATCCTGCAGCGGAATCCTCTTTAGGAGACGATCCTGGTGCTTGCTGGACTTTCTTTGACGCCCTGAAGCCTTCTTAACAAGAATTGAACCTCTTTCCTTGAAGTTCTTGATGATCCTATACATTGTTGATTGAGGTGCAATCTTAGTAGCCACAATATCCTTGCCTGTGAAGCCATTTTTATGCAATGCAATGATGGCGACACGCGTTTCTTTGCAGGTCACCATGGTTAACAATGGAAGAACAATGATTTCAAGCATCACCCTCCTTTTAACAGGTCAAGTCTGCCATTTTAACCCAATCAGCCTGACATAATGATCTCCAGCCTTGTGCTCATCAACATTCTCACTTGAGTTAACAAGACAATTACTGAAATGATCTCAGCAGGTCCTTTAATGACAGCAATGAAATGCAGTGGAAAGGTTTTTTGGGGATTAAGTAAATTTTCATGGCAAAGAAGGACTATGCAATTCATCTGATCACTCTTCATAACATTCTGGAGTATATGCAAATTGCTATTATAAAAACTTAAGCAGCAACTTTTCCAATTTCCAATATTTATGTAATTCTCAAAACTTTTGGCCACGACTGTATATGTATTATTCTGCATATATGTGATTCAGGTTCACAGTTTATCCACCAATATTTAGAGGGAATTTATTTAGACTTTTTTTATTATCTTGACTTAACTTTGATAGTATCAGAAACTACTTTATATATTAGATTTTACCTATATGATCTCCCATACGAGGTACAGCGAGGAACAGAAGTATTTGAACACCATGCAATTTTGCAAGTTCTCCCACTTAGAAATCATGGAGAGGTCTGAAATTCAGATTGTAGGTGCATTCCCACTCTGAGAGACAGAATAAAAAAAAATAATAATGATAATTCATGAAATCACATTGTATGATTTTTAAAGAATTTATTTTTCTTGCACTGCTGAACATATGTTTTTGAACACCTGCAAAAATCAGTGTTAATAATTGGTACAGAAGCTTTTGTTTGCAATTACAGAGGTCAAACGTTTCCTGCAGTTCTTCACCAGGTTTGCAAACACTGCAACAGGGATTTTGGCCCACTCCTCCACACAGATTTCCTCTAGATCTGTCAGGTTTCGGGGTTGTCACTGAACAACACAGAGTTTCAGCTCCCTCCAAAGATGTTCTATAGGATTTAGGTCTGGAGACTTGCTAGGCCACTCCAGAACCTTGATATGCTTCTTACAAGGCCACTCCTTGGTTATCCTGGCTGTGTGCTTTGGGTTGTTGTCATGTTGGAAGACCCAGCCACTACCCATCTTCAATTCTCTGACTGAGGGAATGAGGTTGTTGCTCGAAATCTCACAATAAATGGCCCCATTCATCCTCTCCTTAATACAGTGCAGTCGTCCTGTCCCCTTCTCAGAAAAGCATCCCCAAACCATGATGTTATCACCCCCATGCTTCACAGTAGGGATGGTGTTCTTAGGATGCAACTCATCCTTCTTTTTCCTCCAAACACGATGAGTGAAGTTTAGACTAAAAAGTTCTACTTTAGTCTCATCTGACCACATGCCTTTCTCCCATGCCTCCTCTGGATCATCCAGATGGTCATTGGCAAACTTCAGACGGGCCTGGACATGTGATGACTAGAGCAGGGGAACCTTCCGTGCAATGCATGATTTGAAACCATGACGGCGCAGTGCTCTACCGACAGTGACCTTTGAAACTGTGGTTTCAGCTTTCCAGCCTTGTAGAGGTTCACAATTTTGTCTCTGGTGTCTTTTGACAGCTCTTTGGTCTTGTCCATGGTAGTAGTTGGCATCTGACTGACTGTGGGGTGGACAGGTGTCATTAAAGAACTCAGACAGGTGCTACTAAGTTAGTTTAATGAGTGGAGTAGAGATTGACTTTTTAAAGGCACAGTAACAGGTCTTTAAGAGCCAGAATTCTTGCTGTTTCTCGGGTGTTCAAATACTTATGTTTAGCAGTGCAAGACAAATAAAAAAAAATCACACAATGTAATTTCCTGATTTTTTTATTTTTTTTTATTCTGTCTCTCAGAGTGGGAATATGAATTTCAGACCCCTCCGTCTAAGTGGGAGAACTTGCTAAATCGCAGGGTGTTCAAATACTTCTGCTCCTGACTGTATGTCCTGGGTTTGTACCTGCACTGTTTCTGCACTGCAGGGATCTGGTGGGGACTGTTCCAACTGATCCCTGTACAGTTTTTTTTTTTTACTATATATACAGTGGAGGAAATAATTATTTGACCCCTCACTGATTTTGTAAGTTTGTCCAATGACAAAGAAATGAAAAGTCTCAGAACAGTATCATTTCGATGGTAGGTTTATTGTAACAGTGGCAGATAGCACATCAAAAGGAAAATCGAAAAAATAACTTTAAATAAAAGATAGCAACTGATTTGCATTTCATTGAGTGAAATAAGTGTTTGAACCCCTACCAACCATTAAGAGTTCTGGCTCCCACAGAGTGGTTAGACACTTCTACTCAATTAGTCACCCTCATTAAGGACACCTGTCTTAACTAGTCACCTGTATAAAAGACACCTGTCCACAGAATCAATCAATCAAGCAAACTCCAAACTCTCCAACATGGGAAAGACCAAAGAGCTGTCCAAGGATGTCAGAGACAAAATTGTAGACCTGCACAAGGCTGGAATGGGCTACAAAACCATTAGCAAGAAGCTGGGAGAGAAGGTGACAACTGTTGGTGCGATTGTTCGAAAATGGAAGGAGCACAAAATGACCATCAATCGACCTCGCTCTGGGGCTCCACGCAAGATCTCACCTCGTGGGGTGTCAATGGTTCTGAGAAAGGTGAAAAAGCATCCTAGAACTACACGGGAGGAGTTAGTTAATGACCTCAAATTAGCAGGGACCACAGTCACCAAGAAAACCATTGGAAACACATTACACCGCAATGGATTAAAATCCTGCAGGGCTCGCAAGGTCCCCCTGCTCAGGAAGGCACATGTGCAGGCCCGTCTGAAGTTTGCCAATGAACACCTGAATGATTCAGAGAGTGACTGGGAGAAGGTGCTGTGGTCTGATGAGACCAAAATAGAGCTCTTTGGCATTAACTCAACTCGCTGTGTTTGGAGGAAGAAAAATGCTGCCTATGACCCCCAAAACACCGTCCCCACCGTCAAGCATGGGGGTGGAAACATTTTGCTTTGGGGGTGTTTTTCTGCTAAGGGCACAGGACAACTTATTCGCATAAACGGGAAAATGGACGGAGCCATGTATCGTGAAATCCTGAGCGACAACCTCCTTCCCTCTGCCAGGAAACTGAAAATGGGTCGTGGATGGGTGTTCCAGCACGACAATGACCCAAAACATACAGCAAAGGCAACAAAGGAGTGGCTCAAGAAGAAGCACATTAAGGTCATGGAGTGGCCTAGTCAGTCTCCGGACCTTAATCCAATCGAAAACCTATGGAGGGAGCTCAAGCTCAGAGTTGCACAGAGACAGCCTCGAAACCTTAGGGATTTAGAGATGATCTGCAAAGAGGAGTGGACCAACATTCCTCCTAAAATGTGCGCAAACTTGGTCATCAATTACAAGAAACGTTTGACCTCTGTGCTTGCAAACAAGGGTTTTTCCACCAAGTATTAAGTCTTTTTTTGTTAGAGGGTTCAAATACTTATTTCACTCAATGAAATGCAAATCAGTTGCTATCTTTTATTTAAAGTTATTTTTTCGATTTTCCTTTTGATGTGCTATCTGCCACTGTTACAATAAACCTACCATTGAAATGATACTGTTCTGAGACTTTTCATTTCTTTGTCATTGGACAAACTTACAAAATCAGTGAGGGGTCAAATAATTATTTCCTCCACTGTATATATATATATATATATATATATAATGTCCAAAGAATGAGGCAGCACTCCAGATAAAGTGAAAGAAGTGGATCCTTTATTCCCCTCTGTGCAACGTTCCAACCGTCTCAATGCGGTCTTTCTCAAGCATATCACATGGTGTCATACATGGGTATATATACCCACAATCCATAGCAAACAATAAATGTGACAATTAATCAATACTGAGTGTAATAACGTGGAAAATGTGATATATAATAAATCAAACTGACGTGATTTGTATGACCTGATAGTATACATAACATAGTGTTCTACACTGTACAATGCCGTGTACATACACACATTGATCATAGTAACAACATAACTGTGGGTTAATTGACCATAGTCAAGTTCATCAACATAATGTCATATCACCTGTGTGCAAAAAGAAGTGAGTAATTCAGTGAGATTAAAAACAACTCACACTGCGGCGCATGGACCGGAGCGCCAAACACCGCGTCCTCACTGCTGTACCACGCATGCCCAGAGACCTCGTCAAGTCACAAAGGCAATACCCTCGAAAGCAGAGCCAAGCGTCGTCACCATGGAGACGTGTGACCACATGACCATCGCGATCGGCACGTGACTCCTCAAGAGGATGTATCGGGTGGAGCCCCGCCCACGGAGCCGGACGTGCATCGCCAGGCAACAATACAAACATTGCTGTCACGGCAACCACAAGCCCAGCCAACGTGCGCAGAGGTCCGGCCCCAGCCAAGGACAGACTCGGACAATAGGCAACAAAGATCAGCAGTGGGAGGGGGAGAGATACTGACAGAGGGAGAAAAACACACAGGGCACAGCAACATAGAAAAAATTGAGTCAAGGGAAACCAATCAGCTCCCCATCTGGTCACTGTGTATATAATTCAGAGTAGGAGTGAGCGTGGTTTGTAGGAGTATGTCAGCACTAAGAAGACACCTTCATAACTTGTGCCATACTCATATTTTGAGACAACAGGACGGGGGCCAAAGGGTCACGCCGCTCTCACGGCAGAGACCCCAGGTCCATTGAGGGTATGGGGTCAGAGACACGTCCATGCCACCGAACCCAAGCCCAACTACCGACCCTTCAGTCTGTAAATTTAAATTTAAAAGGAGAACAACCACCACTCCGAACAAACAATATAACTACAGTTGACCCACGTATTGTATAGCATAAACAGTGTACATGCGCCCCTGTGGGAATAACAGTGAGGGATTTTCGAAGCAGGAGCTGTACAGATTTTGATCATGTATGAACCCACCAAATATTTGGATACAGGTGATTTGAACTCCTGCCTAGAAGATGTCAGCAGCACATGATCAAGCAGTGAACCACGAGGGACACCACGTAGGTCCTGAAAGATCACAGCGGATATCTGCTACTACATTGTCGTGCTACACCGCTGCGCTTTCTAGAGAGGAGCGGGAGACTTCACCCAACCGGAGAACCAGCACAAATACAATACCAGTGATTACTGGACAGAGACGGGGTAACGTACAACAAACTAACAATTCAATAACACTCCTTCAAGAGTGTAGATGGAAGAATAGTCTTGTTTTTCAGCTCCAAATGACATTTTAACCACTTCAGCCCCGCTAGGTGAAACCCCCTTCATGACCAGAGCACTTTTTACACTTCGGCACTACACTACTTTCACCGTTTATCGCTCGGTCATGCAACTTACCATACAAATGAATTTTACCTCCTTTTCTTCTCACTAATAGAGCTTTCATTTGGTGGTATTTCATTGCTGCTGGCATTTTTACTTTTTTTGTTATTAATCAAAATGTAACGATTTTTTTGCAAAAAAATGACATTTTTCACTTTCAGCTGTAAAATTTTGCAAAAAAAAACGACATCCATATATAAATTTTTTGCCAAATTTATTGTTCTACATGTCTTTGATAAAAAAAAAATGTTTGGGCAAAAAAAAAATGGTTTGGGTAAAAGTTATAGCATTTACAAACTATGGTACAAAAATGTGAATTTCCGCTTTTTGAAACAGCTCTGACTTTCTGAGCACCTGTCATGATTCCTGAGGTTCTACAATGCCCAAACAGTAGAAAACCCCCACAAATGACCCAATTTCGGAAAGTAGACACCCTAAGGTATTCGCTGATGGGCATAGTGAGTTCATAGAACTTCTTATTTTTTGTCACAAGTTAGCGGAAAATGATGATGATTTTATTTTTTTTATTTTTTCTTACAAAGTCTCATATTCCACTAACTTGCGACAAAAAATAAAAAATTCTAGGAACTCACCATGCCCCTCACAGAATACCTTGGGGTGTCTTCTTTCCAAAATGGGGTCACTTGTGGGGTAGTTATACTGCCCTGGCAATTTAGGGGCCCAAATGTGTGAGAAGAACTTTGCAATCAAAATGTGTAAAAAATGACCGGTGAAATCCAAAAGGTGCACTTTGGAATATGTGCCCCTTTGCCCACCTTGGCATCAAAAAAGTGTCACACATCTGGTATCGCCGTACTCAGGAGAAGTTGGGGAATGTGTTTTGGGGTGTCATTTTACATATACCCATGCTGGGTGAGAGAAATATCTTGGCAAAAGACAACTTTTCCCATTTTTTTTATACAAAGTTGGCATTTGACCAAGATATTTTTCTCACCCAGCATGGGTATTTGTAAAATGACACCCCAAAACACATTGCCCAACTTCTCCTGAGTACGGCGATACCAGATGTGTCACACTTTTTTGCTGCCAAGGTGGGCAAAGGGGCACATATTCCAAAGTGCACCTTTCGGACTTTGCAGGGCATTTTTTACACATTTTGATTGCAAAGTTCTTCTCACACATTTGGGCCCCTAAATTGCCAGGGCAGTATAACTACGCCACAAGTGACCCCATTTTGGAAAGAAGACACCCCAAGGTATTCCGTGAGGGGCACTGCGAGTTCCTAGAATTTTTTATTTTTTGTCACAAGTTAGTGGAATATGAGACTTTGTAAGGAAAAAAGAAAAAAAAAGAAAAATCATCATTTTCCGCTAACTTGTGACAAAAAATAAAAAAATCCTAGGAACTCGCCGTGCCCCTCACGGAATACCTTGGGGTGTCTTCTTTCCAAAATGGGGTCACTTGTGGCGTAGTTATACTGCCCTGGCAATTTAGGGGCCCAAATGTGTAAGAAGTACCTTGCAATCAAAATCTGTAAAAAATGGCCTGTGAAATCCGAATGGTGCACTTTGGAATATGTGCCCCTTTGCCCACCTTGGCTGCAAAAAAGTGTCACACATGTGGTATCGCCGTACTCAGGAGAAGTTGGGCAATGTGTTTTGGGGGGTCATTTTACATATACCCATGCTGGGTGAGAGAAATATCTTGGCAAAAGACAACTTTTCCCATTTTTTTATACAAAGTTGGCATTTGACCAAGATATTTTTCTCACCCAGCAAGGGTATATGTAAAATTACACCCCAAAACACATTCCCCAACTTCTCCTGAGTACGGCGATACCACATGTGTGACACTTTTTTGCAGCCTAGATGCGCAAAGGGGCCCAAATTCCTTTTAGGAGGGCATTTTTAGACATTTGGATCCCAGACTTCTTCTCACACTTTTGGGCCCCTAAAAAGCCAGGGCAGTATAAATACCCCACATGTGACCCCAATTTGGAAAGAAGACACCCCAAGGTATTCAATTAGGGGCATGGCGAGTTCCTAGAATTTTTATTTTTTTTGCATAAGTTAGCGGATATTGATTTTTTTTTGTTTTTTTCTCACAAAGTCTCACTTTCCGCTAACTTAGGACAAAAATTTCAATCTTTCATGGACTCAATATGCCCCTCACGGAATACCTTGGGGTGTCTTCTTTCCGAAATGGGGTCACATGTGGGGTATTTATACTGCCCTGGCTTTTTAGGGGCCCTAAAGCGTGAGAAGAAGTCTGGAATATAAATGTCTAAAAATGTTTACGCATTTGGATTCCGTGAGGGGTATGGTGCGTCCATGTGAGATTTTATTTTTTGACACAAGTTAGTAGAATATGAGACTTTGTAAGAAAAAACAAAAACAAAAACAAACAAAAAAATTTCGCTAACTTGTGCCAAAAAAAATGTCTGAATGGAGCCTTACCAGGGGGGGGTGATCAATGACAGGGGGTGATCACCCATATAGACTCCCTGATCACCCCCCTGTCATTGATCACCCCCCTGTAAGTCTCCATTCAGACGTCCGTATAATTTTTACGGATCCATGGATCGGATCCGCAAAACACATGCGGACGTCTGAATGGAGCCTTACAGGGGGGTTATCAATGACAGGGGGTGATCAGGGTGATCAGGGTGATCACCCCCCTGTCACTGATCACCCCCCTGTAAGGCTCCATTCAGACATCCGCATGATTTTTACGGATCCATGGATACATGGATCGGATCCACAAAACACATGCGGACGTCTGAATGGAGCCTTACAGGGGGGTTATCAATGACAGGGGGTGATCAGGGTGATCAGGGTGATCACCCCCCTGTAAGGTTCCATTCAGACATCCGTATGATTTTTTACGGATCCATGGATACATGGATCGGATCCACAAAACACATGCGGACGTCTGAATGGAGCCTTACAGGGTGGTTATCAATGACAGGGGGTGATCAGGGTGATCACCCCCCTGTCACTGATCACCCCCCCTGTAAGGCTCCATTCAGACATCCGCATGATTTTTTACGGATCCATGGATACATGGATCGGATCCACAAAACACATGCGGACGTCTGAATGGAGCCTTACAGGGGGGTTATCAATGACAGGGGGTGATCAGGGTGATCACCCCCCTGTCAATGATCACCCCCCCTGTAAGGTTCCATTCAGACATCCGCATGATTTTTTACGGATCCATGGATACATGGATCGGATCCACAAAACACATGCGGACGTCTGAATGGAGCCTTACAGGAGGGTTATCAATGACAGGGGGTGATCAGGGTGATCAGGGTGATCACCCCCCTGTCACTGATCACCCCCCCTGTAAGGCTCCATTCAGACATCCGCATGATTTTTTACGAATCCATGGATACATGGATCGGATCCACAAAACACATGCGGACGTCTGAATGGAGCCTTACAGGGGGGTTATCAATGACAGGGGGTGATCACCCCCCTGTCAATGATCACCCCCCCCTGTAAGGTTCCATTCAGACATCCGCATGATTTTTTACGGATCCATGGATACATGGATCGGATCCACAAAACACATGCGGACGTCTGAATGGAGCCTTACAGGGGGGTTATCAATGACAGGGGGTGATCAGGGTGATCAGGGTGATCACCCCCCTGTCACTGATCACCCCCCCTGTAAGGCTCCATTCAGACATCCGCATGATTTTTTACGGATCCATGGATACATGGATCGGATCCACAAAACACATGCGGACGTCTGAATGGAGCCTTACAGGGGGGTTATCAATGACAGGGGGTGATCAGGGTGATCACCCCCCTGTCAATGATCACCCCCCCTGTAAGGTTCCATTCAGACATCCGCATGATTTTTTACGGATCCATGGATACATGGATCGGATCCACAAAACACATGCGGACGTCTGAATGGAGCCTTACAGGGGGGTTATCAATGACAGGGGGTGATCAGGGTGATCACCCCCCTGTCACTGATCACCCCCCTGTAAGCCTCCATTCAGACATCCGCATGATTTTTTACGGATCCATGGATACATGGATCGGATCCACAAAACACATGCAGACGTCTGAATGGAGCCTTACAGGGGGGTTATCAATGACAGGGGGTGATCAGGGTGATCAGGGTGATCACCCCCCTGTCAATGATCACCCCCCCTGTAAGGCTCCATTCAGACATCCGCATGATATTTTACGGATCCATGGATACATGGATCGGATCCACAAAACACATGCGGACGTCTGAATGGAGCCTTACAGGGGGGTTATTAATGACAGGGGGTGATCAGGGTGATCAGGGTGATCACCCCCCTGTCACTGATCACCCCCCCTGTAAGGCTCCATTCAGACATCCGCATGATTTTTTACGGATCCATGGATACATGGATCGGATCCACAAAACACATGCGGACGTCTGAATGGAGCCTTACAGGGGGGTTATCAATGACAGGGGGGGATCAGGGTGATCACCCCCCTGTCACTGATCACCCCCCCTGTAAGGCTCCATTCAGACATCCGCATGATTTTTTACGGATCCATGGATACATGGATCGGATCCACAAAACACATGCGGACGTCTGAATGGAGCCTTACAGGGGGGTTATCAATGACAGGGGGTGATCAGGGTGATCACCCCCCTGTCACTGATCACCCCCCCTGTAAGGCTCCATTCAGACATCCGCATGATTTTTTACGGATCCATGGATACATGGATCGGATCCACAAAACACATGCGGACGTCTGAATGGAGCCTTACAGGGGGGTTATCAATGACAGGGGGTGATCAGGGTGATCACCCCCCTGTCACTGATCACCCCCCCTGTAAGGCTCCATTCAGACATCCGCATGATTTTTTACGGATCCATGGATACATGGATCGGATCCACAAAACACATGCGGACGTCTGAATGGAGCCTTACAGGGGGGTTATCAATGACAGGGGGTGATCAGGGTGATCAGGGTGATCACCCCCCTGTCACTGATCACCCCCCCTGTAAGGCTCCATTCAGACATCCGCATGATTTTTACGGATCCATGGAAAGGATCCACAAAACACATGCGGACGTCTGAATGGAGCCTTACAGGGGGGTGATCAATGACAGGGGGGTGATCAGGGAGTGTATATGGGTGATCACCCGCCTGTCATTGATCACCCCCTGTAAGGCTCTATTCAGACGTCCGCATGTGTTTTGCGGATCCGATCTATGTATCCATGGATCCGTAAAAATCATGCGGACGTCTGAATGGAGCCTTACAGGGGGGTGATCAATGACAGGGGGGTGATCAATGACAGGGGGTGATCATGGAGTGTATATGGGTGATCACCCGCCTGTCATTGATCACCCCCCTGTAAGGCTCCATTCAGACGTCCGCTTGATTTTTACGGATCCATGGATACATGGATCGGATCCACAAAACACATGCGGACGTCTGAATGGAGCCTTACAGGGGGGTTATCAATGACAGGGGGGTGATCAGGGAGTGTATATGGGTGATCACCCGCCTGTCATTGATCACCCCCTGTAAGGCTCCATTCAGACGTCCGCATGTGTTTTGCGGATCCGATCCATGTATCCATGGATCCGTAAAAATCATGCGGACGTCTGAATGGAGCCTTACAGGGGGGTGATCAATGACAGGGGGGTGATCAATGACAGGGGGTGATCAGGGAGTGTATATGGGTGATCACCCGCCTGTCATTGATCACCCCCTGTAAGGCTCCATTCAGACGTCCGCATGTGTTTTGCGGATCCGATCCATGTATCCATGGATCCGTAAAAATCATGCGGACGTCTGAATGGAGCCTTACAGGGGGGTGATCAATGACAGGGGGGTGATCAATGACAGGGGGTGATCAGGGAGTGTATATGGGTGATCACCCGCCTGTCATTGATCACCCCCCTGTAAGGCTCCATTCAGACGTCCGCATGATTTTTACGGATCCATGGATACATGGATCGGATCCACAAAACACATGCGGACGTCTGAATGGAGCCTTACAGGGGGGTTATCAATGACAGGGGGGTGATCAGGGAGTGTATATGGGTGATCACCCGCCTGTCATTGATCACCCCCTGTAAGGCTCCATTCAGACGTCTGCATGTGTTTTGCGGATCCGATCCATGTATCCATGGATCCGTAAAAATCATGCGGACGTCTGAATGGAGCCTTACAGGGGGGTGATCAATGACAGGGGGGTGATCAATGACAGGGGGTGATCAGGGAGTGTATATGGGTGATCACCCGCCTGTCATTGATCACCCCTTGTAAGGCTCCATTCAGACGTCCGTATGCTTTTTGCGGATCCGATCCATGTATCCGTGGATCCGTAAAAATCATACGGACGTCTGAACGGAGCCTGACAGGGGGGTGATCAATGACAGGGCGGTGATCAATGACAGGGGGGTGATCAGGGAGTTTATATGGGGTGATCATGGGTGATCAGGGGTTTATAAGGAGTTAATAAGTGACGGGGGGGTGTAGTGTAGTGTGGTGTTTGGTGCGACTGTACTGACCTACCTGAGTCCTCTGGTGGTCGATCCTAACAAAAGGGACCACCAGAGGACCAGGTAGGAGGTATATTAGACGCTGTTATGAAAACAGCGTCTAATATACCTGTTAGGGGTTAAAAAATTCGGATCTCCAGCCTGCCAGCGAGCGATCGCCGCTGGCAGGCTGGAGATCCACTCGCTTACCTTCCGTTCCTGTGAGCGCGCGCGCCTGTGTGCGCGCGTTCACAGGAAATCTCGCGTCTCGCGAGATGACGCGTATATGCGTCCAGGAGGAGTAAAGCAACCACCTCCCGGACGCATATCTGCGTACAGCGGTCGGGAGGTGGTTAAACCAATCTGACTAGTATTGCCATTTGGGACACTGATTCCCTCAATTGCGGTCAGCATCTACAGACATTGGGACTTAGCGGTTTACATTTTAATATTCTTGCATGTGTTTTTATGACATGTTTTAAATTGTATTTGTTATTGTAGATTTTATGTACTAATATATCTTTTCTTTTCAATTATCTTTTTATTTAATTTTTTTATTTTTTTTAAATGGTAAAGTAAGAATCAATGTACGTACATTGTAAATACAATATAGAGAGAATAGACAGCCATTATCATTACAACAATGTACAGCATAAAGACATAATATGTACTAATATATCTAAAGCTGAGTGTGGATACGTAATACCTTGTGTTTTGCCTGATATTTGAGTGACCCCCTATCCAACTTTTATACAATTTTTACGCATGAGCAATTGGGAGTGCTGAGGGGTTGTGCACCAATCCAGAAGTGGTACAGTGAGAGAGCCACCATCTGTCTTTTTCACTAGAAGAGAGGTTACTGCTGAAAATAAAAATCTAGAATATTTGCGATTACAAATATATAGCACTATATTCTACATCTTTGCGAATTCTCGAAGTGCCGATATTTACAATAACAATTCACGATCAACACCAATTATGAGAAGCCTGAGGAGATAGATGCAAAAATGATCCCAACGGGGGCACATCAGCAGATCAGCATGTTCACCTGTACTGAAATTGCTTCACCTGAAGTCACAGCACGTGTCAGCTGTACAAGAATTAAAGGAATAGGCATTGAAGAAGGACTTTGGGGGTCATTTACTATTCTGAAATACACCTAAATTAGGCGTATTTCAGGCGCAGATGGCTGTGCAACGGTTAGTTGTGCCGCTATCTCTGACTTCGCTCACGTCAGGTCTAAAATCCTGGGCGTGGCTCGGCCGGGGAAGGGGACGGGCCGGGCCAGTAGGCCCGTTTTTTATTTTTTATTTTCTATGCCTGTTTTAGGCATAGAAAATGGTCTAAATGGAAGACACCTTGGAAGCTATCATATATTTAGAATTGGCACTGGCGCCTCTACATAACTTCGGCTGGACCACCACCAGCTATGGGCCTTTATTAAAACCAGCATCTAAAACACCGGTATAAAAAAAAGTGCCCTTTTATGTTACACTATATAATGTGAGATGGAGTGTGGTTCCATTAAACCTGATGTGCTTATCCTCAGAACAATAGGTACTGCCACACAGACAATTCACACAAGGTGCACCAGCATCCACGTTATGGTCCAAAAATTGGTACATGAATTGTAGACCCAATATTCTTTAATGAAAGTTTAAACATAGCCATATATATGGACACCTAAGAGCAATTCTATTCACAAGAAACTCACCAAGAGTGTGAGTATTGTTTCAGCAAGATGCAGTGTCTTACCATGCCATACGTTACATGCTTCGCTGTGCAATGTCCATGCATGAATTATTGAGGAGCACAGTCACAACACTTAAAGGGGTTGCGTCACTTCATCAAGTGAGATTTCTCATGTAGAGCATTTTGTAAAGCATTTTACTCATTTTGGGCTAAAAATCATCTTTCAATTGTTTATTAAAAATTTTCTGCAGTTTTTTCTCATAAAGGGGTCATCTCACATCAGAAAATGGAATTCACCATGTAGAGAATAATACAAGGCACTTACTAACATATTGTGATTGTCCAGATTGCTTCCTTTTCTGGCTGGATTCATTTTTCCATCACATTATACACTGCTCGTTTCCAGGAGAGGTATAGAGTGGACTCTCATTGCATTCATTGAAGGCCATTTGGCACCAGGAGAGGTATGAAGTGGGTTTGGCATGCAAGTTGGTACCTGCATTCCCTGAATTTAATGAAGGCCATTTGGGCACCAAAAATGATAAAAATCAGAGTGGGCCCAGCATGCATGTGGAACCTGCACTCCCTAAATTTTATGATAGCCATCATGGCGCATAATAGGTAGAATTTAGTGTTAGGAACCCGTCTTACAGAGATCGCCTTGACGTTTGGCAGACAGGCCCAAATAATTTTGTACAAAATGTATTTGCCAAGAATCTCAAATTTACTTAAAGGGACACTGACAGGCCCAATAACCATAATTAGCTGTAAATATGCATGCACAGGTCTTCTAATGCATGCTGGGCGCAAGTGGAGCTGAAACCCCGCCCCTTGGGCAGAAAGAGAAGCGATTACTTCAGGATATAAAACATGAGTTTACTGTATTCATAATGTGGACAGGGGTTATACTTATATGTTTTTAATGCACATTAGAAGACCTGTGCATATACATATATATACATATATATATATATATATATATATATATAGAGCTAATTATGGTTATTGGGCCTGTCAGTGTCCCTTTAATAAGAGTAGTATTGCCATCAGAATACTTTGTTGTGCTTTATTTGGTTTGCAGAGAGCTATTGCATTGTATTATTTTTTTTTTCTTTGTGTTTCTAGCCATGGCAACGAGCACCTACGCATTGGGATGTGCTGACTAACCCCTTTTTTCTTTGCAGCTTGTTTCTATGGTTACAGCCACCCTGCAATCCAGCAGCTGTGCCCGTGCTTGCACACTATAGGAATACGTGCCAATCTTTCAGATGGCTGGGACCATGCTAGCTCAGATAGGCTGGTGCTTTTTTCTGTAGTGTGCAAGCATGGCCATCACTGATGGGTTGCAGGGTGGTAACCATGGAAACGAGCAGTGTATAATGTGAAAGTAAAAATGAATCCAGCCAGCAAAGGAGGCAATATGGATAATAACAATAAATTAGTAAGTGTGTGGTATTAACTTTCGCTACATGATAAATGCTATTTGCTGAAGTGATACAACGCCTTTAATGGTGTGTGACTTTAATAATAATAATCTTTATTTATATAGTGCCAACATATTCCACAGCGCTTTAACTGTGGGGTTACCTGCAGAGTAGTGTTTAATGAAACTAATCCCCAGACAGTGCCCGAACCGAATCAGAAAATTGAAAGTCATGTTCAAAATATGAAATGTTTGGTGTTGCAGAAGATGTTCCTAAATATAATAAGACACGCACAGCTTTCCATAGCTGCTAGCATATCCTGTATCATGTATGTCATACTTCCATTATCATCTTTCTACAAAGAATATAAATGCCTAAGGTAACATACAAACATCTTTTCTTAGGGTACTTTCACACTTGCGGTAGAGGATTCCGGCAGGCAGTTCCATCGCCGGAACTGCCTGCCCGGATCCAGATCCGTCTGACAAATGCATTGAAATACTGGATCCGTCTCTACAGTGTCATCCGGAAAAAAACAGATCCAGTATTTATTTTTTTCACAGATTTAAAGTTCTGAGCATGCGCGGCCCGGAAGAACGGATCCGTCAATGCGCCAATTTTAATGCCGGATCCGGCACTAATGCATTTTAATGGAAATTAATGCTGGATCCAGCATTCCGGCAAGTGTTCAGGATTTTTTGGCGGGAGAGAAAATACAGCATGCTGGGGTATTTTCTCCAGCCCAAAAACATATGAGGGACTGAACTGATGCATCCTGGTGCACACTGAAAGGAATTCAGAACGCATTAGGAAAAAAACATCAGTTTATTTCCGGTATTGAGCCCCTGTGATGGAAAGCAATACCGGAAAAAAAAAAAAACGCTAGTGTGAAAGTACCCTTATTAGAACAATAAAACAAATGTACTAGGACTTGTACTGCAAAGTCATAGAGACTGTATGTGTCTCTATAATATGACATTCACATCTGATGGGACATGTCATAATTCTTAAAAAAACAACAACAAAAACTTATATTGGAGGAATACACAAGTACCATATGGCTCCAAAGAATGCTGACCGATGACATCCACAAACAAATGTATTTTATTGGGATTTTATGTGATAGACCAACACAAAGTAGCAAGTATGTGTAAAGTGAAAAAAATAAAGTACATATTTTTTAACATTTTAATTGAAAAAAACTGAAAATTGTGGTGTGCATTTGTATTAAGCCCCTGTACTATGATACCCTTAAATAAAATACAGTGTGACTAATTGCCTTCAGAAGTCACCTAATTTGTAAAGAGTCCCCCTGTGTAATATGTATTCTCAGTATAACTACAGCTGTTCTGTGAAGGCCTCAGAGGTTTGTTAGTGAACATTAGAAATCAAACAACATAAGGAACACCAAGGGACACACAAGACAGTTCAGAGATAAAGGTGTATAGAAGTGTAAAGCAGTGTTAGGTCATAAAACACTCCTCCAGAGCACTGTTTAATTAATCCATCATCCAAGAATAAAAGGAGTATGGCACAACTGCAAACCTACCAAGACATGGATGTCCACCATAACTGACATCCCAGGCAAGAAGAGCACTAATTAGAGAGGCAGCCAAGAGGCCAACGTTCAGTCTGGAGAAGCTGCAGAGATTCACAGGTCAGATGGTAGAACCTGTCAACAGGACAGCTATTAGTCGTGTACTCCACAGATCTGGCCTTTATGGAAGAGTGGAAATAAGAAAGTCATTTTTGAAAGCAAGACATAAGAAGTCTCATTTGCAGTTTGTCACGCGCCATGTAGGGGACATAGCGATAAAAGTGGAAGAAGGTGCTCTGGTCAGATGAGACCAAAGTTGAACTTTTTGGCATAAATAAAAAACACTATTGGGGTCATTTATTAAGACCAGTGTTTTAGAAGCTTGATGCTCCTAAGTTATGTAGAGGTGCTAGCCTTTACATAACTTAGGAGCTGACTGTGCGACTTGCTTAAATCTACACCAGCTCCCTTACTAGCATAGATTTTAGTCATTTTCTACACCAAAAACAGGCACAGAAAATGATAAATGAGACTGGCAAGCCAGTCGCGCCCCTTCCTCACCCACACCACACCCTTTTCCTCTCCACCTTGTAAAAGTGGGGAGAGTAGGGAAAAGTCACAGAATTGGCCGCAAATCCTGTTTGTGACTGAATCTGCAACAAAAGTATGCCAAAAAGTGGCATACTTCTAATCATAAATGATACCCTATATGTGGTGGAAAGTTAACACTGCACATAACTCTAAACACACCATTACCACCATGAAACGTGGTGGTGGCAAAATCATGCTTTTCTTTAGCAAGGAGTTGATAGGAAGATGGATAGAGCTAAATAGAGGACAATCCTACCAGAAAACCTGTTAGATGCTGCAAAAGAGTTGAGACTGGGACGGAAGGTTCACCATCCAGCAGGACAACAAACCTAAACATACTTTACAGCTAGACCTACAATGGAATGGTTTAGATCAAAGCATATTCATGTGTTACAATGGCCCAGTCAAAGTCCAGACCTAAATCCCATTGAGATTCTGTGGCAAGACTTGAAAATGGCTGTTCACAGACACTCTCCATCCAATCTGACTGAGCTTGAACTATTTTGAAAAGAAGAATGGGCAAAAATTTCAGCCTCTAGATATGCAAAGCTGGTAGATTCATACCCCAAAAGACTTTCCAGCTGTAATTGTAGCAAAAGGTGGTCCTACAATGTATTGGCTCAGGGTCGCTAAATGCACTTTCCAAAACACAATCCAGATTTTTTTAATTTATTCTTTTATTTATATATATATATTTTTTTAAACCATGTATCATTTTATTTTCACGTTACACATACTTGCTACTTTGTGTTGGTATATCACGTAAAATACATAATAGTAAAATAAAATACATTTAAGTACTGTATGTGGGTGTAATTGGAAAAATTTGGAAAAGATCAAGGGGTATGAATACTTTTTCAAGGCACTGTATGTAGGCTGAACCCACTGGTATGTCTGGAAGATAAGCCAACTCTACATGTATCTCCTCTCCTTTTCAGGAAGCAAGCATGCTCAGCCAAGCAAGATGGGAGCCCAGGCAATGCTATCCTGGTAGAATCCCGAGGACACCATTCCTTATCCTAATGGGAATTGGCATGTCATTATGATGTGAAATTTATTTTTAACCTATACCCGATCCTAGTTTTTTTTTTTACTTGATTTATATTATAGGGTTTACATCCATCATATCAATAAGTAGAAAATATGAGACAGAAGTGATAATATTTCATTGTTGATATTTCACCAGTCATCTTTAATACTTCCATATTTAACATTTTGTGGCGTTCAATTGAAGGTTAAAATCATTACATTACCCACAGCTGGGAAACTCATCTTTTCTGTAAAGGATTGTGAAAGTACATTTTGTGCCATGTTGACCTGACCCGACAGTGCATAAAAAGCCTACTTTCCTTTTCAGTTTCCTCTAGAGGAAATCTTTTCTTTTATTAGACTTTCCCGCTGGTAGTTTGATAGAGAAAAAGATTACTTTGAAGTAAACCAATGACTTTCAAAATGGTTTCTATTAAAAATAAATGAGATCATTGATTACATTAATGCATAGATTGCCATTGGCCAACATTGCATTATTCTTATGACACTTAATTTTTTTTCCAGAAAAAAATAATAATAATAATATTCAGTAGAATTTGTAATAACATCAACAGTAGTTTGAATCAGGAAATTTTACTTGGGTAAAGTGGTTTATTGCATTCATTTTATCTAATGTTCATAATCTGTAACCAGAATTTCATCATTTTTATTACAAATCATAACATTTATGTGTAGGACAGCTGGAAGTTAAGAACATTTTTGGATCTATCTATCATCTACATCTATAGTAGACACCAAAATAAAGGTCAGAGGATGGTAATTTGTTTCTGATCATCAGGTAGGTTTTGCAGCATGGATTTTATGTCACTAAATGTTGTCATTCCTGTGCATTGCAAGTGGATGTCACACTCAAATGGACAATATACAGGGTTAGCTTTGATAAAAGACCTTGGACAAACCCCAATAAACTACTCAAACCAAATTGAGGACTTGAGACGGTGTAGTTATCATATGAGCCAAAGGCATATGCAAGTGGGAATGGGGATGGTTACAAGGTCAAAATCATCAATTTGCGCTTTGTGCCACTTTAACCACCTGAAGCTTGTTTCAAGCTTGCTTGAAACGGATGTGGAAGACAATTCCGTCGGGGAACATTCTGCCGGATCCATCATTGGCATTCCATCCAGCCCCATTCACTATAATGGGGCCGGCGGAGATCTAGCCGCAACTTGGCAAATATGCCGAGGAGCGACCGGATGAAAACTGCTGCGTGCAATGCATAACAATATAAACAATTTGTAGTATCCCACGGTCTGTGGTACTACATACATACTAACTACATATTGTTATCCTTACATTGTGCAGGTAACTCAGCTTTCCCAGGACCCTGAAAGTCAAATTTACCTAGTTATGGTACTATTTAGGAGTGAGGAGGGAGACTTATCTTGGTAACTTTAGTATTCTGCAGTCTAGTACAGCTCCACATAGTGGTAGCTCAGCTTTCCTAGGACCCTCTAAGGCACATTTGCCCAGTTATTGCACTATTTAGGAATGAGAAGGGGGCTTTATCTTTAGTAGATTTGGTATTCTGCTCTTTACAGTTATACATGGTGGAAAAAACAGCTTTCCCAGGAACCTTAAAGGCAAATTTGCCTGGCATTATTTGAGAGTAAGCAGAAGGATTTATTTAGGTACACTTATTATTTAGCAGTCCCTAAGCTCATGAACGCAATGACAGCAATAGCACATCACGTCTAAGTGATACTGACATGTATGTGTTATGCCTTTTTATATTGCAAAGCTTTCAAGCATTGTCCGTTATTGAGCACAGATCATTTTTAAAGGATAACTGTCATATTTTCATTAAAAAAAAAAATTTTTAGCATATGTTACTGCTGCAGCAGCATTAAGCATAAAGCAATCTTTAGTTTCTTCACTTACCACTGTTTTCCTTGAATTTCCCCATTAGTTACGGCAGTTTTGAATCTTACATTATGAGGATCGTCTCAAGATGGCTCCTCTGCCAGTTTTCTGAGGCCAAAACTGCATTCCCTCAGGTCACATACAAACTTGCTGTAGCCAGCAGCTTCCTGTCAGCCAATCAGATTGGATTACTGAGAGACATGCCTCCTCACTCTAATGCAGGCATGCAGTGTGAAGGACCGCCCCTCTGTCTCCCTAGCCGAAGACAGATCAGCCATAGCAACGGCCTTTTAAGGGAGCAGTGGAAAGGGACAGAGGACATTAATGAAAGCTGTTATTATAAGGGAATTACAGATCTTTTGGCAATCATTGACAGGCTAACTCAGGTAAACATGCCTAGCTGTAATAAACTAGCAAATAAAAATAAATATTGCAGTTATTCTTTAAACACACATGGTGTCATAGGGTAAAATAATAAATAACAGTGGCTTGTTGTGGTACCAACCAAGCATGCCAAAATTATGGGGTCAGAATGCCTGCCCATACAAGAAACACAAGTGTTGTGTCAGAAGAAAAAGTGGCTCATTGAGAACGAGCATACAACAATTCTCTCCTTTAATTGGAAGCAGAAGCAGTGCATTTTGGAAGTGGAAAGGGAAGGGTAAGAAGCATGTGGCCATAATAGTAGCAGAAGTAGCACATAATGGAACAGACAGGGCAGTACATTGGCTGTCCAAAGGTATTAGTAGTAGAGTTGAGCAGACACCTGTATGTTCAGGTTTGACGGGTTCGGACGAACTTCACAAAAAATTCAGAGTTCGGGACCCGAACTTGACCCCAACCCTGAACCCCAGTGAAGTCAATGGGGACCCAAACTTTTGAGCACTGTAATGGCTGTAAAAAAGTCTTGGAAAGGGCTAGAGGGCTGCAAATGGCAGCAAAATGTGGTTAAGAATGTGGATAGGGAAGCGACTTCAAATAACATGAAATACGAAAAAATTAAAAGTAATAATCTTGATCTTGGAAGACGAGGTCCATATGAAGTAGGAGCTTGAGGAGGCGGTGTATGTGGCGGTGTAGGTGGAAGAGGCTGTGGAGGATGAGGAGGTAGCCTACACGGCTTTTTGGTTTTATTTTTAATTTTTATTTTTAAATTACGGTACACCCCAAAACATTGGGAAATATAACCTGTTATAACCACCTCCAGCCGTGCTAAACAAACGTTCAGACAATACACTGGCTGCAGGACAGCACCTCTAAGGCGTAAAGGGAAAGCTCAGGCTATGTGCCCAATTTGTAGACCTAGAAGTTGAAGGGGGCAGACCCATCAGTCAGTACGTGTAGGCGTGTGCACACATACTGCTCCACCATGTCACACATCCCCGTGATGTCCACGATCCAATTGGATATCTACTCTATCAACTTTCGATGTTCTTTTCTGTGCCTACCATGTTAATCACGGTTAGCGGCGAATCAGGGTTCCACGCCGGAGAGGGAGCGTGAGAAAGGGAGACCACATCCAAGGGAGGTCAATAGCTTCAAAGTGATCTAGCTGAAATGTCGGACAAATTATTAAAGCAGAAGGATCGAATAAAAGGGCCAATTAACCGCCTCCGGACCGCCTAACGCAGGATCGCGGTCTGGAGGCGGCTGTCTCAGGTAGAGTCACACATTGGCGCGTCATCTCGCGAGACGCGAGATGACGCTCAAAGCCGGCCCGCGCATGCGCATCGCGGGCCGGCAAAAGTTAGAGGGGTATTACATCATCAGCCTGCCAGCCAATGATAGTGGCTGGCAGGCTGATGATTTAAAAGAAAAACGAATCACAAGCCATATAACACCTTATATTTATAAATATAAGGTGTTAAATGGCTTCTCTGCTCCTCTGCTCCTCTGCTTGTTCTTTTGGTCGGTTGGTTCCAGCAGAGGAGCAGACATCACAGTGAGTACACACAAAACACTACACTTAGCCCCAGATCACCCCCCATCACCCCAATTAACCCATTGATCACCCCTTGATCGCCACTGTCAATCACTAGTGAAAGTGAAAAAAGTGATCAGTGCAAACTGTCACTTTTTTTTCACTTGTATTGACTGGTCGGTTTTAGGATAGTTTATGCCCCTTGGTTAGGTAGTTAGCGATCGTTTAGCGCCCAGCCCACCGCACTGCAGTCACTGATTCGCTGATTAGTGTATCGCTAATCAGCATTTGTACTGTTATAGTATCTGTAAGTGATCTAAACTGATCACAGTCAGATCTATAATAGTATTAGTGTCACCCGCCCCGCCGCAGTGACAACATTTTTTTTTTTTTTTTATCACTGCACAATCACTTTACAAGCACTGCGGCAATAAAAAAAATCAGTTTTTATATTTTTTATCAATCGCAGCGGCTTCCGGTACTTCGCTAGCCTCCCATTTGTAAGACAGGCTTGCTTTTTTTCTTGGGTAGTCTCAGGGAATACCCCCTAAATTTAGTAGTCTAAATGTCAAACAAGGGGTATTCTTCTGAAGAGGCCTACAGGCTTCTGACCCAGTCGGATGAGAAATGGGAACCCTCAACTGACGAATCCAGCGGGTCAGAATATGAACCTGTAGAAAGCAGTGGCTGTCTGACCCAAAGTTCAGACGAGGAGGTTGAGGTCCCTGATACCAACAGGCGTACCCGGCCCTGTGTTGCTACACCACAGGTTGCGCAGGATCCGCTTCAAGGGCAGCAGAGTGGGGCTGGCGCTGTCGGATTACGTGGTGAGGCATACACAAGCAGCGCAGCCCACCCTGGACCTAGTACCAGCACTGCCGTACAACATGGTGAAGTGGCGAGCACCAGAAGGGCAGTTGAAGCTGGTACGGTGGCACGTGCAATAGTTACCCCGTTGCAGCCACCTCACAGACAGGCCCGTTTAGCCCCTAGAGTCCCTGAGGTGCTGGCAAACCCTGATTGGCAGTCCCCAACTTCAGCTGCACCATTAGTTCCCCCTTTCACCGCCCAGTCTGGAGTTCAGGTTGAGACAGCCCAGATTGGTTTGGCACTGGGATATTTTTAGCTGTTCTTGACTGCGGAGCTTTGGACATAGTTGTGGCAGAAACAAATCGGTATGCCACTCAATTTATAGCCGCCAACTCGGGAAGCTATTATGCCCAGCCTTTCCGGTGGAAATCCGTCCAAGTTTCCGAATAAAAAAAAATTCTGGGCCTTCTCCTCAACATGGGTCTAACCAAAAAGCATGAATTGCAGTCATATTGGTCCACGAACCCAATTACCGAATCTCATTACCTGTATGCTCAATATAAGGAGAATAGCAGAAACTCCTAATGCTGGCCATACATGTAATGATTGTGGAGACCCTCAAATGCCAGGGCAGTACAAACACCCCACAAATGACCCCATTTTGGAAAGAAGACACCCCAAGGTATTCGCTGAGGGAAATTTTGAGTCCATGAAAGATTGAAATTATTGTCCCAAGTTAGCGGAAAGGGAGACTTTGTGAGAAAAAACTAAAAAAAATCAATTTCCGCTAACTTGTGCCAAAAATTTGCTTGTCTATGAACTCGCCATTCCCCTCATTGTAAACCTTGGGGTGTCTTCTTTCCAAAATGGGGTCACATGTGGGGTATTTTTTACTGCCCTGGCATTTTAGGGGCCCTAAAGCGTGAGAAGAAGTCTGGGATCCAAATGTCTAAAAATGCCCTCCTAAAATAAATTTGGGCCCCTTTGCGCATCTAGGCTGCAAAAAAGTTTCATAAATGTGGTATTGCCGTACTCAGGAGAAGTTGGGCAATGTGTTTTGGGGTTTCATTTTACATATATCCATGCTGGGTGAGATAAATATCTTGGTCAAATGCCAACTTTGTATAAAAAAAATGGGAAAAGTTGTCTTTTGACAAGATATTTCTCTCACCCAGCATGGGTATATGTAAAATGACACCCCAAAACACATTGCCCTACTTCTTCTGAGTACGGCGATTCCACATGTGTGACACTTTTTTGCAGCCTAGGTGGGCAAAGGGACCCACATTCCAAAGAGCACCTTTTGGATTACACTGGGCATTTTTTTACACATTTTGATTTCAAACTACTTCTCACGCATTAGGGCCCCTAAAATGCCAGGGCAGTATAACTACCCCACAAGTGACCCCATTTTGGAAAGAAGACACCCCAAGGTATTCCGTGAGGGGCATGGCGAGTTCCTAGAATCTTTTTTTTTTGTCACAAGTTAGCGGAAAATGATGATTTTTTTTTTCTTACAAAGTCTCATATTCCACTAACTTGTGACAAAAAATAAAAACTTACATGAACTCACTATGCCCATCACAAAATACCTTGGGGTGTCTTCTTTCCAAAAAGGGGTCACTTGTGGGGTAGTTATACTGTCCTGGCATTTTAGGGGCCCTAATGTGTGAGAAGTAGTTTGAAATCAAAATGTGTAGAAAATGCCCTGTGAAATCCTCAAGGTGCTCTTTGGAATGTAGGCCCCTTTGCCCACCTAAGCTGCAAAAAAGTGTCACACATGTGGTATCGCCATACTCAGGAGAAGTTGAGCAATGTGTTTTGGGGTGTCATTTTGCATATACCCATGCTGGGTGAGAGAATTATCTCTGCAAAAGACAACTTTTTCCCATTTATTTATACATAGTTGGTGAATGTCACCCAACTATGTAACAGAAAAATTAGTGAAATTTATTAACCTGTCAACTAGGTAGAGCAGGGGTATATCACAGCCAAAAATTGGTGAATGTCACCCGACAAAGTAACAGAAACATTAGTTAAATTTATTAACCTGTCTGCTAGGTAGATCAGGGGTATATCACAGCCAAAAATTGGTGAATTTCACCCGAAAATGTAACAAAAAAATGAGTGAAATTTATTAACCTGTCCACTAGGTAGAGCAGGGGTATGTCACAGCCAAAAATTGGTGAATGTCACCCGACAAAGTAACAGAAATATTAGTTAAATTTATTAACCTGTCTGCTAGGTAGATCAGGGGTATATCACAGCCAAAAATTGGTGAATGTCACCCAACTATGTAACAGAAAAATTAGTGAAATTTATTAACCTGTCAACTAGGTAGAGCAGGGTTATATCACAGCCAAAAATTGGTGAATGTCACCCGACAATGTAACAGAAAAATTTGTTAAATTTATTAACCTTAGACAATTTAGAGGAGCTCACCAGCAATCTACTGGAGCCCAGTCTTTCAGATACCAACTGAAAACCAAAATTTTTGTAAAAACAATCAGACTGGCTCACAGTATTTTTGCATTTATTTCACTTAATAAAATTACAATTAATTACCATTACAGTTATAAAATAAAATAAAATAAAATTGCCCACTAAATATTAGACATATCCTAATAGCATATCAGCTCAATAGCATAAATAGGTTGGTATTTTAAATGCGGAGCTCACGCATATACCCAAACAACAGGAGTACTCCAAAGGGATAATAGGACCACTTGGTTATGCTGTGTGGTGTCTGTCAATGGCGCATTGGATTTGTACTTTGACAGTGTTCAGATATTTGTAGAATAACTTGCCAATACTTAACGTACCAGTCGGTAAGGAGATATCCACCCTGTGGTCAACTGTACGTTTTTGTAGCGTTCAGAAAATACTTTGTACTTGCTTATGTATCGGTATTAGCTGCCTACCTCCTGCCACAAGGTAGTAACACTCTCGGCGTCTCACGTGACCTGACCTGAAGATGGTTCGCTGGTCGGTGATGTCATCCACCTGCGCCGATTGGAGTAGCGGAGATCCAATCGGCGCAGGTGGATGACATCACCGACCAGCGAACCATCTTCAGGTCAGGTCACGTGAGATGCCGAGAAGGAGAAGCGGTGTTACTACCTCGTGGCAGGAGGTAGGCAGCTAATACCGATACATAAGCAAGTACAAAGTATTTTCTGAACGCTACAAAAACGTACAGTTGACCGCAGGGTGGATATCTCCTTACCGACTGGTACGTTAAGTATTGGCAAGTTATTCTACAAATATCTGAACACTGTCAAAGTAAAAATCCAATGCGCCATTGACAGACACCACACAGCATAACCAAGTGGTCCTATTATCCCTTTGGAGTACTCCTGTTGTTTGGGTATATGCGTGAGCTCCGCATTTAAAATACCCACCTATTTATGCTATTGAGCTGATATGCTATTAGGATATGTCTAATATTTAGTGGGCAATTTGATTTTATTTTATTTTATAACTGTAATGGTAATTAATTGTAAATTTATTAACCTGTCTACTAGGTAGAGCAGGGGTATATCACAGCCAAAAGTGGTGAATGTCACCCAACTATGTAACAGACAGATTAGTGAAATTTGTTTACCTGTCTACTAGGTAGAGCAGGGGTATATCACAGCCCAAAATTGGTGAATTTCACCCGAAAATGTGTCTGACAAATTAGTGAAATTTGTTTACCTGTCTACTAGGTAGAGCAGGGGTATATCCCAGCCAAAAATTGGTGAATGTCACCCAACTATGTAACAGAAAAATTAGTGAAATGTATTAACATGTCTACTAGGTAGAGCAGGGGTATATCACAGCAAAAAATTTGTGAATTTCACCCGAAAATGTAACAGACAAATTATTGAAATGACATAAAATAAAATACGTAGAAATAAAAAAAAAAATCTTGATGTATGAGGTGGAGGTCCATATGGAGTAGAAGGTTGAGAAGGCGCTGGACGTAGCGGTGTAGGTAGAAGCGGCAGTGGAGGAGGATGAGTAGCCAACACTGTTTTTTGGTTGAAATTTTTCTTTTTTTATTAGGGTACACCCCAAAAGAGTTGGAAATATCAAAAATACAACAATGAGCAATTGCCCTGTAGTATAACAATGGCTGGGTAAGGCCGGTATAAATGTCTATTCTGCACAAGGTACGGACAAGTCCTGTGGGATCCGTGCCTGGTTCATTTTAATGAACGTGAGTTGTCCACATTGGCTGTGGACAGGCGGCTGCGCTTGTCTGTGATAACGCCCTCTGCCGTGCTAAACACACGTTCAGATAATACACTGGCTGCAGGGCAGGCCAGCACCTCCAAGGCATAAAGGGCAAGCTCAAGCCATGTGCCCAATTTGGAAACCCAGAAGTTGAAGGGGGCAGACCTGTCATTCAGTACGTGTAGGCATGTGCACACATACTGCTCCACCATGTTGCTGAAATGCTGTCTCTTGCTAAGACGTTCCATAATCAGCTGGTGGTGCTGGTTGATGTGGCGTGCTGACAAATCTTTTCCATATTTCGGCAATGCTAACCCTGCCTTCTGAGGTGCTGGTGGTGCCCCAGCTGCGTTGGCGACCTCTTCCTCCTACTGTGCCTTCGCCTTGTGCTTCCACTGTGCCCCTGCTGTCAGGTGGGAAAGCCACTAGCTGCGTGTCTACCAGCCTGCGCTTTTACTCACGCATCTTACGATCACGCACCAGTGACAGAATTAAGGACGGTATGTTGTCCTTGTAACGGGGATCCAGCAGCGTGGCCACCCAGTAATCAGCACAAGTTAGAATGTGGGCAACTTGGCGGTCGTTGCAGAGACACTGCAGCATGTAATCGCTGATGTGTGCCAGGATGCCCAGAAGCAAAGACAAGCTGTCCTCTGTGGGAGGTGTATCATATGTGTCCTCTGAATCCCACCAGCCATGCACCAGTGATGACCATGAGCTAGTGTGGGTGCCACCCTGCAGTGAACACGGTTCCTCCTCCTCCATCTCCTCATCCTCCACCTCATCAACCTCCAGAACTAAGCCCTGGCTGGAAAATTGTGAACCTGGTGTTTGTGGGTGCAGGAAAATACCCTTGGAGCCACTTGTGAATGACTGGCCGGAAACCCTATGAAATGATCCCTCTTCCTCCTCCGCCTCATGTAACACATGCTCTTCCATCATCGCCAGTAACGTTTTTTCAAAGAGGCATAGAAGTGGGATAGTAACTCTGAGAACAGCGTTATCGGCACTGGCCATGTTGGTGGAGTACTCGAAACAGCGCAACAAGGAACACAGGTCTCGCATGGAGGCCCAGTCATTGGTGATGAAGTGTTGCTGTTCCGCAGAGCGACTCACCCGTGCGTGCTGCAGCTGAAACTCCACTATTGCCTGCTGCTGCTCGCACAGTCTGTCCAGCATGTGCAAGGCGGAGTTCCACCTTGTGGGCATGTCGCATATGAGGCGGTGAGCGGGAAGGCTGAAGTCATGCTACAGAGCTGACAGGCGAGCTGCAGCAGGGTGAGAACACCGAAAGCGCGCACAGACGGCCCACACTTTCTGCAGCAGCTCTGACATATCGGGGTAATTTTTAAGGAACCTCTGCACCACCAAATTCAGCACATGTGCCAGGCAAGGGATGTGTGTCAAACCGGCTAGTCCTAGAGCTGCTACGAGATTTCGCCCATTGTCGCACACCACCAGGCTCACTGGCACTAACCACTCATCGGTCTGTTGTTCAAGGCCCGTCCACAGCTCCTGCGCGTTGTGGGGTTTGTCCCCCAGACAGATATGTTTTAAAACTGCCTACTGTCGTTTACCCCTGGCTGTGCTGAAGTTGGTGGAGAAGGTGTTACGCTGACCGGATGAGGAGGCGGAAGAGGATGAGGAAGCGGAGTAGGAGAAGGAAGCAACAGGAGGCAAACTGAAGCGCCCTGCAATTTTCGGTGGTGGAAGGACATGCGCCAAACTGCTATCCGCCTCGGGCCCAGCCGCCAGTGCAATTACCCAGTGTGCTGTTAGTGAGATATAACGTCCCTGACCGTGCTTACTGGTCCAAGTATACGTATTTAGGTGGACCTTGCCATAGATGGTGTTGCGCAGTGCACACCTGATTTTGTCCCCCAATTGGTTGTGCAGGAAAGGGATGGCTCGCCTGGAAAAGTAGTGGCGGCTGGGCACGAAGTACTGTGGGACAGCCACCACCATAAGGCTTTTAAAACTCTCCGTCTCCACCAGACGGAATGACAGCATTTCAGAGGCCAGTACTTTTGAAATGCTGGCATTCAGGGCCTGGGATCGCAGGTGGGTAGGGGGGTACTTCCTCTTCCACTCCAGTGTTTGGGAGATAGACAGCTGAACGCTTCGGTGGGACATTGTGGAGATGCTTGGTGACCCAGGTGGTGGTCTTGCTGGTAGATCCTCTGTTTGCAGGGTGGCAGGTGCCACTGTCAATCCAGAGGTGGATGAAGAGGCCGAGATGCAGCAAACACTGCAAATTTAGTATTTTGGCCAAAATGGGTGTTTTTTTAATAGCAGAAAATAACTAGTATCTAACGCTTGTATTTCACACTGACAGATGCAGCAAGGGCAGTAAAATTTAGTATTTTGCCCAAAAGGCTGTGTTTTAAAACCCAGAAAATTATTGCAGTCTTTCAAGCTTGTATTTAACAATGACAGATGCAGCAAACGCCGCAAAATTAGGATTTTGCCCAAAATGGGTGTTTTTAAAAAAAAACTGAATATGACAGTAGTATCTAAAGCTTGTATTTCACACTGACAAATGCAGTAATAGCCGCAAATTTAGTATTTGGCCCAAAATGGGTGTTTTTTTTAATAACAGAAGATAACAGCAGTATCTAAAGTGTGTATTTCACACTGACAGATGCAGCATAGGCCCCAGATTTAGGGTATTGCCAAAAATGGGTGCTTTTTTAATCCCAGAACATTATTGCATTATTTCAAGATTATTTTTCAAACTGACAAATGCAGCATAGGACCCAGATGGAGGGTATTGCTAAAAAGGGGTGCTTTTTTAAACCCATAAAATTATTGCAGTCTTTCCAGCTTGTATTTAACAATGACAGATGCAGCAAACACTGCAAAATTAGGATTTTGCCCAAAATGGGTGTTTTTTTTTTAAATAACAGAATATGACAGCAGCATCTAACGATTGTATTTCACACTGACAGATGCAGCAAGGGCTGTAAAATTTAGTATTTTGCCCCAAAAAAATTGTGTTTTTTAAAACCCAAAAAATGATTGCAGTATTTCAAGCTTAAATTTCACATTGATAAATGCTGCATAGGCACCAGATGGATGGTATTGCCAAAAAAGGGTGCTTTTTCAAACCCAGAAAATTATTGCAGTCTTTTAAGCTTGTATTTAATAATGACAAATGCTGCAAATGCCACAGATGTAGGGTCTTGCCAAAAATGGGTGATTTCTTCAAACCCAGAATATAATTGCAGTATTTCAAGCTTCTATTTGACTGTCACAAATGCACATATGCTGTGCTGGTACACTGAACTTGCATAAAATGGCCGCCACCACCCACCTAACTAACAGACGGATAAAAGTTATTTTTCTGTGTCAATTGGCTCAGGGCAGGGTAAAAAGATTGTGCACTGCACCCCCAAAACAAAATCTAGGTAGATTGCTGAGTTAACAAGCACTTCAGATTAAAGATTCTGTCCTATTCTCTCCCTCACAGCAACAGCATCCTATCCCTACACTAATCAGAGCAGAGTGACGTGCAGCGCTACGTGACTCCAGCTTATATAGAGGCTGGGTCACATGCTGCACTGGCCAATCACAGCCAAGCTATCAGTAGGCATGGCTGTGATGGCTTCTAAGGGCACACAAGTTAATTGCTTGTTGATTGGCTGCTCTGCAGCCTTTCAAAAAGTGCCATTAAATCGCTCTTTTTTAGACTCAATGGTAGCAGACGTCTGCTCCCCGAAAACTGCAGCAAGCTGCATACACAGTGTTTCCTGGTAATATCGTAAGTTGTCTTCTTTTTTGGCGGGAGGAAAACATTCCCCCATTTTGCTTTGATAAGGAAAGTTTAAAAGCATGGCTTCCAGTAATCATCAGACTGCTTAATGTGAAGAATACCTGTCACTACGTATGTAAGTGAGAATACAGCTTGCTATTCTGGCCAGTGTGCTCAAGGAGCTACAGTAGTTCTTTCTGGCTCCACCCCTACTGAGGCGATATGGTGTCCGGCCAGTGTCATCGTCATCATCCTCGCTTCTGACTCCTCCTCTTGCAGTGGGAGCTCCTCATCCTCCTCCTCCATGACAGTTTCTCCATGTGGGTCCCCAACAGCTACAGGGGCAAGATACGCCAGTTGGTCTTTTGCCATTGTCCCCAGCTGCATGAGCATCAACCTCTCTTCTAAGATCAATATGAGGGGGATGACATTGTTCATGTTGCAGTTGTGGCCTCTTGTAAGGGCTTTACTACCCGGCAGATGTCTCATATGTAATGCCACTGTCTGACCTTGCATCAACACATGCTCCCTGCTGAGATGGTCTGATGCTTGAAAAAATTGTTCTTCTTTTTCTGAGAACATTGCAGATTAAGCAGTATAATGGCAGAATTTTCTGTCACTGCAAGTCCAGGAGAGAGATATTTAACACATAACAATCACCTGAAATGCTTTGACAGTCTCCTCGACATTGACAGCACTTTGCATAAGCCAGTGTACTTATTTAGAAAGCATTGCACGACTAGGTTAATGACATGCTCCATGCAAGAAGCATGTGTTATTTCATCAGGGTGGCCACGATGTTGCGGCCATTGTCGCTGACCACCTTGCCCAGTTTGAGTCAGCCAGTGGGATGTTTGCTGCTTGATGTACTTTAGCAACTGCTCGCTGGTGTAACTACTCTTACCCACGCCGATTAGCTCCAACACAGCGTTTCAACACTTGACTTGACACATGTACTAGGAAGAAGGGGAGTGGGAGTGACACTGTACTCTGCTGCTGTTGGGGACAGGAGAGTGTCCATGGAGGAGGAGGTGGAGGTGGAGGAGGTAGATAAATGTCTGGTATGGGAGCAAGAGCTAAACAATTTTTGGGGGCTCAAAAGTATCTGGCCTTTTTGCCAGGGTATTGTCTTGCCTCTGCCACAAATAACATTTACCCAGTGGGTCGTGAAAGACATGTCCTGTCCCTGCCCGTAAGAGCTGCTCGAGGTGTCCACTGTGGCGTGAACCTTACCACATGCTGAGAATCGTAGGGAGCGGCACACTATATTATTTTTGGTATACTTGAAGGTTACTTTGAATTGTATAGTTCAGAGTTTGAGCCTGAATATCTGACAAATATTTTAGGTTATTGAAACTAAAAATTCTGAGTGTTATGGCCAGCGGGAGAGAACCTGCCCCAAGTGACCAACTCCCTCTGAGGGTGTCTAAGCACACCCCTCGTTCTTCACATAATACCTCTGATAGTGAGAAGAGACTTTCCTGAGGGGTGTACCAGGTGAATTGGAACACGAGGGAATCGGAACCAGAGAGTGAACCCACTGGACTGACCTCCAGGTGACACAATACACCCAGTGGATGCTGGGAGGCCAGAGGCTGATCAGACAAAAGCATAGTCAGGGTACAAAGGCAGAAGTCCGGCCAGGCGGCAGTCAGGCAAAGCCCATAAACGTAGATCAGTGTCAGTGCTGGCGGCATTCAGGCAAAGTCCATAAAACTTAATCCAAATTCTGGTACACAGAATGACAAGAACCAACAGAACACACTATGTACTATGCACCTTCACTCAAACAGGAAACTAGACAAGCTAGGAACCTAAGTTGCTCCAGCACCTTCTTGTAGAAGGAGGTGCCTTTAAAATACCTCCTGCAGACCAGCTAGAGGCAGAGAAGATAGAGGGCGTGTGCAGGCTGCCTCACAAGAGAAGGAGAGACACGCCCGCACACACCCTAAATACACACAAGGAACACTGAGCCAGAGTGCAAGCTCTGCTGAGAGCCAGGAGGGAAATGCTGGTCGCAGGAATGCAAACCACAGCTAAGAACCCCGCTGCCCGCTAGTGATGAGTGGCAGGGGCAATATTCAAATTCAATATTTCGCAAATACTATATTATTTTCTTGATTGCGAAAAATCGGCAATGTAATATGCTCGTATTGCGCGCGCAATACAGGCTACATTTTTCAAGCTGCTAGAAGTTTCCTGAGACCGGAGAAAATGGTTGGCACGGCAGAACATTACAATAGCTTTATATGCAGATAGAGTGCTCCAATATATTCGCGATTGCGCAAATCGGCAATTAAGGTAATGATGCGCATATTTCTGCGCAATACGTGCAACTTCACATTTTAGCAGGTCTGACTACATATTACTGATTGGTGCACTAAGTATTGTTGTGAACTTGTCACATCACAGCACTATGTCTGTAGCATGTATGTATGAACAGCAGAACCTATCACACTACCTAACACCCTGCACTGGAACCTATCAGCTACACTCTATCACTAACCTACACTGACTATCTCCCACTAACTATCTGTATATATATATATATGCTAACTAACTAAGGGTACTTTCACACTTGTGGCAGAGGATTCTCTGATGGAACTGCCTGCTGGATCCAGCAATCCGGAGCAAACAGATGGCATTTGTCAGACGGATGTGGATCCGTCTGACAAATGCATTGAAATACCGGATTCGTCTGGAAAAATGGATCTGGTTTTTATTTATTTTTTGCATTTTTAAAGGTCTGAAAACTGGATCCGTTTTGCTGGAAAACTTAATGCCGGATCTGGCACTAATACATTTCAATGCAAATTAATGCCGGATCCAGCATTCCGGCAACTGTTCAGGATTTTTGGCCGGAGAGAAAACTGCAGCATGCTGCGGTATTTTCTCCGGCCAAAAAACATAAGAGGGACTGAACTGATGCATCCTGATACATCCTGAACAGAATGCTCTCCATTCAGAATGCATTAGGATAAAACTGATAATTTTTTTCCCAGTATTGAGCTCCTGTGGCGGAACTCAACACTGGAAAATAAAGACGCTAGTGTGAACTTACCCTAACTAACCATCTAATGTAATTAAACAGTAAAGCACAGGGCACAGCAATGACACTGCTGTCTCTCTCAGAACTCCATAAAATTACAGAAAACGGCTGCTGGGGAGGTTCTTATATAGTGAGGGGGAGGCAACTTTCCTATTGGTTGTTAGGGATGTTGTTGAGCTCAGACAAAGACATCACAGTCTTCTCATTGGCCCACAAGCAAGAAGGGAGGTTACTGATGAAAAAAATCTAGAATATTTGAGAATGCAAATATATATCACTATATTCTAAATCTTTGCGAATTCTCGAAGTGGCAATATTCGTGATTAAAATTTGCGATTCTAATTTTCGCGCCCAACACTACTGCCCGCGTCTGTCAGCATGACGTGCAGCAGTGGCAAGGATTGAAGAAGCCCAGCACCCGTACCTGCATGTCAGGACAGAATCTAAGGTAGGGGGAGCTGGGCTAACAGTGCAGAGCAAACACAGAGAAGAACTTATATCAGCAGTCTTGGAATTTACGAAGTATAAATCATCTGGACTAAATGACTTCCCCACTGATGTCTATCAAAAATATCAGAAGACTGCTACAATAGAATGGTTGAGTCCATATGAATGGCTACATTACTTGGCAAAAACAATGCATGGTATGAAGGTAATATACGTAATACTAATTGGCAATAATGCAATGGAGCTTGACTGATATCCATTTCACAATTAAAGGGAACCTATCACAAGGATTTGATGAATATAGCTGAGGACATGGGTTGCTAGATGGCTGCTAGCACATCTGCAATACCCAGTCCCCATAGCTCTGTGTGCTTTTATTGTGTAAAATAAAACGTTTTGATCCATATGCAAATTACCCTGAGATAAGTCCTGTCCCTGAGATGAGTCCAGCGTGAAGGAACCCAGCACCGTCCGGCATCCTCAGAATCTCCTCCTTGCTCCCCGACGTCAGAAAGCCAGAGCCCCATAATCTTGCAATGCGTGAGCTAGCGCATGAGCAGTGTCGTCAAAGTGTTCCTTCCCTGTGCTGGCATCAGCCTCAGGGAAGGAACTGGGCATGCGCTAGCTCGCGCATCGCAAGATTACGGCGCTCTGGCTTTCTGATGTCGGGGAGCAAGGAGGAGATTCTGAGGATGCGTGGCGGTGCTGGGCTCCTTCACACTGGACTCATCTCAGGGACAGGACTCATCTCAGGTTCATTTGCATATGTATCAAAATGTTTTTTTTTTACAAAATAAAAGCACACAGAGCTATGGGGACTGGATATTGCAGATGTGCTAGCAGCCAAATCCCGGTGACAGGTTCCCTTTAAATACAGATGTAAAGATGTTGATGGAGAATGGTTTAGGTGAACGTACATCTTTAAAGTTAAGTAAGTCAACACGTCATCCACCACAGGTTTCTTTAAGAACTCCAGTCTGTGATTGCTGCACCTTTTACTGATTTGTTTTAACAGTCCTTTTTAATGGGTGATGATGCTGATGATTGGAGAATGGCCAACATTGTGCCCATTCTGAAGGGGAGAAGAAAATAAACTGGTAACTACAAGCCGGTTAATTTTTCCATCTGTAGTGGCAAAATAATGGAAGCTAACCTAAAAAGGAGGATAATTGAGTGACCAAAATCAATTTTTTTGGACCAAAAATAGCATGACATTACAAAGAGTATATTGTCAAAGTAATGTCATTGTTTTATTTAACTGTGTCACAAAAGTAGTAGATAGAGTTAGTGCTGTGGATATCACCTACTTTGATTTAAGCAAAGCCAAACAGCCAACAGTGCCAAATAAAAAGCTGATGGATAAGCTATTGAAACTTGGACTTAATCCCTGGATAGTTCAGTGGATGTGCAGCTGGCTTAATAATAAATATATCAGAAGAGAGTTGTAGTCAATGGTTTATATTCTGAAGAAAGCCTAGTGACTAGGGATATACTTAGTACATTGTACTTCAAGGGTTTGTTCTTGGCACTTTAGTTTTAAAATGCTTGTTATTGACATAGGAAAAGGTTTAGTAGGGAAGTTTGCCTGTTTGCTGATGACACACAAGTGTGTATTAGGACTAATATGTCTAAAACTGTCTGTAACATGGAAATGATTTAGGGAGAGTTCATATCACAGTTATTAAAAAAAAAAAAAAAAAAAAGATCTTGTTAAAATAAAATGGATCCTGTGCATTAATTATGTACATGTTGCATCCATTTCAGCCATTTCTGTCTGAGATCAGTTTTTAGATGAAAAAAAAAAAACATACTGTATGCAGGATGTTTTATTTTTACGTCTAAAAAAATGTACATAACTGATGCACAGGATCCTTTTTTTTTGTTGTTTTTCGTTTTGTTCTTCTGATAGATCAGAAGAACAGAAAAATAATGGTGATGTGAACTCCCCCTTACCTTTACTGGATACATAGTCAAAACAGTGGAAACAGCCGTTTAGGCCCCTTGCAGACGAGCGTGTCCGGATTAGGTCCGGATGCGTTGCGTCTGCAATTAGGGAAAATCGTGCGAGTAGGTACACAATTGCAGTCAGTTTTGACTGCTATTGCGTTCCGATGTTCAGTTTTTATGGCGCAGGTGCAATGCGTTTTGCACTCGCGTGATAAAAAACTGACTGTGGTACCCAGACCTGAATCCGGACTTCTTCACTAAGTTTGGGTTTGGGATCAGTGTTCTGTATATTTTACAGAACCTTCTATCTTCATTCAGAAGGACCTGCGCTGACGTCATCGTGCTCACCACGTGGTGAACGTGATGTAGTCACCAAAGGTCCTTTTCCAGCCTGGTCCTGCAGGAAGAAGAAGAAAGAAGAAGAGGCCGGCTGTGCGATCAAGGGGATTAGGTGAGTTACATTTTATTTTATTTTTTTAACCCCACAATGGACCTTTTACTTAGCATTCTGATTTAAGAATGCTATTATTTTCCATTATAACCATGTTAAAATGGAAAAATAATAAAGTAAATGGGATCCCGAGTAACTCATCCCTCGTCTCCTTAGCAACCATGTGTGAAAATCTCATTGTATCCGCACTTGCTTGCGGATGCTTGCGATTTTCACGCATCTCCATTATATTCTATGGGGCCTGCGTTGCGTGAAAAACGCAGAATTTAGAACATGCTGCTATTTTCACAGAGGATGAGGAGAAAATAATTTTTATTCCTAGGGAATTAAAAAATTGTCTAGTCTTTGGTAAGGAGGAGACGAAACTGTGGGAAGAAATCCCGAAAATAAATATACCAGTGGCCAGGGTTGCCAGGAAAATAGCCATCCCCTTTGAGGATTCCTCACAACTAAAAGAACCGATGGACCAAAAGACTGACGGGCTCTTGAGGAAAACTTTGGAGACTTCTGCAGCTTTGGTCAGTACAAATATTGAGGCTACTTCAGTGGCGAGGTCTATGTTTTTGTGGTTGTCCCAGCTAGAAAACCATTTAAAGATGGGGACTCCTAAGGAGGATATTCTTGAATCTATTCCTCTTCTAAAAATGAATACGGCATTCGTAGCGGATTCATCGGCTGAATCAGTCAGATTTGCCGCTGCAGCAGCTGAGTTGTGTAATACAGCGATCTGCAGCAGCTGAGGCATGTATCATGATGTTCTGCAGCAGTTGAGGTGTGTAATATGATGGTCTTCTGAAGTTGATTTTGCCCTAATTTTAAATCTGTAACAGACCCCAAAGGCCCCATGTGTCATGTATAATATTGATGTCTTGTTATATGGTGGAGGGGTACTAACAGGTCTAGATGTGACTGATCCCTCTTAACCCATTATAGCTACTTCACTGTCCATAGAGACTCTGCAGTCTTTGGGGGGACTTTTCATGGTGGTCTGGGGCGAATAGAGAGGAAAAAAATGTGAACGACGGGGAACATTAGTTGTGACCAGGGCCGTCTTTACCAAGGGGCAAAAGGGGCAGCTGCCCTGGGCCCAGTTGTTCCTAGGGGGCCCAAGGCAGCTGCCTCTTGAGCCCGGCTAGCCACTGCCCCGGGTGTCAGGCTGTCAGCTACACGGGGGGTGCTGCCATGCTATGACTGCCGACATTGAGTCCAGGCATCGTACTGTGTTAGAACTGTGATCTAGGAATTTGGGTGACATCATCACCATGTGACCAGTAACCTAGCAATATTACTGGTCACATGGCTATAAGGTCATCACAGGTCCCACCAGGAGTGTTGCAGGAGAAGTTAACTGTGGAGCTTTTTTGTGTGAAGATTACATCAGAAAAAGGTGACAGGGGCTGTTATGTTAATATACTGTAAACTACTGTATAGTGGGGTGCTGTATACTGTGTGGGGGCCTCTATACTGTGGGGGGCCTGTATACTGTGTGGGACTGTATACTGTGGGGGGCTGTATACTGTGTGGGGGCCTGTATACTGTGGGGGGCCTGAATACTGTGTGGGACTGTATACGGTGGGGGGGGGCTGTATACTGTGTGGGACTGTATACTGTGGGGGGCTGTAAACTGTGGGGGGCCTGTATACTGTATTGGACTGTATACTGTGGGGGGCCTGTATACTGTGGGGGGCCTGTATACTGTGGGGGGCTGTATACTGTGTGGGGGCCTGTATACTGTGGGGGGGCCTGTATACTGTGGGGGTCTGTATACTGTGGGGGGCTGTATACTGTGGGGGCCTGCATAGTGTTGGGGGGGGCCTGTATAGTGAGGGGGCCTGTATAGTGTGGGGGGTCTGTATAATGTGGGGGGGCTGTATAGTGTGAGGTGCTGTATATTGTGGAGTGATATACTGCTGTACTGTATACTGTGGGTGCTGTATAGTGTGGATTGCTATACTGCTGTACTGTATAGTGTGGGGGGCTGTATCGTGTATAGTTTGGGGTGCTGTATACGGTGAGGTGCTATACTGTGAGGTGTTGTATACTGTGGGGTGCTGTATACTGTGGGCTGCTATACTGCTCTACTATATACTGTGGGGTACTGTATAGTGTGGGGTGCTATACTGCATACTGTGGGTTGCTGTATACTATAGGGTGCTATACTGCATACTGTGGGGTGCTGGGGTGCACTGTAACACTAGGGTGAGCCGAGTCCTGGTCTCCTTCCTGCAGAGCGGTGCCCACTTCCAGCCTGAGCCCAGAGCACTGATCCTGAGCCGCTGGAGTCTTCAGAACTGGAAGTATTGACAGTCATTCACTGTACTCTACCAGATGTGTGGATTTTTTGTGTGTGTGTTGTGGTGGAGGGCGTGATTGCCTGCTAAGGTGTGGGAAGGCAGGATCCAGGGGGCCCAAGTAAATTTTTGCCCAGGGTCCAATCAATATTAAAGACGGCCCTGGTTGTGACTGGATTAAATCCTTTAGTATTCTGTGGCTGTGCCTCATAAAAAGTTTTAAAATGTAATTTATTAGCAAGTAAGGTAGTTTCTTTAATTAGTAACATAGTTAGATAGTATATAAGGCCGATAAAAGACATTTATCCATCCAGTTTAGCCTGTTATCCTGAAAGTTGATCAAGAGGAAGGAAAAAAAAACTGTGAGGTAGAAGCCAATTTTCCCCACTTAAGGGGGACCAAATTCCTTCCTGATTCCAATCAGGCAATCAAGAATAACTTCCTGTATCAACAACCCCTCTCTAGTAACTATAACCTGTAATATTATTATACACAAGAAATACATCCAGGCCCCTCTTGAACTCTTTTAGTGACCTCCCCATCACCACCTCCTCAGGCAGAGAAAGTATTTGGGTGTTCGTGTGCTCAGGCAAGCACACTGAGTATAATGGGAAACAACCAGGCACCCCCTGCTTGGAAGAAAAGGGGGTGCCTGGTTCATAAAAGCAGGTTAGAAGTTGATGAAAACCCAATCAAAATGGTTTGACAACAGCATTAATAGGATAGTTGGATGCATCTTAGACTCCTATTATCTATTAACATACAATAAACAACCACACAAAGGCTATATGATAAAAGCCAGATATGTGCTCAATCTATCCATGAGACAGATGACAGTCAGCATACCTTACAATGGCAGCCTTGTGCACTATGAGATATTCTAAACCAGCTCTCATCTGACTGAGAACCAGTAAACCTCAAAATTATTCTGCATCTGTTGGATGGCTTGGGTGGACCTACACACCTAGATCAATATCATTAGGGAGACAAAAAGTTTTCCAATTGTCCTAATATAATATTCAATAACCTTTCTATACAGTTTTGTCATGTAAAAGCTCTTTTGCATAAACATGGGCTTATGGGAAAGACATGCAAATGAGCAGAATCTGCCTTGTTTTTCAGCTGTCATAAGACTATGAAAACCAATACAGTCTTATGACAAGTCTAATATTCTTGTCAGAAGACTATGAACAAGACTCTTGTCATAACACTATACAACTAATAGAGGGTGCTGTAATCATGAGTCATGATTACAGCGCCCTCTATTAGTTGTATGACATTATTAGAAGACTATTCACTGAGATCATATTCGCTATATTGCTCTATATTCGTTTTCAGAATATTCGTAATATAAGTCAGTGATAATATCTGACACTGGAAAAGTTGGGTAATAACTCAATGTAGATCACAAGTTATTACCCAGTTTTCCCAGTGTCAGATTTTATCACTGAGTTATTACCCATCTTTCCCAGTGTCAGATATCATCCTGGCGTAGATCGCGAATATTCTAATCGCAAATATTATTTTCGCAAATTTTCCATGCAAAAGGATAAGTTATTAGCCTTTTGCAAGGAAAATTTGCGATTAGAATATTCGCGATCTACACTAGGATGATATCTGACACTGGGAAAGCTGGGTAATAACTTGCGATCTACACTGAGTTATTACCCAGCTTTTCCAGTGTCAGATATTGTTGATATGAGTTATGAACAGTGCCATCTATTGGCTTCATAGTCTTCTGACAAAACTATTAGTCTACTCTTGCCATAAGACTGTGAAACCAATAGATGGCGCTATTCATAACTCCATAGCGCCATCTTTTGGTTTTCATAGTCTTATGACAGCTGAAAAACAAGGCAGATTCTGCTCATTTGCATGTCTTTCCCATAAGCCCATATTTATGCAAATGAGTTTTTACATGACAAAACTGTATAGAAAGGTTGAATTGAATATTATGTTAGGACAATTGGAAAACTTTTTGTTGCCCTAATGATATTGATCTAGGTGTGCAGGTCCACCCAAGCCATCCAACATATGCAAAATAATTTTGAGGTTTACTGGTTTTCAGTCAGATGAGAGCTGGTTTGGATGCAGTTCACCCAAGGGGTTAGATCTGACTTTACTCAGCCATATGCTCCAGCAGCCTCCTGGCTGTGACCATAACAGTACCTTAGGGGAATGTGGTTTAAGAGTCCTCCCATCATGCATTGCTGGGCACCCTAGTTTAAGGCCTCCTTATCCTTGTAGCCCTACAGCCTCCTGGCTGGGACCACACAGAGCCTCTTCATGCTTCCTTTTCCAAATCATCTGTAGACACATACACTGAGGGCTGGTTTATTACCCAGTGATTAAACCCAGTTGGCCTCACCTGGCCAGTTGAATACGTGTGGTGGAATAGGGGTATGGTCTGAAAAATACACCCCCTCCACACCTCCAATATGCACTTCACCACAGGACATAACAGATTTGCTTGGGATCAAAGATAGTAGATAATTTATTTGCCATCAGATCAAAATAGACCTAGAATATATGGCTAGATACAATAACTTTTTGGTAGTCTAGTGGTTTGTAAAAGAATAATCCAATGATACTGATATATCTATAATAGATTGTGGAGTTCCTCTGGGATTTTGAAGTCACAACCTGAGAGCTACAGCCATTTATCTCTCCTTTAGGCCGCATGCACATGACCATAATTTGGTCCGCATCCCATGCGCATCTTTTGCAGATCAGAAGCAGACCCATTCACTTCAATGGGGCTGCAAAAAAGAATAGGCATTTTCAACATAGGGAAGGCTATGTGGAATGGGAAATTACAGAACGCACACAGCCAATCTCCTTTGTTGAGCCAGCCCACAACATATAGATGTCCAGATGTAAGTTGTTAAAATGCTACCTTTTGTCTTTCAAAAAACAAGCCCCATGTAAATGTAGTCCTCATTGTTTTAATTCCTTTCTGTGGATACTTATAGAGCCAACTATGATGACCAGAAGACCTACACGACTATGAATGCTTCCAATGGACAGTGGTAACTGAGGGTGAGCTGATGCCTGAGACATTTCTAGTTAATGTTGAACTTTGATATCTTTTCTATCCATTCATCTCTAGGCGAAATAAATACTTTTTGTTCATCTTGCTGCAATAGGAACAAGTGAGCTATAATGGCAGTACAGTGCTGCAGCATTACATTTTGTTGTGAATGCTGTTGGGAAAATTGACTCATTAAAGTGGTTACTTTCTTTCGATGAAGAAGAAACAATTGAAAGAAGAAAATGAGATAATTGAGGTAGCTCTAAATGAAAGTGTCCTTGATTTACAAGTCATTTGGAATCTCTCGTCTTACAATAATGCTCCTGTGGTACATTTGGAACACAATGAAAAGGAAAGAAGAACATTCAAGTACAAAAGCTAATTGAAATTATTCCGTAGAATAAAGCATTAGAAATGTTATTCAATAGGTAGAATAGGGATAAATTTGAAAGGGAAATTAATCCAGTTATTTTCATGGTGAATAAGCAAATACTTTGGCACATAAACAAATATCGCATGATTTACTTTTTTGATGACACGGGGCATAAAATCTATGAAAACGAACTGCTGCTCATTCTTTCCTCATTTCATAATCACAACATAACCTATACCAGAATCAAGGAAATATTCAGGAAAAATTGGCCAATGTTAACAATTAATAGGGTCTATTTATGTACTGTCTATGAAGGTACTATTACACTGATACTGTAGATCAGCCAGGCGATTGTCACTATTACATGCAGCGATCTCCTCTTCAATATGCGGATGAGCGATCGTTATTGCCATCGCTCGTCCCTATACAGTGCCTTGCAAAAGTATTCACCCCCTTGACTTTTTTGGCATTTTGGTGCCTCACAACCTGGAATTAACATGGATTGTTTGAGGATTTGCATCATTTAATTTACTGAACATGCCCACAACTTTGAAGATGTTTTTATTTATTTTTTTATTGTTAAGCAAACAACAAATAGGACAAATAGGACAAAATAACCTAAAAAAGTCAATGTGCATAACTATTCACCCCCCTAAATTCAATACTTTGTAGAGCCACCCCTTGCGACAATCACAGCTCCAAGTCGCTTTGGATAAGTCTCTATGAGCTTGCCACATCTTACCACTGGGATTTTTGCCCATTTCTCCTTGCAAAACTGCTCCAGCTACTTCAAGTTGGATGGTTTGCGCTTGTGAACAGCAATCTTTTAGTCTGATCACAGATTCTCTATTGGATTGAGATTTGGGCTTTGACTAGGCCATTCCATTTACATGTTTCTCCTAAACCAGTCAAGTGTTGCTTTAGCAGTGTGTTTGGGGTCATTGTCCTGCTGGAAGGTGAACCTCCATCCTAGCCTCAAATCACACACATGATAGATTTGATGGTGCTTCTGGGGATCTCCTAAGATTTGGATATTTTTTTATAACCTAACCCTGACTTGTACTTAACAACATTGTCCCTTACTTGTTTGGAGAGTTCCTTGGTCTTCATGGCAGTGTTTGGTTAGGGATGCCTCTTGTTTAGGTGTTGCAGCCTCTGGGGCCTTTCAGAAAAGGTGTGTATATGTAATGACAGATCATGTGACTCTTAGATTGCACATAGGTGGACATTATTTCACTAATTATGTGACTTCTGAAGGTAATTGGTTGCACCAGAGCTTTTTATGGGCTTCCTAACAAAGCCAGTTTTCTGTTTTTTATTTCTAAACAATAGTTTTATTTTATTTTTTTATTATTTCACTTCACCAACTTAGACTATTGTGTTCTGATCCATCACAAAAAATTCAGATAAAAAAAAAACATTGAACTTAAGTCTGTAATGTAACAAAATATGAAAAAAGTCAAGGGGGTGAATACTTTTGCAAGGCACTGTACTTATCATTCTTTGCTAGCAGCAGAACGCCTATTACACAATGCGATATTGCTAACGAAAAACACAGATTTTTTAATATGTTGAAAGATCCCGATTACTCTCGTTCATCAGGTAATCGGTGACAGTATTAGGCCCCTTTCACACAAGCGAGTTTTCCGCGCAGGTGCAATGTGTGACGTGAACGCATAGCACCCGCACTGAATCATAACCCATTCATTTCATTGGGGCTGTGTACATGAGTATTGTTTTACACGCATCAGTTCTGCGTTGCGTGAAAATCGCAGCATGTTCTATATTTTGCGTTTTTCACGCAGCCCTGGCTCCATAGAAGTGAATGGGGCTGCGTGAAAAACGCATTGAATCCGCAAGCAAGTGCAGGACGCGATGCGTTTTTCACTGATGGTTGCTAAGAGATGTTGTTTGTAATCCTTCCGTTTTTATCACGCGCGTGAAAAACGCATCAAAACGCATTGCACCCGCGCGGAAAAAACTGAACAACTGAACGCAATCGCAGACAAAACTGACTGAACTTGCTTGCAAAATAGTGCGAGTTTCACTAAACGCACCCTGAACGCATCCGGACCTAATCCGTTATGCTCGTGTGAAAGGGGCCTTACACTGCCAGATTATCACTAACGAGCATTACTATGAACAATCTGGATCCTCTGGATCAACTTGCAGGATAACAGGCAGAACTAGATGGACAGATGTCTTTTTTCAGCCTTATAAACTATGTTACTATGTTATTCATTAGTGATCATCTTAGTGATTATCTATTAGTGTAATAGGCCCTTTAGTCTGTCTCTTTGTGTGCTGTATCTATTGCTTTGCATATACCTTTTATCAGCTCCTCTCGCAGTGGGTATACATACAGTAAGATAGCTGTCAGTCCACAGCTATCTTCCTCGACCTTGCAGAACAGTATGGAAAACCCCATACACATTAGATTGTTCATGTATCCCAATGAAATTGACAAGATATTCAGCCAGCTATAAAAGGGTTTTCCTAGGTTATCAGTATGTGATCTGTGGGGGTCTAACATCCAGGACCCCTGCCGATCAGCTGTTTTGAGAAGGCAGTGGTGCTTGGTATTGTGCTCAGTCCCATTCACTGTCCCTAGGCCACGTGACACATAAACGTACTGTCATTCGGTGTAAAAAAAGCAGAGGGAAGGCCACGGCACTGACAGGAGCGCCGCTGCCTTCTCCAACAGCTGATCGGTAGTGGTCCCGGGTGTCGGACCTCCACTGATCAGATACTGATGACTTATCACCTTTAAGTAAAGAATAACCTCACTTACAGGTCAGAATCTAAGATTAAGACATATATATAGTTCTATAGTTCTTGGCATACATATCTGCTCATAATATGGAAGTTTTGGGATGGTTTGATCAAGGGAATAACCTAGATTTTGCCAAGGGGACAAGGGTGGAAAAGTTATGCTATCATATAATATCCTAATTAGGGATGAGCGAACTCGAACTGTATAGTTCGGGTTCGTACCGAATTTTGGGGTGTCCGTGACACGGACCCGAACCCGGACATTTTGGTAAAAGTCTGGGTTCGGGTTCGGTGTTCGTCGCTTTCTTCGCGCTTTTGTGACGCTTTCTTGGCGCTTTTTGAAAGGCTGCAAAGCAGCCAATCAACAAGCGTCATACTACTTGCCCCAAGAGGCCATCACAGCCATGCCTACTATTGGCATGGCTGTGATTGGCCAGAGCACCATGTGACCCAGCCTCTATTTAAGCTGGAGTCACATAGCGCCGCCCGTCACTCTGCTCTGATTAGCGTAGGGAGAGGTTGCGGCTGCGACAGTAGGGCGAGATTAGGCAGATTAACTCCTCCAAAGGACTTGATATTAGGATTCCTAATATAACAGACATAGAATCCCCAAATAATTATGATATGCAATGTAACATACCTCAGTAATGGTTCCAAATATTGTTGAAGTAAACTTACACAGAGTTAGTTCACACCATGTTTGAGGTATACAACCATATAACCGGCCGCAATACTCGCTACATACATGCATCCCTATAAATGCACATTCACTGCACACATTCAATACACAATCAGTACACACATTTATTCCCCAAAATCTCACACAAAAATAATGGTTCCTTACCTGGGAAGAAGAGAATTATAGCAGTGTATGTAGGGGGTAAATGCAATGCTAGACACTCCGAATTTGGGTAGTACTGCCAAATACAGTAAGTATATTAGAATGTGTGTGGAAGTCAGGGCCACTGGACAAGAACATTATGCATAATCAGTAAACTCTACCATCTGTGTATGTACTGATATAAATAATCCTCCGGTCAAGTGGTCCTGGCGTGATATGGCTTGTGTTCTACATCTGCTCAACATTTCTGAGCAGTGCATTATATGACAGAGATGTAAAGGGGGCAATTCTTACCCTAACTCATTCATTTTTTTGTTAATCAAAATTTTGATGCAGGGAGGGATGCATTGCAGAGTCATTTTAAAGAGGACCTTTCACGTTTTTTTATTTATTCTAGATAAATACCTTTACTTGCGGGGTAAAATATTGCTCCTGTGCCCCGCTGTTTTCTCCCGTAGTTTTTCCGCTCAGTATGTTAATACTGAGCATCAGTACAGGGAGGAGGAGACGCCAGGGTTTCTCAATGGGTGTCTCCTTCTTCCTGGCCGTGCCGCGATCCAGTTACAGCGGAGAGCTTCACAGCCAGGGAGAAGGTGAGTTTTATTTATTTTTTTCCTCCCTGGCTGTAAAGCTCTCGGGTGTGATTGGATCCTGGCATGGCCAGGGAGAAGGAGATGCCCATTGAGAAACCCTACTCAACATACTGAGCGGGAAAACTACAGGGGGGCACAGCGGGGTGTAGGAGCCATATTTTAAATTGAACAGGCAGGGTGGCAGCATCAGTAAAGGTATTTATCTAGAATAAATAAAAACCATGAACGGTCCTCTTTAAGCTCATGGCAGTCCCTGATGATCCGGGAAGAAAACTTATGACACATACAGGGGGGAACCTAACCTTTCTGCTTTGAACAGGTAAAGTGGTTGGCCACTTACTGGGCACTGTCGAGCAATGTGTTTGTAAGATGGTTATACAGCACTTACTAATACAGCCTATATTTAAATGCTGTGCCCTTTTCTATATTTTATAAGTAATGTCCCCTTGTTTGCCAAGTCTTTTGTGTTCTCCATACAGCGGTCTTGTCCAGACAAATCACCTCCATGTGATGTTTTCTTCATTCACATACAGTGCACCTGCAATCTACATTTGCACTGTTCGGAGTTTAGAGCAGATACAGTGTGTTAGAATTGAAGAAGCTGAGTGATGTGTCTGGTCTCATGACCTTCCATCAGCATAAATAAAAAAAGAAAACGCAACAGCACTCTGCAAACACAAAGTACAATAATGCCATAGTTATAGAAAATATTTTGGTGCTAATGCTACGCTTATTTAGCAAACTTGAAATTCTTGGCAAATACATTTTGTATAAAATGATTTGGGCCCGTCTGCCAAACGTCAAGGCGATCTCTATAAGATGGGAGCCTAACACTAAATACTACCTGTTATGTGTCATAATGACCACCATAAAATTCAGGGAGTGCAGGTTCCACATGCTTTTTAGGTGCCATAACAGCCTCCATTAAATCCAGGGATGCAGGTAGCAACATGCATGCTGAGCCCACTCTATACTTCTCATGGTGCCAAATGGCTTTCAATAAATACAATGAGAGCAGGCTACAGATTTATACTTACTCTAAATAAAATCAGCCTATGGGGCAGACAGGCTTGTCAGGGGTGCAGGACCAACAGCAGCAGTTATCTTATAGACGGGACCGCTATGAGGAAAGCACTGAAAATATACCTAATAAGGGGGCATGGCTTATGAAATATAGCAAATGTCAATATCAACAAAGAATATATTAGTACGTGTCATATAGTTATCTTACATAAAGATTGGTCAACACTAGCCAGAAAGTAGACAACCCCTTTTAATGTTGCCCCTAGCTTTGCCTGGGAAGGTAACATCCATATACTGTATATAAAAAAAGAAAAACTATATGCATATAATGACCGGAGAAGGCAAGTTGCCTACAAGACATGGCTAACTTATGGAGGGCACATGGGCATGGTGGCTATGAGCACATTAAGCAATTAGCTTACTGGTGACAGTCATTCATAGTGGACACAGCACAAGTAATTGCGATTATGGAGAGGTAAGTTTTTTTTGTTGTGCAACATAGTCCACGATCTAATTTCTTTTTGCAGAGGATAGCTCACATGTAGTACCCCTTGGAACCAAACCCAAATTCGGGAAATGTATTTTTTACATTATAAATCAATTTCTGAAGTTATTATGCAAAGTCTCGCAAGACTTCGCAAAGTAATAACTTCGGCTCATCGAAGTCTATATATTCTAATACTGTACGGAGTGCTAGCTCCATACAGTATTGAAACAAAGTTTTATGCAAATCGACTTCTGATGAAACATCCGAAGTGACAGAGGTGAACCTCTGCATGGACGGATTGTCTGATTAGAATAATAGTGTGCAGTAATCCATTTTGTTTAGCGATTAGACAACAAATCCCAAACCTAGGGTGGCAAACAATTTCTACACAAACCATGAGATAGCGTTCACATGACATTGGCATATGAGCCAGATGTCCAGCTACAGGGGTCCATAGACCTCACTTCACCTCTCTTAAAGGCTACCAAGATACACAAAAATATAGCAATGGAGGTTTATCCTCTTCGGTGATGAGTCCCACTTTTGTCTCAAATACAATGATTGCTAGAGATTGGCCTGGCGACTATGTGGGCAATGTCATGAAGAGGATTTCACAAAAAAAAACATCACACCAGTCCTACTCACAGGATTATAGCATGTGGTGGCATAATGCACTGTATATAGTCTTTATTTCAGGTACACTAACAGCTCGGTGTTACATTGATTTGGTCCTGGAACCAGTGGGATAGGTATGTCCCTAAAGTGTCCCAGGATGCGTTTTTTTTAATAGAACAGTGCCAAACCGCATGTTGCTTGTGCTACTGTGAGTAGTCTGAGTGGCCTGTGGTGTCTCCTGGCTTGTCTCCCATCTGGGATGTCATTGGTCAGAAATAACAAAGGGAGCTGCCAGCAGTGCATCTTGATTATTTGTGTACTTGAGGCCTGGCTTGTCAGGAAACCTATAAAAAACCTATAGACTACAATAGTTTTCTATTGCAGTCTATGGTACAAGTGATCAGAAAATTTAATGTTCAAGTCCCCTTAGGGGACTAAAAATGACAAAAAAGAAAATAAAAAATAGAAAAAGGAAACACTATATTGGTTGGGGACCATGGACACTAGCAGTGTCCTTGTTCCTCATCCCACATATGTCCCTTTAGATATCCCGAATCGCAATATGATACAATGGTTATAAACCTTAAAGTTGTCCCTATAATCCCTTTAAATGAATTGTTTACCTTATCACTATAGTTACTGATAAGAAATATATTGCGGTCCGCATGGTCATGCGCATTAGATCAATTGTACCCAGCTCTCCATCGTTAGTATGGGCAGGGACGTGGCCTCATTCGCAGTGCACATACGTGGGAATGACGCTGTGGTCTCGCGATGGCTGGAATGATGTTGGCACAGGCGCTTTGTGCATCATGGGACGCCTGTTTAACTACACATGGTCGGAATCATGTTGTGCGTATGTATTGTATTTTATTTCACACAGTAAGTATATGTATTTAGCACAGATGCACTTTATTATAATGATCACATCTGATTAGTCACAATTATGGATTTTTATGTATTTTAAGCCACATGATATATGTACATTTTTGCAAAGCACACTTTAATGAATCACAGGAATTCCACGTTTTTATATGAAATTAATTTTAAATGGACTCACGATCTATATTTACTTAAATTATGTTTATTCACAAATTGATGTTAATCATGTAGATCCTATGCACTGCCCTATTTATATGTGCGTTTAGAGCACTGTGTTCACTGCTTGACAAAGGCTCCATTGAGATGAGCTGAAACGTTGCATTAGCATTGGGTATAATAAAGATCCACTTTTTCACCAAAGACCGGAGTGCTGCCTGCCTTGTTACCTTCTTCAATATATATATATATATATACACATACACATACACATACACATACATACATCCATCCATCATATGGGTGTAAGGATATGTTGATGCAAAGAAAACATTTTTCTTTTCAGTAATTTACATTTTTTTCACTACCGCACATGTATGGCGCTGGTGAGGTCTTTAAAGGAATTCTGTCACCTGGATTTTAGTGACAAAGCTTTTAACATCATTACATCAGTCTGCTCGTTTTGTATTAAAATATACTAGCATTACTACCCTAAGTGTTGTCCTTTGTCTAGAAAATCGCTTATATTAATATGGTAATAACCTGAGTAAGGTGCCCAAGGGGCTGTCCCTCTGGCCGTTGGAGCCCAGACGCGCCCCTTCTCTTGGAATAGCTGCGATCATACTGACCCAAAGAATAATACCTCATTTACACGTCCGTGATAAAATCTGTGAAAAGATGGTCAGTGATGCATTCATGAAATTGTCCGTGAAGAATTATAGTTTTTTCCATGTGCCCATTTTTTGCTCTGTGTGTGTCATACATGTATTTTACGGACCCTTAGACTATAATGGGCATGATGGATCCGTGAACATGGACAAAAGAGAGCATGTTTCTGTGTTAAAACCATGGACCATGGTAAAACATACAGGTGAAACTCAAAAAATTAGAATATTGTGCAAAAGTCCATTTATTTCAGTAATGCAACTGAAATACTGAGACAATTTAAAGGCTCACGACCCCTTTGCAGGTGTTATGGATTAATAAAAAAAAAAAGTAAAAAAAAAGTTGTATATATTCGAGGCATGGCGATCTCGATGCAGTCATGCACACCTGACCAGTTAGTCTACCCTGGAGGCTGGTTTTAAAGTCAGTATAAAACTGAGTCTGCTTTCATAGCGCCTACCAGTAGCCATTTGGCTCCAGGAGAAGTATATAGTGGGCTCAGCTTGCATGTTGGTACTTGCATCCCTGGATCCGATGGAAGCTGATATGGCACCGGACGGGGTTAAAAGCAGAGTGTGCCTGGCGTGCATGCTGTACCTGCTCTCCCTGGACTTTGTGTGGCTGTCATGGCCCATGACAGGTAGGAACTAGTGTTAGGGACCACTCATAGAGGCGACCTTGACGTGGTGAGTGGCTTATTATGCTTTGGCCAAAATGTACACTAATGCCTTATTCAACATCCATCATAAAGGCAGGGGAGAGTGCTGGTTTGCAGAGTGCGATTGCATTTGTGTTTTTGTGTTTGTATGTGTATTTCGCCATAGCAATGTGCACCTGCATAGGGTTGTGCTGACTGAACCCCCCACATTTTTTTTCTTTGTAGTATATATTGGAGGCGTGGCGATCTCCATGCAGTCATGCACACCTGACCAGTTAATCTGCCCTAGAGGCTGGTTTTAAAGTCAGTATAAAACTGAGTCTGCTTTCATAGCGCCTACCAGTAGCCATTTGGCTCAAGGAGAAGTACATAGTGGGCTCAGCATGCATGTTGGTACTTGCATCCCTGGATCTGATGGAAGCTGATATGACACCGGATGGGGTTAAAAGCAGAGTGTGCCTGGCGTGCATGCTGTACCTGCGCTCCCTGGACTTTGTATGGCTGTCATGGCCCATAACAGGTAGGAACTAGTGTTAGGGACCACTCATAGAGGCGACCTTGACGTGGTGAGTGGCTTATTACGCTTTGGCCAAAATGTACACTAATGCCTCATTCAACATAAAGGCTTGAAATATCTCACTTTGCATGTAATGAGTCTATCTCATATATTAGTTTCACCTTTTAAGTTGCATTACTGAAATAAATTAACTTTGCACAATATTCAAATTTTTTCGCATTTTACCTGTACATTAAAATGAATGGGTAGGTGTGCTGTCCGTGGAGAACGCATATGGTACACGTCCGTGAATCACTAACCTGTGTCAAAGTAATATCAAAACCCAATAAAACTTGGTGGAATTGTGTTTTTTTTTTTTTTCCAGTTTCACCTGACAAAATAAAAATAATCTCTTGTATGGGTATGTGAATAGAAAATTAAATTTCCCGGTTCTCAAACCAAGCTTGTTGCAATGCTGATGCATCTCAGATAACCAGTGTGCTAGAGAATAGTTCAAGAGGTGAATTACTTGTTTTTGCCCATCTCTTTGCACATCCAGTGGTCACACTGAACATGGTTACAAGGGGCATTGAAATAAATTCTGTTATTTTTATGTAGCTCTTCAAAATAATTCATTAGCTCACAAATTTGACATTCATGAACATTTTACATATTTGACCCATTGACTTTTTCTTAATCAGCCATTCAAAACAATTGTGCACTTTTGACATGTGTAATAATCTCCGGTCTCAAATACCAAATTTTATTGCTCTGCTTCAAAGCTTTTGTTATCTCAACACAGTTTTTTGCTAATTATCAGCAATTCTTGCTATGTTATGAAATTGCTTTTACAGTAATTAACTCGTATAATGTACTTTCATTACCCAAAACACAAAATTCATAAAACAGAGTAATGTAAGTGTACTGCCCTGGCAGTTGCAGGTTTTACAATTTATGTACCCTCTATCCTCAGAATATAATCATAGTTAATATTTACCAATATTTCTAGTAGTTTGCCCTTTAGCCAAATTCACACTGGTATAAAATGCAGTCAGTATTTTTTACTAAACTGTATAATAAATACAAGTACAATTTATATTGTACTTATAGTAATGAAAAAGCAAGGTGTTTATTCTATACTAGAAATTAACGTGCACAATTAGTTCTGGTTAGTAGTTCACCAAGAGGATCTGATAATGCTAATAATTTATATGTATGTTTATTATTTAACTCCTTGGTAGGTGAACATAGAATATATTAATTTTAACAGGCTCCACATAAAGTAACCTGAGAAAGCTGACCGGATACAAATTGGCATGACATTTTCCCACCCCACCTGCTATTTCATTCTATTAATACTGTATATATGACATATCTTTATGAAATGCCATACATTTCTGTCTTGAGATGACCCATTTACCTATTTATTGTTATTGTGTTGTCTGTGTAACACCAGCTTATTTCTTAGGACTGAAACCATGGAGAACACACAAATATATGCTACTTGTTGACGTGAAATTGGATTTGGCTGCTTCACCACACTTGGTTGTATGGAGTATGTGCAATGACAGGGAACGACACCGTCATAGCATCACATTCAGCCTATCAGGGGATTAGTGTTAAAACAAGAAACAAGATAATAGGTCAGTTGGGGTGCACAATGAGGTGTCATCACGCTGGACGGGTGCGGTGACACCACACGTCAGCACGCGTGAAAATTTGTGCATTTTCTTCAATAAAGATGGATGGGACAACTTCTTTATGCTCAAATGGATGAGGTATGTTTTTTTGTTGTTTTTTTTTTTTACCGGCATTTCAGGAAAAATCTATTTGTTACCATGAAGCGCCAGGAAATTTGGATTTGTGGAGAATACATTTTTCCCAAAATTCTAATTGAGTTCCACTTCGTCAACTTCGATTCGCTAAATACTCGTGTTTACCTTGCTCAAAACTAATCTGGAACGCACATGTTGCAAATTGGTACTGCTAATCACGGACACCGAGCCACCCTTTTAGGCTAGGGCTACACGGCCACACTGGTCACGTGACATCTTAATAGGATCACCGCAGCAGTCATGAGAAATCCAACACAGCGGCAATTCTATGTATTTCTAAGGGGTCACCGCTACTCAGCGATCCCCTAGCCTTATGAACAATGGAGGTCATTTACTAAAGACTGGGGTTTCACATGCCAGTCTTAGTAAAAACCCTGCTGGCAGCAGGTCTGTTAATACATTTTTTCACATCTTCTCCTGTCCCGCTAGAACTGAAACCTACTCCTAGTAGATTCCTGATGTAATGATGCCATACATTGTTCAATGTTGTCCCTGGCCCTCCTCCTGCTAACTTTTTTTAAAAGTGTCAAAGGTCTTCAGAGAAAACCAACACTTCCGACCAAAATGTGCAACTTTTTTTAGAAGAGCTGTGATAAATCACAACTGATGCGGGATACTATATTATCAAAGCCTATCCTCCTAAGAAAATTCAAATTAAAACATATATTGATGGCCATTGATAGCTGAAAGAGGAATTATATTTTACAGGTAAAATACACCTCAGCGAAGGAAGAAAAAAAAGTTAATACACCTAGGAAGGTTGGTTTGGCTTAAATGACTGCACCTTATAAAGTGTAAGAATGAAAGCACAAAGGAACAGACTAGAGGTTACTACAGTGGAAGATCCATAACTGCTTTCCTTGCGGCAAGAAACAGTAATCTCAGCCTTTGTTGATTCCATCTAGTGTACAACCATAGCAGTCTTTGTGTTTTCTCTGTAATGCAACAGAGGACAAGCTTTCAAAGAACATAATTATCTCTGTATTGATGCAGTGTAATACTTTTCTTTATCACAGTATCTGACAGTGCCTCTATGTCTGCACAATACATAGAATTTAGGAACACAATGATATCCTCCTGTAAGAATGTGCAATCTAACTTCTGATTCTAGTGACTGCATTCAATAAATATTTGTTGTGATAGTAATAATAATGATCATTATTTTTAAATCACTTTTTTACTATTTGTCATAAGGAAAATGTTTTTCCATTGACTAACTCTGTACAAACACATTCCAGAGCTGAAAATGTAGTAAATCAAATACAAAAATACTTCAATTGAAAAGCATAACAAATGTACTGGAAAAAGAACAACTTAAAATAATATACAGCTAAATGTATCCCTTTGCATCATTCCCACAGTGAAACATTTTTCAAGTAAGGGTGGGTTCACATCTGCATTCTAGATTCCGTTATGGCTATAAAATGGTTATTACGGAAAATAACGGAATCCATAAGATGGAAGTCAAAACGAAAACCTTTAGAGGCATTCCGTATTTGATCCATCTTAATAGAAGTATATGGTGAATCATAACGGATACGTACGGAAAACAAAGTACTGTCGACAGGACTTTTTTCTCCGTTCTGCAAAACAGAAACCAGACAGATCCGTTATGATTCCCCATAGACTTCTATTAAGACGGAATGCCTTTGAAAGGCTTCCGTTTTGCATTCCGTCATAATACAAGTCTATGGGCAGCATAACGGATCCGTCCTTCCGTCTTATGGATTCCGTTATTTTCCGTTATAACCATTTTATAACGGAAAACCATAACGGAATCCAGAACGCAGATGTGAACCCACCCTATTGCTTATAATAGGTAAAGCACCTGGATGAACCTAGGGCAATAGAAAAAGCGTTAGTATCTGCATCTGGTCCACTTCATGAGTAGATATAAATATGCAGGTGCCATCTAGCCATTAAGTATTGCTTTCCCAGCTGTCGTAATTTTGTTATCAAATGCTTAAAAAAAAAGCAGCTATGTCTTATTTTCATGCAAACATCATTATATTACATTATCATGATGGTGGAGAAGTGTATTATTATTTTCATTTTTTAATTAACAGAATAAAATGAGCTAGAATGATGCATTTGTTCAGCTGGGAAAGTAAGGAACTATGGCAATATGATTTGGTAAATGTTTAAACAAGGCATACATGAAAAACATAACTTCAAATTAGCTTCTAAGATGAAAATCACTAAAAACAAAACAAAAAGAAAGATGTTCCATTGATTTTTCCTTCATATTTTAAAACTTTTCTAAATATACAGTATTTTCTATTCTATTAACCCCTTTGAATACTGGAGTTTTTTTTGGGATTTTTGCGTTTCCATTTTTCATCCTTGTCTTCACGGAGCCATAACTTTTTTATTTCTCGGTTCACATAATCGCAATCGCCGCTCCCTGTCATTGCACCCATTATTTACAAAGAAATGCGCTTTGTGGCAGAGTAATTTGTCACAAAGAAGATCTTTTTGTAAAATTCGAGAAAACAGACAAATTAATATTTTTTATAGTTTGCTCATACTAAGTTTTAATGCTGAAAGAAAATAAAAACTTTGAAAAAATATATACTTTTTACATTGCCCTATCCTGACCCCCATAACTGTTTATAGGTATGTCTAGGGCTGACCGAGTCGATCTTTGGATCCAAGATCCAAAGACGTCTCCATACAGCATTAAAATGTATATGCTACGGCGAGACAAAATTCGTTAAGTCGCGCAAGACCTCGGTGAATAACTTCGGCCTTCGATTCTCCGACTTTAAAAACATTAAAAAACAGGAATCCTAAGTCGGCTTCAGTACTGGATGGCACCTCGGTACCGAAGCTGACTTCGGATTCCTGTATTGAAATGTTTTTGAAGTTGTAGAACCGAATGCAGAAGTTATTCTCTGAAGTTTTGTGCAACTTAACAAATTTTGTCTCCGCAAAGCACATACATTTTAATGCTGTACGGAGACAGATCTCCTTACAACATTAAAACGAAGTTGGGGAACAAATCGACTTCAGATCTTGGATCCGAAGCTTGATTCGCTCACACCTAGTTATGTCTACCCAGCTGTGTCAGGGCTCATTTTATGCAAGACGATCTGTAGTTTTGAGTGATATAATTTGGGATTTTTGGGGGGGGTAAGTGAAGCGATAAAAAAATGCTGAATCTGCTTTTTTATTTTTCCTATTATAAGATATATATTTTTTTCCATGTGGGACAAATATTTTTATATTTTAATAGTACAGGCTTTTCATATATTGCAGTGCCTATGATGTTTATTGTTTTTATTCTAGGGAAGGGGGGGGGGTGATTTTTATAATTTTTTTATATTTAAAAAAATACTTTTTTTTAGCCTCTAGGAGGCTACAATTTGCATTAGTTAGATTTCTTTTAACTTGTACTGTAGTTTCATAGGACTAGATTATAAACTCCATTTGCAGGTATCATATGTTGGCCTGCCACCTGCAGGCCTCCATAGGAACTGCAGCTCTAATATGCTGGGTATCTTTAGCAAGACTCAGCATATTAGAACGAAGGACTGGATTCCTGATAGCCACATGGGGGAGCCAGTCGTAGCCCAGAAAAGTGCACTTCTGGGTTTTTTGGCATTTAGATGTTGTGGTCCACCGCATCTCAAGGGTTAATTGCCTGCTATCTGCATTTTTTCTGGTGGCAGACACTAGACACAGGCCTCTGATATTGAAACGGAAGACATCTTCCTGCAATGGCGCCCACTGCGCTCGTGAGTGGGCTCCATATTTAAAGATCCTACCACCACCGTATGTGTATGGCACTGGGAGTCAAAGAGTTAATCTATAATGTCTTCAGAATTCTGAACATGATGTTGCAGTTGGTACAGGAGCTTTTTACCACTTAGTTAAAATTTAGGCCTCTGTAACGGACCGTTTCAGCAGACAAGGGGTTAAAATCCGTTTAGGCGATATGCCCCTTTCTGACAGACAGGCACAGCTACTGCAGAACACCAAACTCCCGAACTGGATGCAAAATAGCACTCCAAACTGGAACCTCGCGAATAGCTGCTAGCAGACGAACAGGAAAAGCATACAATCAGCTTACACTCCTGGCAATCAGTCTCTAACAGCATACAGGGAATCCCCCTAATAACGAGACAAGGCTCAGTGTTGAGGGTCAAGCAGTGGTCTGACTGTACTTCAAGTACAGCCTCTTTTATTCATAAAAAAACATAGTACTGCCCACAGGGTTTTGAAATCCAACCAATCAATATCTTACAACACACACAATGCAAGTACAGCAACCAATCGTTCACGCCCCCTAGAGGACCAGAAGGGAGACTGCGACACAGAACAGATACAACACATCCCCACAATGCATCATGGTTTCCTCCTCTCTGTCCTGGAGACAACCGAAGAGCAATACAATTATCTCTCAGGACAAAGGGAAATCGCCAATACACATGTAGAGACAACAGGACAGACATCACCATTTAAACACACAATGGGACAATGGCACAATGGGACAATGGAACACACCCAGCCTTTTCCTCCCCTCTGTCTATCCACCCAACTGTCTCCCAAGCTGACAAGTTACACAAACATATATACGCTTGGTTCTTTAAAGTGGTATACCCATATGCCCTAACATCATACGTACAGTAATTACCGTATATAGTAGCTGGGTTTGCCACAGGGCCATAATCCCGAGGCAAGAGGCTTTTAAACAGGCCTCTCCAAAACCCAGTGGCGAGGTTGGTTTCGCCACACATCTCCCCCTCCCAGGGAAGACTAACCTCATACCTGACCTCACGGTCAGTACCTGAGTTAGTCTGGCAGTCCAACCACAACCCAATACTGGACCTGTTGAATCTTGGGGCCTGGCTCTGTTCTGTATGTCCCCAGCTGTTGAGTGTGCATCTGCTACTCCTTGCTTTGTGGTTCTCCAGCTTGGAGCTGTAGGTACTTGGTGGGCAGAGGCCGACTGCGCTCTGCCCAGATGCCAGCTCTTCCGCTGGGGATGCCTGTGGGAAGTCAGTCTCTGGACAAGAGGATAGGGGAGGGCAGAGGCCGACTGCGCTCTGCCCTGATGCCAGCTCTTCTGCTGGGGTGAGGGGGGTACAAGCCAGTCCTGTAACAAGGGGGTCGGTGGAGCAGAGGCTAGCGGCTCTCTGCCCTGATGCCAGCTCTTCCGCTGGGAAGGGATCAGTGGGTATTGCAGGCTCATCCCCTGCCCCCAAAACTTGGTTGGGAAGTAGCTGGGAAGGGGATGGCTCGCTTACCTCCTCCTCCTGGTATCCCTGCTGAGATGGCTGGAGATCTGGTTGTTGGAAGGGGAGACCGACTGTCTCCTCTTTGGCTAAATAGCCCTTTTGCTGGGGGACAGGACCGACTGTCCCTACCCCCTGTTCTGTAAGTGCAGAGACCACGGTCCCATCTGCACAGTTGTGGGGCTTACTGCCTCCCCCTGGTAAGTTAAGCTGCCGCTGGGGAATGGAGACTAGGCTCCCAGTTCCCAACAAATCCTTCTGTTGCTGTGGGATGGAGACTGGGCTCCCAATTCCCAACAACTCAATCTGCTGCTGGGGGACAGGACCGACTGTCTCTGCCCCCTGTAACTCAGCCTGCCACTGGGGAATGGAGACTGGGCTCTCAATTCCCAATAAATCACACGGCCGCTGGGGAATGGAGACTGGGCTCCCAATTCCCTGTAAATCACACAGCCGCTGGGGAATGGAGACTGGGCTCCCAATGACCTGTAAATTACGGATCCGCCGCTGGGGAGAGGTGGTAGCAAGCTCCTCTCCCATACATTGTCCATACTCTGTGGAGGGAGACCAACTGTCTCTGCTCCCAATGCAGTGTCCTGCTGCTGGGGAAAGGAGACTGGGCTCTCTATTCCCTGGACGCTCTGCCGCTGGGGAATGGAGACTGGGCTCCCAATTCCCGGCACATCACTCGGCCGCTGGGGAATGGAGACTGGGCTCCTAATTCCCCAAAAATCATGCTGCTGCTGGGGATCAGGAACAACTACCTCTGCCCCCTGTAACTCAGTCTGCCGCTGGGGAGGGAGGACGCTGCTCTCCTCTCCCTGCATTTCACACTGCCGCTGGGGAATGGAGACTGGGCTCCCAATTCCCTGCAGGACTGGTGGCGAGACCTCGGTCCCATCTCTGCTGGCCACCTGGGGTCCTTCCCAGTAACGCTCTACAATATCTGCCCAGCTGAATGGGTCTGGATCTGGGTCTGTCACCTTACTGTCCTGCTGAGCCTTCCCAATGGAGTGGAAGAGATCTCGGTAGTCCTGCTCCAGTTCCCACTCCAGGGTTGCTAGGTGAGCCAGGTCTTGCTCTACCTCATGGGGGTCATCCCACTGCTGCCACCAATTGTAACAGACCGTTTCAGCAGACAAGGGGTTAAAATCCGTTTAGGCGATATGCCCCTTTCTGACAGACAGGCACAGCTACTGCAGAACACCAAGCTCCCGAACTGGATACAAAATAGCACTCCAAACTGGAACCTCATGAATAGCTGCTAGCAGATGAACAGGAAAAGCATACAATCAGCTTACACTCCTGGCAATCATTCTCTAACATAATACAGGGAATCCCCCCAATAACGAGACAAGGCTCCGTGTTGAGGGTCAAGCAGTGGTCTGACTGTACTTCAAGTACAGCCTCTTTTATTCATAAAAAACAAACATAGTACTGCCCACAGGGTTTTGAAATCCAACCAATCAATATCTTACAACACACACAATGCAAGTACAGCAACCAATCGTTCACGCCCCCTAGAGGACCAGAAGGGAGACTGCGACACAGAACAGATACAACACATCCCCACAATGCATCATGGTTTCCTCCTCTCTGTCCTGGAGACAACCGAAGAGCAATCCAATTATCTCTCAGGACAAAGGGAAATCGCCAATACACATGTGGAGACAACAGGACAGACATCACCATTTAAACACACAATGGGACAATGGGACAATGGGACACACCCAGCATTTTCCTCCCCTTTGTCTATCCACCCAACTGTCTCCCAAGCTGACAAGTTACACAAACATATATACGCTTGGTTCTTTAAAGTGGTATACCCATATGCCCTAACATCATACGTACAGGAATTACCGTATATAGTGGCTGGGTTTGCCACAGGGCCATAATCCCGAGGCAAGAGGCTTTTAAACAGGCCTCTCCAAAACCCAGTGGCGAGGTTGGTTTCGCCACAGCCTCATGCACACGGCCGTTGTGAGGCCATTCCGTGCATTGGGGACCGCAATTTGGGGACCATTCAACTTAAATGGGTCCGTGATCCGTCCACACCGCAAAAAAATAGAATATGTGCAGTGCGTAGTGCTTCCGTGGGGTTCCGTGCCTCCGTTCCGCACCGCTGCTCCGGATTGCGGACCCATTCAAGTGAATGAGTCTGCATCCATTATGCGGGGAGCACACAGCCGGTGCCCGCATATTTCAGCCGCAATATGGCCACGACCAGGCAACAGCCGTGTGCATGAGGCCTTAGGTTATATTTCTGAGAAACAATAAAAATCTGAATTGTGACTTAAATGAGTTGTCCCACAAAAAATATTACTAGACCCAGCAAATTTTCAATTCAACTTTTTTACAAAAATATCTAGAGATTGCTGTTACATACTTTTTAGAGTACTACCTGGCAATCTCAAAATTTTATCTCATAACATCTAAGGTGTTGGTGGTCACACAGGCTTGTTACCTAAGTCCACAGCCCAAATCCTCGTATACATTGAAGCACATTATATGTACTAATTTGCATGCCAGCCACTGGGAATCAAAGTAGTAAATGTGTGTTTTCTCACCAGTTCAGGACACATTTTAAAGTGGACACTCTGAGAGGGAATCAAGAGAACTCCAGAGGACTCCATAGAAAGTATTTAACAGCAATATCTAGACACAAGAGCATTTTCTTAAAATTATTACAAATATAAACTTTTTTTTAATGTTTTGCATGATCTAACAGGGTACATATTTTTGTTTATGTATGACTTCTGATTAAGATTAGTCAGAAGATAAGATAAAACATCATCATTCTGAGAAAAGACATTCACTATGGTCCTATTGTAGATCTGCAGTCATTCCCTGTGCTGCCATGTGCTTGCTTAACTTATTCTTCTTTAACAGTGATAATTACTGGGTAGACTACCACAATAAAAACTGCTGAATCATTTTAATTTTGGAATCTTTGGAAAACCTTGCCTTTGTGAAATATTAAGGGCACATAAAGCATATGGGGTTCATACTTTTCTCAATTCCTGCAATTTAGTTTCTGACTTTGCTCTAAATGTACAAAGTGGTGAATTTCAGGTTGTTTGGAAGTGGCTGTGGCCACTGTTGTGGCCACACTGCTGCTATAATGTTAGTGAAAATAGCAAGGGTATACTTACTTTTCTCCCACCTGATTTATGAATCTAGCGTTCAGGAAAAGGTATATGTTATTCATAGAAATTGGCAAAGACCACACAATTGTTAATTAGGCTATTATAAATATAATATACAATTTTAGAAGGGTATACTTTCTTTTTCTCATGACTGTACTTGCAGCTTTAATGCCTTACTTAAGTGATTCATTGATTAATGAGCTAAATTACCCCTAGTTCTGTGATCACACACCCTATAAATATAGACAAAGTCTAAGGGGAAGCACTCGCAGGGGTCAGCACGAGCCAAAAGCACCATCTCTGCCAAAGCGCCACATTGTCTAAGCACTTGGCAGTTAATTATGGCAGTTAGGCAGGCAGAGACGGAGGTGCTATGTGTACTACTGAAACAAAGTTAAGCACAGCACAGGTATGCTACAATATTATTTCACCCAGACTCTTGCTACTCTTCACATTGCTATGGCTGTCTACCTTCAAAATCAACCACACCTTCCACCCTCTGTCCCTTCTCTCCACATCAGTCCCTCTCTCCTTCCCTCACCCTTGTTCAGTTCCCATACACTTTATACCCTCATACATTACACTGACCCATCTTCCTCCACGGTGCAGCAAAAACACCAATATAAATCTTTCAACCACTTGCTGTCTCTTTCTGTTCTCCTGCTACTAGCTGCAAGGGATATTTCACTGAATCCTGCCCCCTCTCTGCTGCTAACTTCAGCTTCTCCTCTGCCACACACAGAGACCCCAAAAAATCTTATTAATGTTCACTGCACATCCTCTCCAGTCTCTTTTAACTGTGCACTTTGGAACACACGGTCGGTTCGTAATAAACTTCCCACAATCCACAATTTCTTCCTCTCACACTCTCTGAACTTGCTGGCCCTTACAGAAACCTGGCTTCAACTCTCTGACACTATTTCCCCTGCTGCCCTATCCTATGGTGGACCTCATTCTCCCATACCCCCAGACCTGATGACAGGCATAGTGGAGGAGTAGGCATACTACTTTCTCCACAGTGCATTTTTCAGGTCATTCCCCCTGTACATTCTCACATTCCCCTCTTTTGAGGTTTACACCATCAGACTCTTCCATCCATTCCCCCTGAAAGTTGACTGTTGTCCCCCAGGCTCCCCCCACCAATTCCTAGATCACTTTGCAGCTTGGATTCCTTACTCCTGAATCACCAACTCTTATTATGGGTGATTTTAATATCCCCATTGATGATCCTATCTCACCATCAGCCTCTCACTCTCTTTCGTTAACCTCCTCTCTTGGCCTATCGCAACTTACTTCCTCTGCCATGCATGAACAGGGGAATATACTTGATCTAGTCTTCTTCCGTCACTGCTCAGTCTCAAACATTAGTCTCAAACTCATTCTGCCCACTTTCTGACAATAATCTCCTTTCATTTACTATTAAGACCTCTCACTTTTCTCATGATAATCCTACACACCATGCCAGCAACTTATTAACACCCTACAATTATCTCTTACCCCAATATCTCAGACCTGGCTGCCAATCATTGCAATCAGACCCTCAAAACCACCCTAGAAGAAGTTGCTCCAATGCAATACCCCCAACACAGAACTTGGCAACCCTGGTACACATCTGAAACACGTTTTCTCCAGCGCTGCCCCATATGTGCAGAACGCTTATGGAGAATATCGCAAATATCAGCAGACTCCCTCCATTATAAATTTATGCTCAAAACATACAATTTGTCTCTCACCATGGTCAAGCAAAAGTACTTCACCTCTCTCATCTCCTCACTCTCAAATAATCCAAAACGACTCTTTGACACTTTTAATTCCCTTCTAAGCCCTAAAGTTCCAGAACCTGTCACTGACCTCTGCGCTGAAGGCATGGCCACCTACCCAGAGACAAGACGGGCAGTATCCAGCAGGAAATAATCTCCCAGTCCCCAAATAATTTCAATCCTCCTCCCTCCATTCCTCCACATGCTCTCTCTCCTCTTTTGACCCTATAACAGAGGGAGAAGTCTCCAGGCTTCTCTTTTCTTCTTGACCCACAACCTGTAGAAGTGATGCATTTTTGCTGGGGATTGCCATTAGCAGTGGGCCACAAGTTCAGGATCTGCCCCCCCGGTATAGATGCACCACTGCATATGGGGTCTAGCACTTTCTGCTTTTTAATACCACACCAATCTGTAGTTTGTATATTGAATTTCTAGAGGTGTAGAAACTCCTAGTCTGAATGTGCCTTTATTTCCATCTACAGGCAGCATTATGGTGCACATGTGAGGCCCGGGCTATATCAGCCAATATTAGGTGAGGCTCAGAGCTCTCTGCCTCCCCCCATTGTATGCATGATCACATGCTGGAGGTTACTGGGAGATTGCTGTGAGTCGGACCTTGCGCTACTATAATTCGCCCACTGGCTCCTGGTATTGCCCATACAGGTCAGGTAGGTTTAGCGTTAGGTCCCGAGCTACTTGAGAAACCTTGGCGCGGTACTCAGGCTCAGACATGTTCTCCAAGCAGGATATGTTGGCTAATCTCTCAATTTTACACTAGTATGAGGGTTAGAAAGACCGCAGAGTGCACCTGTCTTTGTTTTGTGTATGAGATACACCATTTATATACTGTGGTTATATTCTTCTATTAATAAAACACCCTTTTTTGGGCAAAATACACAATTTTTCTGGCCTTGCAGCATCAGCACGTATGAAATTCAAGGGTTATATACTGATGTCATATTCAGTTATTAAACAAAAACCCGTTTTGGGCAAAAAAGTTTATTTTGCATCCTTTGCTGCATATGTCATTGTGAGATACACCGTTTACATACTGTGGTTCTATTCAGTTATTTGAAAAACACAAATTTTGGTCAACAAACTTCAATTGTGGCCTAGCCTGTATCAGGACGTATGAGATACACCCTTTATATACTGTGGTTCTATTGAGTTATTAAACAAACAACCATTTTGGGCAAAAACTTTAATTGCGGCCTAGTCTGGATCAGGGCATGTGAGATACACCCTTTAGATACTGTGGTTCTATTCAATAATTTGAAAAACAGCCATTTTTGGCCAAAAACTTTAATTGCGGCCTAGTCTGGATCTTGGCGTGTGAGATACACCCTTTAGATACTGTGGTTCTATTCAGTTATTTGAAAAAACAGCCACGTTGGTCAAAAAACTTTAATTGCGGCCTAGTCTGTATCAGGACATGTGAGATACACCTTTCACATACTGTGGTTCTATTCAATTATTAAACAAGCACTCATTTTGGGCAAAAAACTTTAATTGCGGACTAGTCTGCATCTGTACTTGTGAGATCCAACCTTTATATACTGTCTATATAAACCTATAATGTTGTTGAACAAGCAACACAAGAATGCCCAGTGTGTTCAAAAAAATATATATTCTTTTATTTAATTATAATAAACATATCATGATTACTAAAATTTTGAAGATAGCAAGAAAAGAGTATGAAGAATCAGCATAAAAACCGGATGCCACAATCCACTGGCCGGTGTCACTGCTACCCGCCAGAAGATGGAAAACATATTAAGTATACCAGTAGTATGCAGCAGGGTGATTCACAGCACAATAGCCCATATAATATGACTAGTCCAATAGTAATTCATGTGATCGTCACCCTGGTGCATAACCACCAGATGAGTCTCAGCTCAGCCCTAAAACATGATGAAAAACAAGTAATCAAACATCCACAAGAATTTAGCAATAAAGAGGAAAAAATGAAATATATGTAGAGCCCTCACATAAGTGAGACCACACACACCAAGCCTTATTATAAAGGATATGAGGTAGCTCATCTGTGGGTAACAGATAGAAAGTTAAAGCATACCATGAGACATGATGGAGGGTAAAAGCAGCAGGCACGGGACAGGCTAAGAACCTCGACGCGCGTTTCGCCTCAGATTCGTCTAATTTACGGCTTTATATTGAGGCTTTTTAGTTTGGTTCTAAATTTATATACTGTTGTTCTATTCTGCTAATAATTAAACACCAATTTAGGGCAAGATCCTAAATTTGAGAAATATGAGGAGAGAGTCAAATAAGGGATGTGGCCCAGGTCGAGGTGCTGCTGGTGGAGCTCCTGTTGCAGAGAGAGGACGTGGTTGATCTGTGCCAGATACACGCACAAGTGAAACCCCTTCCTCGGGTACGAGTAGGTGACAGAACCTGCAACGGTATTTGGTCGGGCCTAATGCGGCTCTGCGAATGGTGAGGCCTGAACAAGTACAGGCGATAGTAGATTGGGGTGCTGACAGTCCCTCCAGTTCCTTCACATTGTCTCCCACCCAGTCTCCTGCTGAAAGATCAGAGTTGGCACCTGCAGCCGATGTCTATCAGTCTTTCACCTCATCCCCTTGCAAATCAGCCAAGCAGTCTGAGCCCCAAGTCATGCAGCAGTTTTTTCTGCTTTTTGATGACTCTGTTAGCAGAGTTTCCCATAGTGATCCACCTATTCCTGCCCAGAAGTGGAAGAGATTGAGTGCAGCGATGCCCAACCACTTATGTTTCAAGATGAATACATGGGAGGACCATCACAGCACGTCTCGGATGATGACGAAACACAGGTGCCAACTGCTGGGGCCTTCGAAAGTGTGCAGACCGACAAGGAGGGCAGGGGTGAAGACTGGGTGGAAGATGATGTGGAGGACGATGAGGTCCTCGACCCCACATGGAATCAAGGTCATGCGAGTGACCTGTGTAGTTCGGAGGAATAGGGGGTGGTCACACAGAGCCACCAGCACAGCAGAAGAGGGAGCAAGGTGCAAAAGCGGAGCGGACATCCCCTAGACAGTACGGCTGCTACTGCACACCGCAGCAAGGAACCGAGCACACCAAAGCCAGCTCCAAGGAGTACCCTGGCGTGGCAGTTCTTCAGACAATGTGCTGACGACAAGACACGAGTGGATTGCACGCTGTGCAATCAGAGCTGGAAGCGAGGCATAAACGTTCTCAACCTGAGCACAACCTGCATGACCAGGCATCTAAGTGCAAAGCATGAGCTGCAGTGGAGTAGACACCTCAAAAACCAAGAAAGGTCTCTGGCTCCTCCTGCTTCCTCTTCTAATGCAGTCTCGGCCTCTTCATCCACCTCTAAAGTGACAGTGCCATCTGCCACCCTGCAAACAGAGGATCTGCCAGTAACACCACCACCTGGGTCACCAAGCATCTCCACAATGTCCCACGGAAGCATACAGCTCTCCATCTCCCAAACACTTGAGAGAATGAGGAAGTACCCGCCTACCCACCCGCGATCCCTAGCCCTGAATGCCAGCATTTCTAAATTGCTGGCCTTTGAAATGCTGTCATTCCGTCTGGTGGAGACGGATAGTTTTAAAGGCTTTATGGCGGTGGCTATCCCACAGTACGTCGTACCCAGCCACCACTACTTTTCTAAGCAAGCCATCCCTTCCCTGCACAACCAAGTGGGGGACAAAATTAAGGTGTGCACTGCGCAACACCTTCTGTGGAAAGGTGCACCTCACTACGGATACATGGACCAGTAAGCACGGTCAGGGACGATATTTCTTTATAACAGAACACTGGGTAAATGCAGTGGTGGCTGGGCCTGAGGCAGATAGCAGTTTGGCGCATGTCCTTTCACCACCTTTCACTGTTGCTTCCTCCTCCTATTCCGCTTCCTTATTATCTACCGACTCCTCATCCGGTCAGCCTAACACCTTCACCACCAACTTCAGCACAGCCAGGGTTAACGACAGCAGGCAGTTTTAAAACTTATCTGTTTGGGGGACAAACCCCAGACCACGCAGGAGCTGTGGATGGGCCTTGAACAACAGACCGATTAGTGGTTTGTGCCAGTGGACCTCAAGCCCAGCCTGGTGGTGTGCGATAATGGGTGAAATCTCGTAGCAGCTCTGGGACTAGCCGGTCTGATGCACATCCCTTGCCTGGTGCATGTGCTGAATTTGTTGGTGCAGAGATTCCTTAAAAATTACCCCGATATGTCAGGGCTGCTGCATACAGTGCTGGCTTTCTGTGCGCACTTTCGGTGTTCTCACCCTGCTGCTGCTCGCCTGTCAGCGTTGCAGCGTAACATCGGCCTTCCCGCTCACCGACTCATATGCGACGTGCCCACAAGGTGGAACTCCACCTTGCACATGCTGGACAGACTGTGCGAGCAGCAGCAGGCGATAGTGGAGTTTCAGCTGCAGCACGCACGGGTCAGTCGCACTGCGGAACAGCACCACTTCACCACCAATGACTGGGCCTCCATGCGAGACCTGTGTTCTTTGTTGTGCTGTTTCGAGTACTCCACCAACATGGCCAGTGCTGATAACGCCGTTCTCAGTGTAACTATCCCACTTCTATGCCTCTTTGAAAAAACGCTGCTGGCGATGATGGAAGAGGATGTGACCCTACCTGTGACCCAGGCTGCTGCGGGCTGACAATATGACTCATATGGTTGCTACTCCTTGCTGTTAATCAACTACAGCCACCATTATTAATGCAAAGCATCTTCCACTATTGCCTTTACCACCAATACTACCTCTACTATCAATACTACTACTACTACTACTACTTATAGACAGCTGACCTGCTGCCCTGTATGTTCCATGCTATGCTGTCTCTAATAACCTACCCTTTCCACATCCACACTGCACTTCTGCTATTCCCAACTAAAAGGCAGAATTCTTCTTGTCATATTTGCAATAAGCCACTTTTTCTTCTGACAACACTTGTGCCTGTCGTATGGGCAGGCAGTCTGACCCTGTTAAGGCATATTTTTGGGGATATTTGGACCGTCAACAATCCATTTTTAATACCATAATACTATGTGTTCTTTGTCAATTTTCTTATTATTGAAAAGAAGCAGACAAATCATACAAAAGTGACCTTGCATACACTTTGCATATCCATAAAGTACAAATCAGATCAATATCAAGGAGGATAGGCACATCCTCACATACATGCAAAAACAGTATGGACAGTGATTACAAATCGAGGATAGTGTACTGCAACAGAAACCTGTATAGGCACTTGGGAAACAATGTGAGGACATACCCTACTCATACAGTAATGGGTACATACATATGTCACTTAGCTTACGGGGTCTTTACGACCTGATGGTGAACAGCGAGGCAACAGGCCTCACTAAAACAGTACTAACAATAATGGATCTCTGAGCACAGCATACGGGAGTATGAAATAACATGATGTTGGAGGTAGGATGATGAAGCAGTACCGGTTGACAGGGTCAATTGACCTTTATTGAGCTGCCACTGAGGGTGACAAACGGTAACATAACCAGGGGTTCCACATTTTAGCATGTTTCTCGTGCGTTCTAGATTCCCAGCTGGCCAGTTCCTCAAGACGCTGTATGTGGTCCACTTTATTCACCCATTGAGGAAAGGTAGGGGGTTCTGTACTAAGCCACCTCTGAGGGATTAACAATCTCGCTGCTTGAATCAATTGTGTGCCCAAGCTACTTCTAGAGGGGGACAGAGCTTTAGTGGGCATCCATAGTAGGACTAGCTCAGGAGATAGCGGTGTGACCGTATGTGTAATTGAATTAATGGTTTTAGATACTGCCGCCCAAAAAGGCTGTATCTTAGGACAGGACCAGAAAATATGTGAAAGAGAGAGGGAAAAAGAAAAAAAAAACATAAAAAATAAACAAAAAGAGATAACAAGTTTTCCTAAACATTCTGAGTCCTAGGAGATATTTACCTTTTTAAGGGCAACTGGAGCAACTTTGGTTTAGCCTAAATCTATTCATGTCCTAATCAAACTTTTCAAAAAATTTGGCAAACCTGAACCAAACCAAATCTCTAGTAGTTCTATCATCTCTAATGAAAATTAGAGATAAGGAACCTGATGAGTAAGTGAACTGTATGGATGGAGAACTTCCCAGTTGTGGCATCACATATTGTTTTTATTAGTGAAGGGAATTATGAAGGGAAGGGAGTTATTTCTAGGTGCATATCTGTTTAGTTATTTATTCCTTTTTTTTCAGTTTTTCATCTTCTTTACTTTTTTCTTTTTCTTGAGCCTCACATCTCTACATGAAGCATTTAGATGGTTCTGTGTATCTGGTTTTTGTATTGAGGCAGATATTTATTAAATAAAATAAAACGTGGAGGACTGGAGCAGCAATGCTGGGAGTGCTGGATGATGAATATGTGAGTATACATTGTTTTCTCACAATAACTGGCTTGGGTGACAACCCCTTTAAATATCTCTGCATAATCTCTGCAATATTACATTCATAAAAAAGGGTGGGCCAGTGTGTTATCCACATAGTAATTCCCTAAAGCAGAAAAGGAGGTCAGGCTTGACCTATTTTTCCTCAAATTATATCATATCTATCATGTTATGCCTGTTTTACAATGAGGAAGCTGTCAGTGTCAAGATTTCTGGATACTGCCAAAGACAGTTTTGTCTAATATTGAAGAATGGATGAATCTCCGGCCTCTTCCACTTTCCCTGTCACTATGGACTGCTGCACTTGCTGAAGAAATGCAGTGTTGTAACTTAGACTTAGTAGGTGTGAAACTTGAGACATGCTGCTTCATTGCTGTGCATTACATTTGAGGACTATAAATATGACATATTATTGTCAAAATATGAAGTATTTGAGTTTAATAATATTTGGGAAGGCCAAGCATCCTCCTTTCATTGCTGTTATTCTCTAATGGATCAGTAAAGATAACAATGTAAATTTAACCTGGTCATCATTTTATAATGGGTGTTCTAACTAATAGTGTTGAGCGCGAATATTCGAATATCGATTTTTTTCGCGAATATCGGCACTTCGCTAATTCGCGAATATTTCGAATATAGTGATATAAATTCGATATTTCGATTTTTTTATTTTTTTTATTTTTTTTATTTTTTTTTTATATTTTTTTCTTTCCCACTTCCCTAAAGTTGTTCTTACCTGTCCTTTGGATTCCTGGCTTCCTGGCTGCTCCAGTCAGTGCCCGTTGCCGCTTCTGCCGACTTGCGTGCTCATGGAGCGTCCCCATCACCATGGGAGCGTCTCCATATACTAGAATGTACTGTCGGATTTGAGAATTACGTTGAAATCGCAATTTGATTATTTCAAGTTATAATAATCGAATTTCGATTTTAACTTAAAGGCTACTCTCCTATTGAAATAGCAATGCGATTATTTCAAGTTATAATAATTGAATTTCGATTTTAACTTAGCACTGCTATATTCCATATTCGTTAATTCTAGCCTAATATGGAATATAGCAGTGCTAAGTTAAAATCGAAATTTGATTATTATAACTTGAATTACTCGAATTGCGATTTCAACTTGGACCTGGTTTACTATGGTTGGCTTGGTAGAATTAGCGAATATGACGAATATATTCGTTATATTCCACAAAACGAATATGGCGAATGTATTCGTTATATTCCACAAAACGAAGATAACAAAATATTCTCCATCTTCGTTTTAGCTACCTATTCATCAACTTCGCTAATTCTAGCAATCATATAGGAAAGTTTACTATAGAGACAGCTAAGTTTAATTCGCTATGCGATTATATTACTTAGCTTTTTTTTTATAAATAGAATAATTATAATAATTATCAGGTATTATTATTCTATTTATTTAAAAAAAAAGCTAAGTAATATAATCGCATAGCGAATTAAACTTAGCTGTCTCTATAGTCAACTTTCCTATATGATTGCTAGAATTCGCGAAGTTGATGAATAGGTAGCTAAAACGAAGATGGAGAATATCTTCGTTTTATGGAATATGACGAATACATTTGTATATTCGTTTGATGGAATATAACGAATATATTCGTCATATTCGCTAATTCTACCAAGCCAACCATAGTAAACCAGGTCCAAGTTGAAATCGCAATGCGATTAATATAACTCGAAGTAATCGCATGGCGATTTCAACTTAGTAATGCTATATTCCATGCTCATGGTGGGAACGTCTCCATATACTAGAATGTACTGTCGGATTTGAGAATTACGTTGAAATCGCAATTCGATTATTTCAAGTTATAATAATCAAATTGCGATTTCAACTTAACACTGCTATATTGCATATTCGTTAATTCTAGCCTAATATGGAATATAGCAGTGCTAAGTTGAAATCGCCATGTGATTACTTCGAGTTATATTAATCGCATTGCGATTTCAACTTGGTCCTGGTTTACTATGGTTGGCTTGGTAGAATTAGCGAATATGACGAATATATTCGTTATATTCCACAAAATGAAGATAACAAAGTATTCTGCATCTTCGTTTTAGCTACCTATTCATCAACTTCGCTAATTCTAGCAATCATATAGGAAAGTTTACTATAGAGACAGCTAAGTTTAATTCGCTATGCGATTATATGACTGCTTTTTAAAAAAAAAACAAATGGAATAATTATAATACCTGATAATTATTATAATTATTCTATTTATTAAAAAAAAGCAAAGTAATATAATCGCAGAATACTTCGTTATCTTCGTTTTGTGGAATATGACTAATACATTCGTTATCTTCGTTTTGTGGAATATAACGAATATATTCGTCATATTCGCTAATTCTACCAAGCCATTGAAGCCAACCATAGTAAACCAGGTCCAAGTTGAAATCGCCATGCGATTAATATAACTCGAAGTAATCGCATGGCGATTTCAACTAGGTAATTACATTCCTCCGCTCTCACACTCCTTCATCCAGCATAGGGCTGCTTCCCCAGGCTGTCAATCCAAGTCACCTCCCCCTCCTAACCCTACTATCCACAGCAAAGACAAAGACTTATATACTACCGGCACATACTGCAGCGCAGTGTCCTGCTCCACGTCTCGCTCTGCCGATTCGGCTGTGTGCAGAGCAGTAGTTATGATTGCGATATTATGTCCCAGTTGTATATTCAGATTGTTACACCAGGGTGGAGGGGGGGAGAGCTTGGACATAATATCGCTATCATAACTACTGCTCTGCACGCAGCCAAATCGACAGAGTGAGACAAAAATTTGCAAAGAAAGATAGCCTAATCCCTAATTAAATAAATAAAAAATACATACAGTACAAATATATATTACTGCATATGGTGTTACTTTACTTTATGAATAAAAATGAATAATTTATATACATGTATATGTGCGTGTATATAAATATATATTATAATTATTATTATTTATATTATAATATAACTTGTAATATATTTTTATATTTGTAAAAAATGCATTGCTAGTTATCAATAATATCAGTATTTACATTTCTATGCAGTCATGCATTGCGATTGGTAGTGGAACTATGTATATACACAATATACTGCTGCACTGGATATAAATATAACATAAAAAACTTCTGGGGACTTAAGCTTATATTAGCAAATGTATATCAAATGAACTTTACTGAGGCTCTGAATAAGGTTGCACCCCATCCCCCCTCCCCCTACAGGCAGTCTGTGAATTAGATCACACGCTATCTCTCTACACACTGATACCCTGCCCTCCCATTCACTGAAAGCCGGTAGACAAAAGGGACTCCCTGTTTGGGGGAAGGGGGGTATTGTCTGCAGGCTGAAAGTGCAGGTTATTTTCTGGCTGGAGACCCTTTCACTGCGCTTCTGGTGGAGTACGTGTTTATTAACTAAAATCAGGACAATAGCTAAAATAATGACCAGCAATAAAAAATAGCAATACATATAGATAAGTGATAGATCCAGGAGCATACACAAACAAATAAATTAATATCCCATAAATACTGTAGGTCCTTCACTAACTGCCTGCTGTCTCTGTTATATGGCAAATTCCATTAAAAGGTTGAAGCGCTGACATTGATAGTTACTTACCAACTACTGACACCTTGTCTATACTGCAACAAATTGCTGTGAACTTTGATACATACATATATATACATATATATATATATATATATATATATATATATATATATATATATTCTCTATTCTCCTATTCTATGCTGCTACAATTATATTAGAATATGGAAGTGTCTTATTCCCCTCTGTGAATTGGAACACTATCTAACTCTGCTACATAAACTATGATATTTATGGGATATTAATTTATTTGTTTGTGTATGCTCCTGGATCTATCACTATTTTAAATGTATTGCTATTTTTTATTGCTGGTCATTATTTTAGCTGCTATATTGATTTATTATATGTAAATATATTTTATATATTTATATTATATATACATTTACATATAGTATAATTAGTGTAATATTGTATAATTATTTTTTTAATACAGAGGTTATCTATATATGTCCATTATACTGTACAATACATTATATCTAAATCACCATACCTCATATGGATCATGGAATAAATAATTATACAATATTACACTAATTATACTATATGTAAATTTATATATAATATAAATACTGTATTAACATTCAGCCACTATAGGAACATAGCTAATAAATACACTCTGTATCCACTACTTCAGAGAAAAACAAATAAATAAAAATAAATATGGAAAACTCCATCAAGATACAAAACAATATACACTTAAAGGATAAAAAAACAGATGAATGCAATAATATTGATTGTGTATCCAACATACTTGAAGCAAACTATCTCATTACTTGAAATTGGGACATTCTCTAATAACTTTCTTATCCCCTAAACACTGAAGGTATTTACATGCAAATCGCGATTCATATGCTAATGCCGCCCTTCATTAAGGTTGCAAGTACATACAAAAGGATCGACTAATGGTGTACATTGCAGTATTATACCTCAGTATCGCTGACTACACTGCCTGCGCCTGACTGGAAGCAAACTATCTTATTACTTGAAATTGTGACATTCTCTAATAACTTTCCTACCCCCCACTCTCAGTATGGCTACAATAGGATCTAAGGCCCCTTTCACACGGGCGAGGAGGGGCTGGAAGGGTTAAAAATAGGGCTCATGGGGTTAAGAATAAATAAAAAATAATAAACTACTGTACAATGGACCAACTATACATTCATATATTTATGTATCGATTACAATTATGATTCAGTACATCTAGAATATTAGACTATATATTTGCATATGCAGCTCTATAATATGTATACACCGCTCCATTATGTCTTTACATCTGTGATACAAGTGGATTAGATTTGGATAACACCTGGTGATACATTGTACCGGATTTTGTGCGGTCTACTGCATACAGATATATAATAGAGCGGTGTGTACAGATATGTAATGGAGCAGTGAACAGTATACAGATATATAATGTAGTGGATACAGAGTGAATTTATTATGTTCCTATAGTGGCTGTATGTTATTACAGTATCGAAAAACAACATGTACAGTATGGATACATTTGTATTTAGCAAAGCCTTTTGAACATTTCCTCCTTGACGGCAGCCCCCCCCCCCCCCTTCTGCCAGGACAATTCCCACACCTATTCTTGCTATTCTTAATGTTGGATCTCTTTCTCCACAATTGCGCAATGGAAACCTAATATGAATTATGATGTTAACACTGACACCATTAAAACAAATAATATTGTTACATGAAAAACAAAAATAAATTAATTAATACAGCTCCAGCGCTGGGTGAGTTTTAAAATACACCAAAAGTTTACAGGCAAAAATAAACCAATATATACAGCGTTGCTGCTATATTGATTTATTATATATAAATATATTTTATATATTTATATTATATATAAATTTACATATTATAATTAGTGTAATATTGTATAATTATTTTTTAATACAGAGGTTATCTATCTTACTATCTATCTATATCTATATATGTCCATTATACTGTACAATACACTATATCTAAATCACCATACCTCATATTATACTATATGTAAATTTATATATAATATAAATACTGTATTAACATTAAGCCACTATAGGAACATAGCTAATAAATACACTCTGTATCCACTACTTCAGAGAAAAACAAATAAATAAAAATAAATATGGAAAACTCCATCAAGATACAAACCAATATACACTTAAAGGATAAAAAAACAGATGAATGCAATAATATTGATTGTGTATCCAACATACTTGAAGCAAACTATCTCATTACTTGAAATTGGGACATTCTCTAATAACTTTCCTACCCCCCACTCTCAGTATGGCTACAATAGGATCTAAGGCCCCTTTCACATGGGTGAGCAGGGGCTGGAGGGGTTAAAAATAGGGCTGGAGGAATTAAAAATAGGGCTGGAGAGGTTAATAAGGGTTATAATACTCAAGTATGTCAGATACACAATAAATATTATTGCATTCATCTGTTTCCTACCCCCCCCCCCCCACTCTCAGTATGGCTACAATAGGATCTAAGGCCCCTTTCACATGGGTGAGAAGGGGCTGGAGGGGTTAAAAATAGGCTGGATGGGTTAATAAGGGGTATAATACTCAAGTATGTCTGATACACAATCAATATTATTGTATTCATCTGTTTCCTCCCCCCCCCCCCCCCCCACTCTCAGTATGGCTACAATAGAATCTAAAGCCCCTTTCACACGGGGGAGGAGGGGATAGAGGGGTTAAAAAATAATTAAAAAAAAATTTTTTAACTCACCTTAATCCACTTGTTCGCGCAGCCCGTCTTCTCTTCTGTCTTCAGGACCTGGGTGAAAGGCCTGATAATAATATTGATTGTGTATCTGACATACTTGAAGCAAACTATTTTATTATCTTACTATCTATTAAAAATAGGGCTGGAGGGTTAAAAATAGGGCTGAGGGGTTAATAAGGGGTATAATACTCAAGTATGTCTGATACACAATCAATATTATTGTATTCATCTGTTTCCTACCCCCACTCTCAGTATGGCTACAATAGGATCTAAGGCCCCTTTCACACGGGCGAGGAGGGGCTGGATGGGTTAAAAATTAATAAAAAATAATTTAACTCACCTTAATCCACTTGTTCGCGCAGCCCGTCTTCTCTTCTGTCTTCTTTCTTGAGGAGCTGGGTAAAAGACCAGTGGTGACATCACTACGCTCATCACATGGTCCGTCACATGATCCATCACCATGGTGATAAGCGCAGTGACGTCACCACAGGTTTTTTACCCAGGTCCTGAAGAAAGAAGACAGAACAGAAGAGAAGACGGGCTGCGCGAACAAGTGGATTAAGGTGAGTTAAATTATTTTTTATTAATTTTTAACTTACCAGCCCCTCCTCGCCCGTGTGAAAGGGGCCTTAGATCCTATTGTAGCCATACTGAGAGTGGGGGTAGGAAAGTTATTAGAGAATGTCACAATTTCAAGTAATGAGATAGTTTGCTTCAAGTATGTCAGATACACAATCTATATTATTGCATTCATCTGTTTTTTTTATCCTTTAAGTGTATATTGTTTTGTATCTTGATGGAGTTTTCCATATTTATTTTTATTTATTTGTTTTTCTCTGAAGTAGTGGATACAGTGTATTTATTACCTATGTTCCTATAGTGGCTGAATGTTAATACAGTATTTATATTATATATAAATTTACATATAGTATAATTAGTGTAATATTGTATAATTATTTATTCCATGATCCATATGAGGTATGGTGATTTAGATATAATGTATTGTACAGTATAATGGACATATATAGATAACCTCTGTATTAAAAAATAATTATACAATATTACACTAATTATACTATATGTAAATTTATATATAATATAAATATATAAAATATATTTATATATAATAAATCAATATAGCAGCAACGCTGTATATATTGGTCTATTTTTGCCTGTAAACTTTTGGTGTATTTTAAAACTCACCCAGCGCTGGAGCTGTATTAATTTATTTATTTTTGTTTTTCATGTAACAATATTATTTGTTTTAATGGTGTCAGTGTTAACATCATAATTCATATTAGGTTTCCATTGCGCAATTGTAGAGAAAGAGATCCAACATTAAGAATAGCAAGAATAGGTGTGGGAATTGTCCTGGCAGAAGGGGGGGGGGGGGGGCTGCCCTCAAGGAGGAAATGTTCAAAAGGCTTTGCTAAATACAAATGTATCCATACTGTACATGTTGTTTTTCGATACTGTAATAACATTCAGCAGCCACTATAGGAACATAGCTAATAAATACACTCTGTATCCACTACATTATATATCTGTATACTGTTCACTGCTCCATTACATATCTGTACACACTGCTCTATTATATATCTGTATGCAGTAGACCGCACAAAATCCGGTACAATGTATCACCAGGTGTTATCCAAATCTAATCCACTTGTATCACAGATGTAAAGACATAATGGAGCGGTGTATACAGATATATTATAGAGCTGCATATGCAAATATATAGTCTAATATTCTAGATGTACTGAATCATAATTCTGATTCAGTACATAAATATATGAATGTATAGTTAGTCCATTGTACAGTAGTTTATTATTGTTTATTTATTCTTAACCCCATGAGCCCTATTTTTAACCCTTCCAGCCCCTCCTCGCCCGTGTGAAAGGGGCCTTAGATCCTATTGTAGCCATACTGAGAGTGGGGGGGAGGAAAGTTATTAGAGAATGTCACAATTTCAAGTAATAAGATAGTTTGCTTCCAGTCAGGCGCAGGCAGTGTAGTCAGCGATACTGAGGTATAATACTGCAATGTACGCCATTAGTCGATCCTTTTGTATGTACTTGCAACCTTAATGAAGGGAGGCATTAGCATATGAATCGCGATTTGCATGTAAATACCTTCAGTGTTTAGGGGATAAGAAAGTTATTAGAGAATGTCCCAATTTCAAGTAATAAGATAGTTTGCTTCAAGTATGTCAGATACACAATCAATATTATTGCATTCATCTGGGTTTTTTTATCCTTCAAGTGTATATTGTTTTGTATCTTGATGGAGTTTTCCATATTTATTTTTATTTATTTGTTTTTCTCTGAAGTAGTGGATACAGTGTATTTATTAACTATGTTCCTATAGTGGCTGAATGTTAATACAGTATTTTTATTATATGTAAATTTACATATAGTATAATTAGTGTAATATTGTATAATTATTTATTCCATGATCCATATGAGGTATGGTGATTTAGATATAATGTATTGTACAGTATAATGGACATATATAGATAACCTCTGTATTAAAAAAATAATTATACAATATTACACTAATTATACTATATGTAAATGTATATATAATATAAATATATAAAATATATTTACATATAATAAATCAATATAGCAGCTAAAATAATGACCAGCAATAAAATATAGCAATGAATAAAAAATAGCAATACATTTAAAATAGTGATAGATCCAGGAGCATACACAAACAAATAAATGAATATCCCATAGATATCATAGTTTATGTAGCAGAGTTAGATAGTGTTCCAATTCACAGAGGGGAATAAGACACTTCCATATTCTAATATAATTGTAGCAGCATAGAATAGGAGAATAGAGAATATATATGTATCAAAGTTCACAGCAATTTGTTGCAGTATAGACAAGGTGTCAGTAGTTGGTAAGTAACTATCAATGTCAGCGCTTCGATCTTTTAATGGAATTTGCCATATAACAGAGACAGCCGGCAGTTAGTGAAGGACCTACAGTATTTATGGGATATTAATGTATTTGTTTGTGTATGCTCCTGGATCTATCACTTATTTATATGTATTGCTATTTTTTATTGCTGGTCATTATTTTAGCTATTGTCCTGATTTTAGTTAATAAACACGTACTCCACCAGAAGCGCAGTGAAAGGGTCTCCAGCCAGAAAATAACCTGCACTTTCAGCCTGCAGACAATACCCCCCTTCCCCCAAACAGGGAGTCCCTTTTGTCTACGGGCTTTCAGTGAATGGGAGGGCAGGGCATCAGTGTGTAGAAAGATAGCGTGCGATCTCATTCACAGACTGCCTGTAGGGGAGGGGGGATGGGGTGCAACCTTATTCAGAGCCTCAGTAAAGTTCATTTGATATACATTTGCTAATATAAGCTTAAGTCCCCAGAAGTTTTTTATGTTATATTTATATCCAGTGCAGCAGTATATTGTGTATATACATAGTTCCACTACCAATCGCAATGCATGACTGCATAGAAATGTAAATACTGATATTATTGATAACTAGCAATGCATTTTTTACAAATATAAAAATATATTACAAGTTATATTATAATATAAATAATAATAATTATAATATATATTTATATACACGCACATATACATGTATATAAATTCTTCATTTTTATTCATAAAGTAAAGTAACACCATATGCAGTAATATATATTTGTACTGTATGTATTTTTATTTATTTAATTAGGGATTAGGCTATCTTTCTATGCAAATTTTTGTCTCACTCTGCCGATTTGGCTGAGTGCAGAGCAGTAGTTATGATAGCAATATTATGTCCAAGCTCTCCCCCCCTCCACCCTGGTGTAACAATCTGAATATACAACTGGGACATAATATCGCAATCATAACTACTGCTCTGCACACAGCCGAATCGGCAGAGTGAGACGTGAAGTCGGACACTGCGCTGCAGTATGTGCCGGGAGTATATAAGTCTTTGTCTTTGCTGTGGATAGTAGGGTTAGGATGGGGAGGTGACTTGGATTGACAGCCTGGGGAAGCAGCCCTATGCTGGATGAAGGAGTGTGAGAGCGGAGGAATGTAATTACCTAGTTGAAATCGCCATGCGATTACTTCCAGTTATATTAATCGCATGGCGATTTCAACTTGGACCTGGTTTACTATGGTTGGCTTCAATGGCTTGGTAGAATTAGCGAATATGACGAATATATTCGTTATATTCCACAAAACGAAGATAACGAATGTATTCGTCATATTCCACAAAACGAAGATAACGAAGTATTCTGCATCTTCGTTTTAGCTACCTATTCATCAACTTCGCTAATTCTAGCAATCATATAGGAAAGTTTACTATAGAGACAGCTAAGTTTAATTCGCTATGCGATTATATTACTTTGCTTTTTTTTTATAAATAGAATAATTATAATAATTATCAGGTATTATAATTATTCCATTTGTTTTTTTTTTTAAAAAGCAGTCATATAATCGCATAGCGAATTAAACGTAGCTGTCTCTATAGTAAACTTTCCTATATGATTGCTAGAATTAGCGAAGTTGATGAATAGGTAGCTAAAACGAAGATGGAGAATACTTCGTTATCTTCGTTTTGTGGAATATAACGAATACATTCGCCATATTCGTTTTGTGGAATATAACGAATATATTCGTCATATTCGCTAATTCTACCAAGCCAACCATAGTAAACCAGGTCCAAATTGAAATCGCAATTCGATTAATTCAAGTTATAATAATCGAATTTTGATTTTAACTTAGCACTGCTATAGACCATATTAGGCTAGAATTAACGAATATGGAATATAGCAGTGCTAAGTTAAAATCGAAATTCGATTATTATAACTTGAAATAATCGCATTGCTATTTCAATATGAGAGTAGCCTTTAAGTTAAAATCGAAATTTGATTATTTAAATCGCATATTAATCGCGATAACAAGAATAATGACGAATATTCGATTTCGACGAATATAAAACGAATATTCTATCGAATATTCGCGAATTTCGTCGAAATCGAATATGGCACCTGCCGCTCATCACTACTAACTAAACAAAAATAGATGGCAGCAGGGTCAAAGGGACTTAAACTCGTAGTAACTACCCTGTTTTTATGGCAGTCACTAATAGTGATGGCCTTGCGGTTTGCCTGGCGGTCGGTTCGTGGCAAACTTTGCGCGTGCGTTTGCGGCGAACTTTGCGCGTTCGCGATCCGCCGTGTGCCATATTCTTTTGCATTGCGCTGAACTTTGACCCATGACACATCTATCAGGTGGGACAGGACAGCCAATTGAGACGTTTCAGCACATAGACACACCCCCAACCCTATAACCTGATCTGGCAGTCATTTTACATTATGTGTTTTGCCAGTGTAGGGAGAGGTTGCATTTTGGAGAAGGGACAGGCTGTTAGGAACTTAGGGACACCAAACACTAGCTTTAAGGGCCTCAAAAGTCCTTTTAAGGACTGGTAATGTTGTGCTATCGATAGGTGTGATACACAGAGGGGTGTGATATACTTATAATATACACTCTAACATATAAAGTATATTATATATAAAGTATAGTGATATACCAGCTTTAACTAACAACTGATTGAGGACTGCCATATATCAGTTTTACAAAAACAATACTCTTCTCTAGAGACTTTCAGGTAGAGGAAGAGGCAGGCCATTCCGCAGGGGTGGTAGGGGTTGGGCAGGTGCACCAGGCTGGAAGCCTAAATGGGAAGTTGGAGAAGGTGCATGCGATTATGTCAAAGGACACACCAGAGTTGGTTGAGTGGCCCACTCAACCTTTTTATTCAGCACCCTCCTCATCCTCTGTATCTGCACCCTCTCCTCACTCTCTGCTGTGTGCACCCCCAAAGACACCACCACCACCATAGCTCCTTTACTTGAGTCAGAGGAATTATTTTCCCATCCATTCCCAGACCTTACCGATGTGCAGGCATTCTTGGCATCAGATGAGGAAGAGGAGGTACAGTGGCAACAGCCGCCACCCAGCGGTCTGACGACAGTACCCATGAAGTTCAGAGCAGCAGGGGGGATAGTGACCGATAAGCGCACTCGCCTATCTCACAACAGTGTGGACTACCTTACATTTCTAAAAATGAATGAGGCATGGATCTCGGGGGAATTCAACACCTGTGAGGACCACGTTTAATTAAATTTCACCTATTACCATTGTTATTTTTTTCAAGAGTGGGGATTTTGTTAGCCATGTTTTTAAACCAATTTTAAATTTTTAGTTCTTTTAAACATATGTATTTAACATGTATTTGTACTGGCCTGAAGTAAAATTGATATCCAATGACCGTCTAATGTACCTCCAGCCACATAATCACTTGATGTTTTCTGTCCGGTGAATGCCTAATGTTTGAGGCCTATACTACACTGGCTTGCAGTAAACTTGATATACAATGACCATCTAATATACAGTACAGACCAAAAGTTTGGACACACCTTCTCATTCAAAGAGTTTTCTTTATTTTTATGACTATGAAAATTGTAGATTCACACTTAAGGCATCAAAACTATGAATTAACACATGTGGAATTATATACATAACAACAAAGTGTGAAACAACTGAAAATATGTCATATTCTAGGTTCTTCAAAGTAGCCACCTTTTGCTTTGATTACTGCTTTGCACACTCTTGGCATTCTCTTCATGAGCTTCAAGAGGTAGTCACCTGAAATGGTTTTCACTTCACAGGTGTGCCCTGTCAGGTTTAATAAGTGGGATTTCTTGCCTTATAAATGGGTTTGGGACCATCAGTTGCGTTGTGGAGAAGTCAGGTGAATACACAGCTGATAGTCCTACTGAATAGACTGTTAGAATTTGTATTATGGCAAGAAAAAAGCAGCTAAGCAAAGAAAAACGAGTGGCCATCATTACTTTAAGAAATGAAGGTCAGTCAGTCCGAAAAATTGGGAAAACTTTGAAAGTGTCCCCAAGTGCAGTCACAAAAACCATCAAGCGCTACAAAGAAACTGGCTCACATGCGGACCTCCCCAGGAAAGGAAGACCAAGAGTCACCTCTGCTGCGGAGTATAAGTTCATGCGAGTCACCAGCCTCAGAAATCGCAGGTTAACAGCAGCTCAGATTAGAGACCAGGTCAATGCCACACAGAGTTCTAGCAGCAGACACATCTCTAGAACAGCTGTTAAGAGGAGACTGTGTGAATCAGGCCTTCATGGTAGAATATCTGCTAGGAAACCACTGCTAAGGACAGGCAACAAGCAGAAGAGACTTGTTTGGGCTAAAGAACAGAAGGAATGGACATTAGACCAGTGGAAATCTGTGCTTTGGTCTGAGTCCAAATTTGAGATCTTTGGTTCCATCCACCATGTCTTTGTGCAATGCAGAAAAGGTGAACGGATAGACTCTACATGCCTGGTTCCCACCGTGAAGCATGGAGGAGGATGTGTGATGGTGTGGGGGTGCTTTGCTGGTGACACTGTTGGGGATTTATTCAAAATTGACGGCATACTGAACCAGCATGGCTACCACAGCATCTTGCAGCGGCATGCTATTCCATCCGGTTTGCGTTTAGTTGGACCATCATTTATTTTTCAACAGGACAATGACCCCAAACACACCTCCAGGCTGTGTAAGTGTGTAAGGGCTATTTGACAATGAAGGAGAGTGATGGGGTGCTGCGCCAGATGACTTGGCCTCCACAGTCACCGGACCTGAACCCAATCAAGATGGTTTGGGGTGAGCTGGACCGCAGAGTGAAGGCAAAAGGGCCAACAAGTGCTAAGCATCTCTGGGAACTCATTCAAGACTGTTGGAAGACCATTTCAGGTGACTACTTCTTGAAGCTCATCAAGAGAATGCCAAGAGTGTGCAAAGCAGTAATCAAAGCAAAAGGTGGCTACTTTGAAGAACCTAGAATATGACATATTTTCAGTTGTTTCACACTTTTTTATGTATATAATTCCACATGTGTTAATTCATAGTTTTGATGCCTTCAGTGTGAATCTACAATTGTCATAGTCATGAAAATAAAGAAAACTCTTTGAATGAGAAGGTGTGTCCAAACTTTTGGTCTGTACTGTACCTCCAGCACCATAATGACTTGATCTTTTCTGTACGTTGAATGCATAATTTTTGGGGCCTGTAATGTACCTGACCAACAGTAAAATTGTTATACGGTGACCGGCTAATGTACCTCCAGCCACATAATGACTTGTTCTTTTCTGTACATTGAATGCATAATTTTTGGGGCCTGTAATCTTACTGGCCAACAGTAAAATTGTTATACGGTGACCGCCTAATGTACCTCCAGCCACATTATCAATTGTTCTTTTCTGTACAGTGAACAAATAATTTTTGGGGCCTGTAATCCACTGGCCTGCAATAAAATTGATATCCAATGACCGTCTAATATACCTCTAGCCACATATTCACTTGATGTTTTCTGTCTGGTGAATGCCTAATGTTTTGGGCCTGTAGTCCCATGGCCTAAAATAAATTTTTTCTAGTCTCCAGCATGGCACATTTTTAGAGTTTCCCTTTAAGGCGCATAAAAATGGCCCCTGATTAAAATGCATCTTTTTTGTGGGAATTCTTGCCATTGATCTTGCTCTGGTATATCACTGTCCATGTTGTGGGACAATTTCTGCACTGCAAATATGACCTGAAGGTTTTATAGGTTCGCCTGCCATTTAATTGAATGGGGCCCACCGCGACCTTGCGGTACACGAACCTTTGATCGCGTTCGCAAATCGTCTTGGCCGATATTCGTTCTTTACTATTGATAATATTCCATGGTTTCACAGCACATTGTATTTAATCCTTGCAGTGGGTGCCGGAGAAGAGTTATGTGCCAAATCCATTTTATGAATGAAAATCTATTCCCTACCCAACCAGAGCTGATTGATTATTTTCTCCTAGTGAAAACTGTGGGGCAGTGGGTGCAGGCGCCAGTAAACAAGCCATACTTATCTAGCAGCGTGTGACTCCTCTTTGTCACATGCTGCAAGGATTATACAATACAGTTAGTAGGCATTAGCAGACAATGATAGACCACTGAAACCAGTGTGTCTGGCACAATTTCATGCTGCTGCCAATGAGAGCAGAATTAATAGTCAAGTTCTCTTCAAATGGGTTTTCCAGTTTTATGTGTAATCAGTATTTTGTAGAGAATTTTTTGCAACTTTTTAATATACTTTGCTTTTTATTTCCTTACCATTTTCAGTAGAAATATTAGCTTGCTTTAAGTGAATGAATAAGCTATTATTTACTTACAGAGGCTGCAAACAGCTATATAGCCTAGTCCAGTGAATTATTACATTCTAGGTAATGCTCTGTGATCTAATACTTTATCAGCAGTTGCAAATATCTCTCTTCTAGTTTGCTACAAAGTTTCTTCCTGCAATCCTGACTTTTTAGTTCAGAGAGCATTGCGTAGAGCAGATTGCAGTGGTGTACATAGAGAAGTAAGGGCCCCATAGCAAGGATCAAACCAGCCCCCCCCCCCCCCCCCCACACACACACACACAGGACAGAAGGGTTTCTGCCTAAACCCTTTTCCAAGTCCCTTGGGCCATTTTTTCATTGCTTCATTTGCTAAAAGTTGTTCCTTTAGAGGGTAGAGTCCTGACCAAGTTTTTACCTCCAGTAGAAGAGGAGATAATCCCGACTAAGCCTGGGCCCCCTCTTGTCCCGGGCCCCATACCAGTCACATTGTCTGCCGCTATGGTAGTTATGCCCCTGGCAGATTTTCAACACTTTTCAGATCAGAACTAGTTATGTAGATTCTTGCAGTCTGTTTATTAATCTTAAAAATTATGTACGCTTATATAGGCTGTCTAGACCTGCACCAGATTTATCACAGTGGCTCAGACTGTATGATAAATGTGGTGCAGGGATAGACAGTTTCACTGACTGTATGCCAACTTATTGTGATGGCAGTCACTTCCTGAAACAGGCCCTCCTACTACTCACCCTGCTTGCCACTGTCCATCACTGCCATGCTCTCCTGCCAGTGGTGCACATAGCTGCTAGCATCATCATTTATGTGCAGGCTGTGACCTTGTCTTGACCTTGGCCTATGTCTCGTTTTACTCCTTGCTGCCTGCCCCGACCTTAGAACTGATATCTAGATTCTGCACATACTCTGTCTGCCCTGACCTTGGACTTTATTAAGACTACGCTTTTTGCCTGATCATGTGGTGCTTCGCACTGGTATCGCTGACCAACATGAGTCAACAGCCTGATTTGTTCCCAGCAGCAAAGTCCACATCCCTGCACAGTTGTTAAAAGGTAAATACCTGGAAACCGGCAGGACAAAGGACTTTGGGGTAATTTACTATCCAGAAATACGTCTATATTAGGCATATTTCTGGTGCAGATTGCAACCCAATGGTCAGTTGCACAGCAATCTCTGACTTTTCCCTGCTCACACAGGTCTAAAAAAGTGAGCGTGACATGGGCAGGGAAGGGGATAGAAAATGGTCTAAATAAGGAAAACTGGCACCAGCCTTAATAAATGGCCCCCTTAGATTTAGTCCAAAGTCAAACTGGTTAGCTGGCCCAGTGGGTCCACACTCACGGTTACACAACTATTAGTTGGCTCACTTTGAGACAGATTCCTGAAAATGTCAGAAAAAAATGTAGCAAATTGCTCTATTGATCATAGCATCAGTAAGGGAGGAAAGCTTCTTTTATCTCTTGATCACAAATGCCAAGTATAGAAAAATACATTTGGCTGCTATGACCTGTCTGTTAATTTTACATATTTTACTGCACACTCAGTAAATGTATTGTAATATACTGGTAGAATAAGAAAGAATAAGAAGAATATAAATTAACATACATTTCTCCATGAGGGAGAAAAAATGAAATATGATAACATTTCAGTAAAAAAATGTACATATTAAAGCACAAACAAAAAATAAAAAAATGTAACTTTAAAAAAAATAATAAAAAAAATATGCCGGTCATTTATTGTGTATTACAGCACTTTTTGACATATTTAGGTTGCAGATTTTGTCACAAATGTTTTTTGCAACAAAATCTGTGTCACTTTTGTGAATTGTCGGATAAATGGGGTGTGGCATGAGCAGGGAAGCAGGTGGGCCAGTCGGCCCGTCTCATTCATCATTTTCCATGTCACTTTTCCTGGAAAATACCCTTAAACTAGGCCAGCAAGGGAGATGGCGTAGATTAAAATGTGTTCCTCTGCATAACTTTGGCGCAACCACCGGCTGTGCAGAGGTACTAAGACCGGTGTCTAAATCATCGTTCTTAATAAGTGTCCCACTATGTGTTATTGTAGTGTGGTATCCCTTTCATGTGTACAACCTAGGGGTTCTCCAGAAATACAGACTTTTTTATCTGATGCCCTTAGCTTGCCTTCGTAAATAGAAATTCATACTTACCCGTTCCTTCGCTTCTCTGGTCCTCCATGCTAGCACAGAGGCAGCACACTCCTCTTTGAATTGCAAAAGACCAGCTGAAGGATCTGCACTGAGTATGATGACATCACCGCGTGCTCCCAGCGTGCTCAGCGCAGGTCTTTCGGCAGGTCTTTTTTAAGAGAGGAGTGGACTGCTTCTGCGCGGTCAAGTGGATGAGGTGAGCAATTTTTTTTTTAAAGCCAAAAGGCCATATTGCACTAGCATATTACAGTTTTTAATGACAGTTAGACGGGTGCACTTCTGTTTAAGCAGCCGTTAAACATCCCATGATTAATAGGCTGAATGGGGTTTTAACATAATGATTTTTGACAAGTTAATTAGAAACTAATCACATTTTTTGTCGAACTTCGCCGAAGCTGCCAAATTGAATTTTTTTTAAATGTGTTCATCTCTAATTATGATGTTATCATCATACACACAGGTCACAGCAAGTTATGGGTGCCAAATTAGGATCAAATGGAGTTAAACTTTGCTGGTTCATTGTTTTGTCAGATCCTGGTCCCAGTGAAGGATCCGTTGGGAATATAGTTGCCATTCCAGCCAGGGAGGCATATATTATATCTTTTATTCAATGTTTCATGTCAAATGAAGTACCATATTTTTCGCCCCATAAGACGCACTTTCCCCCCCAAAAAAAATCGGGGGGAAATGCCCCTGCGTCTTATGGGGCGAATGCTGACAATTTAACATCGCTGGATGCGATGTAGAGTGAGCGGGGGCCGGGGGAGGGATTGGGAGGAGGAGCTGGGGGTCGGGAATAGCGGCGGGGCGGTGCAATCAATGTACTATAGCCCCGCCCCGCCGCTCCGGTATACTAATATTAAATGTCTTATTCAATTAAAATGTATTAGATATGCCCCCTCACTCCTATATTGCTAATCGTACCTTAAATCCTATTCCTAGGTGCTGTAATGCAGGACGGGCGGGCGGCAGCGTAACTCCTTGATGTCACGTGCCTGCACCGCCTACTTTATGAATGAAGCAGGCGGCGCAGGCAAGTGACGTCAGCGAGTGACGCGCCGGCCGCCCTGCCTGCATTACAGAACCTAGGAATAGGATGTAAGGTACTATTAGGAATTTAGGAGTGAGGGGGCATATCTAATACATTTTAATTAAATAAGACATTTAATATTAGTATACTGGGGGCGGCGGGGGGGGGATGGGTGGGTGATCGAGCTGATCCGTGGATGGCACATTTAAGGGGGGGGGGGTCTGTGGATGCCACTGTTATGGGCTGGGGGGCTGTGGATGGCACTGTTATGGGGTAGGGGGTCTGTGGATGGCACATATATAACAGTGCCACCCACAGATTCCCCTGTAACAGTGCCACCCACAGATCCCCCCTGTAACAGTGCCATCCACAGATCCCCCTATAACAGTGCCATCCACAGATTCCCCCCCCCCTGTAACAGTGCCATCCACAGATCCCCCCCTGTAACAGTGTCAGTCATCCACAGATCCCCCCCATAACAGTGTCCGTCATCCACAGATCCCCCCCATAACAGTGTCCGTCATCCACAGATCTCCCCCTGTAAGGGTCCATTCACACGTCCTGTTTTTTTTCATCCTGAAAAACGGTCCGTTTTTTGCGGATCCGTTGTTCCTGAAAATGTTTCCGTATGTCATCCGTATGTCATCCGTTTTTTGCGGATCCGCAAAAAACGGGAACATGTATACATTTCAATAATCAAATAAAGTTGTTTGGATTTAATTGAAAAAAAATTGAAAAAAAAAATAAAAAATTTGTTATGTGTTTCCAGGAACGGAATCCGCAAAAAACGGATGACATACGGAATGACATCCGAATGTCATCCGTTTTTTGCGGATCCATTGACTTTGTATTGTACCAGGATCCGATTTTTCAGGACAAGAATAGGACATGTTTTATATTTAAACGGACATGCGGAACGGAACAACGGAAACGGACAGCACACATTGTGCTGTCCGATTTTTTCCAGGACCCATTGAAAATGAATGGGTCCAGATCTGGTCCTGATCTGTTCCTGAAAAAACGGAACAGATCAGGAAAGAAAAAACGGACGTGTGAATGGACCCTTACAGTGCCATCCACAGATCCCCCCATAACAGTGTCCGTCATCCACAGATCCCCCATAACAGTGTCCGTCATCCACAGATCCCCCCCATAACAGTGTCTGTCATCCACAGATCCCCCCATAACAGTGTCCTTCACAGATCCTCAGTAATAGTGCCACCCACAGACCACCATTTGTTCCAAACCCACCAAAAGCACACCTTTTGGTTAAAAATAATTTTTTCTTATTTTCCTCCCCAAAAACCTAGGTGCGTCTTATGGGCCGGTGCGTCCTATAGGGCGAAAACGGTATATAGAGATGTAGCAGTATTATCTTAATCCACGGTTTGCTATTACAGGGTCAGGGAGCTAAGTAACACATTAGTCCTCATCATTTCTACATTTGTGTATATTTGTGCTCGTGAGTTTACATACCCCAAGGAGAATTTGCAAGAAGAAATGTGGGGCAAAAATACATCTATTATTTAATGTGTTTCAAATCAAACTTCTCTAATGGACAAAAATAAATCCACTCACATAGAAATGTCAAAGTATGTCTCAGGAAGAAATGTAAATGATTACAGGTGTGGCCTGATTAGACACTGGGTCTTGCCATGAAAGGGTGTAAAATGCTTCTCCTGCTATCTTGTCAGAGGCTACTTTTGGGTAGTATATCTCTTGGCAAGAGACTGCTAGACATGGCTCTGTAACGCATTCACAGACATTTCTCCCAGTTGAAAGACTTTGAGAAGGGAAGCATTATTGAATGTAGACAAATTGTCAACCATCTAGGTCATTCTGACCTACCTGTTAAGAGATGGTGGACACAGCAGTTATATGATATCATACATACATACCAAACAGGCTCCTGACAAACCACCAACCACCACATGAGCAGCTCCATGATCCAGTCTCTGCCCAGGCCATTTCCAGGCACTGAGAAGAAGGACATTTGGTGTCACGCGCCCATTACATGTCCTGCCATTGACAGCCATCCACCATTGCCTTTGTTTGTAGTTGTGTCATGAATGAAAAACCTGAACTGCTAAGGACTGGAACTGTATCATCTTTAGTGACAAATCCAGGTTCTGTTTGGGATTCCACAACTGTTGGGTTCTAATATGGAGGCCTTACAGTGAGTGCTCTAATTCTTTCTTGGTTGTGGAGCGATGCACTGCTCCAACCTCCAATGTGATGATATAGGGTGCCATCACATACAACAGTCAGTCACCCCTAGTAGAGATGCAAGCCACACTAACAGCTCAGCGATATGTACAGGACATCCTGCAGCGACGTGTTGGTCCTTATGAACTGGCTGCTGTTTTTCAGCAGGATAATGCTTACCCACATACAGCAAGGTTTTCCCAGGAATGTCCCTGCCAGATTGCAACACTTCCCTAGCTTACCCGGTCACTAGATTTATTGCCATTTATTGTCTACAGGCCTAGCTGCAACATTTTTGAGCAAATGTGCCACAGGATACTATACAGAACCTTTATGCCTCCATGCCCATCTGTACTCCATCTTGTA